>NC_067427.1:10737500-11362500 GCF_009764475.1 Pristis pectinata | reverse complement strand
CTGCTTCTACACATTTACAACCAGCACCATGCAGGCATGCGGCAGAATTCATTTTCCCTTTTATACTTGTATCACTAGCTGACACAACCAATACAAATACATTTCTTTTCCTGGACTTTTCCTCAGTTTAAAGGTGAAATGTCTGCTTTAATAACTCACCCAGGAAGAGGCAAGACTGCCTCAATGAGGGAACCAGGTGCAAACAGCCAATTCTAACAATTTAAGCTTTCTATTTGTAACCCTATAAACTCACCAGTTCAACATGTTAGGGTCAATTAATGTAAAGTTGGTTTAGAAAAATGAAAACTAATTTACAGTTTTTAGTACTGAACAATACAAAACTATTGACTTAAAGTTCTACTTTATCATCCATCTGAAATTTTCTGCGATTATTCTTTTCTAACTAAGTTTACCTATTTCTCTTCCACGAGGAAATACACAGCAGCAGCCACGAAGATTATGAGCAGAGAATCAAGAATCTAAGAGTTTCTTACACATACTTTGCATATTACTGGCAGAACTCAAACACTGAAAAAATCCAGTCATTAAGCTAACCAATAGAATTAATAAATTTCTCCTCCTTGTTGCCTGCAGCAAGTTAACAGCAAATGGTCAGTACTTGTAGTTCTCCACACTTTCACTGATGCGCAATTAGTAAATCTTACCAACCAGATTTTATTTTGCCACTTTCAAACAGCTGCTGTATCAGGTGACTACAATATATACACAGCCAAAGCGCATTTTATTTTGGCACTCTGTCAAAATAACTAATTATTTTCAAACATATGAAAGAGCAGGAGTCAGCCACTGAGCCCCTCAAGCCTGCTATGCCATTTAATAAGATCATGGCTGATCTCGCTGCAACTTCAATTCTGCATTTCTGTCTATCCTCAGTAACCTGCATAGAAAAATCCTGCCTTATATTTGTCTTAAACGGGCAACCCTTATTTTTAAATAGGGGCACCAAGTTCTAGATTGTCTTTCCTCATGTGGGACATTCTCCACTTCCACCCTGTCAAGACCCCGTAAGATCTTGTACATTGTAATAAAGTACCCTCTTATCTGTCTAAACTCCAGTGAATACAAGCCTGCCAACCTTTCCATTCTAGGTATTAGACTAGTAAACCTTTGCACTGTTTTCAATGCATTGAAGTCCTTCCACAGTACATCAGGTGTGTTCTCAACAATGCCTTACGTAACTGTGTAGTATAACCTCCCTAGTTTTGTATTCAATTCCCCCAGCAGTGAACAAAATTCTGTTGGATTTCCCAATTTCTCACTGTACCTGCATTCTAACCTTTTGGGAACTAGATAGCCAGATCCCACTGTGCCTCAGAGCTCTGAAATCTCTCACAATTCAAAAAATATGCTTTCTTATTTTTCCTACCAAAATAGGTAATGTCACACTTTCCCCACATATATTCCATTTGCTAGATCTTTGCTCACTTACTTAACAAATATCACTTTATAGTATTCTTCAAATCTTATTTTTCCCCATCTATTTTTTTTGTGTAATCAGCAAATTTGGCAACCATGCCTTCGGTGCCTCCATCCATAAAAAGTTGAGGCCCAAACACTGCTGTTACACCACTCATTAGATCTTGCAAACATGGAAAAAAAAAACCTATTTTTGCCTAACGTTACCCTGCAAATATTCTATGCACATCCATAACTTATGTCCTATATAATGAGCTTCGAATTTCCATTATAACCTTTGACACAACACCTTATCAAATGCCTTCTAGGGATTTGCATAGTACTGACTCTGTTTCCCCTTTTCCGCAGCATGTTACTTCTTTAAAGTTTAATAAATTGGTTAACATGATTTCTATTTCACAAAACCATGTTGACTTTGCCTGACAACCTTGAATTTTCCAAAGTGCCTGTCCTAGGTTTTTAAAAATTCATTCAAATTTTTTCCCCAATTACAGATGTTAGGCCAACTAGCCTATAGTTTCTTACTTTGTCTCCTTCTCTTTTCAAATAACTAAACTTATATTTGTTATTTTCCAAACTAATGGAAACTTCCAAATCTAGGGAATTTTGATTTATCAAGTCTTTGCAACTCTGATCCCTCAATTTAATTTCAAATCCTCTCTACTTCCCCTGTTATGTGATTCACTAGACTACTGAACCACGTTGGGGGAAGGAGGACACCATATGAATGGTGAACTGCTCCATGAACGGTAACCCAATTCTATCCCAAAAGTCTTTCAGGGACACACTTATTTGAATATTTTTGTCCTTGGCCAATTTTCAAGTGGCTCAGAGAATAATCCAGAGATTCTGCTTAATTTGCATAACTCCTCATACTGATTAGTAGAATCTCTATTTGCACTGCCCATGTCATTGGTATCTATATGGAACATGACAATTGTATTCTCTCTTTTCTACTGTCAGTTCCTATTCAACCAGGACCAGATATCCCAAACCCTAGTACCAGGCAAGCAACACAGCCTTCTGGACTCTTGCTCCAGAGAGAAGCGTTAATCTCCCTTGCTTTACTGTCCCCAACTAACACTACAATCTTGTTTGCTTCATGCCCTCCACAGCTCCCAGAGAGTGTTTCTCCAGAAACTATACAATCATACTATAATACAATTATCACCACAAAATGCCATTTGGACATTCCATTTGGTAATAATAAACTTGAAGTTTTTTTTAAAAATCCACATTTTTGCTCAATGGACAAACAAAATTTCAATTTGGCACAAATAATCCAAGTAATCCCGAATGGTTCCTAGGTTCAGGTATGTAACATTCGCAAGATTAAAAATATCATCACTTCATATCCTTGAACCAATTGTTGAAATGTTTTACGATCAAATCCAAAGAGACCAAGCTTCAAGAGTCCAAAATGCACACACAGTATATCTTTAGCTTTGAAAAGAGCTAATAAATGCAAGTTTGAAAATTAATAAATGAATTCTCAGGGAGATTTCATTTTTCTTTATAGCATTGCAACTTATTGACCAACTGCCCTCGCAGAACTGGTTAAGGGGCTACCTCAAACCGAGAATTTTAAAATACTACAAATGATAAAAGGGAAGAAAAATACACTTTTACCAGAGGATACAGAGGTTAAAAAAAGTACTAAAATTTTAATTTCTTTGTGACTCATTTTAAAATGAATTCTGGAAACAAGCAGCATGAGCCTTGAAGGATTAGACAGCATGGCTCCTATGAGAGAAAACATTAATATGCACATCAGGAGCAGAGGCTTGTTACAACAGAAACTGACTTTTAATGAAACACTTGGGGTAAAAGGAAGCTTCCTGGCCCTCTGAGTATAGTGTTCAGTTCAGAACTAGGTAATATAGATGCCAATAATCAAACAAGGAAAACATCAATAGTCAGGTCAGGGAAAGAAAAATTGTTAGAAATGCTTATTAAAATTTGTATTTCTATAATTTGTTAAATCAAATGCATGTGTTGTTCAGCAGGTTAAAATAAGAATAGAAGAATGGACAGCGTGTTAAACCTTAAAAGATATTGGAGGTTGCCATATACAAGTATGGTCTGTAAAGTTCTCCAGGAACATTAAAAAAGTTAATTGATAACGATTTAATTGAAGACATGAATTTCAGGATTGATCACAAGATGAACTAGTCTGGTACAAGATAAGGGACAATGTCCCAATGTAACATTCTCTCAGCTTCACTGGTAATAAATTGGGAAGTTAGCTCACTTTACTAAGACTCTTAGAGGCCTAATTAATTGGGAAATGGCCATCTAGTTGTAGTGAGATAAACAAAGGATTCACTAAGACAAAAGAAATGGCTGTTACCACATTAACATAGGCACAATGAAAAGTGATAAAGAAAGATACTTTCAGAAGAGCACTAACAATGGTATTGCATCCTAGTGATTAGTACTTAGCCACACAGAATTGATGCTAACAGTGCACTGGATCCCCACTACTATTAATTTTTTGACTGGCAATGGGAAAGTAATAGTGATATTATTAGATTTTCACTGCTTGCAGTATTTTACTCAGAAATATTATTGACATTCAACCTACATTACAATCATGGTAGAATAAATTGTCACTTTGCAACAATTTTGAAAGAACAAGTATTTTTACTATAAAGACATCAAAGTGCATACAATAATTTAAAATAAAGTGACTCACTGTACTCAGATGTCTCTATTCCTTCACCACCAACCCCCAGGATATCAAAGTTAGATAGCACCACAGAGTCTTTCGCTCAAGGCTTTTCCACAATAACCTAGTGAGTACCGTAAAAATAATCTTGTCAACAATTATTGTGCAAGCTTGCAATGTGCTGTCCAACAGGGGTCATTTTTAACCTGCTGCCTGAGTAGTAACCTGTAGTAAAAGATCATCTAGCACTCACATTACCCTTCTATTTTGGATTGCATCAAAGTGGGTAGGTTCTGTAATCCAGTACACCATCTGCTTGACCAGTTTACTGTCAAAGTGACAAGGTTGAAAACAGCCTTTACTAATATCATGGTGCAGTTACTTGTATTTTTACACTGAATTTCTTGACAAGCCTCTATTTTATGTTTTCAAAGCTTTATAGAGGGACATTGACAAAACCATAATACATCATAATGAGGAAGTGAAGTTCAAATCAAATCACTAGTCATTTTGTCCACATCTTAAGGAGGCATATACAGTTACCCTGGAGATGTCCTCTCAACTGGCAATGATACAGACTATGGAAAATAGAGAATTTTACATCTGCATAAAGGGGAATGCAAATCTGGAAATCATCTTCCCGTTTCCAGGTCCATTAAAATTTTCAAAGGCAATTCAGTGGATTTTTACTGAGTTGCAATATCAAAGGATATGGAACAGAGGGCTCTAAATGAGGTTGACACACATAGCACTGATGACCTTGTTGAATGGTGGACAGACTCAAAAATGGAAGTTGACTGTTCAACTTTTTATGTTCAGTCAGAACCATTAGCATTGAGAAAAGATCTGAGTGAGACCCTCTTTTGAAACAGTGAACTCAACAGATACACTCACAATGTCACCATTTTTGTTCTCCCAAAAATCACTGGGCCACTGTAGTGTGCACTATATTTCCGATAATTATTACCAGCAAGTGAACATTTCATTTTTATCATAGCGACCTTTGGATTCAATGAATCCTATTGCAGGTTTCTGCAAAGTAATGGCTGTTCTAGCCTTAAATAATGATAGTCCCATCCCCAGGAGAATATTTCATTAATATTTATTATCTAGAATAGCAATTTGACTATTGCACAAATTACTAAGCTCACAGAGGGACAAAAGATTCAGAGCAACAGCTATTGATGTGACTACTAACACAACAGAATGACTTTTAAAGCTTCATTCACCTACTTGAAAATCACAATGCATCCCACCAATCTGATTCCAAAAAACTGATGGTTGCTACTTATGCGCTTTGTTTCAGATTTCCAACATCACAGAAGAAATGATACCCAATATCCTTTACCTGCTACAACATCCACTAAAGAGCAAAGTTGCATTCAATTTGGTATGCACTATCAAAATCTTCCAAAAATCAAAGTCACTATTTCATCATGTAAAAGATTGAAGTTATATGTTCATCTACACTTAAAGATATCAGCCTTGCCTCTCTGGTCTATGTCAGAAGGTCTGAACTTAAGTATTTTCTTTCAGACAAGGCTTTATCTGCTTTCTCATTTTAAACAAAAATTTTGCATCTTTAGGCAACAGGCAAGTTCCATATGTCCTGACCAATATTTGTCACTCAGGCAACACTACTAAAACAATTTACTCACATGCACTGTAAACTGTGCAATACGGCTTTCACTTTTCCTGCAACAGCCATTCTTTAAATCTTAGGGCAACCAAACATCCAGGAAGAGGTGCCAAGATTAATCTGATGTCTTTCTATAAAACTTGCCACATTCTTCATTGCAGTTTGCTGAACTGGTCAATAAAAACAGTTCTGAAAAATTTCACAGAAGAAAATTTGGTGATTCTGTCTGATAGGATCATAATTCGAGACTAAAAACTAGGACCCAAAACCAAAATGGACGGAAATTACATTTTGCAGTGCGATGGCTGGATTTAATCTTGCTTGACCAACAAATAATGCTGAAAGACCCAAAGATAACTCAGTGGACAAGTTCAGTCTTTGTAATGCTTTCATAAATCATATTTTAGCACTGAATAAAAACATGACTAAAGTGATAAAAAAAATAGACTGCAGGTTCAGAAAGTCTACTTTTGGGGAAAAAAAGAGGCAGTCTCCATCAAACAAGTGAGGGAAAAGATAGGGAACATTCTCATGAGTAATATACTAAGTTTATAAAAACAAATGCACAACTGACAAGACCAATTTAGCTGCAGCTTTGTTGATTGTAGTTTAAAGCTTTGTCTACTATCCAATGTGAAGTAAATTTTAAGATACAATCACTCTAGTTTTTTTCCCATTTTCTACAAATGATCTTGCAATCTGAGTTAGATGGCTAATTTAATAGCCAATTTGAAGAACCAGTGTTGCCCAAGGGGCAGCTCATGTTCAAACTCTATCAGCGAGTGCAAACACCCGAAATCTTCTCGGTATGGATGAGCAACATGGTTATTCCTTAGAAAGGAGAAAACATATCGATAGTCTTGTCCTGAAATCTTCATTTTTGTCCTTACACAAGCTGAAGTCAAACAACAAAAGGTAAATGAAGGCCTTGCATTTTCATTATAACTACACATGGAAAACTATTTAGTTGTTCAAGCACGAAAGCACTTGTAAATTAAAAAGATCGACACATCAAAAATCTAAATTGAAATACTAAACCAAACAAGTAGCTATAGATGAGTAGTAGAAATAATAATGATAATTGGTTTACAAGAGAATTGATTTATATTTACAGGTCCTCCAATACCTGTCCTTGTAATCAACCTATAAAAGCATCAATTCGCTACAAATGCAACTTTTCAACATTGGCCTAATGAGGAATAGTGCTAAATACACAGATATATTTTAGTGTGTAATTTGAAGTACTAATGCAGATTTTATCCTCTTTCTACCCTTCAAAGACTGATGGATTCAATGGCATGCATAAATCACAACCACAAATGATAAATGTTTTAGTACCTTGAGTTCATCAAATCTTATATCTAAATATAAAACACTGGGAATGATTATTATGAAAATTATCCAGTGTGCTCTGCTCTTCACAGATCAGAATCAGGAATTTAGTGGAATGCTCCTGTTAGAATTCATTTTAAAAGAAAATTACTTCTGCAGTTAGCCATTTTATCTGTTTGTTTAAACATAGCATGACGACACTACTGGGATCCTTAAGTGCAGGAATCACCAAGTAAGAGTGGAAGGGAGCTAAAATAGTGGAAAAACAAATGCCACAATTTCTCATGCATTATCTGTAAATATTAATCTAGAATAAACTGAGTTAAGGAACCTTTACAATTATGCACCCATGACAAAATCTTCTCTCATGTTTTTGAATATTTCACAGGGCTTACCAAAAATATCAAACTTCTGACCGGCCTTGACATGACGGCAGCAGTTCTGCACCACTGTCAAGCCTTCAGCCTGCACTCCATCACTTTACTTAACCCAGTGCTTCTAAACTTTCTATGCCGGGAACTAGCAGGCTACCTTCGTGCTACATTCCCATCAAATTGTTAAATGTATATAAACAAACAGTGAGGGTTCCAGCACAAATCCTGTGGTACATCACTGCTCAAAGACTTCCAATTACAAAAGCAATCCTGTATTATCACTCTCTACATCCTATTACCAAGGCAATTTTAGATCCAATTAGCCAACTTGCCCTGGACTCTAATCTTTTGGACCAGACTTCCACATAGGACCTAGTTCAAAGCCTTAATGAAGTCCATGTGGAAGATATCAACTGCACAGCTATAATCAATACACTTTGTAATCTCTTTGAAAAATTCTATGAAGTTGGTTATACAGGATCTCCTTCTAACAAGAGTCATGCCAACGTTTTTTTCCCTGCACTGTTTTCAGGTGGGATATTAAACAGTTCTAATTGCCCTCTCAGGGAGGGCTATAGGATCTCATGTTAAGATAAGAGGACAGACTTCCTGTGGTCAAAATTAGTATCTCTCTCTCTAGCAATATGACTGATAAAAGTTATCTGGCAATTTCTCCATAGGTGTTTGTATAAACTGGATGCTAGTATACAGGTGACCACAATTCAAAATGATTTGATGGCTCAGAAATCAGCTCAACTGCTTTTGAAAAGAGACTATGAAAAAGGTCCCCAGTTCAATAAGTTAATACACCATCAAGAGCAACCCCATACCAATCCAATCACTTCAAATCCAAACCCAACATGAGCACTTTTTTTTGATATCTGACTTGAACCTGAAATACAGGGTCAGATCCTGCTTTACAGTCAAGCTATACTTCGAGAAACCAGAACAGTTTCCTGTACTACCTGCGCTCTGTGGGCTCTTAGCTGATTATATCTGACAATGCTAAGCCTCAGTGCATTTACTTATAAAGAGCTGAGCTGGCCTGGCCCAACATGAACTACAGGACTTAATGTTTTCATTCCAGAACCAAACTCAAACTCAACACATTGCCAGGTCCTCTTGAGCTCAGATTGGGTTCTAATCAGGAGTATAAATGAGGAAGCAGAAGTGGTCCACTTCAATGCCTTCCAAAAGCAGAGACTTTGTAATAGTCCAAAAGAGATTTTCACATGACCTCAGCTGAACAAACGTGCTGCCAATTATGACCTATAAGGTCTGTGGCTTCCTGCAGTGTTACAATGAGGCCCATGCAAGCTTGAGAAACAGCACCTCATCTTACAGCTGGGCACATTGCAGCCTTCTGGACTTAATACTGAATTCTACAACTTTAGTTACCTTGATTTCTGTCTGTATCAGTCTCCATCTAAGATATCGATTCAGCTTGTTTGTCGTCAAGTTTGTCTTCCTGCTCTGCATTTCACAATTCCTACCGTCTGGTTCTCACTCTCTAACTGCTCCCATTCACTCAATGACCAGATAACCTTGTTTACAGCTTATCACCATGGTCATCCCAGTTTTATCCTATCAGAGGCATTCCTCCCCTCCTGCAGATGATTAAAAACTTTTGTCTCCATCCCAGTTACGACAAAGAGGCTTTGACCTAAAACATAGCTGTTTCCCTTCCCACACCTGCTGAAAATTTGTAGCATTTTCTGTACTTATTTCAGATTTCCAGCATCAGCATCTTTTTTTTTTGATTTTTCACAAAGAGTTGGTAATGCCCAAGTCAATTACAATGACAGAAAATGCAGTCCCCTACAACCTTGAGGGCAGTAATTACTGCAAACATAAAAAAAAGTCCAGATGACACAGTCAGCAGTCATCTGCATGATTATTGTACCAGTTGCTACAGTGTCATCTGCAGTTTGTTTTTAGGCCTGATCACATGTCTGGCCCAATAAGCGATAGGATTTACAGAATACTTATAAAGTCAGATTTGACACCAGTCTCAAAACACCACAAACATTTCAATTTAATTCCCATACAAAGCCCAAAATCTTTTTAAATCAAACAGTGAGCTTCAATATGCAAAAGCCCACAAAATAACCAAAGTTCTCAACAGGCTGCTCGCTCAGGGCACTCCCTAAGAATCCAAAGCAGAATGTAAACACCTCAGAGAAAGTACAGAATGGAGGGAAAAAAATGGATTTGGAGATGACTGGATTCTGAGATAATACATTTCTACTAGAATAAATCAAGCCATGTTTCAGATTAAAATATAGTTGCTAAAAGGTTGGCGACTAGTCAAACTCCACTACATTTTTATCAGAAAGGTGATTATGTATTCACTACTGCAATAGTTCCAATACAAATGAATTGCTGTACACAAGGCAGTTCTTTGGTATTGTTTCAAGTCATTAATTCATCACCTCAAATTTCTCTGACATTAATAGTAGATCTCCAAGTACAAGTTAAAATTCTAGTGATATACATCAGAACCTTCTTTCCAGACAAGGATTTAGTGTGCAATAAGAGAGTCTATAACTATATTACTAGTCTTTCACATGACCCAAATGGATACACATGAAAATTTCACACAGCTTCAGTGTAAGTCTAATGAAAACATTACACATTATACAAGCAGCCTATAAAATTCCAGAACATTATTCACAAGGTGACCAACAGAATCATCCTGTATCTCACTCTGTAGTCAACATTTCATTACTGTCACCACAATAAAGTTGGATACTTTATGACTGCTTCTTGGAAGAGCATCTGTCAGTCGATGACAGCTGTGAATAAAATTATATTTACAGTCAATAAAGCACTTACAACTCAAATTGAAACATGATAAATACCTCAATTTATTGGTAATTCTTTCAAAAAAGGCTGAGAAAGAGTGCTGAATATCATGCCACCCAGAGTCCCAGCTACCAATGTGCTACAGTATAATTAGAATTAAAGATTTTGCTCAACATGCACACCATTGCATTCATCCAAACTGACTTGGCAAAACCTTGAAAGAATTTCATAATAAGAGTCATTGCCTCAGAAGCCAAAAAGTCTCCCCTTCCCTATTTCTAACATTCTCTCTAGAACTCTTTAGTTCGCCATAACATGGGCCGAAGGGCCTGTTCCTGTGCTGTACTGTTCTATATAACTTCAGTTCCGACCAAGGGGAGGATACCAGCTGTTAGCAATGATTTTAAGGAACAGAATAATGAACAAAAGTATTCCTTTCATGATGGCCTATTCAACAGGAGCTCCAAATAAAAACAAAGCTCAATTTTGTACTTCTACAAAATGTATTTGTATGAAAAACCAGAAGAATTGGTTATTTGCAGAAAAATGGTCGACTTAAAAACACAGTGCTCTCAGAACATGAATAATTGAGTTGTTCCATTTGTGCCAATGTACTTATAACAAAATATAATAACTTGCTTCTCATAGATGTCAATGTAGTTCATTGCTCAAGAGAATACTACACGCAAATGGCTACAGCACTATTTTCAAGAGGAAATAAAAAGACATTAGTAAACGATGGACATAAATAATGACTCATACTATTTTTTTATTCTTATAGTCATTGAAGGAGCAGCATTCTCACAAGAAGCTGACACACTGGCACTGCAGGGAATTCAGTTGTCTCTCAAACGCAGTGATCCAAGTTTGATACTGACCTCTGGTGCTGCCCATGTGGAGTATGCACGTTTTCCCTGTGATGACGCGGGTTTCTTCTGGGTGCTCCAGTTTTCACCCATGTCCCAAAGATGTGCGTTAGATTAATTGGCTACAGTAAATCACCTCTAGTTCAGGTGGCTGGTGAGCTAATCAAGTTGTGTTTAATGTGCACGTGTGATAGAATAGGTTACAGGGAAGTAAGCGAAGGAATGGGATTACTTTGAGAGCTGGCATAGACCTGATGAGCCAAATGGTCTCACAAGTTGCAAGGAAATATAATTATAGAAAAATAGAAACAGATTTTTTGGGCTCAAGGGACATCTAACTCAAATCTGGTATTTGAAACCAAATGACACAGGTTCAGAGAATTTGTGGCATCTTGCAACAACTCAAATACAATGAAATCAGATGGCAGAATCATCACAAACTAGACTAGATTTTAAAATCATATATAGAAAATGAAATCAAGATTGAAAAACACTGAATTATTGATTAAAGATGAGATTTTAAATATACCTTCCAAAAATTTAACATTGTAACTAACAGTGAGATTATGTAATTATTAAATTAAATTTCCAGGGGAGGAGTTATTTCACAGTAATTATGATTAGTCATTAAAAATTCACTTGCATCAATGTTTTATTCAGTAATGCAACTTCAAGCCTTTGCCTTTACTTCAATGCCTTATCCATCAGCAAAGTTACAGCATGAGGAGAACCACACTTTCAGGATCCGTGTTTAAATGGTACATGCATTCTCAAGATGTTAGCAACTGATTTTCCAATATTACAGTGAACTCCATTAGCTTCAGTGTTATGTCCAAAGCAGGGTCAACATCTCCACACTTACAGGCATCTTAAAATGTAAAAGAATAAGTTACGCCCATTAAAAAGCAGTTAGTGTGACATGGTCAAAACAACAGAATATGTAATTATGTACAATAATACCTCAGCCATTATTGGGTAATTTCAACTACATGCCAGATATTACTAATATTACCATGTTGTTTGAATTCTATAATTTACTAATTTCAGTATCTTGAAGATTTGCATAGCTAGTTCAGTCTTGGTGACAGATGATTCAAACAATGAAATAGAATACTCACCATCAGGTTTCAGTTTTATTTTTGCAACTAGTAGGGTCAAATCCCTCTATTTCCAAAATTCCTACTGACACATTCAAATAAATTTCTCTGCTAATTTTAAAATGAATAGTTATCAATTTTAAAATGTTAGACTAGTTAACATGTACCATCTTGGGTACACTAAGGGCAAACAAATACTTGACCCCACTGATATTTTAGGACCAAAAGGAGAGACTGAAATAGATGGAGGCCATCTGGAATAAAACTCATTTCTCAAATCCACAAAATTGGTATACAGTTTAAAAAAGGCAAATATAGTGCAACTACTCAGGTGGCCAAGCAGCATGTGTGGAGAAAGAAGCAAATTTCTTGTTTCAAGTCAAAAACTTTTTATCAAAACTAGGAAAAGCTATAAAACAAGCATGTTTTAAATTGCAATGAGGGAGAGGTGGAAAGAATATAGGAACATCTGTGATAAGGTGGAAACCAACAGAGATTTAATGAAACAAGTTGTAGTGGTGTCATCCAAGAGAGGATAGCGAAGACTTGTATATCACAGCTGATCTGTCTGGAGGTGTTGTAGATAGAAGAAGATAGAGGAGGACAGAGAGAAAACACAAACAATGCCAAGAACAGAAGGTACAGAACACTGCAGTTGATGGAAATCTGAAATAAAAGAATGCTGGAAACACCCAGGAAGCTCAGAGTCACCTTTAAAATGTATTAAATTTTTCAAAAAGTTTTATTTACAGCGTGGTAACAGGCCCTTCTGGCCCAACAAGTCCGCGCCGCCCATTTTAAACCCAAATTAACCTACCCGTACGTCTTTGGAATGTGGGAGGAAACCGGAGCACCTGGAGGAAACCCACGCAGACGCGGGACAATGTACAAACTCCTTACAGACAGCAACGGGAATCGAACCCCAATTGCTGGCTCTGTAATAGCGTCGCACTAACCGCTACGCTACCCTGGACTGAGTGGAGGTGTTATGCAAAGCAAGCACACAATCTGCGGTTGATTTCTTCAGTGTACTGGAGATGACAATGTAAGCACCAAATAAGCCAAAGTGAATCATGGCTTCTCCTGGGAGGAGGGGACAAAAGCAAAAATGCAGGAAATGGAATTGTCACTATCAAGAGTCCTGATAACTGGGATGTCCCCTCCACCTGAGTTCAGTCTTGGAACCACTAATGTGGAAAATGTCACCACAAAAGTGGAAAAATGTGAATGAAATGCTGTGGAGTGTCTCTCCCTCCCTGTCTCCTTCTCTCTTTGTATTCACATCAAAACCTCTCTCCCTTCACGAGCCTGAGTTTGCAATCACCTAGTCCCAACGGGCACTTTCACCAAGGACATCCAATTGCTCTGCACCTTCATCAGGAAAGCCTGGGAACCCTTCACTTTTTCCTTCTACAGAGAGTCAACCAGTCTCCCTCACTATCATCCTTCTTGACCTAACTGAACTCATTCTCACATTGAGCAACATCACTTTCAACTCCATTTGCTTCCTCCAAAACAAAGGCTTAACTATGTGTTTCCACGTGAGTCCAAGTCTCTTTATGGGGTACTTTTCGGGTCCTGTCCCACACTTTTTTAGGGTGCATTAATTATAGTGCTGGTGCTTCTTCTGCTCTCATAGAGAAGTCAAAATTTCTTCACCTTTGCTATCAATTTTCACACTTCTTTCACTTCCACATGGTTTATATCTTATTCTTCCCTTCCTCGACTTCTCTATCTCAGGGACAGATGAGCAATCAATATCCATTGCAATCCTACAGATTCGCACAGCTATGGTGTCTACACTCCTCTCACCCTGCTCCCTGCAAGGACTTGATTCTATTCTCAGTTTTTCCATTTCCATCATATTTGCTGTGATGAAGACAATTTCCACACTAGTGCTTCCCAGATTCTTCCTAACCATGCATTCCCCTTTCAGGTTGACAGGACTCTCCACCACATCTATTCCATAACCTGCTCTGATCAACTCTCCCCCCACCCAGAGCAAGGAAAGGGTTCTCTTTGGCCTTATCTTCCACCCACCTGTCTCTGCATTCAACAGATCATCCACCTTAATTTCTGCTACCTTCAATGACATCTCGTCATCAGGCATATCTCACACTCCCCATCGGTATTCCAAATGGATTGGCCTTTGCTATTCCCTGATTCCCTCGTCCATTACCACTAGCACCCACTTCCCTTCTCAACAATTTCCCATGCAACACCTGCCCTTTTAATCTTTCTCTTCCTATGGTCCACGGATCCACATACCCCTTCCAAGTGAAACAGCAAATTACTTGCATTCCTCCTAATTTAGTGTATTGTACTACATCCAGTGCTCACTATGTAGTCTCCTCTACAGTGGAGAAACCTAATAGAGACCAAGCGACCGCAATACACAAAATCTCCATTCAGGCCATAAGGGTGACCCTAAGCTTCCTCTGCCTGCCACTTTATTTCTCTACCCCACTCTCACTTTGACTTCTGTCTTTGGCCTCTTACATGTGCCAATGAAATCCAATGCAAGCTTAAGAGAGAGCATCTCATCCACGTTGCAGCCCGCAATTCTTCATACTGAATTCAACAATTTTGGATATCCAGCCTTTTCCAGTTTGTGTCAGCACTGGTCAGGTCCGAAAAATCATCATACCTGTAATGTTATCTTTCTTCTCAACCTCTCCATCAGATGATCCTTGATCTGTTGGATATTTTCAGCATTGTCTTTTATTTCAAATTTCTAGCAGTGTTCCATCTCTTATAGTTTGTCAATATACATATCCCTCGAATTGCATCTTTTCTGATGCAACAAGCCTTCAACACCTTTTTTAGCTAGCAGCACCACAATTTCCTTAGTCTCCATTAATCTCCACCCTCTCACAGGCATCTTCTTTGTTCTACTACCCCTCCCCCTTCTCTGCTACTTACAACATGCTTGTTTACTAATTTATCCTCGGCTGATGAAAGACTATTGACCAGAAATGTTAATTCTGTTTCTCTCCCCAGAGATGCCATCCGATTTGCTGAGTAGTTCCAGTTTTACAGTTCAGACTTACAGTATTTGCAGTTTTTTACTTTTCATTAGGCAAGAGTCATTTTCTCCCCTATGAAGCAGAAGAGCTAGTTGCGAGAGAGGAAAAAAAAATCACTTGCCTGTCAGGTACAAGTGGAGGACACCGAGGAACGACAATGAATCAGGAATTTTGACATCAATTACTTCCACAATTCTATTCAGCAGGGACTATTCACTCAATGACACAAGATCCCATTTTAAATTTCTTGAATACTAACTTTATTAACGGCTGTTGCAAACATCATTAATAAATGCCCTTTACTTCCTCATATTATCCAGATGGGATTTCTAAATGTGCTTTTGCATTAGCCAATACTCAAGCACAGCAATCATTGCAAAAGCTTTCCTATGCCAGCAAGCATTTAATAGAGTTTTCTTTTTTAAAAAAAGATCGGTGGACCACAAAAAAGTTCTACTCAACCTAAAAAGACAAAAGTTCTGAAAGACATACATGTGGGAATATCGATGTAGACATTAGAAAAACGTTCTACTGTCACTGTTCAAATAAGAAAACATGGCACATTCCAAAATAATTTTTCGTACTTTAACACAATCCATTTGTAAATACTACATTCTAATTCATTTTGTTAGCTAACCCGAGTGTTTTAACTTCAAATTTTCAACACATATGGTCAAACAGCAACCTGCCTATTTCACTGATGCGCCAGTCAGTGAATTTATGCTCAAAATTTATAAGCTCTTGATGCTCAGGGTTGCTAAGGCACTAGACATATAATTACTGCTCTGTACCCTTGCTTCACCTTGATCAGGCAGATGGTGATATTTAACTGATCAATTTGTTTATAAAGGTTACAAAGTGACATCACATAAACAAAAAAAAGTCCTGTGGCGATTTGGTACTCAGTCATAGAGTAATCAGGCATGGAAACAGGCCCTTCGGCCCAACTCATCCATGCCGACCATGGTGCCTACCAAGCTAGTCTCATTTGCTCACGTTGGGACCATATCCCTCTAAACCCCTCCTATGCATGTACTTATCCAAATATCTTTTGAATGTTGTTATTGTACCTGCCTCAACCACTTCCTCTGGCAGCTCATTCCATATACGCACCACCCTCTGCGTGAAGAGGTTGCCCTTTGGGTCCCTCTCACCTTAAACCTATGCCCTCTAGTTTTTATTTCCCCTTCCCTGGGAAAAAGACAATGTGCATTCACCCTATCTATGCCCCTTATGATTTTATACACCTCTACTATGTCACCTTTCAATCTCCTACATTCCAAGGAATAAAATCCTAGCTTGCCCAACCTCTCTCTATAACTCAGGCCTTTGAGTCCTGGCAGCATCCTCTTAAGTCTTCTCTGCACTCTTTCCAATTTAGTGTCTTTCCTATAAGATGGCTACCAAAACCGTAACACAATACTCTAAGTGCTGTCTCACCAACATCTTGTACAACTGCATTTTAATATTAAACTATAGATGCAAATCCAACAATTTGTGTCTATTATTAGGGCACAAAAAATGTAAAGATCAGTTCCTTATTTTACCAATTTACAAAGTGTACTATAATAAAAACAGAACATATTGGAAGTGTCATTAACCCGAAATGTTAACCGTTTCTCTTACTAAAGGTACTGCCTAACTTGCTGACTATTTTCAGAATAATTTGTTTTTATTTCAGATCTCTGGCATTTGCAGCTTTTGCTTTTCAGTTACGAGTGCTGAGTGATCCTCATTCCTTCCCAGCTCTAAATACACCAGACTTTTATACTCTACCTCATCCATTACTATGTTAAAATCATTCCAACGTCCAAATCACTTTCCACAACCAAAAAGTCTGAAATTTATTACTCATCTTTGCTACAACCTCTAGCTTTATAAAATCCAAACTTGCCATTAGCCCTGTCACCACTGAATTACCAGATACAAAACTGATCAGATCCTGTATGGAAAGCTATCTTCTTGTTCAAAGTATTGCAAATTTACTGTATCAAATTACCACAAAGTCAACACCTGTAGAATTGTTCCCCTCCCCATACCACCCCCCCCCCCCCCAAAATAGACCCTACACTGGACATTCATCCAAACATAAACATGAAACTCCTAGCAATTTAAAACCCCATAACATTAATGCAGTGCACAGGCAAGTTTCCAGAGGACTTTAAACTCTTACCTATTTGACTACCAGTTTTACCTGAAATCTCTTGGTCAGAGTCTCAGCCCACATTAGCAGGAACAGCATTCCATATTCCACCAGTGAGCAAGTCTAACCAAGCTTACAAAAAGTATGGTTCAGCTTCAGGCAGTTGCAAGAAGAGAGATACAGTCAGAGCTAGTGATTGCATTCTGTGGCAAGGACTGGAAAAATCACAAGTTTGGTTACCCCAATATTCAATTTGGAGGTAATTTTATGGATCTTAGACAAGTCAGACAAATTAGGGGCAGAGAAGTAGGAAGGGTTGAGAGTAGTAGTGGGGTAGAACCACACACCACAAGCATTTACATCGAAAGTGGTGCAAATGGCATCACTTATTAAGAGGGGTCCAAAGATTATCTCTTGTCCTCCCCAAGAATCAATGTTGCAGGAGCCATAAGGGAAGCCATTGCAGGTGATCCTCTGGCTTCAACTGGATGGAAGAACGGGTGTTCCATCCTGCTGGATAATGGAAAAGCACTGGAGGATGAAGAATTTCATGCAATCAGGTACTGCAGTCAGATTGAGAAGTTCAAGAGGGAACACAACACTGTTGCAGAAAAAATATAGTGCCATTTGCTACTGTTAAGAGAAGCTTTGATTGGGACAGAAATTTGAAGTAAAATCTAACTGGAAAATACGGACATAAATGTGGTACTTGTAGTGTGTACAAGGTTTTTGGCCTGAACCAGTTGGTTTTGGATGGGGCAATAGGTTCCAGGGCAATCAAGGGTAGGAGGAGAAATTTACAGGAAATTCTGTCCAGTGGGCTCCATGGAGGAAGTAACAGAAGCAGTCGGACTCTCTTAGTCAAGGATTTCTGTAACTAAGATTATCAGAGACGAGGTTAGAAGGAGAGGGAGTTACTAAATGTTTTCAGAAGAAAAAAGCCAAGTATTATCTCTGCATTCCAGAATTGACAAACAAGACTTGGCACAGCAGATCTGACAGTGAACCAGTTTCTACTGAATACTTCCAAGGCTGTGCATCTCAGTCTTAAAGCAGCTCAGATCAGGATTATATTAGGAGGAATGGTCATCTGCCTGCAATTCTGGATGGCGGTGGTTGATCAGATAAGATAATGATGAAATTGTAGAACTCCTTGAGCTAGGATTAGGTTCAGATTGGCCCGATTAAATTTGGTTTTAATTTTATACTCAAGCAGATCTCTGGTAGAAACCATTAGCCCCCAAGGAGGCATGCCAGAGAGGAAAAAAAATGTGTAGAACGAGATAGTTAAGACTGATGGAACAAAGAAACAAAAGAAGTTCAATGGACCCTTCAAAAGGATGTCAAGAAAAGCACATGGGTAAGCTACAACTAGGTTTATCTGGGTCAGAGTCAAATGCAAGACCTTGCCAGGGGAATAGAACAAAAAGTTAGACTGAGGATGTCGGCCACAGAGTATCCTAGAAGGGAGAACTACAAGGGAGCAGGATGACAAAGCAGGGACTAAAGCGACAGCCAAAACATACATAAATACGAAGGGGCACAGCAGCATGTTTGCCTTTGTGCATTCTAAATATACTCAGTGCCAGATTCTGTAAAGATGCGAAGGCTTCCAGGAGGCACCTTCCTTTTAGGTATCTGATAATGTATACAAGATATCCTCATTAATAACTGCTTAATGTAGACATTTCTGTAAAAAGCTTCAAAAGAGAACTACCACAGAAGATACTAAGGGCCAGTCAAGGCAGCGGCTTCTTTTTAAACCCCAATAAACCACCTTAACTTCAAATTTCCACCCAACTCAGAGGAAGTGAATGCTTAGTATTCAGAATAGTGTTGGAGAGCTATTTTGCTAAATTTGATATACTCCAAACTTTATTTTTCACTAAAGGCTGGTCAGAACCCATGGAAATAAAATTAATCAATATAAATGGCTTTCTAACAAGCCTTATAACATTCCTCAGAAGAACAAGGCCCAGCCTAAAAGGACAGTCCAGGGGATTTATGATAAACTGAAGTAGTTCAATTTAATGACCAGAAATCTGCATATATCTAGCCTAGAGTATAATAAATCCTGCTACGATTCAAATAAAGAAGGGAAAATGCAGACCCTTTTCCAAACACACCATGTTACAATATCCCTAAGAGACACTAAAGCACCACATTAGCTGGGATTGTGGCCCAAAAAAAATATCAGCAAGTAACAGTGCCAAAGAGCAAGAGTTCGGACCAACTATACACAAGTAGAAAAATCTTTTGGTTGAAATCTTGCAAATATTCCAACTCACCGTTAAACACAATCATATCCACAATAAACCCTTCACATTACAATCTATTTGCTGCTTAGTAATGCAGATTATGTACCATCTTCCTGCAGTCTAAAGTCACTGCACAAAAAGAGGAAAAGAATAGCTATGTGGGGAATAATTCATCTCCCAAATCAGAAGAATGATGCTAGGTCACTCAAGAGATGCAAGGGTATAATCCAGGCTGACAGGAGATTAAGGCACTGTTGTCATCTTTTAAAAGCGAATTAACAACAGGTCCTTAAACTGGACCTGTTGTTAATTCACACTTAAAAGACGACAACAGTGACCATTTATGGGAGTTTGCTGCATGAAAATATGGTATGATATTTCCAACCCTAGCTGCAGTACAATAATATGGATTCTGCAATATCAGACTTCTGCAATGGGGCAGATCACACAACGCACTCCAATCCAAGAGTTTCTGACCTCCATCTCCACCATTCCCAACTCAACCCAACCCTTGCCTGTTTCCAAGGTAAATCATGCAAACCAAATCATGTCCTTTGACTGAAGCAATAAACTGTAGTGCACCAAGGGAAGCATTTTGAAAGTTGAACATAAAAAGGAACAATATAAGGCAGGAAGTAACAAAACCACAATCCCACATTCAGCTTTTATCCATAAATTTCTACACTTTCATTTACATTTTCATGTTCATGTTCAAATACGCTACTCAAAAATCATACAATGAATTGCTGCTTTGCACCTCTTTGCATGCATTCCATGATTTAGCCAAGAATTAATATATGTATGGAATTTTTTTTTAAATTGCAGTGCAATAAAATTTCTGCACTGTACATGCACAGCAAAATTCAGTAACTTCATCCAAGTAGAGACAATGATCCTGAACATAATAAATCAGATCTTACACTCCCAGTCACACAGTCTCTCTCCTTTTGTTCACCTTTTCTATCCCTGCCCGCCTCGTTACCTGGACTCGTCACCCTCCCACACCTGGTTCCATCCGCCCATATATCCATCTACCTGGGTTTCTTGTACCTTTCCTATCCTCTCTCCCAGCTTGTTTTATCTGCCCACCATCCCTCCCTTATCTTATTCCACCCATTACCTAACAGCCTCTGTCTTACCCCTCTCTCTCACTTTTATCGGATATCTTCTCTCTACACTGTCTTGATGCAGAGTCTCAAACCAAAGCGTCAACCATCCTTTTGCCTCCACAGATGCTGCTTAATTCTCAATCTTCCAACTGTTTCTTTTGCTCCAGATTCCAGCATGTGCAGTCTCATGCCTCCAAAATATTCTGTTAGCTGTCTAGTGAATGATGGCACTTGCAACAATACCAAAGAAATTCACCAAGTCTATCCAAGATCAACATAGAAGCAAACATTATACTGTAATTCTATTATTTTGTCGATACCGTGATACCTATCCATCTCAAGCATACCTCAAAAACAATCAGTTTGAACAAGTACCCTGAAAAATGACTTCTTACTGAAACAAAATTACTCATGTGGAATTTTTCTAAAAGGAGGGAGCTTTCCTCATTAATTTATTGCATTGTACTAAAGCATTAATATGTTTTTCATCAAGCTATTCCCAATAAAAGGTTCATTCCTCACATAATGGTCTTCCTTTGGGTCCATAGCATGTATTCTCAAACTCCGTACTTATAAAGCAAGCAAAATAATGCTACAAGCAGATGCTCACCAGTAATCTTAAAACAGCTTGATATACAGGGAGAGGATAAAAGTGCATCTCAGTTCAATTCCATTCATGTTAAATCACTAGTCCAACAAGAAGAATAAAATTACCAGAACCCAGACCATCACTTGTTAATAATAGTTTCACAAAGTCATCACTAAACTCTAATGTTATAACGGTTTACTCCAAAATGTAAAAGGAAATTTCCATTTGGAGAGAATAGAAAGGGGTGGAGAGATGGAGAAGTAAATTAACAGATTAGGGCTGTAATTCACTCCTTGATCAAGGCTACATACATTCTCTCAATTCTCCCATTTTGACTCCAGCAATCTTCCCAAATTAAGGAACTTCCAACATGTTCCTGTACCAATCCCAGGAGAATTATTTTCATTCTCCCCACCCCACCCACTGTGTGACAGTTTCTTCCCCACCCCTCCTCCTGCAGATTTAAACACCACAGCTAAAGCTTCAGACTGCAACTCCTCAACCCAACATGCTCTCAACACATAGGAGTGCCCCACTGTCAATAACAGTCCAAAACAAACTAGCAGCATTCATAAACAAGTTGCTAGGAAAACTAGATTTTCTTTTTAAACAGCAGCATTGGAACACTTTTAGGCCAGTAATTTTTGTACCAAGTTGCATATGTAATGCCACATCCTCCAAAAGCATGGCTTAATCATCGCGAAATCCTGGCAATACACCTTTTGTTTTTACAGAAGGAATGAGGCACACATTATCTGAAGTGTTGCTTAACAGTCATTCAAGGCACCACCCAGTTCAGCTACTTTTATGCCTTCTGGCTACTTGTTCACTTTACCATGCATGTTAGTACAATACTCTCCCAGTACTGTACTTACAAGCAATACAACAGTAACAAAAGTACAAAATAAAACATTAATGGCATTTTTTTTATATAGTTAAAGAAAACAGAAACCACACAAATGCACCCATTAAATACTCTTTCACAGATGGATAGACCCAATTCATACTGTTCATATAAGCTTGCATGTTTTTAAGGAAGAATTTACAAAAGAATTGAACACAACCAGGAATGTAATAGGAATAAAGGAATGTAATGCTATAGACAAAGCCAACATTTTTAATTTTTAAAATCAGTCCAAATGAAGAGTCTCGACCCAAAACATTGGATGTCCATTTCCCTCAATAGATGCTGCCCGACCTGCAAGTTCCTCCAGCGTTTTGAGTCACTCCAGATTCCAGCATCTGCTGTTTCGTCTCCATTTTGCTGTTCCACTGCAAAATCTCCTCAAGATATGCAGACTTTGAAGAAGTTTTGCTCCTCTTTGATGGGAGTTCTGCAAGACCCTCTCTCATTGCTCTCCCTGAGATCCCTGCTGCTCTCCTTTTCTTCAACCACGTACTCACCCAGACTCGCTAGTCTCCGCCACCATCTTGTCCCATGTGGCTTCCAGGCCTCCAAGTTTAGCCCCAACAAGGATCCACAGTACTTGCATTCCATGGATTGCTTCTCCCTACATTTCTCTCTCCATATTCTACATGCTACCCTCTCCACCATGTGCAGATACCTTCTGGCCCTCTCTCTATCCCACAGCTCCGGGCCTCGCTCTCCATGACCTGCCATGGACTTCTCCTCTACTTGGTCCTCCACTAGATCCACGCCTTCAACTGTCAGTTCTTCTCCTTTCTTGCATCGACGAAGGATCAGAAACTTGTCCACCAGTCCAAATGAAGGGTCTCGACCTGAAACATCAACTGTCCATTTCCCTCCATAGATGCTGCCTGACCTGCTGAGTTCCTCCAGCATTTTATGTGTTGCTCCAGATTCCAGCATCTGCAGTCTCATGTCAACATTTTTAATTTAACATACTAATTGTCTTATAGAAGATTAATACCTTCATTACACCAACCATTTAGTTGACAAAAATCACTGTAAAAACAGAATCTCACAATATATTTACAGTGAAAGTGCTGGTCATTTTCCTATTTTAATACCTAATTACTCTCTCTAATTTATAGTTGGAACTGTGGAGAAATAGTCTATTGAAGACTGGGAAATCATGGGACTACACAGGATGTGTAGCAGAGTGCCATTTTAAACTGTTCAACTTCTTGGTGTTTCCAGATATTCAACAAGCCAAGGAGTTTACAGGGAATATTTATAGAATCACTCTAATCCTAAGGAAATACCAAGGTAAAGTCAATCAAACTCTAAGCAGAATTTCCAAACCTTTAAATCCATAAAATACAAACAGAATAAACAAAGGATTGTGAATATAAACAAATAGAATGAAGTTGCCTGGAAATTGAGGAACAGTTCACCAGGGTGTGAGAGTATGTTCCACTGACAGATGTGGATAATGTCACCAGAGGGAGAGGCTTACAACTTTTCATCGGGTTGCCAAGAAGCTAAGCGTAAAGTGATGAAAGGTAGATTTATTACAACTGACCAAGACGGACTGTACCACTCAAAGACAAACTCTTTGACGCCTATAAGAAAATGTGAAGTATGGCCGTAACAAACAATCTGCTGTAGGAACTCAGAGGGTTGAGCTGCATCTGTGGGAGGAAAGGAATTGCCGATATTTCAGGTCGAAACCCTACATCAGGGCAAACACATTTACATGTTTTCCACTGCAAAGTACAGCTGTAACTCAGATTTGCCATACTTCCTCAATAAGTTATCCACAAATGCAGGCTTAATTTATCACACTTTTCAGCTGGATGTATAGCAGTAGCTGGTAAGCAGAAAGGAGAATTTCCTGCACCCTTCTAAAAAGATCTTCCCCATCCGCCTTGATCAGTCTGTCAGTAGCAACTTTCCTCCTTTTTGTCACCTAATCGTACATTCCTTGATACATTCTCATTATAAAAATCTTCAATACCACACGGTTCCATACAATTGCTTTCCTCTTGATAATCAAAAGGCTAAAGAAAATTACCCCCAGCATTACCTAATCAACACATCTGATTTACATTCTTCCCTCTTGCTCTTTTCATTTGGTGTCCTTCACAGTTATCCAATTTAGAAAAAATGTTCACATTGGCCATGTAAAATCTGTAGAAGTTTTTACATGTTTGTCTTAATAGTCAGAGCACTATTCCACATTCCAGGCCAGTAAGTCAATGTTGCAACAGAATCTATTTTTGGCCATGAATTTAACTCCAATTCTGCCATGGGAATTTTCAAAGTAATTGCCAAGGACAGCAAGTACATCAATAGTCCTGTTTATAAGAACAAGAGAGTAACATCAACATAACACAAAAGCAAAGGGGAGATCAGTTTGCAGCACCAAACTGAATTTTGATCATTATGGGTTTTTTTGTGTGAAAAGAAAAACAGAACTAAAATTGGTTTATTTGCTACAGGCTATGAATAAAAACACAAACGAACTCATGACTATCTAATGAGTATGCATGCAAACATAGGGCAAAAATGGATCAGACTTTAGCTAGAAACATACAGTTCAATGGCTTGCTCTCACTTGCTATGGGATAAGGGTTACTCGGGTGTGATACTAAAAAAAAATCTAACTGCAGAACCACACCCTTTCATCAATCAACACCTTCAGAAGGGGAATATGAAATACATAAACACTGTAGTAATGGCAGTCATTTTATCTAGTTTTATCACAATAAACATCAAAATTAAAGTTTGAAAATCCCCCCCTCTTGAAGGTTAGTATACACATGTGCACCAAAACAGAATAAATAAAAACTAAAACTGCTTCAGTAACTGAAAGCATGAACAATTAAAGTGTGGCTAATTAGGGATATTACCATCCATCTCCCAAGGGATGGACCTGGACTTCATTTTCTTTCTCATAAACAACAGAACTTATGCTTTTGAATGTAACTGGATTCCAGCAACACATAGTCACAATGATTTGAAGTGAGACACAAAATATAATTAAAGATAAATAACACAACAGATACACAAATAGTCTCAGATGAATTTAATCCTATGAATAGAAGAAACCTCCCAATACAAACATGTAGTGTGTCACTTAGGAAGTATACTATCTATTGATCTTGGAGAACATTACAGTCCATCAAATGTCAGCTGTAGCTTATATCGGAACACGTGCTTCGAAGGAAGCAAGCTGTGGGTTCAATCCCACTCCAATGATGTAAGAACAAAAAACAAGGGCAATAAGTGCTACACTGAGGTACTATTTTTCCAAAGGACATATCAAATCAAAGCCCCTTTTGCTTTTTTGCAGTGAACACAAAAGATCAGGCAGTGCTGTGGATGAAGAAATCTCACAGCCTTACCCAGTCTGCCCTATATGCAATGCAATTCAAGATCCATTAGGTCGAGGTCCCAGAGGAGTGGAGAATAACCAATATTGTTTCTTTGTTTAAGAAGGGCAATAGGGTCAAACCAGAAACATAGGCTGAGGATTCTTTCATCAGCAGTAGGGAAACGATTGGAGAAAATTCTTGGGGATAGGATCTACTTGCAACTGGAAAAGCATGTTCTTATTTGTCACGCTCAGCATGGCTCTGTGTGGGGGAAGTCATGTTTTACAAACTTGATCAAGTTTTTTTTGGAGAAGGTGACAAAGATGATTGATGAGAGTAGGGCAGTGGATGTTGCATACATGGACTTTAGTAAAGCATTCAAGAAGTTTCCTCATAGTAGGCTGATCCAAAAGATGAAGACACATGGGATCCACGGTGACTTGGTAGATTGGATTCAAAATTGGCTTGACCACAGAAGACAGAGGGTAGTGGTGGAGGTCTGTGACCAGTGGTGTTCCACAGGGATCAGTGCTGGGACCTCTGTCATTTGCAATACACACAAATGATTTGGACGGAAATGTAAGTGGGCTGATTAGTAAGACTGCATTTGACACAAAAATTGGCAGAGTTGTCAACAGCGAGGATGGTTGTCAAAGGTATATAGATCAGTTGGAAATATGGCAGGGAAATGGCAGATGGAGTTTAATCCAGACAAGTGAGATATTGCACTTTGAGAGGTCAAATGCAAGAAGAAAGTATACAGTAAATGGCAGGACCCTTAAGAACACTGATGTACAGAGGTATCTTGGGGTGCAAGTTCAAAGCTCCCTGAAAGTGGCAACACAAGCAGATAAGGTGGCATTGAGTATAAAAGTCAGGAAGTGATGCTGCAGCTGTATAAAACTTTGGTTAGGCCACAGGTGGAGTATTGTGGACAGTTCTGGTTGACGGCTTACAGGAAGAAGTAGAGGCTTTGGAGAGGGTGCAGAAGAGATTTGTCAGAATGTTGCCTGGGATTAGAAAGCATTAGCTATAAGGAGGTGTTGGACAGACTTGGATTGTTTTCTCGGGAGCATCAGTGGCTAAGGGGGCAACCTGACTGAAATATACAAAATTGTGAGGTGGCATGGATGGGGTAGATCGTTGTAGTCTCCCCCCCCCCCCCACCCCCCAGGGCAGAAACGTCAAATACTAGAGGGATAGCTTTTAGATGAGAGGGGGAAAGTTTAAAGGAGGTTTACAAGGCAAGTTTTGTTTTATTACACAGAGAGAGGTAGGTGCCTGGAACACACTGCCAGGGGAGGTAGTGAAAGCAGATAAAATAGCCATGCCCAGAGGCATTTAGACAGGCAATGAACAGGCAGAGAATGGGGGTGGGGGGGTTGGGAGGGAATTTCGACCATGTACAGGCAGATGGGATTACTTTACATTGGCAGCATGGTCAGCACAGACAATGTGGACCAAAGGGCCTGTTTCTATGCAGTACTATTCCATTAATGTAGTTGGTTCTTAAATACACTCAGGCTTGGCCTAGCAAGCCAATAAGCTCAAGGGCCTGGTCTGCCCAAATCTCCAAAAATTAATTAAGAAAATTGAAAATTCTAATTTTAAAGCACAGGGGAGTTAATTATGCTGTGATTAAAAAAAAAAGAAAATGCTGGAAATACTCAGCAGGTCAGATAGCATCTGTGGAAACTTAAATCAAGATAATGTCTCTGGTCAATGACCCATCCACAGATGCTGCACAACATGCTGAATATTTGTTTTTTTTCCCCCCCCAGTGTATTGATTTTAGTTATCCTGTGTCCTGACCACCACTTAACCCTCAATCAATAACACTGAATAGATCTTTTGACTACCATTGTATTGGCTGAAGCTTTGTTGTCATATTTCCTACATGATAACAGAGAGTACAATGCAAAATAAAATCCATTGTGCATAAAATGCTAGAGGCATTCAGAGGTCATAAAGAATGTTGTGTAAACAGAAGTTTTTACAAACTTAAAATTAGATGCTGGAAGATGAAATAAAAAAGAAAATTCAGGTCGGGCAGCATTTGTGAAAATAGAAAAAGAGTTAATGTTTCAGGTCAAAGTTCATTCATCAGAACTCTCAGTTTTAATCCTGATTTGGTCTTTGACCGCAATCCAGACATTAATTTACAATTCCAAGTAGGATCATGACAATCACCAGAACCAACAACTTAGATAGCATTTCTTTGCCTTAAGAATAAATGATTAAAAGGAACTAGTTAACATGACAAGTATTGCACAACGCAGCATGTTTATGAGGCACGGAAAGAGAACATTGTATAAGAAAAATAAAATTGGGCATCCACAAGGGACTACTCCAGTCATTGTGCATAACAGGAAAGCCAATGAAGTGAAAACTGGCAAAAAGGCCACTTGATGTGTAAAGGGAGCTACAAAGTTGTCAAAGTATCTGAGTTACTTCAAATTTATCTTGAACTTGAACTGAGCAATTTCTACACAACCCAAAAAAAATTGTATGCCGGTTGACAAAGAAAACAGATTAGACCACATCAAATAGTCAATATCAATCTCAAACTAATCCTAACCCAACAACCAATATTTTTTTATATATCACAACAGGGAAACTGAAATAACCATAGTAGTAATTTTACCAAGGGATGTTATTCTGTTGAACTTTATGTTCCATTAAACAACATGACATTCCCATCAGTTTTTGCTGTGTTAAAACAAATTCAAATTTGGGTCAGTATGGCTGAACAGAAAACCATTTGCAAAAGTGGTGAGAAATTAGGATGCAGATTCAATTCTGAATCATGAGGTACAAATTGGGAAGTTCTCAGTTATGTAAACTGGAAACTCTGAGTTTTGGAAGGATGTGGTAATTCTGACAAAACTAAAAGGAAATGAGAAAGCTTATGAAGACTTTGGCAACTGTGGGATAATGTTTAGTTGGAAAGTGACAGGAACAGAAACAATTGCGGCCTTTAATGCAAATCACTGAAGAGGCCCGTACATCAAAAGAAAGAAAAGGGAATAGAACTATTTACATTGTGAAGTAGTAATGGGACTTTACTGCTTAGAAGGAATGTTACTGGGTCAATTGCAAAATCAAATCAGCGACTATGCCCTACGATATTGAAGAGACTTCAAATAATATTAGTTTTGAATTATATACCACATGAGGTTGAAAAGCCTGGGCAGGTACAATTCAGTCTCCATTATAAAAGCAACACAGAACGAGCTTCAAAGTAACTTGCTGACAAGAGAATTGTAGACAATAAATGACTGCATACAAATGATCAATGACAAGATGAAATGAAATTTTAAACGTGTTTACCCCAATTTTCTAAGATGTTAGACATATCCTACAGAATTTCTAAACTGTCAGGATGTAAACTGGATCTCCACTGTAAATTAACTTATTAGTAGAAAACTCGAACAAATTGAACTGCTTTCTCAATGTTCAGTTCTGCCGCTGTCTGTAAGGAGTTTGTACTTTCTCCCTGATTCTGCGTGGGTTTCCTCTGGGTGCCTTCCACATTCCAAAGACGTACAGGTTAGGAGCTGTGGGCATGCTATGTTGGTGCCAAAAGAGTGGCGACACTTGCGGGCTGCCCCCCAGCACATTCTCAGTAACGCAAAAAGACACACTTCACTGTGTGTTTCGATGTACATGTGACTAATAGATAAATATCTTATGTTTATATTGAAGAATACATTCTTCTGTTGGCGCCAGAAGTGTGGCGACACTTGCAGGCTGCCCCCAGAACACACTACGCAAAAGGTGTATTTCACTGTGTTTCGATGTACATGTGACTAATAAAGAAATCTTATCTTATATATTTGCAATGGAGTTCAACCCTGAACCTTAAAGAAATAAAAGTAAATAAAAACACAAATACAAAACATGGCTCTGACTTACCTTGAAAATGGCCGAATAGTAAAGCACCGTTTCATCAATTCATCCTAAAAGTTACTGTTAAAACCTTAGTTACTTAAGAAAGCATACTGAATTAGAATATACATTTAGAATGAAAACAGGAATCAGCAAAACAAGAATCAGCAAAATGAAGCATGAACAAGATAGAGGGCCTGCTTTGAGTTGCTCTAATAGATTAGATATAGATACAATGAGCTGAATGTTTATCATGGAACTAGAAACATGCATTGACCCACTACTACACTGCCAAGCTCCATTTGCACATAATCTGCAGAGGTCTCATTACTCAACTATTTCAGAGTCATAGTTTTAAAGGGTACCTTATTTATAAATGGAATATTGCTAATCCACCAGAGAGCATAGGTTTGCTGTACCCGGCTCCACTTTTTAAAGAGAGCAGCAATTGTGATAGACATAACAGTGAATGTTCAAGAAATCAGGCACACTCAACTGCCTTGGAAACTCTCAGGTTCCAAGCAAATTGCAAATCACAGGTGCCTACTGCAATGAGATGAGTAGAATTTATATTTGCTTCAAATGTCTCAAAACTGCTAGAAATCTCAAAGAAACAAAAACAATATCCTGAAAATACTCAGCATCCAAGAAGAGAGAAACAAACATCTGTTTCCACAAGTTTGGGATAAAAGGTTTAAAGAAGATCCAAGGAAGAATATTTTCACCCAGAGGGTCATTAGAATCTGAACGTACTGCTGAGTGGATGGTAGAGGAAGGTTTGCTCATAACATTAAAAAGTATCTTGATTTGCACTTGAATTGCCAAGGCATACAAGGCTATGGACCAAGTGCTGGTAAATGGGATTAGCATGGTAGTTGATAGTGGGTATGGAGATGGTAGGCAGGAAAACCCAGAGGCAGCCTATATAAGAACTGCAGTACAAAAGCAAATCTGTCACACAATTTTTCTGTTGGTATATTAACTGCTAAAGGACTTTCTAGATCTTTACAAGTTAGACAGTAGAGTGCAGAAAAAGGGATTGGGAATAGCTATGAGGAATGAACAATTAATTATTAAAAGGGATATGGTTGGACTACATCACCACTAAGTTCAAAAGACAGATCACAAAACAATGTTACTGCATTTTGAATATTTTCCAGTGTTGATACTTTCTAAGCATCTGGAGGTCCCATTTGAAAAAAAAAGTACATTTTACAAGTTGGATAATGTACTTCCAGAAGAAACTCAACACAGATTTGGTATGTCACCAAAGACTCCTACAAATTTCTACAGATGTATGAGGGAGAGCATTCTGACTGGTTGCACCACAGCCTGGTATATAGCCTCCAATGCACAGGATTGCAAGAGGCTGCAGAGGGTTGCAGACTCAGCCAGCTCCATCACAGGCACAACCCTCCCCACCATCGAACACATCTTCAAGAGGGGGTGCCTCAAGAAGGCCGCAGCCATCATCAAGGACCATCATCATCCAGGACATGCCCTCTTCTTGTTACTACCATCAGGGTGGTGGTACAGGAGCCTGAAGACCAAAACTCAATGATTCAGGAACAGCTTCTTCCCCTCCACTATTAGATTTCTGAACGATCCATGAACCCACAAACACTACCTCATTATTCCTTGTTTTTGCCTTTTTTATTTATTTTTGTAATTTATAGATTTTTATGTCTTTGCACTGTACTGCTGCTACAAAACAACAAATTTCACATCACGTCAGTGATAATAAATCTGATTCAAGCTGTCAGGCAGCCCAAGAGTTAGTAAATTTTTACAAATTTAATAACCAACCAACTTTTAGTACCTGCACAGCTGCCTGATATCAGAAGATCCCAGTAACTAAGTACACAAAAATCTTCAAGTCTAATTTACAATGAAATGTTAGGCTTAAATCAGATTTGACCTACTATCAGGCACGAATTGTTCATTTTAAAATTATGCCAATTGTAAGGACTCCTTATGTTTAAATAAACCCCGAATAACAAAAGCATAATGTCATCTTGTTAGCAGCTGGTATAGAACCATGGAACTTTGCAACAGAGGTCATACAGTTCATTTTTAAATGTGAAAGCACTTTAGTAAGGCAAACTAAAACTAAGCTTGCTGCCTGACTTCCCAGCACAGACATGCATTTTCTGCTGCTACAAAACTGTAACCATTGAACAATGCCAGACACAAATAAATCTGCTGACTCTCCTCTCTGACAATTTTATACTTATGAACATTGGCTATAATATCCCAGCAAGTGAAAATATTAGTCCATTATTTGTCATGACATTTTAAAACTCATTTACTACACTTGGAGAAAAAGATCCAAGATTTCAAATCTCAAATTCTGCCCTTCTTACCATCATCATAGTGAGTTCATGCTGTACATTCTAAATGGTTTTCCTGCCATTTCAATCTAAAATACACTATGTAATCATATCACACATCTTACTTCTTTACATTCTAATTCAAACTATTTATGATATCCAAATTGATAATTGGAATTTTTACTTAATTTTAGGAAATATTGAATATGGGCTCTCTCACGGACTTCATCCACATCATCAATGGCATTTCAGCACATCTATACTTATATTTTTTGCCTCCCACCCAAAATAACATCCTCCCATTCATCCATGTTAAAATGCATTTTCTACCCATCTGGCCAATTTGTTCACCCTAATCTTTTTGAAATCTTATACAAATGTCCGGGATCACTTACTAAATCCTTTCATTTTTAGGTTGCGAGCAAATGTCAATATTATATTCTGTACCCAAATCCAAATCATCAACACCAAGAGCAGAAAGGTCAGCCAGCACTAAACCCTAGAGTACACAGCTTTATCAATAAATACATCAATGCATTTCACTAAAATTAAACAAAGACCATAACTTCTTTTCACATAGAATTTCAACACAAGCTATTAAAAAACAAGAAAAAGTGAATTCTCTTGACTAACCCCATTTGCTGCCACTGCCACCACCTCCCTACCAAGAGAAAACAAATTAAACATCTTTCTATTGATATGAGGAACATCATACAGTAAAAACGTCACCAATTATACAACCAATTTAATGAATTACACCAAAACTATAGAAAAGTGAGTTTCAACTTATAAAGAAACAAAATCTGAATGTACTTCAAACAAAAAAAATCAACTACTCCTCCTACACCTCCCTAATCAATTTGAAACATGGTCATGGATTGGAAGCAGTTCAATATAATCAGATTTTAAACTTCACATTCACTTTAGTAGAAGCTTTTGACAAAATGAAATGATTTGGCCACATTATCTTCAATGGTGTCAGCTACCACATCTTCTAAACTTAATTATAGAGGCACTCAATTTAACTTTGTAAAACCATATGCAATGTATGAATTACCCAACTTCAGAGCAATTTGCTTCTGGGTATTATAACCAGACTTCATGTGGAAAGTCAGCGACCATCAAAACAAAACTATGGATGCTGGAAATCCAAAATAAAATCAGAAAACATTGGAAATACTCAACAGGTCAGGCTGTATCTGTAGGAAGAGGAACAGAGCGAATGTTTTAGGTTGAAAACCCTTCATCAGAACATGAAGGGTCTTCAACCTGAAACGTTAGCTTTGTTTCACTTCCCAAAGATGCAGCCTAACCTTTTGAGTATTTCCAGCATTTTCTGTAGAAAATCAGTATCACAGCATACTGAGCAATCTCACCATTTCTGTTCAAAAGGACACAACATAGAACATTTAATTCTTAAACCTTCCACTGTCTCACTAAAACAAGAGAGGAACATTCTGCTGATCCATACCCTGAAACTAGCCTTCCTATGCTATAATTATTGGGTACAACAGCAGTTTTGCATTCAATACTGTTTTACAGGACACATTCAAGAATACAGTAGCCAAACTCCAAAGTAACTTAAGCTCATGATTGATAAAAAAATTTCCCCCAAATAGATGAATTACTTTCATAAAGAGTTCACAGATAGTTTATGATGCAGAAGGCAGCTACTCACCCCATCAGGTCCTTGCCAGCTACGCAACCTAATCCACCTTGCAACACAAGATTCAATTCTAAGCAGGTCTCAACTCAAGTACATATCCAAGTACTTCTCAAAACGTGAACAGGAATTTCTGCTACCCTTTCAAGCAGCAAATTCCATAACCCTACCAACTGGGTCAGGAAATAAAATCTTCTCTCTAGCCTTTCCACTCATTATATTAAATCAGTGCCCATTTGTGTTCTTGATCCTTCTATTAAGAGAAGGAAGTCCTTACAATGAACTCAACCTAGGCCCCTTATAACTTTATATATCCTAATTAAGTCTTCACTAACTCTCTGCAAAATCAATCTTATCAATATTTTTTCAAACTACAACTTTCCAGTGCTGGCAACAACCTCATGATTTCTCCTTTGCATCCCTCTCTGCTTTCTCTTGACTAACCCCATTTGCTGCCACTGCCACCACCTCCTTACCAAGACGAAACAAATTAAACATCTTTTCTATTGATATATTGGTACAAGAACAAATAAGATGCAAATTACCAAGCACAGTCTCTATACCAAATGGCAGCCTCCTGTCCTGCATCATTCTACAACTCCTTATCTCAACCAAATGAAAAACTCAACTGAAATTATGGTTTTGGTGTGGGAGACGAGGGAAAGAAGAGGGGTACAGCTGGTGATCACTGACCTCACATGAATCAGAAACGGAACAATCTTGTCACATGGAAAGTTGAATCACTGCAGTATACATGGCGACGTATAAACATCAAAGGACATCAATGCATGAACGTGCAGTACAGTGTCTTACAATAAATAGTCTGGATCCAGCTCCCCATACATCAGTGACATCTGCAAAGTGGCCAGAGGGAGGGCGGCTGGGAAGAACAGGGTGGGCATTCCCTCCTTTTTCTTTACTTGCCCCACAACATCACAGTCTCTTACCTTCCCCAGACCCTCTCCTTCAACACCCCATCCCCACCCCTCATTCACATTTCTTTCTCATAAAAGCGACCTCCAACGCCTGCTGCCGATGACTCGGTCCCCTGGACCAGTCAGACAGGGGGCGTGTGTATAAAAAAGTCCAGATGACACAGATGCAAAGCTGAAAGACCGACTCTCCCTTGCAGTCTCTTTAAAATGACCAGCACGTCCCCATTAGTGACCAGCCGACTTTCCCAGTGAGAAATATTCTTTACGGGCCTACTCCCTGAGCATTCAGGAGGGAGAACGTTTGTGAAACAAACCCGCGAGTGGCAGCAATACAGTTTACCGCAATTTTAATGATTATAGATGTAAAGTAAATAAATAAATGATACGCCAGAGCAGCTGCACTGGTTACCGAAGCCTGCCTACCGCGGCCTACTAATCGTCAAAAGCCTCGAACTATCCAGCGGGGACGGGGTAGCCTGGGCTTTGGCTCGGGGCTCTGTGACCTTCAGAGCTGCCCCTCCCCGGCCCTCGGGCGAGGTTTTCCGCTCACCTTGTTTCTCCAGCTTGCCGGACATTTCCCGACTCCAGCCCGCGGCTCTCCTGGTGGACACAAACGGCGCTCATTCGATCCCCATGATGTCCCGATGATCGGCCGCCGTGTCTCCGCCTGTCCGAGCTGCGGTGGCTGGAGACCTCCCTCCCTTCCCTCTCCCTCTCCCTCCCTCGCTCGCTCGCCCTCTCAGTCTCAGCCCGGAGCTTCCCAGCAGCGGGAGGACGGCGCCGACAGCGAAGGACTTTTAAAAAGAAAAGCCTGTCTGAAGGATGAGCCCGCCCTGTCCAGCCGCCAAAGCGCGCCCACCGGCCGAGAACACCGCCGCCTTGCGGCAGGAGGCTGGAATTACCCGGGCTTTCTCCGCGTCGTCAGGGGGCGCCTCAGGGCCAACCCTCTATTTAAAAAAATAATCAAATTATGAGATTTTCAACATTTTCAGTTTTTTATAGTAAATGTCCAACTATTTTACTGTTTTTTGAGAAAGTCTACCTTAAAAACATTCTACTTTCCCTTTCAATACAACCCCCATTTGTCGTTTTTATTTTGTTATTTGGTTTCTGTTCAGTGCCCAGCCCATCACAGGCTTTTCCTGGATTTGACCTAAAACATCAGTTTTCCACAATTGTTATCTGATTTGCTGAAGATTTCCAACGTGTTCTGTTATTGTTATTGCCACAGCCTTTTTTCAAGAAAAATTCCCCAAAGTTTCTTACATTGCATACCCAGTTTCAGATTTACCAGCAAGAGTGCCAGTGTACCCTTACCAGCATGTTTTATATTTTAACCCAAATTTTCTAATAAATTGGGCAATTTAATTTGAGGCAAAATCATTAACACATGGGTGTCTTATTTAATCTTTTAGTCTGCTCTTCATTTGGTGTCTGCAATTGCAGAAGTAACTTACATATTTTTGTTACTATTGGGACAGACTACAAATAATGAAGCATATGGTTCAGTACTCGTTCTCTATTTTGTACTTTAGAGCACGTTGTTATTTTTAGTTGCCTGAGGGTCTATTGTAAAATGCTTCATCCATATATAATTCTACAGACTCAAGGAAAATCTAATATCATTACTTCACCTCTGGAGCTGGCTGCATTAATTGCCTTAATTATTGTATATTCCCAAAGCCTTTATGCTTTTTGTTCCTTTTACCTCCCCAGAGATGTCTGGTATACCTCCAGGGATATATGTACCACAGTTTGGGAACCTTTCAACTGGATTAAAAAGAATTAAATATAGGGCACAAGAGCAAGATACTGCAGATGGTGGAAATTTGAAATATAAACAAAAGTCCTAAAATAAATTAGGCTGCACCTGTAGAAGGAATAAAAATAATCTGAAATGAAACCAGCAATAATGTCAATGTATCACAGGTTACTCAGCATTTAAAGAAAAAAGAACAATGTAGTAGGGATTGTTTCCAACAGCCTAACAGCTCAAATTTTAGTGCAGTTTACTGGCAGTGTGGGATGAATAGGGAAGAGCTACAGCTGATGTGGGAGTTCAGTGTATGATAGGACATGTCATACATCTCCTTAATCCAAAAAGATTTAAGAATTGAGAAATAAACTATGAAGGAATGGGGAAGACAAATTAGTTTTCTGGTCAGATAGTATGCAAATACAGCAATTCCGTGAAATTCACAGAGAAGTTTAAGTCAAGATCCTGTTTTTCTGAAGCCAAAGGCAGAGTGGTGTAAATTGTTCAACAGTTTGTGGTGATTTGCAATTCACAAGGTTCCTTTTCTTCACTGCTGGTAACTAATTGATTTTTTCAGCAAAATTCTCGGATAGGAACAATTATCTGAACAAAGCAGTAAAGATGAGTGAACTTGCAAAACACCTTGGATGCATGGAAACATTCTCAGATCAAACTGAATATACCAATACAAACATTAAAAAGTATTATAATTGATAGTTATAGCACAGCAAATGAAGTTCATAAAAAAATCATTACATGTAACTTGTCTTCACTGCAGTGTGAGCTGAAATTCAAAGCAGTTATACTACTGATATCCACAAACTGACAGTTGGTTCTGAACGCTCTGTTCTTAATTTAGGCCTTGCATTTACAGGTGCATAGAAATAACATTCAGATTCTGGTTATACTTTAACTTGCATGTTAATAAAATATCCACAGGATAATCAACTCTATACTTAGATTATAATTGAAAATAATATGTTTACTTGAATACTACTGGACTGTTGGGAAGTGCTTTTTTTAAACAGGGAAACCATATAAAGCTACCGAACCCCATTGGTCAGCATTGGCTCAGTAGGTTGGACTCTCATCTCCAAGTCAGAAAGTTTTGGGTTCACATTTCACTGCAGAATCAGAAGCACAAAATTTAAACTGATACTCCAGTGCAATACTGATGGAGTGTTACAGTGTCTGGATTCAGTATATCAGATGATATTTAAACGAAGGTTGCATAACTTGGTCTCAGATGGACATAAGTGAACCCACAGCCCTATTTTGAGAAGGAAATAGGGATCATTGTCCTCTGATTCTGGTAAATAGTCTTCCTTCAACCAATACATTAAAACAAAGCAGATTAACTGGCAATTGTCACACAGCTATTTGGAGGAGCTTGCTGTTCATATATTGGCTGCGACTTTCCTGTATTGTTCTCCAGAAATTTTTCATTGGCTGTAAAATTGGTAAATCGGTGTTTTATTATTATCACATGTACTGAGATTCAGTGTAAAACTTTGTTTTGCATGCCATCCATACAGATCATTTCATTACAACAGTGCATTGAGGTATTGTAATAGAAGTAATGAGTCGATCTGCAGAGAGCAGCTTACATTGAGTTGCCATGCTTCAGCGTCATCTTGGAGGAAGCCCATCCTGCGATTGTGAAAGGTGCTATCATATGTAGTTACTTCTTGCAATATGCTTTAAAAACAAAGGGAAGGTCAATATCAAGCTTGAGTTTCAAAAAAATCTAGAATAAAGAAAATACAGGAGGATATAAAGAATTCCACATGAGGTTCCAGAAAAGAGTGACAGTGCAGGAGAGTGTACGATGAGTTTTAGTTTCAATTGTGAGGTGTGGGACTAAATGAAGGTATCTGTAATTCCTCAATTGCAGTGGATTCTGATGAGTTAGACAGCTTTTATTTACCTTTTATATTCTGGATAGTTGCTAAATATCTATTGATGGCTACTCAGCAATTCTGGGTAGCAGGAACATAGATGCATAGAAAATAGCAGGATGAAGCCATTCAATACAATTATGTTGGATTCTTTATCTCAATACCACTTTCCTTCTCGCTCCCAATACCCACTGATGCCTTTTGCTTCCAGAAATTTATCTATCTTCTTCCTAAAAATATTTGGCCACTTGGTATTTACAACCATTTGTGGTAGAGAATTCCACAGGTTCACCAGTCTCTGAATGAAGACATTTCTCCTCATCTCAGTTCTAAATCTCTTGCCCCTGTAACCTGAGACTATGACCCCTTGTTCCACACATCTCAGCCACGGAAAATATCCTCTTCATATCCAGTCTGTCCTGCCTTGTCAGAATTTTGTGAGTTTCAGTTCAATTCCCTAAGCTCTAGTGAATACAAATTGAGTCAAGTTAAACTTTCCTCATACAGCAGTCCTTCCCTCCCATGAATCAGTCTGGTGAACCTTCACTGCATGCCCTCTATAGCAAGTGTAACCTTTCTTTGGTAAGAAAACCAAAAATGCACACAATACAAGTATGGTCTCACCAAGGCCCTATATAATTGTGGCAAGGCATCCTTGCTCCTTTATTCAAATCCATTTGCTATGAATGCCACCATATTGTTTGTTTTCTTAACTGCTTGCTTCATTTTTGTGAATGCCTTCAAGGACACCCAAGATTCTTTGTACATCAATAGTTCCCAATCTAACACTATTTAAATACAACACCATTTTCTTGCTTTCTCAGAGAATTTACTCTCATCCTCTGCCTTTTGCTCTTTCAATCAATTTTTTTTTGTCTTTTTTTTCACTGAAATCTAAATTACTTTGGATCTTCAATTTTGCTACTTGGTCTGGGAATCTTATATGATTCCTCTTTGAATCTAATACTATACTTAACTTCTTTTGTTAGCCATTGTTGGGTCACTTTTCCTGTAATGTTTTTACATCAAACAGGATTGTATAACTGTTGCAGTTACTGCATTCATTCCTTAACCATTGCCTATCTACTGTGATGCCTTTGAATGAAATTTCAAAATCTATAATAGCTCATTTATTCAATATACCTTCATAGGTTCCTTAGATTTAGGACCCTAGCTTCAATTTGCACCATTTAATGAAAATTCTATTATGTTATGGTCACGCTTATTTAATGGACATTGTACAACCAGATTATTAACTAATGCTTAGTCGTCACACAATATCCAGTCCAGGATAGCCTATTCCCCAGTTAGCTGCTGACCATACTGATCAAAAAAGCCATCCCATTACACAGTGCAGAATATTTTCCTCCACTGTATTATTGCTGATTTGATTTAGCCAGTTTATATGTAGATTAGAGTCATCCATGATTACTGTCGTACCTTTGAGCATGTGCCTTTAATTTCCTATTTGATAATGTCCTTGCATTACCACTACTGTTTGGAGGCCTATCTACAACCCCCATCAATGTCTTTGCCCTTGGTGCTTCTCAGCTCCACCCAGATTGATATAGAGCAATTACGCTGAGTTCATCCTTTACTAATAGTTTCACCTGACCTTGATTTCTATTTTGCGCACCCTTTCTAAAGATTAAATATCCTTGGATATTTATCTCCCAGCCTCAGTTACCCTGTGGCTATGTCTCAATAATGCCAATTATACACCTATTTGCGCTCTTAATTTGGCCAACTTGTTACAAATGACTCACACATTTAGATTCAGCAATTGTAATTGATCTTTGTAATTTTTTTTCGGTATCTTATAATAATAGTACAGTAACTTAAACCATGTCCTGATCAACTGATCAAGAGTTTACAGGGTAGAGATGTCATTTATATATCACAATCATCAACCATTCATATATCAGAGAGCAAGGAAAGTGCAAATGTCTCGCAAAGTATGAGTATGAAGGCACAGATTGGAAAGTATCCCTGGAACAAAATCCAATTGCAAGAACAAAAGTCACTAAAGTAACCAATCGCACAAATAATCAGAGAGACATAAACACAGAATAATAATAATAATAGAAAATGTACTTCCAAACGCCTGGTCTCAGAAAACCATTGGAGGAGCTTTGGAAGGGGCACCTCTGGCTCACCTCTCATCTGTCGAGAGGACTGATAGAATTTTCTTTTTATATATATTGCAACCAATACTTTACTGTAGCATGGAAAATTTCTCATTGCTGATAATTGTGAATGCACACACATTTGTATGACAGGGAGACCAAACCCAGACCACAAGCCATTGCATTACTACTATCAAAGAGAAGAGGAGAATGAATTTGGTCTGTGGCTTCCTCAGATACACCATGCAGCATCTTGAAAGATAGCACCGATGGGAGGTCATGGAAAGGACACCATAAGCAGATATTGGTCACATTTTGCAAGAAGGTTTGTTTTAAGGGAGAAAAAGGAAACGTACATGATCTGAAGCAGTTTTAAAGTTGTGTCATTTTCAAAGTAAGGATTATAGTTGTTTTCTTTGCAGTGCAACAGAGAATCCAGGATACTAATGCCACAATTTAACTTTCTCCCAATTCACTTAGTATTCAGAGTAAATAGGAATCCCCAATGAACTGAGATTTATAATTCCTCAGCTCCTGTAAGTGAACAGAAAACCAATAGAGGAATAACTACCCTTGTTCATTATGTCACATACTGGAGACAACAACATCTTGGTGCCACCTTCTTCCACAGAAAGCAGAAAAGGTAAATCTACCAGATTGTTTTCAGTCAAAGCTTAGTTGCTTAATTTACAAACAATATAATCATGGAGAAAAAAATACTAAGTAATCAGTGACACAATATTTGATTTACATCTGCTGTTCCACAATGAATAGATGTGTAGACAAGTTATCAGTTTCACCCAAAATCATTTAACTATGTCTTTGATGAATATATCATGGGTGCTCAATCCCTTGCAGCCCCTGCCCCTTTCACCAAAGCAGGAAGACAAACAATGAAGCAAACAGAGCATCTTTATTTAATTTCATATATTTTCATTCTTTCAGGTAAATAGTTTTAAAAAAAGGAGATAGAGCAAGTGTTGCATGCAAGCAATGATCTTTGCAATTCACATTCATTATAGCCTGAAGTCATAATCTTTTAGGATAGTGCAAAGAATGCAATAAGGTGTGAGGAGTCCAGGACATGTTAAAATCAGAGCCTAGCCAATCAGCAGAGAAGTGGGAAACTTTTCATCACCCATTAGTTGGTAGAAGTGTGAAACATTTTCCTTCAAAAGAGGTGAATGTCAGCTCAATTAATAATTTTACATCTGAGATCAATATGTTTTAGCTCCCCAAAGATGTTAAGGGTTGTAATGCGGACATGGGTGAATGGAGATGGAATACAGATTAGCACAATCTCAAAGAATGGCAGAAGAGACTCAAGGGAATGAAGGTTCCTACTAGATATAGCATAAAAGTCATTGTTCTCTATGGGAAACAGATCCTTTCTGTAATTTGGGGTCACAGTGGAAATTTTGTAACTAAGATGATTACCTTAATGGTTCAAAGTCCTGTGTTCAAAAGCACAGATATGTGACGAAGACAGGTTGGTTGTGGGAGCCACGATCTCAACTATTTTTAATAATTACAAAAATGTTTAAGTTCAAATAACCACAGGAAACAATGGAGGAAATACAGATCCTGTAAGTTTTTTTGTTCTCTGGCTTTATTGATGCTGTAAGACAGGTAGATGAGGAAGTCAATGTGTGATATTTGTTTTAGCTCGGAAATCTGTAACTCACAATACAGCACAGAAGGCCAGTTTTGGACAGAAAGTACACAGAACTGATTGGGACAATGATGTTAAAGTTCTGACTCCTGAGGCAATGCATTGGCTCAAATGAGGACAGGAGGAGGCTCATGTGGAACACAGAGAAGACCATGGTCCAACTGGACTGAATAACCTGTTTCTCTCCTTTAATTTCTGTCTTATTATAGGTAATGACATTTTGGATGAGCTATCAGTGTCCTGGTGCAGTACAGGAAACAATTTAAAGGTTTACAAGAAAAAAAACTGTAAGAATAAAACTGACAAGGAAGTTATATTAGATAAATAGATCAAAACTGGTCTTAGTTTTTTGCCCATTCTCCACCACTTTATCCAACAGGGCTCCATCTCTATTGTCCTGATATAAAGTTAGAGTCAAATTTATAAAACACATGAAGATAGATTCACCTTGAATGCCTGAAGCTTACCAGAGGCTATTTTCTCTCAAAAGTCTGTTTGAATATTCAGTGCCAGTAAAACTTTAGCAGTGGAATATCAACATATGAATAATTGTACAAATAAAGCACAGTTTACTTCAGTTCAAAATGTCTGTGACATTAGGAGTGAATGAGAACTCGACACAAATGCCTGAGCATTCTGAGCTGCAGGAATCTGCAGACGCTCTGTGATATCAAAATCTGTGATGAGAAAAAGGATCTTTAAAATTGGAAATACAAACGTGACAGACCTACCCTTATTTTATGGCTTTTTTTTATGTGTTTCTGGGAAAGCCTGAAGTAGACATTCATCTTTGTTCACTCAGACTAAACAAGCACTGAGGCGCTGTCTATTGTACTCGCCTCGTGACATCAAGTTCAAATGAAGTCAATGAAACTAAACAATGGGAGGGAGGGGGAAGAGTATGTCCAATGACCATTACCATATTGCTCATTTAATGCTGGCAATCAAAGATGAAAAGATGCCTCAAGAATGTGTTTCCCCAGAACATGATCATATTGGTCATACACATTTTGGTTTCTTACAGACCAAGAATTCATCTGTAAGACAACTCTAGTGAGGCAACTGATTCTGTTATGAAAAATGATCTTTGGAAAGAGTTCAGTTTGCAATGTTATTTCAATTTTGAGAAAAAGGATGATTAGGAATTAAACAGTTTCAGAACACTAAACTATTTGATATTCTGAAGAAATTAAGTCTTGCATACTCAGTAATCCTCACCGATAACAATATGTCTGAAAATCATGTGCAGCACATACCTGAATACTGGATGAGCATTGTCAATGGGTGAGGTAGATTAATATCAATTCCCTTCAGAACTTTACATCATTACTTCTGCCAAAACCATGAAAAATGTTTAGTTGTAAATAACTATATGTTATGACGCTTATGTGTTATGTTTATTATCAAATACGTCTTAGGTTAGAAGTTGTTACTCACAATTCCAACTCATGGTATAAAAAGCATAAATTATTCACCTTGGGGATGCTGATTGTGCCATTTTGCTGTTGTTTGCTCTGTTTCCTTCCAGAAACCTCAGATCCAGCTTACATTATTAGTGGCTGACTTCACAACAGCTTATGCTGTTTTCCTTCATGTTTAATGGCATCTTGTCTTCTGACCCATCCAAGTTTTCAAATTCTTTTCACAGCAAGTTTCTGAAAGTGTATGCCTTAAGGTGGCAGTGAGGGAAACTGGGCATCTCTCATCTGAGTGAACAGGGAAAGTGACTGTGTATCTCCTTCACTACTTAGATTGAAATATAGCAAAATTAATAGTGCAAAGATTGGGAAGGAATTACAGCTGATGAATTCAGTGTCAGATCAGGCACGGAGAGAGGAACAAGATAGAAAGTAATTATTAAGAGAAGGTAAAGAGATAGGAAAAATAAAAAAGAAAATTGAAGCCTTAAAGAATTTATGGAACAGTGAAGTGATACATTTGGATGAGGAGAGACAATAGGCCACAACATTTGACCTGGTGACCAGCAGTTACTGCTATACAAACATATCTTTGGCCTTCCTAATTGTCTACGTGCTAGAGGGTGGAGGTATAAACACCTATCTTGGATCAGGGCAAGTCTTTGGCAGAACATCACACACAATAATGGTGGATGTGTTCTCCAAATGGGGTTGGGGAGGTGTGGGGAATCTGTAATTTGAGAACAATTACTCTACACAGACATTAGTAGTGCTGTCCAAGTTAATGGCTGCAAAAAGAAAAACTTCCAAATCAAATCTAGAGTTAGGCAAGGCTGCTCTCTCTCTCCTCTGTCTTGTTTTTGTTGCACCAAATCTTTTGCCAAATCCATCAGGAAGGACATACAAGGGGTGATGATCCCAAGCAGTGCAGGCACTCAGGTCAAAGCCTTCCTGTACACAAACAACATCACTGTCTTCTACCCAGACCCACTATCAGTCCACCAATGGATGGGAGCCTCTGACCAGATTGAATGGGTCTCGGGGGCTAGTGTCAATCAGAGCAAAAGTGAGGCCACGTTCTTTGGCAACTGGTTTGACCTACCAGTCCTTTGTTCCCTTCATTGTCAAGTTCAATTACCTGAAGGTCATCAGACACAAAGTGCTCCTGGTGTTGCCATATGTGGTACAGGTGTGTCCCATATCTGCTCATGCACTGCAAGAATCAACCAAACCTTCTACTTCATCTAGAGATTCAAAATGGATGCAATATACAATTTTCCATCTCCTTCCAGAGTGTGTATTTGTCCAGATGGTCCGGAAAAGGATGATCCAGTCAACTGCATAACACAGAACTCTTGTATTCTCTAGGTTATTTCCGGGGATTCATACTGAAATAAACATTGTTTGTTCTGAAGTTCATCAACTTGGCAAAGCACAGACATTGGTCTGCCTGAAACTTGCTGGTGTTCCAGGGAAGGAAGATATTCAGAGTCAAATGCTGCAGAGTAGCACAATCCAAGGTGCAGGACTATGTGCAAGAATGACAAAAGTTGTATGAGAAAAGGTGCTCCCACAACTGAATTCTAATGGGTCGGCCCTGTCTAATAACTTCTCAAAATTATCACCGATAGAATGTTTGTATAGAGGTTATGTACAGGGTACTGGTGAGGCCACACCTGGAGTACTGCATGCAGTTCTGGTCTCCTTATTTGAGGAAAGATATACTGGCTTTGGAGGCAGTGCAGAGGAGGTTCATCAGGTTGATTCCGGAGATGAGGGGGTTAGCCTATGAGGAGAGATTGAATTGCCTGGGACTATACTCACTGGAATTCAGAAGAATGAGAGGGGATCTTATAGAAACATATAAAATTATGAAAGGGATAAATAAGATAGAGGCAGGAATGTTGTTTCCACTGGTAGGTAAGACTAGAACTAGGGGACATAGCCTCAAGATTCAGGGGAATAGATTTAGGAGGGAGATGAGGAGAAACTGCTTCTTGCAGAGAGTAGTGAATCTGTGGAATTCTCTGCCCAGGGAAGCAGTAGACGCTACCTCATTAAATATACTTAAGACACAGTTGGATATATTTTTGCACAGTAGGGGAATTAAGGGTTATGGGGAAAAGGCAGGTAGGTGGATCTGAGTCCACGGCCAGATCAGCCATGATTTTACTGAATAGCAGAGCAGGCTCGATGGGCCAAATAGCCTATTCCTGCTCCTATTTCTTATGTTCTAATGTTCTTATGTTTGGGAATTAATAATTGATACCATGCTGATGTAGCGCAAATATTGTAAGCGAGTGTGATGAAATGCTTGGTACAATTTACGATGACAGATGAATGTCTCACATTGTACAATTGCAAATTTTATGAATAAGGTATATTTTTGGAATGCATTGACCATGATCTTGTTGAAGGTCAGAGTTGGCTAGTGTAACCAAATGTCTATTACTGCTCAAAGCTCTTGCATCCTTTTCAAGTCAGAAGACGTCTGGATCAAAGGAATCACCTGTTTCTTATCAAGTCTATTGACTACCTGCTCACCAGTCCCTTGCTATCCCATTAGGAGCAAGGATTCTCCCAGCCTTTGCATTGCTATGATCCCATTAGCACAGCTGGATCCCTGAGTGATAGGACTGACTGAGTGAGAGCCAAGATAGGAAGGCTCAGTCTGGGACTCAGAAGTGGGAAAGGGCAGGGGAGGGAATTCATTGTTACTGCATCAAATCTCAATCCAAATGTTAAAGGTTTTCCAGCGTGATGAATGTGGTGTTCGTACAGTATTCATCCTGGTGTGATTGGAGAGGAAATAATCAGAAGATTGATGTAAAAAGGTATATCCTTTTTCCTGGAGCACAGCAAATCAAATCTCAATAATCATTTGTAGCTCACTGTATGTTTCAGCTATCAAGAAATATAAATCAATGTAAAATGCTGCTGTATCACTATTATGATTTTCACTGAAATAAAACTAATAAAACTTAAAAGGCAATTAAAGGGGTTCAGTTCTTTGTAGCTGACTACTGTGTCAACCAGTTGATCAGATTGCTTACTGCCAGATGAAACATAAAATGCAATCTCTTTCTGTTAAACTATTAGAATATTATATCTTATCAACATATTTCACAACATAACTAATGCTGTGATAGTACACCAGTTTTCAAACAACTATCAATGGTATTGTAATTCTCACTTATTTATACATTAACGATCTGCATATGAGACCCTGAAATCAAGAGATATACTCATTTTATTCTAAATACATAACATTGATAATTTATATGAAATATAACCTATATGAAATGTGATTACAAGTAACTGTGGTATCAAACTTAATGATTTTTATCCTATACAGTTTAGTGTGATATTAACAACATTGTTTACAGTTTTATTTTCCCACTTCACACCCGTTAAAACACCTATGGCAAGTGAAATACGGAACCATTTGACTGACCACTTACACAATATCTCAAGCAGATTGTGCAAGGAGAGAAGCAATTGAAAAATCTCCATGTTGCTTGTCTTGAAGTGCATCACCACAAAAAGAACCACTATTTACAAAATAGGATTCCATGAATCACCACACATCATCTCCTCTTGGTGTATCCAGAATAGCTGGGTAGGGAATGAGGGGTCAATAACATGTAAACCCACATTTATTTTCATGCAAAAATGAGTGACTATTCCAGTGCTGATATTAGTGACATGCATATGATTGGAAGAGTCAATTTTTCACACCATTATTTGGAATAATCAAACAATTGAAAAATGCTCCATGTATAATAAAAACAAATTACAGAATATTCATTAGCAAATGCATAATTAAATGCAGCTGTAGATTCCCAGAGCTGGAATTCTACTGTTGAATGAGTTTTGGGTTTACTGTATTAAATGCACATGGAATATAATCCAAACTTTGACAATCATTCTGCCCCTACCCAGTGGTGCCCAGCTTGGTAATAAGGCAATGTTTTCAGTTAACTAAAGAGAACCAAGGAACAGCTTAAAAATTATTACAACAGGTGGTCAACCAAAGTGGACGGGTGAAAAAAATTCCAACAGATTCCATTAAACTGCATCTATGGGAGTCTAAGAAAACTTAAAAACTCCCTTTGTAATTCATGCAAACTGTGTTTATGATTTGGAACTCACTGTAAAACAGGGCCTTCAAAAGGGAATTGGATAGGCACTTGAGGGAAAATAAGTTACAAGTTATGGGGAAAGAGTGGACAATGGAGAGACAAAACATTGGCGTGGGCTCAATGGGCAAGGTGGCCACCTGCTGTGCCATAACAATTCTAAGAAATCATTTTGAGTTCCAAAGAAATTGACAGGCAGTAAACAACAGTAATTATATTTGGAATTGCATCCCAGCTTTGAGAGGTGAGTTCACCTCTTATCTATCATTTAAATACAGTGATTTCTCACCACCTAATGGTGAAACAGAGTGGTGGAACATGCCCTTGTACAGCAACTTCCCCTTTGAGCCTAAGCACACATTTGCCTCTTGCCTGAAGCTGTACCATAAAGAACAGTGAGTGTCATTATTTCATTGTTACTTTGACAATTAAATCTGGCCCATTGTGGTGGCAGAGTAGAGATCTTACGCTCGGGAACTGGCTTGCTTTATTAGAGAGCAAGGTACGCTCATTGCTGACATCAACTGGCAAAAAAGGGAACCTAGACCTATCCGTAAATGACCTTCCTCACTATATCCACATCCCAACTCTCACGAAAAAAACATGCAAAAGAAAATTTACAATACTTTACTTTTATCTGCAAATACAAATTTAGGAAACTTTAATTGGTGCACTGGGTCATTTGTGTATTCTTGACAGTTGTGAACGATTAGAGTACGTAGACAGGAATCTTCCATTACTGTCACAGGCAGGATTACCAAGAATCTAAACAGAAGACATAGATTTTTATGGTTGAGAAATCCCAGTGTGTAAAACTCCTGCTGATTTGCTGTGCCTGAGTCCTTGGGAGAAATTAGGGATTGTTAATGCTGGCGAACACAATATGACTCTTTTGAGGAAGCTTTCTTTTTTTTTGCTAATTTTTCAAAATCATGGCATAACAGAGTTCCTTCTAAAATTAATCACACGAACCAATGGTTTTTTTATAGTTTACATCTATAACATATTAAAAATATCAGATCCACACAGCTTTTCTATTAATCTTTCCATTATAACTTGCTGGTAGGAAGGTATAATTATCACACAAGAAATTCTCAAAGGCACTGCAGGCATTCTAACTGTAGACATTGGAACATTTTAGTAGAAATATAAATTTAAGAGCATAACATATCACTGTAAATTGGGGGCTGAATTATACCCAAGCACTGCAGGCCAATCTTCAACCCTTTTACTTGAATATTGCTCTTCATCTCAACTCTAGCCACACACCAACTCCTTCCCCATCATTTTCAATTTTACAGGAGATCAAATAATAAATAAATGCATACATGTACTCTATTACCTCTTCGTCTTTTTATTTATTTAGATAATTTGGGTCAGACCAGAGCTATGATCAGGTTAGGATGGCGTAGTCCAGGTGATAACCAAACAGGGCATCAGTGAAGTTATTAGAGAGTAAGTGCCCATTGATAGCACTGTCAATAATATCTTACTGATGATTGAAAATAAATTGATTGTGCAGTAATTAGCCAGAATTGATTTATACTGTGAACAGGACATACTTGGGCAATCTTCCACAATGTTTGGTATATGTCAGTGCTGTAAGGAAACTGGAAGAAGTTGGCTAGAGACAAAGATAGGTCTGGAATGCAATTCGTCAGGAATGCAGCTGAGATGTTGTTGCCTTTGCTGTACCCAGCCATTTCTTGATCATGCACAGTGAATCAGACACATGAGGATCTCAGATTAGATGTATCATCCACTTGGCACTTCTGGCTGAACGTGGTTATAAAAGCTTCAGCCTTTTCTTTAGCGCTCATATCATTGACTCCTCTTCTGCTGTTATCACCTTAATTATCAAACGCTATTCATGATTACATATGGCAGAAGAGCTTTGATCTTAGCCATTGTTTGTGAGATCACGAAGCTCGATCTATTACAGCACTTCTTATTGAGTTTGCACATAGTTCTTTCTTGCAGTTTCGTTAGGTTAGCAACTCATTTTTAGGCATACAGTGTTGCTCCTGGCATATCCTTTTGCACTCCTCATTGAACTGGGGTAGATATCTAGTGACTTGATAGTAATGGCATACCGAGGGATACACCAGGCCATGAGGTTTCAGATTGTGATGGTCCACATTTCTGCTGCTGCTGATGGTGCACATTGCCTCATGGAAGCCAGTTTTGAGTTGCCACATGCCTGAGTCAATCCCTTTCAACGTGACCAGTGCAAATGTCACTTCTATCAGTACTACCATGGACAGATGCATTCTGCCACAGATAGGTGGTGAGAAAGAGGTCAGGTAGGCTTTTTGCTCATGTTGGTTCACTCACTGCCTGCTGCAGCCCCAATATTACAGGACATATATGTACTATTTATTACCTCTTCTTCCTTTTACTTATTTAGGTCAATTATCTTTTGCAAAACCAGTGTTAATTATAGGTAAACAGAAACTATGAAAAATTATATTCTCTCATTCATTGTGTAAATACACAGGACTGGATGGCCCCTGCTGTTATCCTGTGTGTGTACAAAGTCAGCTTACATCATTATCATCCTCAGAATCTCCGGTCCAGGAAGGTAGAAATCTGCTAAAATTCCCATTCCTTTTTTTTATTCTGTCATGGGATGAAGGGCACAGATGGCAAGTTCAGCACCCTACCACCCCACTTCCCCCCACCCCACCCCCAACCACTGATAGCCCCTGAGGCATCTTACAAAACAACTGCAGTTCAAGTATAAAGGTACTGTTACTGTGCTGTTGGGAGGGAGATACAGAATTTTGACCCATTGAAGATAAAGAAATGAAGATAAATTTCCATACCAAGATCATATATACCATATCTCAATAAGATTTTAGTGATTCATTTGCTAGAATGTAGTGCATTGGTCAGGGTGTGAAAATGATGATAGGTAATTGCCACATTGTACATCCAGATGAAAGTGGAACTTGGGTGGGCTGTATCAGGAACAACAAACTGCCCACTCCCTACTAACTGATCTGTAGCCTGTCAACATTGAAAAATCCACCTGTACAATTGGTTAGGATTGCCAGTGATCAAGTGGCTCAGCACTCAGCATCTGAATTCACACCCAACAATCAGAATTCATTTCGACAGGTGCTAATAACAAAAAGGAGTTAAAACCTTCAGGATGTAAGTGGCATCAAGAAAAGAACAGTACCACAGTTTCAGTAGGAATGTTCAGCTGAACACAGCATCAAAAGTCATTCCCTACTTAACATTTTGAGATTCAAATATTATTATTTGTGCTGAACATGTAATAGGAGTTGGAAGTCAGATTATGTAGGTTTGACCAGGAGTTTGAACATGCAGCCACAACAGTGCAATAAGGATGCATTGTCAAACTTGCCTCCCCTTCAGCTGGGATATCACACAGACACTAACATTCCATCCTCCATCAACAGTGTTAAAAAGTAATTCATTAACTGATCTTTAATCTTGTTATGTAAAAATATTATTCTGTGTAATTTCCTAACAATTTGACATGAATTTTGCAGTCAGTGATGAATTGCTGAGCAATTGCTAGGCATTTGCTAAGCATGGCATTTAACATGCAGTAATAGAAAAACAACATGGTAACCTCCACAGGGAATCTGCAACTAGGGTAAACAATGGCATGACTGCTAAATCAATCTAACCGAAGAATCCTTATGGAGACTCAAAGTTTAAACTAGGATATAACAAAATAAAACAAAGGGATTGAAAGAAAGATTGGATTGTGAGAAAGAGGCAAAGAAAATGTTAAATAGAATTTGCTTTAAAATAAATCTCCAAGACTCCTGTAAAATGCAAAATGAAAAGAGAAATTGCTGGAAATAGCAAGTCATACAGCATCAATGGAAAGAGAAACAGAATCAACATTTCAGGTTGATGACCTTTTATTGTGATCTGAAACATTCTGATTCTCTCTCCATAGATGCTGCCTGGCCTGCTGAATATTTCCAACAGTTTCTCTTATTATTTCAGAATTCCAGTTTCCGCAGTATTTTACTTTTGAAACAATCAAGATCTGATGATATGAAATACCACATATGAGAAAGTAAATTTTCAGCCCCAAAGGATTGTTTGGCAGTCATTGGGACTTACCACACAAGAACACAAGAATATAGGAGCTGGAGAGGGACACCTGGTCCTCAAGCTTGCCCGGCCATTCAATACGGCCGATCTACCTGAGACCTCAACTCATCCTCTGTGGCAGATCCTTCTAGTCCTCAATCCGTCAATTTTTCAAAAAAAATCTACCACCACTTTAAATACTTCTAAGGAGCTATCCTCCACAACTCTCTTAGGCAGTAAATGGTAAATATCTGAGGGCCAAGAATTGATCCCTGTGATATTCTACTAGTTACATCCTTCCAACCTGAACAAGTCCCATTTATTTCAGCTCGCTATTTTCTATGTGATAACCAATTTTCAATCCATGCTAACACACTTCCTCCAATACCATGAACTCTTGATACGTGCACTAGCCATTTATATGGTACTTTGTCAAATGTCTTTGGAACTCCAAATACCCAACATCTACAGGTCCCCCTCTATCTACTCTGCTTGTTAAATTCACAAAAAATTCAAGCCAATTTGTCAAACATGATTTGCTTTTCATGAAACCATATTGACTTGATTTGATTAGATTAAACTTTCTTAAATGATTAGCTGTTGATTAGATAGATATTAAACGAACTGGCCATAAGTTTCCCACCCTTCTTGAACAAGGCAGTCATATTTTCCGTTTTCCGATCCACTGGTACCATCCTGGAATTCAGTGAGTTTTGAAGAACTTCAACCTGTGGGTTCACTCTCTAGGCAGCCAATTCCTTTAAAATCATTGGCTGCAGGCATCAGGTCGTGGTGACTTATCTACCTTCAGCCCCTGAGCTTTTATAAAGTCTTGTCCCTCATGATTGGGATTTTTACAAGTTCTTCCATGCTATTTGAAACTATCTGTTATCATTGGAATATTTGCAGTTTGTTTTGATATTACATTGTAATGGTAATTGGTTTATTATTGTCACATGTACCGAGGTACTGTGAAAAGCTTTTGTTTGCAATCCCATCCAGACAGATTATTCCAACCAGATTATTCCAGCCATAAATACATCAAAATAGTACAAAAGGAAAGTTACAGAGAAAGTGCAGTGCAAGTTTTCTTTTAAAATCAATTTTCTTCTTCCTTATGAACTTTCTAGTCTTTCACTGCTAGTACTTCTAATCCTTCCTATTTTATATGCCTTACTTTCTGATTTAACATTATCCTTGACCACTTACATTGTCCACGGATAGTTCTTCTCTCTCATAGAATCCTGTTGAGATAAATTTCAGCTGAGCATTGTGAACTAGCTATTTAAATATCTACCATTGTTCATCTACTGACCTATCTCTTACCTTATTTACTCAGTCCACTCTAGACAACTCTGTCTTCATACCCCGATTCAGGGTTTTGACCCAAAATGTTGACTAACCCTCCTCCATGGATGCTGCTTGACCTGCTGAGCTTCTCCAGCAGTTTGTTTTTGCTTCACCTTAATACCATTATAATTACTCTTATAAAGTTGCAGACACTGGTTTTGGACCTGGGGTGTTCACTCTCAAATTGTATCTTAAATGCTCTCACGTTGTGGTCACTACTTCCCAGGGTTTTTGCTCACAAGATCTATCTGGCATTTTGTAAGAAGTTTATTTATATATGAACTTACCATCTCTAGCTTTATCTATCATGTTTAGAGGGCATCCAGAGGATAAACGTCCAAACTTCACACATGTTGAATAACAAATCCATTGAAGAAGGAGTGATGAAGCTTGAGAAGAAATAGGGTAACTTGCTATGCCAGAAATTATTGCTCAATTTCTTTCATACAGTGGTATGCACTGAAAACCTCAGCATATTTTGACTGCAAAATTTGGGAAAAACATTAAGCAAAATCAATTCACTTTTGATCCAATTCTACTATTTTTGATACATTCATTACATTTAGTTTGGTTTTCAGATATGTGTTACGTATTACTATCAGAATCAATATGCAGTAAGAGGAGGTGAATTTAAAATGCAGCAAATTGAACTGAAAATTATCCCATCTCTAGAAGGAAGCACAGGCGACGTAATCAAGTGGGAGATATTCCACTTGCACCAGACAGCCACTGGGAGGAGTCTTATCCCTGCATATAACTCGATTTCATAGGATATTCCCAGGCGTTCTGGAGCAGGTATTCAATTTATGGCTGACTGTTTTGCACCTGTAAAATTGGCAGCTGGGAGTCGTGGACTGGGGGGCAGTGGGGGTGGGGGTGGGAGGGGGGAGCAGTGGAGATGGGAAGGTACACCTTTGCCTCCCCAGTGATGTCCCAGGCCCAAATGAAGTCAGAAGTGAATGAGCAGCCTGTCTAAAATTGGTGTAAGGCCATCTTTATTTCGGAAATTGGAGTTTCATGCCAATTCACTCCAACACCAAATCTGGGTACAATGGATGAAATATGCACCATGCAACCTTCATTTTACTGTGCCTGATATTAGAGAACCTTAAAGGGATCACAGGATTGTGCCATAAAAGCTGCCACGAAACCTCTTTAGTTGTATTTTTATATAGCCGAAGGATGAAGAGCAGTTCCACTGACTGCACACAATTATTGAACGATCGCTGCTTGCCTGGGATTGCTGCAACACAACTCTGCCTGCTTCCCAACGATCTAGGCTCTGGATCTGCTCAGTGCTGGAGCCACATCAGGAAGCCTGTTTGCCAAAGGCCGCTAACAGTTTCCCGTCAAATAAAATTCAATGCCAACTTTAGCTGGAGCATCAGACCTCCAAAGAAATAACAAACAGATCAATATCCACACCTGCTTTTTGACTCTTTCGGGTCCTGATGCCCTGCCTTGCTAGCTTTATGGTAATTTAACAGGAGAGGCAAGAGTGTTTGCAATTAGTTCGGAAGTAATTACCATATCTCCCTTTCATGAGCACAGCTTTTCAGAGGATAACAAATGACCTAAGTGGGTTCAGGCCAAGTATTTGAAGGCAATCTTTATCCAAGTAAGCAAGCTGTGACATTTGCTGTCTGCAGATAAGGTCTTAATATCTTAAAACTGTTGTACCTCTTGTGTTACCGTCAACATTCATGTGGTCTGGAAAATCATGGTTCCTTCTTGAAAACAGAAAAGAAACACAAGATTCATTGTAGCTCTGCTTAGGACTGCAAGAAATCCAATTCATGATTTCTTTCTGACAGATTAAGTATTTAAATTCAATCATGTTAAATATCTAAATTGCATTCAGCAATAGGGAAATTGTGTGCTGAATTAAAGAATTGTGGTCAGAATTGAATGTTTACTAGATGTTTGTGTCATATCATGTACATTTAAAATATTGCTTTCTTTATTGATAAAAAAAAAACAAATAATATTTTAATTTCACCCTAATTCTTGGTAGGTTTAATCCTTAGAAATTGATATCAGGTTGAAACAACAGAAATGAATAGTAATATGATTAACATTAAAAGGAAAACACTTATTGGAAAATGCTCCAAATTCAAGATTTTCTAATAAAGACTATGCAGTATAATTAAACAAACTGAATTACCTTGAATGTGCCACAAGTTATAAATGACATAGTTGTATGTGATGGAGACACAAGAGACTACAGAATCTGGAGCAACACACAAAAAGCTGGAGCAACTCAGCGGGTCAAGGCAGCATTTGTGGAGGGAAACACAAATTTTTCAGGTCAAGACCCTTCATCTGGACTGGATAGTTGACATTTTGGGTTGAGACCCTTCATCTGGCATTGTTGTATGTAATGTTCTTTAATTCTACATTTGAGATTACCACATAATTTAAAGTAATACCCAGATTTCACAACAGAAGTCAGGTTTCCATAATTTAGTAGGTTAGTTAACTTCAGACTGTGTAACTCTAGGCAGCTTTCTGGTGTAGTGGGTTGAATGTCAGACCTCTGTGCTCGAGTATTTGTCCTCATGGTGGGGCATGTAGGGGAGGGTGTCTGTGGCAGTGGTGGCAGTAAAGAATCACAATAGCATTAGGAAACCAGAAGGTGCATTCTGGTTCTTTCTTTCTCCACTACAACCCGGTCAAGCAAAAGCTATCCCTCTATATATTGTAGCACTGTAGCATAGGGGCAGGGTAGCCACTGGCTTTATAATTGTACACCATATATATTACAGGTGAATTGCACATCCTGTGCATCTAATACACACAGTATTGCAAGGAAATAGATGCTTGGGTAGATTTTTATTTTCTTTCACCTTGAAATGTATGTGAGAAGTTGGAGGGATGGAAAGCAATTGAGCAGGAGGTGTGGAGGATCAATTTTCTGTCTATTTAACTTACCAAGTAGTATTATAACTTCCAATATGGATAGACAAAAGAGGTTACAATGTTAGGGCTATTAAATGAGATTGTACAGGACTTTGGTAATACCACATTTGAAATGCTATTTGCATTTTTACTCTCTGAACTCACAGAAGGATATATTTGCCTTGAAGTCAGTTCAGTATAGATTCACTCATATTGATTCCTGGGATAAAAGGGTAGATTGGTTTATTATTGTCACACGTACCAAGGTACAGTGAAAAACTTGTCTTGCATACCGTTCATAGAGGTCAATTCATTACAACAGTGCATTGAGGTAGTACAAGAATAACAGAATGCAGAATAAAGCATTACAGTACAGAGAAAGTGCAGTGAGGGTAGACAATAAGGTGCCGGGTCATAATGAGGAAGATTGTGAGATCAAGAGTCCATTTATTGTACTAGGGAACCATTCAATAGTCTTATAACAGTGGGATTGAAGCAGTCGTTGAGCCTGGTGGTACGTGCCCTCAGGCTTTTGTATCTTCTGCCTGATGGGAAGGTTGGGGGGCGAAGAGAATGTCCAGGGTGGGTGTGGTCTTTAATATGTTGACTGCTTTACTGAGGGAGTGAGAAGTGTAAACAGAGTCCATGGAGGTAAGGTTAGTTTCCATGATGTGCTGAGCTGTGTCTACAACTCTCTGCAGTTTCTTGCGGTCATAGGCAGAGCAGTTGCCATACTAAGCCATAATACATCCAGGTACTATGCTTTCTATGGTGCATTGATAAAAGCTGGTGAGTGTCAAAGGGGACGTGCCAAATTTCTTTAGTCTCCTGAGGAAGTAGAGGTGCTGGTGAGCTTTCTTGGTCATGGTGACAACGTGGTTGGACCAGGACAGGCTATTGGCGATGTTCACTCCAAGGAACTTGAAACTTTCAACCCTCTTGACCTCAGCACCATTAATGTAAACAGGAGCATGTGCAACACAACACCCCACCCCCCCAACTCCCTGAAGTCAATGACCAGCTCTTTTGCTTTGCTGACATTGAGGGAAAGGTTGTTGTCATGACACCATGTCACTAGGCTCCGTATCTCCTTCCTGTACTCCAACTCATCATTATTTGAGATATAGCCCACCACAGTGATATCATCTGCAGAGTTGTAGATGGAGTTAGAGCAGAATCTGGCCACAGAGTCATTGGGCTGTGAGTCATATATGAGTGAGATTGAGGAAGATTATTGTACACAAGTACAGAAGAAAGATGCTATCATCAAGACAGGAAAGGGCTCATTGGTGAATGTGGATAGGCTTTCTAGCTGTATCTAGAATAATGGGTATAATCTCAGGATCAGCTATTCAGGTCTGAGATGAGGAAAGATTTCTTCATGCAGAGAATTACAAATCTTTGGAATTCCCTACTTCAGAAAGCTGTGTATACTTAGTGATCGAGTATTTTCAAGGTTGAGATTGATAGATTTTCAGGTGTTAAAGGAATTGGAACATACAGGGATTGGACAGGAAACTGGACTTGAGGAATAAGCCACAATATTACTGAATGGTCGATCTTATTGACATCAGTCCAAGATAGTAGAAGTCATTTGTAACATGATTACTTGTTTTACGTGAGCAACATTGTCATTGAAATGAGGTTTCAATCTTAAGGTTTTCCAGTACAAATAATATAATGAAACAGAATCATCTTCAACGTCTTAGAAATACCAATTCAAATAGATGTATTTGATGTTCTCTATTTTTATGTATGAGGCTATCACATAATTTTATTACAATCACCATAAAAGTCAGGTTTTTCAAAATTTAGTAGTTTGTAGCTTGGTTAACCTCACACCTACATCCCTCGGTAGTTTGCTGGCTTAAAAGACTATCTGGTTCCAATATTATGATCTTGGCTAAGAGTGAATGGCAACCACATGGATAACTGCTGCCTGAAACCAGGAGCCCTTTGCGAATACTTTCATTCATTTGTTTTTCTGGATCTGGGCAATGCCAACATTTATGGCCCATCCCTAACTGCCCTTGAGAAGGTAGTGGTGAGGTGACCTCTTGAACTACTGTGGTCCTTCTGATGAAGGTGCTCCTACAGTGTTGTTGGGGAGGGAGTTCCAGGGTTTTGGATCAGGATGTTGTGTGACTTGGAGGGGGATTATGCAGGCGGTGGTGTTCCCATTCACCTAAAGCTCTTGCCCCTCTTGGTGACTGAAAGGTTTGGGAGGTGAAGTTGGAGTAGCCTACTAAATGGTACATACTGTAGCCACAGTGCACCTGTGGTGGAGGGAATGAATATTTCGGGTAGTGGATGGGATGCCAATCATGCAGGGTGTTTTGTCCTGGATGGTGTAGAAAGGCTTTGGAGTGTCAGGAAGTGAATCACTGCTGTGGTATACATACCTGTTGAACATCAAGGGTAGAAGGAAGTTCCCTTGCCCATGTCTGATAATGCCTTGACACTTCAATGTTGAGGACTCTCAGGGATACTCCCTCCCACCTGTATACCACTGTTCTACTAGTTCGGGTGCACCTGTCCTGTCAGAGGGACTGTACATACCCTGGGATTGTAATGGAGGAATCTGGTACATTGTCGGTAAGCTATGATCCTATCAAGTATGACTGCATAAGTCTGCTGTGTGACTAATCTGTGGGACAGCTCTCAAAATTTAAACATTAGTCTCCAGATATTAGAAGGATAGAAGGGAATTGAACAGGAGGCGTGCAAGGTACATTTTCTGTCTATTTAACTTACCAAGAAGTATTGTAACTTCTTTCATGCAACATTCTGGAAGTTATGATGTTAGGGCTGTCTAAAGGAGATTGTATTGGGCTGTGGTAAGAACACATTTGAAATGCCGCATGCAAAGTTAGTCTCTGAACACTCAGAAGGATATATTTGCCTTGAAGTCAGTGCAGTGTAGTTTCACTCAATTGATTCCTGGGATGAAAGGGTTGGCCTGTGATGTGAGATTGAGGAAGATTGTTGGGCACTCACTAGAGTGTAGAAGAAAGATGAGCTTACTAAGACACGCAAGATTCAGAAAGGGACTCATGGGGTGAATGCAGATAGGCTTTTTAGCTGGACAGTCTGGAACAGTGGGTATAATCTCAGGATCAGCCATTCAAGTCTCCCAGTTCAGACACCAGTTCCCAGATGTTTGCAAGTTCAACCTTGCCATGTCCAAATTTGGTGCCTAGGTCAACGTCAGGTGGAAAGTTGAGTTTTATTCTTTCTATGTTTACTGGAAGAACTAGATGGCTTGCTAGTCCATTTCACAGGGTGTAGAAGAGTCAACCACACTGGTGGCTCTGTAGTTATATGAGGCCAGACAAGGTAATGATGGCAGATTTCATCCTCTGAAGGACATAGATGTAGACATAGACATAGAACAGTATAGCACAATACAGGCCCTTCAGCCCACAATGTTGTGCCGACCTTTAAACCTTGCCTAAGACTGTCTAACCCCTTCCTCCCACATATCCCTCTATTTTAGATTCCTCCATACGCTTATCTAGTAATCGCTTGAATTTGACCAATGTACCTGCCTCCACCACCGCCCCAGGCAGCGCATCCAATGCCCCAACTGCTCTCTGGGACAGTAGTGAACCATGAAAATCAAGTTGTTTTGTGGTCCTCATTATGAATGACTTGTTTTTGTTTTAATTCTTACAGTTAAAATGTGTGCAATAAAAAAGGCGTGTTCACATGCACCACCAACAATTATACAGCATATAATGCTGAATTGTGTAGACAGCTGTGAGACCTGTCACAGAAATGCTTTTAAGGCCAATAAAGGTCAACTTCTGTAAGGAAATGGTAGACAGCAAGTCTCACCAGTATTGTTTATGCACAGAGGAAAATTTTGAGTTGCAAAAAGCTTCTGTTTAGTGCACATAACATTCCTGATATATTTAGTTCATAAAAACAAATCCAGTTTTATAACTTCCTTTGCAAAGTAAAAGCAAGTGGATGTTTCCACTTATCTGATGGCAGAAGTTAACTGCTGTGGGAGGGTGCTTTTCAGCACAGGATCTGTCAGGTTACCCTGAGGTGACTAATTCCCAACAGCATTATAGGGACCTGAGTCTAAAGACTGCATCATGAATGGGGTGGAGAGGGTGACCAATGTCCCAGTTCCCATATTCCCATTCTCTCACTTGTCTATTACCTGACATATACTGTTGTTCTTCTACAGTTAAATGACTTATGTACAATTAATGACAATTAAACACAACCTTCATATCAGCTCCAGTACCCCCTATTTCACCCCCACAATCACTACCTGCTCTTCAAACATTCCCTTTCAGCACTGAAAGTAACAGAGTGACACTTCTGTCCTTTGTGCAATGTGGTTGACTCCCAGCTGCCCTCTGAAATGGCCTGGTAAGTCATTCAGTGGTGTCGTGATTGCTAAGTGAAAAAACAGTGAGGATAAAATCACAGACCACCCACATCAATCCAACACAGCAGCTCCCAGACTCATTGAGTCCTCCTTATGAGCATCTGGGGACCAGCATCTAAATCGGGAGTGTTATCTTACAGACCAATAAACAACAGCTTGATGAAGTCATGCTCACATAATCATACTTGACAGAAAACATACCAGACTCTTCCATTACATTCCATGGGTACACCCTGCCCCATCAGCAGGACAGACCTACCAGAGACGGCAGCCCAGTAGTTCAGGAAATAGTAGCCCTAAGAATCTTCAACATTGACTCCAGACCCCATGAAGTCTCCTGGCATCGGATCAAACACATGCAAGAAAACCACCTCCTGATTACCCTCAATGCTCTTCCATGTTGAACACTACTTGAAAAAAGCACTGAAACTAGCAAGGGCACAGCATGTACTTTGAGTGGAATATTCAACATCTATCATTAAGAATGGCTTGGTAGCATCATCACTAAACTGAACTGGCAGAGCTCTTGAGAACACAGCAGCACAGTGGTGGAGCTAGCAGAGCCACTGCTTTGTAGCACCAGAGACCCAGATTCAACCCTTCTCCTGGACGCTGTCTGCATCGAGTTTGATACTCGCCCTGCGACCTTGTGAGTTTCCTCGGATACTCCAGTTTACTCCCACATCCCAAAAAGTTGCAGCTTGGTAGGTTAATTTAACAGTAATTTGCCCCTTGTCTATAGGTGAGTGGTAGAACATGGAGGGAGTTAATGAGCATGTGGGAAGAATAAAAAATGGGATCAATGTAGGTTTAGTGTAAATGGGTGATGGATGGTCGGTGCAGACTCAGTGGGTTGAAAGGTTGTTTCTGTGCTCTCCATTTTGTCATGGCTGTTTCTCTCCATGACTTTATGACTCTATGGCTATGAGGTTGTGAATGAGTCAAGATGACGGATAAACCTACTTGTCTTTGACTCCACTGGGCAACTACGTGACAATGTGAAAAATTGCCCAGGTATGTCCTGTCCTATCTAGCTGACTGCCACCTTATCAGGCTACTCACATTCATCAGCAGATTTATAGAAAGTGTCATCAACAGAGCTATCAAGCAGCATTTTCTCATCAATAACCTGCTCACTGATGCTCAGTTTGGGTTTTGACAAGACCACCTGGCTCCAGAGCTGACCATGGACCAAAGAGTTCAATTCCAGAAATGAGATGAGACTGACTGCCGTTGACATCGAGCAGCAGTTCACTATGTGGCCTCAAGGAACCCAGGTAGAAGTAAAGTCAATGGGCATCAAAGGAAAAACACTCCAGAGGTTTAAGTCATTCCCTGCAAGATGGTTGTGATGTTGGGAGTGCAACCACCCCAGTCCCAGGACATTGCTGTAGGGGGTCATCAGAGCAGGGTCTTAGCAGCCATCTTCAGCTGCTTCACCTTCCTTCCATCATAAGGTCAGACATGGGATTGTTCACTGCTGACCTCACAAAGCCCAATTTCATTTGTAACTCCTCAGAAGATAAAACAGTCCATGCCTGCATGCAGCAAGACCTAGACGACAACACAGCCCCATCTACTCTAACATCTCCCAGACCCACGACCTCTACCACCAAGAAAAACAAAGGCAGCAGGCACACATGGACATTATCACCTCGAAGTTGCCAACCGTTTTGAATTTAAACGTTATGGCCTTTTCTTTGTTGTTGTTGGTTCTAAATCCCAGAACTCGCTACATAATAACTTTGTAGGAGTTCCTTCACCAGCAGCAGTTTGTGAAGGTGGCTCTCCACCTGCTCCTCCAGGGCAGTTAGGGGTTGGCAATAAATACCAGTCTTGCCAATGACACCATATTCTAATATTTAAAAAAATTATGCATGCTTAAAAAAGCTTAAGAAGGATTTGCTAATCTAATATCCAGATGGTCCTTTGCCATATTCAAAACAACTTCCTCTATTTTTTTCCAATTTATTCTTTGGATCTGCATGACGTTTTCAAGGCTGCATTTATTGGTTGACCTGAAAAAGTATTAGGTGGCAACTTGAACTGCTGTTTTCCTTGTAGTGGTGATGGCCCTGTAATTCTTTTCAGTGAAGTATTTCAGGACATTGAGCCAGAAACAATTGTAGATTTAGAAAATTTATAAAACAGAAGGAGGTCATTTGGCCCATCATGACTTTGTTGATCAAAGAAGACATCTCCAGCCTAATCCCACCTTCCATCACCCTGGCAGTCATGGCTCTTCAGGTACACATCCAAGGTCTGTTGAAAGGTGGTGAAAGTTTCTGCTTCTACCACCCCTTCTGGCTGTGAGCTCCAGACCACGACTATCCTGGATGAAAGAACCTTTACTTCATCTCCCCTCTAATCCTTCTACGAATTCCTTTAAAGTTTATGCCCCCTTGTTTTTAACCCCACCACTAAGCACTCTGGGATTCACCATTGACCAGAATCTTAAGTGGACCTGCCATCATAGAGTTATACAGCATAGAAACAGGCCCTTCAACCCAACTCATCCATGCTAACCAAGCTGGTCCCCTTTGTCCGCGTTTGGCCCAGTTGCCTCTAAGCCCCTCCTATCTGTGTACTTATCCAAATTTCTTTTGAATGTTGTTATCATACCTGTCTCAACCACTTTCTCTGGCAAAATACTATGAGTATGGAAGTGGGTGAGAGGCTGAGGTTCCTGCAAGGTAACCATCTTGTGGGCTATTTTGTCTTGGAAGATGCTGAGTTTTCTCAACGCATTTGAGCTGCACTCATGAAAATGGACTGATGATGGAACCACAGTACGTCTTTGTGTGGCTTGAAAAGGGGCTTGATAGAAGCAGAGTGAGAGTTGTTAGCAAAGTCGGACTGGTGAGTCTGGTTAGTGCGTTCTGCAGATAGTACATGCAGCAGGTCACAGTTAGTTGGGAGAGTGCTGGCATCAACAGAGAGGGAGCCATTCAGGTGTACACTGTCCTGGACGTTAGGGACCCCCCCCCCCCCCACCCCCAGGATTTAGTTTAGGACAATGCTTCCAGACTTTAAATCACCTGACAATAAATGGTTCATATGGAAATTGTAGCCTCGATTGTGGAATATCTGAGCACTAAATACAACTGGTGCAGCTATCTGAACCTGAAACATCTGCCAAGGCAAGCCATCATAGTCTTCAGGTTCAGGAAACTGCTCCAGTTGTACTTCAGCACTGAGGCATTCCACAATCAAGGCCACAACTTCCCACACAATTGCCTAGACATCTAGATGAATAATTTTCATATAGCAAATAACAATTTCACGATATCATAATTTCATATATCAAATAATTAAATAATTTCAACACCCAGGAAGCATTATGGGAACTAGTGTCATTATACATACACACATTAGAAAACAGCAATTTGGGCAGAATGCCAGAGGCCGGATGACTGTCTCAGTTGTATCCTGGGATGATAATCAACACCTTCTAAGAGAAGGAGAGAATTTGTGGGGGTTTGGGGGGGGGGGGTGAAAGAGTGAAAAGGGTTTTCCTTTCTTCCTGAAAGATGCTTTATTAACGCATACATCAGACTTCAAAAGGATAACAATTTGATAGGTCATAGTATTTCACTGCTTTTCTGTAAGGCTGAAATAATGAGGATTGACAATGTATCTAGTCCAAGCCCACACTATGGAAAATATGATTAATTTTGTGGTAACATGACAGACCAAGGTATAAATCTGCACAAGGTCACAGTCCAGTTCATGCTGGTGCCACCACACGTATTCTCGGTGTGAATCTCGCTGATTCACTTGTGAACTGACAGTCGCTGACTTTACTCAACACTCTGGCGCTACACTGCTGTAGAACGTCTGCCAAAGACTCCCCAGGGAATATGACAATGAAGTGTGAAGACACAGCAGTGTAACTTACCAGCAAAATTAAGTCAAGATTGTAACATAACAATGTTCTATTTTCAGTCATATTAAAGTATCCTTTCTGCTTGTTCTGACTCATACAACTTCATGAGAACTGTATATGCACGTATACACCTCAGAACAGAGTAATCAAATCCACTTTTCACAAGCTTAGCAAATCCAATTAATAAAATCAATTTCTTTTTCATTTAAAGGGCAACTGCACTCCTCAATGGGTACTTCTATGAGATCCACCCCTTACTATAGAGCCTTGATAAACGGGTAAGAACAGGCCAGGAGACCTACATTTGTATCTTCGCCTTGCCCCCATGTTCCATGTCAACCTGCAAAAAACTATTGAAAGCTGGACAATTGCAACACTGTATGTTAACTAATCCAGAGGCCAAGGACAAAGTTTGAGCCCTGTTACTACCAAAATTATTGGTAGTTTAGGGATGAAATTAACATTTGGAAGGGAGTGTGTTCCAATGTTGGTTGGTTTAGTGTGATCACCACTATTATCAAATATTCCCTCAATGCTAACCATGTTAACTCACAGGTGAATTGTTACCACTGGGTGACAGAATGGTTATTAGGATTCAAGGCGCCTTACCATTTGTTGGAAGAAACATCTTTGGAGAGAGCAGGAAGAGAGATCGTTCAAAAAAACCAGGATGAAATCTTTGTACTATAGTGTGACTTATTGTGCCAATATCTAACAGTATGGACCGTAGTTGGAGGGAAAAATTCTTCCAGATTAAAATCACTCCCGATCTGAAAAGAGAGAAAAGAGAACTTCATTGTCAGAAACATTCCGGAGACTTTTAATAGTGCCAATGACTTACACTGTGTATCTGGGCTGAATTCACAAGAAATGATATCTCAAAAAGCATTCAAATTCACTTCAGGTATCAGTAGCAATTATTTCCCTGGATAACTTTCATCCATTTAGAAATTATTTTTCTCTGAGCACTTCTTTTCCTATTTTGTCTAATACCCATTTAGGACACACTTGTTATCTAATCATCACTTCTTTAGTTCTCCTAAACTCTTTCTGCAGACTTCATGTGAAATTTGGTACAACTTAATCAGTATCCCATGATTTCCATGATTCTGCCCTTCTTTCAACCTTTGTGATCTCCTGCCTAGGCCTTTCACCTAAACTTCATATTTTGGGAATTGATCAAGCCCATGCCAGCAGATGTCAGCTAGCTATCCTAACACAGAGTTGAACTATTCACCTCCAGTGTTAGAATATAACACTGGAGATCAAATAATTATGCTGTAGTCAAAATCTGTTGCTAGGGAAGCCCTGTACTATTCAGGTGCATCTGGGCAAAGGTACCAAGTCAAAGGTACTGGGTGCAGCAGATCACGTGCCCCATAACATGAATACCTCAATTACCTAGCTTCTGCTGTGGGACCTGACTGTGCTGTGAACAGAAACCTGAGCTGGTTAATGCTGGTCGAGCTGTGACATTTACCGGGTTGCACTGTTTGCCTTGGCATTTACATTTTAATTCAAAATACATTCGCAAGCAGCACTGCCATATATCAATCTGCTTGGTATATACAATTATTTTAATTGAAATGACCTTTTCCACTTTCTCTGGATTTTCCCAAAAATAAGGCAAGAACAATACTGTCATTTGGATTCTTGTATTTTCCTTCTGAAATTGGCATTGTGTACCTCCTTGGTCTCCATTTGGGGCTGTCTTGAGCTACACAGCAGGGAGGTCCCAGCTATTACTTGAATGGTCACTTGGTCTTAGTAAAGGCAGCAGCTAGTCCCATATTTCTAAGTTAGAAAAAAAAGAGAGAAAAATAATTACCTAAAGTTCTTCCACCTTATTGGTATCTAGGTGTCATTGGGACATTGGGTAGGGAGTAACACACCACTATTCACAAATGTAAAGCAGCTACCTGGGTGAAGTACTACAGGACTGGTGGTGCATGTATGACCATATCTCTAGTCAGTCCCTCAGGAAAGAAAAGAACCAGCATTTACAACGCAGCTTTCAGGACTTCAAGATATTCCAAAATGCTTTATAACCAATGAACAACTTCTATAATCACAGATGTAACACTGGAAATGTGGCAGTCAATTTGCGCATGAGGTCTGGATAATTTGTTTTAATAATCTAATGGAGGTGTACAAATTGGCAAGGATTCTGGCAGAACTCCTCTGCTCATTTTGAAAGGTGCTATGAATTTTTATGCCCTGTTGAGAGGTGATATTGCATTGGGAAAATGGCACAAGCAACAATGCCACACTCAGTAAATTAGGTGCTCAAGTTGATGGAGTGGGACTTGAACTCACAATCTCTGGCTGAGAGGCAAGAGGGGCAATACTGGCTGACACAAGCACAATGGAGAAAAATTGCAAGGTAGAGAATGGAAGGCATGTTCGTGAAAAGAAAATTGAGACTGAAGGGAAAAACACAAATGAGCAGAAAATGACCTTTTATCCTATGTTTTATAAAATAAGGTTCCCTGTTCTGGGAGGCAAATTGTAGAATTTATTTGTTCTTGCCATGGAGACATAGTCCTTGTGATAAATATTTCATAGTAGGGATGATAAGACTATTTACCCCTGAAGGAACAGTACAGATGCTTTTGCTCCTCTTGTAAGATGAATTTAGTTTTATTAATTTTGTCGTTAATTAACAATGAGATATTAGTTCTGAGGGATTAAAGCCTTCACTCGGTAAACTCAGTACCAATATCAATCATACTCGGATCAGGTGAAGCATAGCCAGACAACAAATCAAGGATATTTTTCTTTTCCTGATATGCATCCTAATCCTAACCTGAAACCATCTACTTTCATTTCCCACATGAGCCACCTTTATATGTGGAGGCAGATACTCTCATGACATCTAAGCAGCATCTAGACGAGGACCTGAATTGCTAAGGCATAGAAGGCCATGGATCTAATGAGGGTAAATGGGATTAGTATCAACAGACAGTATGTGGGCCAAAGGGCCTGTTTCTGTGCTGTGTGACTCTATGACCCTATGTCTTTTCTGAATGAGACTGCCAAATTAGGGACAGTTTGGTGCTGACCTGCATTCAACACTTGTAACACACCTCCTCAATGCTTCCAGTAAATTATGTTTCAACAGAACTTCTTATGTACAAGAGGACACTTTTACAGTGTGGTTGGGAAATGGGGTAGGTACTAGGGCATCAGAAAGAGGAAGTAGGAAGTTTGTAAAGATGGAGGCAGCTATGTTGAAAATAAATTTTGTAAAGATGGTCGAGAATCAGAGAGCTCAAAGCTTATGACGGTCAAAAGTGCAATAGCAAAGTAAGTAAACTGCAAAATGTTGTACTTCCTAACCACACACACCCATCCCAACCCCCACCATAGCAAACGAAGCTTGCTATATCAGTCATTCTCTTGTTAACTTTACAATCAGCAGGAAACAATCATACAAACATGTACATTGATATTGCTCATGTGGCAACAGTATTTCAGTGTGTAATTGGAACTTGAGTCCAGTTTTGATGTTTTTTTATGCTGGTGGCTCTTGTCCATTCTGTGATTAATTGTCACGTGAGAAGCTGGTGTCACCCTGAACAGTTCTGAAGAGAGTTAATGTCATCACAGGGGAGAAATTTTCTCTGGTTTGCATTTTCACTCAGGTCTCTGTGGTAATGAGTATTGTAACATACATTCCTCTATGTCAACCATTACCTTTAGATTAGAGAATATTGACAATTAGGAATGTGTTATAAGTAAGCTTTGAGGAACTAAGCTTCTAGCTTTTGTTCTTTGTTTATCTAAGCCTTTGGAACTCCCTTCCTCTCCCCTTCTCTCTCTTTTCTCTGTCTAACTGTTAAACTCCAAATCCATCTTCTGTTTTTCTCCCCATCACTTGAAGACTATCAACTTTCCTGACCTCACCAAGCTTTCCAATGGCTTCACAGTAAGGAAAAGCGAGAATATTTGACATTATTTGACAAATAAGATTTCGAGGACAGACAGGATGGAGACGGAGAGGACATTATCTGGGTTTGCAAAGTCAGTGGGGGGCATATCAACAAGAAAAGGATAAAAGGGAAATAGAAAACAGGATAGCACACAAACCAAAGAGTTGGTCAAAAAGGTTTTAGAAAGGTGACAAGCTGATCTGAAGGCTTTGTTCCTCAAGGTTGTAGGCTATTACTGTACTCAACAGAATTCAGTACCAGCTGTTTCAGCTGAATTACTCCCCTGGATATGAAACTATTTATAGGCCCAATAAATAACAAACCATTGGATCAATTTGATTATTTATTAATATTTTTGACTTTGGCTCAGGAGAGGGAAAGAGCTGAATATCTGAAGGAGCTTTTAATGTCAGCGTGAGATGGCCCAATAAGGAAGTTCAGCTTTTGTAAAAATGTGAATAAAGGCAAACTTATATAAAGCACCACATAAAGCTTCTAACCACAACCTTACTAAGTACAAGCTGAACTCCTTACCTTATACAATTGCTCACTCTCCAGCTGAGCTTTAGAGATTTATTACAAGAATTTCATTGCAGTGTAACCAGGATTTTAAAGGGTTCACAAAGCTTTGCTGATGTTTGGTTAAATGTCAGTGTAGGATTTTGAGTTCTATCAAACATATTCCTAACATTCTGAAAGTTACAGCCTTGACTTGTAATACTGGCCAGAGCACTTTTGGAATATTTGCACCTTAAGATGTCTTAACTGTTCCCTTCTGAAGATCTTCCATAATATTTTGGCAATATATTAGCTGTGTGTACAAGCTGTCTGCTCCAGTGCATGGCCAGCTTGGTGCTGCGTTGTAGCCTTTTAGTTGAATTTTCATACCAGACTATTCAGGAAGCACCAACTCTTAAAAACTCACACATAGACTAAAGGTACTAATCTAATTGCTAGCAGAGGAAGAAAAGATCTTAATCAAGAAAACCTGTGACAGACATATCAGAAACAAAATCTCTGCTGTTTATAGCACTTTGAAACAACGGTCCTTAACAGAGGACCTTTGTTTAATGAGAATACCTTCTGTCAGCAGAGGAATACATGAACCTTTTTGAGTGTTGTCCATTCTGGACCATTAAGCCTGGTGGAGCAACTAACAGATTTTGCTTCATTTTTGTTCAATTATGGAGCAAAGTCGCGATCAGGAGCAAAGTAGAGGACATTCACCTGAAGTCTTGACCCAATTCCATTTCCAGTCTTCTAGAAGTGGCAGTGAGTGACACTGGGAAGGGGAGAGAGAATATTAAATGAGAAAGAATAAATCACAAAGAGCCTGGGTGATTCTAACAAAAACTTTCCATGGAATAATGCAGCATAGAGGAAGGCCAAGTGTTCCACCTTGCCTATGCTCACCGAAGGAGTTCCACACCATAATTTTCCCTTTGCCCTGTAACATTTTCCTTTTTAAGATCCAGTACCCTTCGAAGCTATTCTTCTCTAAAAATAATTTTGGATCATGTTAATAAATGAGTTTTCTTCATTTCCTGTCATCTCACCAAGTACTATTTATTCCCTAGAAGATGCTTGGATGCTGAAGAATTCTCCCTGTCCTCTGGTATTGTAATCAACTGGAGGTCACATTACGGAAAGGCAAAAACAAGAACTCCTCTCTCCTCTGAACTGCAAGTATTCCACTTCCAGTAGTTGTTGCTGGACCGAGCCCACATACCACACTGAAAGCTCAGCTTCAAGGGAGGAGTTCAATTATCAGGCTTATGCTGTTATTCAGTCACAAAGCTGTGAACATGAAGAATATGAATTTGTGATATCTCATGAATTAATTGTATGGTTTCTGTCATGTGTTGGATTCAATCACTTCCAATGTGAAGATTTCAAGTTGAACATACACTGTGGCGATGATCAGTGAGATGCTCAACTTTGTAATGAAGAGGGTACTTCTGAATTTTAAAGGTAATTCTGATAATTTAAAGGTTTTATGCTGTGTATAGATACAGAGTGAGTAATAGCAGTGTTGGGGTGGAAGGTATGCTTCTACTTGTGCACTGACTGAAACGTGGCCAGATTCACTGGAGATCTTCTGTTACATTGTTTTAATAACCTGGTTCTAGTTCAATGGAACCAGACATTGAATAATTGTGCCTGCTGGTAATAATGTTGTCAGTGATGAATGATAAGCTGATGCAAAGTGGGGATAGTTAGAGCTCTGTGTGATTAATTAATATACCGAAGCAGCCAATGAGTGGTGATGAACTCATGCATGACTGCCTGTAGCATGGAGAAATTAATGCATGGTAATCCTTTCCACTGGCCAATTAATGCAAGGCTGCTCATAGCACAGATAAATTAATGCACAAGTTGCTCACAGCAATAATGAACTAACCCACAGATGCACTTAGCTAATGATCACCAAATGCAGGGGGATATTTTGAAGCAATCAACATGCCCATACAGATGCTGGGGCACACAGAACTGATTAATACATTGTCAGGGGCAGGAAAAGTATTAATGGAGGCAATTCAACACGATTGACTGGTGAATGGGTGTGCTCACTCATGATGCTTATCTGTATGTTTATTCAAGGAGGGGGGGTGGGAGGAATATTGATTTTTATGACCTGACTCAACATGCAACTCTGCTACCCAGCTGCTGGAAGGTCAGTTTGGAAGGTACTCATCTCATCATTTAACAGGCAGTTTGTGGGCTCCATCGGAATCATCCATCAAAAGCATGACCCTTGCTCTCCACAATGCTAACAAGGGAATTTAAAAATGAGAGTAATCAATACATTATTAAAGAGGAAGAATGCAGATTAGCAAAAATTAATGAGCTACATTTTTGCCTTCCCAGAGTTTGCTGACAAATTATCTGTTAAATGTAAAACTGCCTCAGGCAGAAGCCAGTCCGAGACACACACAGACACAGATATGTATTATTTATAGAGACCTTGACGAGCACTGGGGAAAAAAAAATCACATGTAAGCTTTATGTTAAGATACTCCGTTGAATCTTTCTGTTTAATCACAAGCATAACATTGACATTCCTCCTGCACCACTGGAATTTTTTTTGCTGAATTTTTAACTTGCTTGTCAAGTTTCTATGCTGAGAGGCAGAGGTCTGTGGCAATTATTTAAATCGGGCTGTAATTAAAGATGTAATGCCACGTAATGAGATTTACTTGAAAGGATAAGTCGAGGGTAGTGTTTCTGTTCCCAGTTACAGGATGTATGACAAGGTCAGCATCTTCACTGTATTGACAGAATCCTACCAAAGCAATTAGATAGCTCAGCTCAACCTAACTGCTAAATATGACAAGCTTAGCATTCTTTGTTTAATGGCAATTCCAGTTCTGACATTTCTTCACTGTGTTCTGGCCCCAACCTGAAGGTTCCACCCCATCCACAATCCCACACTAAGTGCACCGATTCATTTTGCTGCACTGGCTTTTTGCCTGCAAGGAAAGTGTTCATTTATGCTACAGATGGCCACCACTGCAAACAGAACTGTGGCTAATGAGCACATTAACATTTTGAACAGTCCTATAATATTAGGTTAAATTTCCAGTTTACTCCTCTTTTGCAACATTTTTACAACCTTGAAATGTTGCTTTGCTGTGAACCATGCTTATTTGTTTTAAGCATCTCAGGAGGGTGGTTTCCAGAACTCCCAGGATATCCTGGGCTGCTTAAAACCCAGGAGTGGGCACAGTTGCCACAGTAACAGTGTTAAAAGATTCTTAATGTTTATTGAACCATGCAGAGGATGCACCAAGCCTGTTGCTGCTGCAACACTTTTTCCTGCCTGGTTATAAATAAAAGATTAAAATAAAATTCTAACTGCTGTGTTCCAGATACAGATACCGTTGTGTGTTGAGGATGCTGGTGTAACAGGAATCCTTCCTGGTGATAAATCACACCAATACTCTTCCACTTTTTTCTTAGGCAGTCCCTTGGGATCTAGGATAACTGGTTTTGTGGGTGATGAGGCCAGTGTGGGAACTGCAGACTCTTCTATGGATGGAGCAGTAAGTGGCTGATGGTGCAGGTGGGTGGGTAGTTTGTGAGGTGAGGAGCTCCTTCTGCCCTGTACGCAGGGCTTCTGTATGCTCCCAATGGATGCCCTCGAGGTTCTCTATACAATTCCAAATGTTCCGACTCCACTTTGAGCAGTCTTGGGCCAGAGGTTCCCAAGAGTCAATGGGGATGTTGATCTTCAAGAAGTTTTAAGCAAGTCCTTGAATCTTTTCCTCTGTCTGCCTAATAATCTCCTCTCATGATGGAGGTCTCTGTTATGGGAGTCTAGTGTCAGGCATGCAAACAATGTAGCCTGTCCAATGTACCCACTGAGAGTAATTATGGTTTCACTGCTGGGGATGTTGGCCTGGGCGAGGATGCTGACATTGGTTCGCTTATCCTTCCAGTGAACGATAAGGGAATTTTGCAGAGACAGTGTTGGCAATATTTTTCCAGTGACATGAGGTACAGCTTTTCAAAGCAGACTGCTTCAGCTCCAAAGCCCACCACAGGATGGGAACTCAGCCTCTCTATGCTGTTGACAAATTGGGTCAATGAATGACAGACCATCACTTTCCTTTGTTAAATCTGTAAGAAACTTTAAACTGAACCTTTTTGAACCTCACTACACACCCAGAGCCCAAGAGCAGTCAGGGAGTGGTTCACCTTCTCATTTTCCCTCCCTCCTGTCAACATTTGCTCTGCACTTCATTGTTCTAACATTCTGCAACTGGATGACAGCACACTGGCATTCTAACACACCACTTGATCTCTTGTGGAGAGTTCTGCAATAACTCTGATGGCTGCTATTTATCACACTTAGTTTGCTGCAGTGTATACTCACTCTCAGCTTCAACATTCCAGTGTTTCAGGTGTTTATTTTATCCTCGACTGAACTATCATTCAAGAATATTTCTCAGTGCATTGCTTTAGGTCCTTGCTTCTTTCTGTTAAAGTATGCTATTCTATTATCTGTGTTGATCACTAAATCCTTCAATTTAATTTTATTGCTGTTTGTTTTTATTTAAAGGGGTTCCACTTTGCTGCCTTCATCACAAGAACAGGATTGAGGGAGTGCCTTCATACGTTGGATCAGAAAGTTCAGACAATTCTCTATTTATTTTACCCAATCTAACTTAATTGTTCTTGTTCACCATTATCCTTTCATCAAATAATAGGCATAACCATTATTTTTGTCCTCTGTCTCCCTCTGGCTTTATTGACATCCTCATCCTGTGGCGTTATTGGCAGCCCTGGGGACCACCAGTAACCAATAACATTTAAACACCAGAAAAAAACCTTGCTCTGTTTAGACTGTAAACTTTACTGAATGATAAAACACATCAAGAAAAACCCAACAACTTGAAATGACAGACCAATGGATAACCTATAAATACTGCATGATCCCTTCCAATAGTGGCAGGGAAGTGGATCCTTCTTGGCAATTAATCCACCACAATGTTGAACAACTTGAGTATTTGGTGAGTAGCGAGAACTCCAAATAAAAATAGGACTCTGAAAGAAAAGCTCCAGTCTTTACATAATTCAGTAGTGCTGCTAATGCCAATGCAGCTAACTACATCAATTTTGGTGGTCGAGACATTGGAGACATTTCTCCAATGACTGAGTGCTACTTGCCAACTATATTCTCCACATGGCTGAATTACTAGGTTATGGTTCCAAGATACAGCATGTAAATTAGAAAACTTAAGGACGAAAACATAGAAATAACTAGGAGATACCAAGGAATCTGTTTCTGAGGCTGACTCAGTGACACTGGGATGGTACGAGTATAATTAGGTGATGATAATCCTGTTGAGGGAAACCACAAAGGTCAGGCAGTGAAATGGAATGCCTTCCATAGTAGGTGCAGATTCTGTAAAGCCACAATTTTAGACACGTGTACCGTATTTAAATGTTCAAAGATAAAAGGATTCCCCACTCTTGGTCATGCTGCCTACAGCTGACCATTGAGAAGTAAAATAGATTTACTACCTGACCTTTGCAGCTGCTACTAAATTCAACCTTCACAACAACTTGAACTGGATTTATATATGTTCTTCACAAAAGCAATGAACCATAAAGCCTTTGAGTTAAGATACATAACTCTTGCTTGCAAGGCATTGTATAATTTCCAATATATTGCACAATGCTGTAGTGTTAGATGTGGGATGCATCCAAACACTTCAACACAGCTCAGCAACAACTACCAAAAGAACTTAGTGAATGTGCTTGCTCTCCTGTTTTATCTGCCTCAAGAGGACAGAGTTACTAACCAGAGAGTAAAAGTAATTGTTATTGGTAAAAATAGAAGGCAACATTTTTAAAAGTCGTTTGGTTGTAATTACAGATCCGATAAATTTTTTATCTGAATCTTTTCCAGCTCATTGCAGTTTACCTTTCTTCATTACATCTCAAAGGGAATGCGAGTACGTAATCAGGAAGCCCAACTCTCATCAATCTTCCAATCCTCCGAATGCCAGGCTCTATTTCTCATGACTGGGCCACAAGGTTAATGCCCTTGGAGACCATTGCAAATGTCGCTGTATGCATGAAGTCTGTAAAAGAAAACAGTTTAATAAGATTAATGGAATATAAAAACAGCAGATTAGAAAAGGGTCATTTCACATAGGGGACTTGCAACCATAGGCAAAACTGATGGGGAGGTCGCTTTTCTTTGCCCGTGGAAAGGCTGCATGTGAATTGAGCGTGGGAAGTCACAATGGCTGGTTTAGGAAATGGAAAAATCCACATTGATTCGTTAAGCATCTCTGAGATTAAAGGTTCAGGTACATCTTAAAAACTTGATGCTGGCAACATCAAGGTTCAAGGTTGGCTTTCAGTAATAGCACCTTGTACCCTGAAAAGTACTTCATGGATCATAAAATGAAAGTAACTATCATTGCAGCCACATTGTAGTCAATATTTGTTGAGGTAAACACATGTAATGGCATTTTAACTGTAACAAAATTAAAACATGGAGTATCTTATTAATGCCCAATTAACACGGCCCCTGAGAACCATGTGGATTTAATGAGAGTCCTGCAATATTCCACTCTGGGCTGGCACATCACCTGTTTCGGAAGCCAACCTGTTTGGCTGGGAGGTCTGGAGGACAGAGAACCTGGGGCATTAGTGGCCCACATTATCCTCATCGAATCCCATAATATTCTCATGTTCCTTCTGGCCTGACAAGCATAATTTAGATTGAGCTTTTCAGAGCCTTTTTACTTTGGCTACCATTTTCACTGAGCAGATCCTTATGCTCCATGTGGTAGGCTCTGAAAAATGCATCAACATCCAAAGTACAAAAGCCCTGACTGATATTGATTAATGAGGTTCCTGCCTGGTGTGGATGCCTGAGCTGCTCGGTTAAAATGACAACTGACCAAGAATGGGGCAGCCACTTGACCACCTTGATTTTAACTGCACTGGGCCTAGCTTTCATCAGGTGAAGGGAGTTACAATCACCTATTAAATATTTTTAGTCACTATTTTTCAGACTCTTATAGGTCAACTATCACCCCATCAAAATGACAGAGTAAAACATTGCAGATGCAGGAAGTCCCAAACAACAACAGAAAACGCCAGAAGCACACAGCAAGTCCCCATGCCATTTTCAATTTAACCACCAGCCCAGTCACCTCTTCCTATCTCACCCACCAGCAACCATGAGATTCCCTCCAGATGAAGCAGTGATTTCAATCCAGTCCATGTATTGCATTTGATGTTCACAATGTGGTCTCCTTGATATTGGAGAAACCAAATTGCAAATTGGGTGATTGCTTTGCAGTGGAGAATTCCCTTTGTCTTCATCTTACACATCAAGCAGGTGATCCTCCCTATCTTTTGCCTCTGCTCAGACTGCAAGGACAACTCTTAACTTCTAATGTGCTGTCATTTTAACTCACTCCCACTTTGACCTCTCTGTCTTTGGCCTCCTGCATTGCTCCAATGATACCCAACATAAGCAGCTCATCTTCCATCTGCGTGCATTGAATCCTTCAGGACTTAATATTGAAGTAAATAATTTCAGGTACACACTCTATTTTTCCCCTCTCTCTCCACAGATGTGGCTATACTGGTACAATCTGTTTCTTTATTCTTTTCTGTCTCCAACTGCTATTTCTTTAAAGTAATTGTGGCCTCGTCCACTTTGGTCTGCACCATATTGCAGGCATCTCCTCTGTTCTTTCTATACCTCACTGCCTCTCAGCAACATAACACACTTGTTTTTATCAAAATGACTTGCCCTGATGTCAAGACAAAAAGTGATAGTGTATCTATGCCATCAAATCGAATATTCACTTCTCAGAAGACTTCAGCAATTTGTTCTATGCTTTGCTTCTGTGAGATCTGACAGCAATATTGCAGTAACTGAATATATAAACAGTAACATGGCCACAGATTAGAAAAAGGTCATTTCACCTATGAGACTTGCAATCATAGACCAGATTGATGGGGAGAAGGTCTCTTTTCTTTGCTGATGTATAGGCTGAATGTGAATTGATTCTGGTTTAGGAAACAGTTATTTAACTTTGGGCTTTGACTGACAGACAGTTGTATTAAACCATGATTGAATAAATGAATAGCAAAATACAGTTAAACTTAGCTAGCTTCTGAAATAGTAGGAAATAGCTGATAGTCCACAAAACTACCGTAGTCAATATTCCTACTTGGTAATTCCTTTTACCATTTCTTATTAACTTTGAGTTACTTACCTCAATCAGTTTTGCAGACAAACTGCTTTAGAATCTCCAGATTAAATTTAAACACATAGCTTGGTTCCTCTTGAATAGTAATTTTATGAATTTAAGTAATAAGAACACTGAAAAAGAGACCAGCAATTAGAAACATATCTAAACAGACTCAAAACAGCATAATGCCATTTGAATTGAATGGCTTTGGTCATCCCTCAGATAACTAGCCAACAGCCTCACTGACCCAGCAATCCAGGTCAATCCTGATCTCCGGTGCTGTCCGCGTTGAGATTGCATGTTCTCCCTGTGACTGCATGGGTTTCCCCCATCCCACGGATGTGTGGGTTCATAGGCAAATAGCCCCTAGTGTCAGTGGGTGGTAGAATTGTTGGTAATGTGGGACAATAGGTTACAGGGAAAATTATTGGGGGAGTGGGATTGTTATGACAGCTGGCATTGACTCATTGGGCTGAATGGCTTCCTCCTATGTCGTGTGAAAATATGGAATTGCTCAAAACCAACTTGCAGATAACTCCTGACTGAAGGAGTGGATCTTTAAAGCAGTTATGCATAATGACAGAATTAAGGAAACTGATATTTAGCACACTATATACCCTCATGACAATCTATATAAGCAGAATTTACAGATAGTTTGAGAAATTCTCATTTCAAGGAAACAATGGTGAGAGTAACCCAACGCAATTTATGAGCTCCATTTCAGAATACATATTTCTTCTGTCTAATAATCCACATAAGATCATATCATAGATAGATTCCTATCCAGGCCCAGGACATCTTCCACCATATATTGGCTAGAGTCAAATGCAGTCCTATAGTTCACTTCAACTTGGGATGAAATTAGACTGGGAAGTGGAATAATGAGGGAGCCACGACAGTGATCTTGGTTTTTCAGGAAAGGCATCAATTTAGAGTGAGCTTTTATAAAATGAACCAGCATTTGCTTAAAATGTGCCTTTAGAGTACTGGTGTCAGCTGTGGCTCAGAGGGTAACATTCTCTCCTCTTGATTGTGTGTTCAAGTTCCACTCAAGAACAAATGTCTGGCCTAACACTCCAATACAAAACAGAGAGAATGCTGCACTGTCGGAAGTACCGCCTTTTGGGGTATAGTGGCACAGCTAATAGAGCCGCTGCCTCACAGCACCTGGGTTCAATCCTGGCCTTGGGTGTTGTCTGTGTGGGGTTTGTGCGTTCTCCCTGTGACTGCGTGGGTTTCCTCCCACATTCCAAAGACGTGAGCTGGTCAGTTAATTGGCCACAGTAAATTGCCCTTAGTTTGCTGAGTGGTAGAATCTGGGCAGAATTGATGAAAAAGTAGGATTACTGTAAGATTAGTGTAAATGTTGGTCAGTTTGGATTCAGTGGGCTAAAAGGCTGTATCACTCTGTGGTTTTCTTCTATTATTAGTAGGCAATCTCCCCTCTGCAGGATAAATGATACCATCAACAAGAATGCAATTATAGCAACAATTGGTTTCTGTGGTAATATGAGGGTTCATAATTTCAGATTTTGAATAATTCTTCACTGATAAACAGAAGTCAGGAAAAATAAACACTTAATGAATAAAATGCAGAAACCCTGCATTAAATTATCAAAGTCACTAGAGGGAACCAAATACCATCCCCATCATCATAACCCAAAGGCTGATGAGAAACTGTTTGAAGCCAAGACGTGAACCCAGCAGAATTCAGAATTGGGTGCAACCCAAATTGAACTACTTTAGGTTTTTCCATTAAGTTCCCAGCTTGCTCAGTTTGGAGGTGCTGGGACCACTCAAAGTTCATAACTCAGCAAGCAAGAATCAGCCACCCGGCCATTGCCAACAAATGGGAGATCACCTGGTCTCTGATGTTCTGATCAATGGAGAATGAGAATCCTTCATTATTGTTTTTGTTGTAAATAGTCAGAGTCATGATTTCTAAATATTAGAGGCCCTTGCAATTTGAAGTGAATTCTTCAACCAGCCATTATAAATCACTGCCTGTGGTTATGATTCTGGGAGTTTTAATCAACTTATCCTCTCCATTCTTCCTTCACTGCCACTTCAGTTTACAATTAAGATGACTATTGAAAGCAAAATTCCTGATCAAGTGTTTTGCTTTGCAAGTGAAATTGTGGTCAGTCTAATATTGTTTTTTAAACTTTCCTAACAAAAATGTTGAGCCACAACACGTAGCTGGAGATCTAGGCTTAACACAGGGAACTCGATTCTTAGATTTGATAAAAAGGTCTTCTGAAGCTCATAATATTTTCAATGAAAACAATCTCCTGTCTGTGAAACATGCTGAGTATGGTTTGGCATGAAATACCACAAGACCACTATGGATTTTAACTATGTGTCCGTCCGCACACACATTTATCGATTACATATAAAACAAAGTCGAATGCCATTGATTTGGAGCAGGGTGCCAGTAAATGGCCTTACTTGGGTTTAGCAGTAAGAAATTGCATCACTCCAGGAATGGGATGTAAAAAAAATGAAAATTGGATCAGTAAAGGTTGGCATGTTTGGAGTGAATCTTCGAGTCATAGAATAATACAGCACAGAAAACAGGCCCTTCAGCCCACCATGACCGTACTGCCCGACAAGTCTGTACTAATCCTATTTACCAGTACTTGATCTGTAAACTTCTACACCTTGGCAATTCAAGTGCTCATCTAGACACTTAAGTGTTGTGTGAGTACCTGCTTCCATCACCCCGTCAGGCAGTGTAATCCAGTGGGTTTGATTTACAATTGTAAACAACCCTTCTGTTGTTTGCAATTGTAAATCAAAGCTGGCAATATGAAACAGACAGATAATTTAATATATTCTGAGACACAAACAAACGTGTCACAAGAAGCACTTACTAGAAACCATTTGGGACAATTGCATCCGGAGTGGTTCACACTAAGTGCTTCTTGTACCATGCTGAGACCAAAAGAGTTTCACCTGGATATATTCAGAGCTTATGAAACTCAGAGCCTTCAGTGCAATTCCTGAGTAAAATTAGGGACAATAAAATTCAAAAATGCTGAAAGCACTCAACAAGTCAGGCAGCATTTGTGGAAAGAGAAATAGAGTTAATGTTTCAGGTCAAAGACCTTTATGTACGTGATACTTATGGAAGTGCATGCAGTGGACACATAAATCTGAAAGCACATGTTTGGAATTTCCACGCGGAGTTTTCCTGACTGCTTGCTCTAATATCTGAGAGAAAATAACCATTTACTCTATTTCTTCAGGGTAACTAACATGTTGGCTTTGACAACAAGCTGACAGATGATTTTACTGTAACCTTTTTGAAATAAATAAGCTGAATTCAGACTGACTAAAATAGATTGCCTATGCTCTGTTTGAAAAATACTTGCTGTAAGGTTACATTCAGAAATATTCATTTATGGAATGAATTAACATAATGCTCAAGAACTGATCTGTATTTTTTTCCTGGCTCACTGTGGTTTATTGACTGCTGAGGTTTAGAGTGTTGAAAATACACGATGAATAATGCTGTTTTGATTTGGGAAAATTGTGAATATTCAGGCTTCTGCTAGTCCTCCCACAATGCAGTCTCTACAAGTCTTTCCTCTCCCATTGCCCTGTTCTTCTAGTTCCTTTTATCATTAGGACAGATGATCCACTCACTGAACTTTGTTAACTATGCAGTCAATTGCACTCCATAATAAAGACGTATTGTCTCACAACTCACCAGTTGTGTCCAGGCCAATTCATTCTCACTCTTAAGCTTCCCTATTTTCAATATGGATCACACTCCTCTGTTTAAATACTGGGAGGGCTGAAGTGACTTTCATCTCTTTCCTCCAGTTACCAACTCCATCCTACACCCTGGCGACTATGCCTGTGTTATCTATACAGGTGGTTATTGTAATGCATTTGAACTCAGTCTCCCATCCTTCACCTCTCTCTCATCCAAAACTGCTGCCTCTGTCTTAACTTGTACAAAGTTCTGTTCGCCCATTACCTCTGAGCTAGCTGACCTACATTGGCTTCCCGTTAGGCAATAATCCAATTTCAAAATTCTCATCTTTGTTTTCAAATCCCTCCCCCCTCTGGAACCTCCTCCATCCAAACCATTCTCAAGGCATTTACTGTTCCAAATTTGAGTAACTGGCATCCAATTTTATCTACTCGAACGCCGATAATGAAGCCCTCAGCTGCCGAAGCCCCGAGTTCTGGAATTCTCTCCCAAAACCTCTTTGCCTCATACCTCTCTTTCCCCTTTTATGATTTACCTTCCTCTTTGACTGAACTTTTGGTCATATCTCCTCCATAAGGTTTGCCAACAAATTCAGTTTGATTTCATTGCTGTGGTATCACATTAAAGCTCCTGTCTAAATAGTTGTTGTTTTTATTGCTGATAAATAATCATTTTAGCAGAGTCTTGTGCTTTTCAAAATAAAAACAGAAATTGCTGGTGATACTCAGCAGGTTAGGCAGCATCTGCAGAGAGAGAAAAACAGTTAACATTTCAGGTCAATAATCCTTCATCTAATCTGGAAAAGTGTGGAACGAAATGTGTAAAAGTTGCAGAGATGGGGAGAGTATGAAAGAACAAAGAGAATGTCTGTGATAGGAGATCAAGGTTGCCCAGGTTATGTAACTGCTTTTACTGCTTTTAGTGGAGAGGTTGAAAGTTTTGGTTGGTGGATGGGGTACCAATCACGAGGCAGTTTTGTCCTGGATGTCGTTGACTTCTTGAGTGCTACTAGAACTTTACTCATCCAGGAAAGTGGAGAGTATTCCCCATGCTCCTAACTTGTTCCTTGTAGATGGTGGAAAGGCTTCAGGGCATCAGGAGTTTCTGGTCAATGGTAACTCCCAGGGTGTTGATGGTGGTACCTTTGAATGTCACACCTTTGTAGTTTGAGTATTACTTGTCACTTACTTGCCCAGTTTGAATGTTGTCTCAATATCAAGGGTTGCGAGCATGGACTGCTTCACTTGCTGAGGTGTTGAGGAAGGAACATAGTGCAATCGTCAGTGAATATCCCCACTTCTGACTTATGAGGGAAGCAAGGTCAATGATGAAGCAGCTGAAGATGCAAGTGTCTTGGACACAAACCTGTGAAACTCCTTTAATGATATCCTGGGACTGGGACAACTGACTTCCACAGCCACAACCATCTTCATTTGTATGAGGTATCGCTCCAGCCATTGGAATGTTCTCCCCATGATGCCCATTGACTTAGGGTTCCATGATGCAACACTAAATCAAATGTTGCCTTGATGTCAAGGACACAAGAATACAAGAAAATAGGAGCAGAATTAGGTCACTTAGTCCTTGAAGCCTGTCCTTCCATTCAATATGACCATAGCTGATTTACCTCAGGCCTCAATTCCCCCTCTGTGCCAAATCTTCATAGCACTCAATCCCCCAATCTTTCAAAAAATTTATCTACCTCAACTTTAAATACTTCAAATAAACCAGTTTCCACAACCCTCTGGAGCACAGAATTCCAAAGATTCACCAACCTCTGCAAGAAAAACTTTTTATGTACCTTGGTTTTTAAAAGAATGGCCCCCTACCTTGAGATTATGACCCCAGGATCGAGACTCTTCCACTAGAGAAAACCTCTCGCCATCTCCCTGTCAAGCACCCTTCAATAGGATCATCCCTCATTCTTTAAATCTCCAAGGAATACGCACCAAACCTGTTTAGCCTTTCTTGATAGAACAACCCTCTCATCCCAAGAATTATTCTGGTAAATCGCTTTTGGACTGTCTCCAATGATACCACATCTTTTCTTAGGTAAGGGACTAGAACTGTGAACAGACCAGAACTGTGTGCCTCACCAACACCCTGTGCAATCATAACAGTCATTCTCACCATTGAATTCAGCTCTTTGGTTCCCATTGAAGGTTGTGATGGGGTCTGGAGTTGAGTAGTTTTGGCAAAACTAAACTGAGGTGGATTTGTCCTGCTTTCTTGTGAATTGGATATAACTGGAAAATTTTCCACTTTGTTGGGTGGACACTGGTGTCATAACCATACTGGAATAGTTTGGTGAGAGCCCCAGATAGCTCTGCAGCACAGCTCTTCAGTGCTGCAGCTGGGATGTTGCCCAGTCCCACAGCCTTCTGTGTACGAGTACAATCAACCATTTTTTGATGCGTTCCAGGTAGTTATTGCAATTCTTGCGGCACAATGGAAATTGATTTTGTTTTGTTTTTGTTAAGTTGTATATTTCCATTTTGTAGTTTTGGCTGGTTTTAGATCTTTCTCCCCAAGGCATGTATCAAGTGCACTGCTGAGGGCTGTTGAGCTGGCTTGGCACCAGAAGTTTAGCAGTGCTGCTCGCAACAACTGCTAGGATCTGCTAATAACATTACCTTCAAACTTCTCTGTTGACCTCTGCTGAACAACTTTCCACAGTGGAGCAGAGATTGATTACTGAACAATATGGAGAGTTCACACTTGTCTGCATTATACTTGCACCAACATTTGATATTATACCCTCAGATCCACTCAAAGGGAAATTCTGCACACAGCCAATGCAGTAGAGTATTGAGCAAGGGGAGGGAGTAGAAACCAGTTGATAAATCTTGGCGCTATTTGTACATGTTGTCTAATGTTAGGAATGAATTTAACAGGCATGTCAGTGGGACAACTACTTAAAATCAGAGCCACTTCAAGCTAGAACAAGGGGGCAGAGTTACAACATAAGGGGGGGGGGGGTGGTCATTTAAAACTGAATTGTATAGGAATCTTCTAAGGGAGGGTCCTGAATCTCTGGATTTCTCTGCCTGAGAGAGTTGTGGAGGCCGGATCATTGTAGGTCTTAAAGAGGAAGGAGATACATTGCTGAAAGATCCAAGAATTGAGGGCTTTGGAGAACTGGCACACAAGAGATGAGGACTGAGGCAGATCAGTAATGATCGCATTCAATGGTGGGGCAGACTTGAGGGGCTGTGTGGCCTACTCATGTTCCAATTTACTTATGTTCCTAGAGCAACCACAGAAATGTAACATTCAATGCTTAAAAGCAAAACTGGAATCAAACCACTGACTGAATTTATCTCTCTTCCTATCCCATCCGTCATATTCATTAATATCATCTCTTATTTCTGATCTGCCTCTGTGTATTTAATTGCACCTTTTACAATGAGATGATAAACAATCCAATCTATTTCGATGTTCTGACAGACACAGCTCACATAACTGTTGCTCAAAGTGTTCACAGAGTATATGAGTAAGGAGCACATGACTGAAGAAGGTTGGATAATGAAAAACACACACAATATTACCAAGATGCTCAAGTGAGAGTATGCGATGTGTTCACACTGTAGCATCCAGATACAATCCTTTCAATAGAAACTGCTATTAATCCAGGGCATTAGTGACATTAATTGTTTGAATTAATATATTGTTTTAGTTCACTTGTATGGCCAAGTTCAACAACACCTTAAGACAATGATTAGCACTCACAATTTAATTTAAAATTTTTTTAAAAAGACAGCCAGAATAGTAGCAGACTAAAAGTGATGAAGATTAATGGCACTTGCTTCAGTTTCTTTATCAGGTATTGATGGTGAAACCTGTTATTTAATCAGCATTTTTTTAAAAATCAGAAATTTGCCCTTCTAATTTGATCCCAAATCTAGAGCAAGCTGGTGGTAAAATGTTATTTTAGCTAACCTGCTAAATGTAATTCAGTATATTTTTAGAAGCCAGCAGACACCTTATTAGATAGCTGAGTTACAGACACATTACAAGATTCTTGTTACGTGACTTTTATTAGGGGATGAGGTCACTTTTAATCTCTGGGCTATGACACACCTTAAAATAATATTCTGTAAATTCAAACAAACTCTTGTAGGAAATATATTTTAGTAGAAACATTATAAAGGATAAAGAGGCCATAATTCCTCTCACTACCTTGTTTTTTCGTTTCTACTTGTAATTGTTAAAAGTTTGTTCTCACTCATTTTTATCCCTTTGACCAGAGCACTCTACATTTCCATTTTTATGTGAAACTATGAGTACAGTACTGATGGGACAGGTCTGTCACAATATAACACTGGGATACAATACTGGTAGAGATGGGTCTGTCCCTGTACAACAGTGGGATATAGTACTAACACCATATAACAATGTTGTAACAGACACAGCTCAAATATCCATTGCTCAAAGTATTCACAGAGTATATGAGTAGGGAGCACATGACTGAAGAAGCCCATATACTGATGGGCACTATTGATATCAAAAATAGCTGTTCATAAAGTCTTAGTGATTTCTGTGGTGTGGGCTTGCTTCTTTTTGCTGTCAGTCATGATCAAGCATCATAGCTATGAAATCTGAGGCATCAGCAAATGTGATAAATTTAAATTGGCTGAGCAGCCAATTATTTTGGAGATTTCTCATAAACAGCAATACAGGGGTACAGTACAGGTCGGCACAATCCATCCCTGTATAACACTGGGCACGATACTGATGGATACAGGATTCTCACAGGCATAAAGGGTTGATACAGACCTAATGAGCTGTTAGATTCATTGAATTTTCATCTCCCCACTCCCCAGGTTTTATTCTTGTTAAGAGTCAGATGCATGTGCATGAATTTGAGGGATTGCAGGTGAAGTTGATAAGGTAAACTACCTTATCATAGAATCACAGAACAGTACAGCACAATACAGGCCCTTCAGCCCACAATGTTGCGCTGACCTTTAAACCTCACCTATGACTAACCTCTACCTCCCCATTTCCCTGTATTTTAAATTCCTCCATATGCTTATCTAGCAATCTCTTGAATTTGACCAATGTACCTGCCTCCACCACCACCCCAGGCAGCACATTCCATGCCCCAACCACTCTCTGGGTAAAAAACCTTCCTCTGATATCTCCCTTGAACTTCCCACCCATTACTTTAAAGCCATGCCCTCTTGTACTGAGCATTGGTGCCCTGGTAAAGAGGCGCTGTCTGTCTACTCTATCTATTCCTCTTAATATTTTGTGCACCTCTATCATGTCTCCCCTTATCCTCCTTCTCTCCAAGGAGTAAAGCCCTAGCTCCCTTAGTCTCTCCTCATAATCCATACTCTCCAAACCAAGCAGCATCCTGGTAAATCTCCCCTGCACCCTTTCTAACGCTTCCACATCCTCCTTATAATGAGGCGACCAGAACTGGACACAGTACTCCAAGTGTGGTCTAACCAGAGTTTTGTAGAGCTGCATCATTACCTCGGGGCTCCTAAACTCTATCCCAAGACTTATGAATGCTAACACCCCATCTGCTTTCTTAACTACCCCATCCACCTGTGAGGCAACTTTCAGGGATCTGTGGATATGAACCCCCCCCCAGATCCCCCTGCTCCTCCACACTACCCAGAATCCTGCCATTAACTTAGAGTTTGTCCTTCCAAAGTGTGCACCTCACACTTCTCCAGATTGAACTCCATTTGCCACTTCTCAGCCCAGCTCTGCATCCTATCAATGTCCTGCAATCTTCAACAATCCTCCACACTATCCACAACACCACCAACCTTTGTGTTGCCTGCAAACTTGCCAACCCACCCTTCTACCCCCTCATCCAAGTCATTAATAAAAATCACGAAAAGCAGAGGTCCCAGAACTGATCCTTGTGGGATACCGCTAGTCACAGCCCTCCAATCTGAATGCACTCCCTCCAGCACAACCCTCTGCTTTCTACAGGCAAGCCAATTCTGAATCCACACTGCCAAGCTTCCCTGGATCCCATGCCCTCTGACCTTCTTCAGAAGTCTACCATGTGGAACCTTGTCAAATGCCTTACTAAAATCCATGTAGACCACATCTACTGCACTACCCTCATCAATCTGCCTGGTCACCTCCTCAAAGAACCCTATCAGGCTTGTGACACATGATCTGCCCTTCACAAAGCCATGCTGGCTGTCCCTGATCAGACCATGATTCTCTAAATGCCCATAGATCCTATCTCTAAGAATCCTTTCCAACAGCTTGCCCACCGCATACATAAGGCTCACTGGTCTATAATTTCCTGGACTATCCCTACTACATTTTTTGAATAAGGGGACAACATTTGCTACCCTCCAATCCTCCGGTACCATTCCCATGGACAATGAGGACTCAAAGATCCTAGCCAATGGTTCAGCAATCTCCTCCCTCACTTCACGGAGCAGCCTGCGGAATATTCCGTCTGGCCCCAGGGACTTATCTGTCCTAACATTTTCTAACAGCTCCAACACATCCTCTCTCTTGATATCAACATGCTCTAGAACATTAACCTTACCAACGCTGTCCTCAACGTCATCAAGGCCCCTCTCCTTGGTGAATACTGAAGAGAAATATTCATTGAGGACCTCACCCACTTCCACAGCTTCCAGGCACATCTTCCCATCTTTGTCTCTGATCGGTCCTACCTTTACTCTCGTCATCCTTCTGCTCTTCACATGTGAAAAATGCCTTGGGATTTTCCTTAACCCTACTTGCCAAGGCCTTTTCATGTCCCCCTCTTGCTCTCCTCAGCCCCTTCTTAACTTCCTTCCTTGCTACCCTATATTCCTCATGAGCCCCATCTGATCCTTGCTGCCTACACCTTATGTATGCTGTCTTCTTCCTCCTAACTAGATTTTCCACCTCTCTTGTCACCCATGGTTCCTTCACCCTGCCATTCCTTCTCTGCCTCACCGGGACAAATTTATCCCTAACATCCTGCAAGAGATCCCTGAACAATGACCACATCTCCATAGTACATTTTCCTTCAAAAATGTCATCCCAATTTACATTCGCAAATTCTAGCCTTATAGCCTCATAATTTGCCCTTGCCCAATTAAATATCTTCCTGTCCTCTTTGCTCCTATCCTTGTCCATGACAATGTTAAAGGTTATGGAGCAGTGGTCACTGTCTCCCAAATGCTCACCCATTGATAGATCTGTCACTTGACCTGGTTCATTACCTAATTTTCGATCTATATGGCATTCCCTCTAGTCGGCCTGTCAACATACTGTGACAGAAATCTACATGGACACACTTAACAAACTCTGCCATCATAGTTATTATGGGTGAACTGGGAGAAATTGTGCCTAACTTGCTCACTTAGGGGAGTGGAAAATGTTTGGAGAAAGGTACAAACAGACAGCTTTAAAACAAAATCACTTAGCTTTTATGCATTTTTTCTGAATGGCCTGGAGTGTTTTCTCTGGTATTGCCTCTGAATGCATTAGCACACACTTCAGGGACTGCAGTGCTTTCATAAAAACTGTCAGATTTCAAGAACAGGTAACTGGCAGATCCTATGTTGCATTTTCTTTGTCCTCTTTCATTTACTTATTATCACTTTTTTGTCCATTTTTTTCAATGTTCACAGGGTATAGATGCCGCTGGCAATGCTGGAACTTATTGTCCATCCCTAATTGCTCCTGAACTGAAGAAGCAGTGAAGAGTCAGGACAGTAGGTTTCCTTCCCTGAAGGACATTAGTGAACCACTATGATTTTATGGCAACCCAGTAGTGCTTAACAAAATTCCAGATTATTTAATAACTTGATTTCAAATTTCCCAGCTGCCATGGTGGGATTTGAACTCACATCTTTGGATTGGTAACCAATAAGCCAGTGTACCCAGTTAAATGTGATTGTTTAGTCCAATGAGCCTGTGCTGCTCCTGGGATCTTCTGTTATACAATGTGGACTCCCTTCGCAAGCTCCAGCAATAATTCACATTTTCAATGAGATGTGAGGGTCTCTAATGTTCTGTTTATTCAGGATTCCAATAAATCTTAATCTGCCACTGCACTAACTAAATCAGGAAAACAAATCTGTTAACGGACTCTCCTGACTCTGTACTCAACTGGAGCTGCTATAATACCCTTTAATCTTTAAAAGACACTCTGAATGCTTCTGGGGCATTCAGAAACATTCACAGATATTGTAAAACTTTCAAAAACTTCTTTAACTTTTAAAATAAATATTTAAAACAAAATCACTTAAAAAGCTGTATTAACAAAACAATAAAGAAATATTAAAAATGCCTTAGAAAGATTTCAATGTCCTTTTAACAAAATAATGGAGAAGCTTTTTTTAATTAACACCCTCTTACCCGAGTCCCTTGGCCTTCTAAAATGAATGAAAAGCACTCCTTGCACCTCCTCATACCTGCAGCAGGACTTTTGGGCAATTTCCCTTCGTAAATAGTGGGCAATTAGTTCAAGTTCTTGCCCCCACATTTAATTAAGTGTTGAGTTCAATGTTGGAATACAGCTTGCTGGCTAACAGTGAAATGCACTCGGCAACTCCCAGATTTTGGTCTCCAAACACGTGCAGAAATGAAGAAGTTATTATCCACTATGTAAACATGAGTGGTTTCACCATCATCATTCCGGCAATGTCTGAGCCAAGATGTGAATATTATAGAATGGAAGCAAAAACATGATTTAGGAAGCTGAGGAGAGAGTATGAAATAAGCCTGAAAGGGTAAATTTAATGATCTATACCAATAGGATTGGGGCAGCTTTAGGTTGTATGACCATATTATGCTCTATCTGAATTTAAACATCATTGAAGTCCTTATCTATCAACGTCTTAATCCCTCAGCAACTGGGTGTCAGCAAAACTCAGGACTGCAAAGGGCAGTTCACCAAACACCTTCCTTCCTCAAAATCAATTTCTCAGCTTAATTTGTCTGCTGCAAGGGCGTCTACTAGTTGTCAAGGACATTTCATCTAAAGCAACAAGACATGTTCACCTTTTATCACTATATCACATAGGATGTCTCCATAACACTCACAAGCCTGTAACAACATTATTCTCTCCAGCCAAGGGGAGAAAAAACAGCATTCTGAACCATAGGAGGGCCACTATCAGCAACAAGACTGAATCTGTAATAAGTGAAGACACTAGACTTAAAAAACAGAAAATCTGTAGGACAGAACAACCTGGGGGAGATTGGGAAATGTTCAACAAGGTTCCTCATACGTAGCTTCAGCTTGATTTGCTTTCTGACAATATGCAAATGATCTTACTTTCAATTTCAAGGACAAATTGGTCTGTGCACATAACTCTTCTGTTTTCATATTCAAGGGTCTGCTGTGGAGAAACAACTGTGTTGTTACCTATTCCACCCTGGCACCTTATCTGTAATGTCAGCGCAGAGTAATTCACTGGATTCATGATGAGAAGAGCATTGTCACAGTGGTCACTGGGCCCACCTGATCGGGTCTGGTATCTACATTGTTCCAGAGAGTTCTTGGGTGCAATCCTATGGGACAGAAAACAAACAAATTTGGACAACCCCGCTTCTTTGGTGTTATATAGTTGTCTATACATTACTTAAAATTAAAGTTGACCTCTGTAACAAATCTTGAGTACATTCGTTGATCAAGAAGCCAAGATAAATACTTTGGCATCAGATGCAAGATGATCTTTTAAGGCAACTCTCACCTGATTTTGGTGAACATTTGAGAGCTGGCTGTGTTCAGGTAATGTTGTCATAGAATCATAAAGTCATAGGCATGGAAACAGGCCTTTGGGTCCACACTGCAATTCCGCACTGACCATTACGCACCATTTACACCAATCCCATTTTATTCTCCCTACAATTCACTTCAACTGACCCAAGATTATACCACCCACCTAGACAAGGGGCAATTTACAGTGGCCAATTAACCTATCAACCCACTTGTCTTTGGAACGTAGGAGCAACCAGAGCATTCAGGGAAAACATACACCATCACAGGAGACTCCACACATCAAGACCAGAGGTCAAGATCGAAACTGGGTTGCTGGAGCTATGAGGAAGAAACTCTATTAGCTGCACCACTGTCCTCTATCCCCATCACTATAACTACGTGCAAATTTCAGAAAAGTTATTCAAAATCAATGACATTTAATTTTTAAAATAAAAACAGAAACTGATGGAAAATCTGTTTCTGAAAAGTTAAATATGCGCATGATGGCTTGAAGAAATGTTGTACCACCATCACAGGCAGGCAGAATACACAATGGAAATGTTAAAGAGTGGAAAATATTTGAGTAATCAAGTCAAAACTTTACTGTGGTAATGAAGCTGGAGGAGAAGACAGAACAAGTCCAGGTAGCAGTATTTCTCAGCATGATAGGGATGCAAACAATATTATTTCAGTTGAACACACTAGGCTGAAGTGGGGGATAAGTGCACGATAGTATCTGTGCTTAGGAAAGTCTGTCAGTACTGCCAACTGCTGAAGCACCTTCTCTTGTAGGGGAGAAGGCTGATGAGTCATATGACCAATATAGAACAGTGCTGCCAAATTTCTCTGAAGGGTGTGAGTTTCATGCAATTACGCCGGAAGAAATAGTCAGAGACAGACTTGTGTTTAGAATTGCAGACTCGAGAGTGCGAGAAAGATTACTTCGAGAAACTAACCTGAAAATTAGAGAAAACAGATGAGATTTGTCATATGGCAGAGAGCACAGAGGCTCAAATTAAAATAATCAGCAAGTCTGTCAGGAAAAATGTGAGTGCAAATCTAACAAAGTCTCTTGGGGTGGCAGAGGACAGCTCCAAGCTAGAGCCATAAAGCCCACTGACAGGAAAAAGATGGAACTGTTGGAACGCATGAACAAATATAAGAAAATAGGAGCAGGAGTAGGCTATCCAGTCCCTCAAGTCTGCCCCACCATTCAATACAATCATGGCTAATCTGCCCCCAGCTTCATCTCTTTTGTTCCAGCTCCCCATAGCCCTCAATTCCATGATCTTTCAAAAAATGTATCTACTTCCTCTTTAAATATCCCTAATGATCTCACTGTCACAACCCTCCAGGGTGACAAGTTCCAAATATTCACCACCCTCTGCAAGAAGTTCAGTTTTAAATGGCTGCCCACTAATCTTGCAACTTGAATGAGACTCTCCCACTAGTAGAAACATCTTGACATCTAACCTGTCATGCCTCCTCAGAACCTTATACGTTTCAACAGGATCACCTCTCGTTCCTCTAAAACCAAAGAATATAGATCTAATTTCTTTAGCTGCTTGTGATAGGACAACCTCCTCAAGGGAGCAAACATGAATTTCACAAGAGAATTGTTATCCTTTTTACCAAGAGCAGGACAAAAGGGCAGAAAGAGTGATTATTTTGCAAAGAAATGTTGTGGAAAATAATCAACTGCACTGAAGCAGACATCCCGAACAATTGACAAAGAGCCTGGAATAACAGCTTCTGTTGTCAATGAAGTCAGTGCTATTAGTTTGGATAATGAGAAGTGCGTCATACTGAAATTAGGGTCAGGCAACTACCTGGGATTTCACATTGACATGGGACCCAGAGCACTGTAATTCCACCAGCTACCAAAGATTTAAGGTGGATGCAATTAGACCTTGTGGTGGAGCCATTCTTCCTGTAGGAGAACAGGTACAACAGCTGGTTCAGCACGGCAACTATAAATGTAAGTTGGACCATCAGAGTAATAGGAAATACTGAACAGATCAGGCAGCATCTGTAAAGACAAAGACACAGTTAATGATTCAAGGTAAAGACCTTTCATCATTGACCCAAACACTAACTTTGTTTGTCTCTCTGTGCTGCCTGATCAGTTGAGTATCTCCAGCATTTTCTGTTTTTATTTCAGCACCTGCAATATCTTGACTTTGCAAATGGACAACAAGTTTATGGATAGCATCACTGTAAGACAGCTAAGTGTTTGTGAATGGCATCACTATAAGACAGATAAGCATGTTTGAGCTTGGATGTTATCAAGTGTAATGATGAGACTGTGATAATGGAGAGAGCAAAACATAGAACATAGAACACTACCGCACAGTACAGGCCCTTCGGCCCACAATGTTGTGCCGACATGTTATCCTGCTGTAAGATCTACCTAACCCTTCCCTCCCACATAGCCCCCTATTTTTCTACCATTCATGTGTCTATCTAAATGTCTCTAATGTATCTGCCCCCACAACATCTGCCGGCAGTGCGTTCCACGCACCCAACAATCTCCGTGTAAAAACCTTACCCTTGACATCCCCCTTGTACCTTCCTCCAATCACCTTAAAATTAGGTCCCCTCATGTTAGCCATTGTTGCACTGGGAAAAAGTCTCTGACTGTCCATTCGATCTATGCCTCTTATCATCTTGTACACCTCTATCAATTCACCTCTCATCCTCCTCCTCTCCAAAGAGAAAAGCCCTACCTCGCTCAACCTATCCTCATAAGACATACCCTCCAATCCAGGCAGCATCCTGGTAAATCTCCTCCTCACCCTTTCCAACGCTTCCACATCCTTTCTATAATGAGGCAACCAGAACTGAACACAATACTCCAAAGGTTGTCTGACCAGAGTTCTATAGAGCTGCAACATCACCTTGCAGCTCTTGAACTCAATACCCCGACTAATGAAGGCCAACACTCCATATGCCTTCTTAACAACCCTATCGACCTGCGTGGCAACCTTGAGGGATCTATAGACGTGGACCCCAAGATCCCTCTGTACCTCCACACTGCTAAGAGTCCTGCCATTAACCTTGTATTCTGCCTTCGAATTTGATCTCCTGAAGTGTATCGCTTCACACTTATCTGGGTTGAACTCCATCTGCCACTTCTCAGCCCAGCTATACATTCTATCAATATCCTGTTGTAATCTGCAGCAACCTTCTACACTATCCACACCACCACTAACCTTTGTATCATCAGCAAACTTTCTAACCCACCCTTCCACATCCTCATCCAAGTCACTTATAAAAATCACAAAGAGCAGGGGTCCCAGAACAGAACTCTCTTTACCTCTCGTTGTCTCGGTGTAGCAGCCAGCATAATCAAAGACCCCATCCACCTGGGACATTCTCTCTTCTCCCCTCTTCCATTGAGTAGAAGATACAGGTGCCTGAGGGCATGTACCACCAGACTTAAGGACAGCTTCTACCCCACTGTGATAAGACTATTGAACGGTTCCCTTATACAATGAGATGGACTATGACCTCACGATCTACCTTTTTGTGACCTTGCACCTTATTGCACTGCACTTTCTCTGTTGCTGTGACACTTTACTCTGTACTGTTACTATTTTTACCTGTACTACCTTAGTGCACTTTATACTAACTCAATGTAACTGCACTGTGTAATGAATTGACCTGTACAATCGGTTTGTAAGACAAGCTTTTCACTGTACCTCAGTACAAGTGACAATAATAAACCAACACCAATACCCTGTAGAACACCACTGGTCACCGACCTCCAGGCAGAATACGCTCAATCTACCACCACCCTCTGTCTTCTATGGGCGAGCCAATTCTGAATCCACACAGCCAAATTTCCCTGGATTCCATGCCTCCTGACTTTCTGAATAAGCTTTCCATGAGGAACCTTATCAAACACTTTACTAAAATCCACGTACACCACATCCCCTGCTCTACCTTCATCAATATGCTTTGTCACATCCTTAAAGAATTCGATCAGGCTCGTGAGGCACGACCTACCCCTCACAAAGCCATGCTGACTGTCCCTAATCAGCCTATGCTTCTCCAAATGCCCATAAATCCTGTCTCTAAGAATCTTCTCTGGTGAATACCGAAGCAAAATATTCATTAAGGATCTCCCCTACCTCTTCCGACTCCAGGCACGTTTCCTCTTTTATCCCTGATCGGTCCTACCCTCACTCTAGTCATCCTCTTATTCTTCACATACGTGTGAAAACTGAGGCAGTATCACAGATGGATGACTTAAAGCGGAAGGGTAAAGACAAGGAAATCTGAAGTTGTAGAGCTTACAACCCAATGGTATGAACATTGAATTTTCCAGTTTCAGGCACCTACACCCTTGGTGTTCTCCTTCCACACACTCACCAGTCCATCTAGTTTTCTTCTCCCTTTGTTCACCTTTCCCATCCCCTCACCTTTCTGATTCCATCTGCCCATCAAACCCTCCAGAACTGATTCCACCTATCATCTCCTAGCCTCTGTCCCAAACTCCTCCCCCACCTGGTTCCATCTGCCTACTATTTCATCCCCAGCTGGTTCTATCTATCAACTACCAGTGTCCATCCCCACCCCGTATTGTTATATACAAGCAATCTCTCCTATTAAACCTCAGTCCTGATGCTGGGTCTTGACCTGAAACATTGACTTACACCTTTTACCTCAACAGATGCTGCTTTACCTGCTGAGTTCTTTCAGCATCCTGTTTATGTTCAATTTTGAGTTTGGAAAGCTGCAATGTACCCAGATGGAAGGTGAAGTGCGGTTCTTCAAGCTTACGTTCTGCGTTCAGGATCGCAATGTGGTCTCTCTCCATAAGTACAGCCTGACCTGCTGGGTACGTCCTGCATTTTACAACTTCTACATTCCTTTGTTTGCGTTCTCACCCTCTAACTGCCCTTGCTTCATAGCTTCTGTTCATCTCTGATTTCCACCAATGATCATTGACTGGATGACCTCTACAAATTATCTCCAGGCCACCCCAGCCTCACCCGATCAGAGATATTCCCTTTGTCCTACTCATCCAATCCCTACCTTCTCTGCAACTTAAAAGTAACTTGTTTTTCTCTCTTTCCCAGTTCTGATGAAGGGTCTTTGACCAAAAACGTTAAGTCTGTTTCCATTTCCACTGATACTACCTGACCTGCAGTGTGTTTCCAATGTGTTCTGTTTTAACAGCCTCAGGTCAAGTCAGAGGTGCCTGAATGTTTCCATCTCTTCTTTGATGTTTGATGTGAACTAACTGTACAAGGGAACATAATATTCACTGGAAAACAACTTTTAGTACCAGTTGTGTTGTGGAAAGACACAATATCAGTTGCTCATTGAACATACGGTGACATTGAAGTTTGTACTCATCAAGTCCGAGACTGTCTCTGAGGGGCTAGGTGAACCTCTAAGGTTAAGTACACCTCAAAATAATTGTTTGGTAAATCAAAGTTTGCCAAGTAAAGAACCTTTACTTCAGTGCTACATTGTGGCTATGCCATGAGTGAAGGTTGTGAAATTCATCAGATTGAAGGAATCAGTGTTAGATGATTTATGCCGATGAACCACTTATGAAAGAAATCCCTATTGAGGCCGGTTCTGGAACACAGGATCCCCAGTGGTCTTCAACTCTTCAGACAGAATAACTAAAAGAAAAGGCTCAAGTCCCAGGAATCAATTGTCAGTCACTGATCATCGACCTGGATGTGTAATGGAAGAACTATACGCTTTCATAGTGCCTATTGCGATTATGTGCTTGTTTCCATTAAGCAGTGAATGTTTTTTTTGAGGGGAAGAATGTAATGAGACATGTGACATCACAGAGAAAACATTGTGGGACTGTTTAATGAGGTCACTTAATCAAGTTTGGTTACATTGTTCCAGAGAGCTCTTGGGAAGCAACAAGTCTGTCATGCCTGCTTTCCAAATGTAATGCAGTTACATTATGTTAGGTTTCTGTGAATAACAGTTGATTTCTCTTTGAAACAAACCTCACTTATATACATTGATTGAAGAACAATTGATACAGAGGTGGTGGAGACACCGAGAATTGAAAAATGTTGGTCTGGGAGAGGCATAGAGCGGAAGTGATTCTTTCAGAGCAAGGTAAAGTAATGGCCAATCAGCTAAAGTCTTGGCATCCGAATCTCAGAGAGCAGGCTTTGACAGAACAATCATCTGGGAGCATTGATCACAAGTGCAGAAAGTGGAGCTGATTTCTAAACAATATCTATCAACTCCAATTAGCATAAGACAATTAGGAACCTGCAGAGTTTGGGTGGCCACTTTAATGAGCTGTCCAGAATAGCTATTAAGCTCAGGACCAGGTGGCTTTCTGGCTGTTGAGTATCATAGAATGATAGAAAATCTTCAACACAGGATGAAGCCATTTGGTGCATTATGTCTGTGCCAATCAAAACAGAGCTGGCCAGCTTAATCCCACCCTCCAGCAGCAGGTTTATAACACTGCAGGTCACTGATCTTCAATATATTTTTAAAGGTTATGAGGGATTTTGCCTCCGTCATCACTTATGCTGAACCTCTCCCACCTTGGGTGAAAATATTTTTCTGATTTCTCCTCTAATCCTCCTCCCAGACACATTACATCTGTGGGCCCTGGTTTATGACCCCTTGAATGAGGGAAATAGGTCCTTTCTATTTACTCTGTCCAGGCCCCTCATGTCTCTCCTCAGCTTCCTTGGTTGTAAAGTAAACAATCCCAGTTTATCCAATATTTCCCCAATTTTTCAGTTTTGATCACATCCTTGAAAATCTCCTAATGCATACTCTTCAGTGCCTAGATTTCCTGTAATGTGGTTGCTGGAACTGCAACCAGTACTCAAGCTGTGGTCTAAACTTTCTAACCTAACAAGGGTAGCTGGCACATGGGAACTCCACTACCTGCAGGTTTCCCTCCCAGTTGCACACCATTCTGACTTGGAAATACATTGTTTGTCCCTATCATTGCAGGGACTTGCTACCCATGGCACTATGGTAGTACCTTCATCAGAAAGACTGGAGTGGTTCAAAAGGGCAGCTCACCACCACCTTCTCAAGGGCAATTTGGGGATGGGCAATAATTGGCATTATCAGAGATGCCCAGTTCCTGAAGATGAATGAAAAATATCTCTTTTTATTTATATTCTGGGCTCCTACTTGTAAAGAAAAAAAGCCTTTCAGATCAGTTATGCTAGCTTTAAGAATATGTGACCTTTTTTACTTACAAAGGGCAGGCAGCACTACAATTTCTCCAGCTGATGCCATAGGGTTTCAGAAAGGAATTGGATTTACTAGTAGCCATTGACTGTAACTATTAACCTGGAAAACTGCGGCAACGCAGGAGGCTCAAGTAAAGGTTCACTGAATGTTTTAGAATCCTGAGAAACACTTAAAACAATGACATGAAAATTAAAGTCCAGTGAGAAGAATAATTCCTCCAGTGGGGAGTTCTGCAGGAAACAAGTGTACTGCAAAAGGACAATTTTATTAAGAGTACTTTGCAGAAATCTTAAACCGGGCAGAAAATCAAATGCAAAATATTTCATCAAGATTCACTTTGCTCATGTGCTGGGGGTGGGTTTGAAAACTGCTCTTAACACAGAGCATGCATTTTTATTCATTCCAAGCACACAGCTTTGGAACCAAGGGAAGTAAATCACCCTTCTGAGACTTTGCTTTTACTCAGCACCTGATATTTAACTATTCATTTATACAGTAAATATGTCAGGAGTAGATAGATGTCGGCAGCGTGCTCGGTATTAATTTGCTGAGCTTTTCTCGGCTTGTTCCTCCCTGGTGGGGCCTGGGCTCTGTGCCACAAATGCCAGCAGGTCCTATTGATCAGCTGATTAAGCAGCAATCGATTAGCCGCTGATTACCATATTGTTAAAAATGACCTCTGCTTTTCTGGCTCCAGAAAGGGACTCCATGGATTAACAGGTGCAATATTTGTGAGACGATGGAAAATCAGTAAAGACCTGACAGGAATCCAGATCAATGTGATTTACATTATTAATCCTCAGAGAAAGACAACAGATCCAAGTTGCATCCGTAAATACAGCAAGGCCAGCATTTAAGGGAAATAAGTTCTTGATAAATATCTTTTCCCTCTGTGTTCTCAACCCCTTTACTTGCTCCAGCTCTTTTGGCTTGTGTAGGTGGTGGTGTTCTTATTTTGGAGCTAATCATTGTTGGGATCACTCATACACAACCCCAGTCTCTTTCCAACACGACATCAACTTTCAAATGAAAAATGACCTGGGTGGATGATAAACAGAATCTTGGTATTACCACACACACTAGCAAGACATGGCAGCAAAGAAACCAGGATATATTAATTCTTATAACCAGGGGAAATAACAGGAGCAAGAGTCAGCAAGGAGTGAGCTGCAATACTTAAGAGCAAGCCTGTTGACAAGTTGTTTGCCGTCATTAACTCAGAAGATGTTGTGGCTTTAACCTCTATAGACAAGGATGGACATGTCATGAATTTGCAGCTTCCAAGGAAAAAAGAATGAGCTTGCATAATACAATGCCTCAAACAGTGAATCGTAGAATCATCACAAGTTGAAGTATAGTGATTGTGACTCTAGTGACTCTTTTAAAGAGCTACCAGTTAGTCCCACGTCCTACTCTCTCCCATTTTCCTGCTTCATGTAGTTAATCAACATTCTTTTGAAAGTCCATCAAACTGCTGAGCTCTGCATTCCACATCATAACATCTCACTGGCTAAAAGAATGTTCCTCGTCTGGTTCAGTATTTCCTAAGTCAGTGTCCTTTGGTTACGGACCTTCCCCTGTATGGAAATGTTTTCCCTGATTTAATTTAATACAGGAAAGGCTAATAAAGGGAAGAAACTAATTTAATCATAAAATCGTACGGCCCACCTCCTCCATGTCGACCTTGATGCCCATCAACAGTAATCCCATTTGCCTGCTTTAGACCAGTATCCCTCTCCTCCTTTCCTATCCAAGTATCTATCCAAATGCCATTTAAACATTCTAGTAATATCTGCCTCCACTATCCCCTCTGGCAGCTTGTTCCAAATATTCATCACCCTTTGAAAAACTTCTTTAAATTTCTCCCCTCTCACCATAAACCTGTGTCCTGTAGTTTGAGACTCCCCTGCCCTGGAAAAAAGATTCTGACTATCAATCCTATCTACGCTCCTCATAATATTGTAAACCTCTATCAGGTCACCCCTCAGCCTCCTATGTTCCAGTGAGAATAAACCCACCCTATCCAAGCTCCCCTTATGACTATATCCCTCCATTCTAGGCAACATCTGAGCGATATCTTCTGCATTCTCTTAATTGCTACCGCATCCTTCCTGCAGTGTGGTGACCAGAACTGTTCACAATATTCCAAATGCAGCCTAATCAACACTTTGTACAGCTGCAACATGACATACCAACTCTTATACTTCATATCTTGGCCCATGAAGGCAAGCATACCAAATGCCTTTTTTACTACCTTATCTACCTTTGTCACCACTTTCTGGGAGCTATGGACTTGCACCCCAAGTTCTCTCTGCATGTCAATGCTCCTAAGGTCCCTGTCAATTATTCTGTAAGTCCTATCAAAACTTGACGTCCTTGCACTTGCACTTGCTTGGATTAAATTCTATCTGCCACTGCTCAGCCCAATTTTTCAGCTGATCTATCATCCGCTGTATCTTTGAACAACTTTCTTCGTTATCAATGACTCCGTTAATTTTTGTGTCATTTGCAAGCTTACTAATCATATCCCCTACATTCTCATCCAAGTCATTTATATATATGTTACAAACAACAAAAGTCCCAGCACAGATCCCTGCGGTACACTATATGTTACAAATTTCCAGTCAGAAAACACCCATCCACCACTACCCTGTGTCTCCTATCACCCAACCAATGTTGGATCCAGTTCACCAACATGCCTCAGATCTCCTGTGCCTTAACCTTCTGGACCAGCTACCATGTGACACTTTATCAAAAGTCATACTAAAGTCCATATTGACATTTACCACCCTGCCTTAATCAACCTCTTTAGTTAACTCCTCAGAAAACTCAATCAGATCTTTTGAGGCATGATCTCCCCTGCAGAAATCCATACTGACTCTTCCTAACCAGTCCCTGCCTTTCCAGGTGATCATAAATCCTGTCCCTCAGAATCGTCTCCAATAACTTCCCTCCCACTGATGTTACTCAATGGCGGACTCCTGCAAACGCAGGTCTGTTCTCATAAAGGTACCTTCTCTAAAGCTTGACCTTTCTAAAAGTTTGCTGGTTAAAACTGAAGATAATATTTCATTTGAGCCCCTAGCCAGTGATGTTTAAAGATTTAGCAGACTTCCTTGGTTTTTACTCTTCCTTCTCTTTATTAAGTCAGGTATCTATATGCTTTCTTAGCAGCTTTCTTATCATTTCCCACCTCCTTCCAAGTTACATTCACATATGCTGCCATGTTTCTCTACTCTTTTGGCATCTAGAAATTTATTTTATTTATTATAATTTACCTTATCTCTCCAGCCCTGCTATTAAAATCCTTCACATCACAGCTGTCTGCATTACATTTCACCAGTGTGTCCTCCTGAAGTCTGGTATTATGCTTCTCAGTGTTGACTACATTTTTAAGTTCCATATTCCCTTTGAAGTCATGGTCTCAATATCCAAGGTTCAGGTCATTAATATACACTGGTAGTCACATTTATCAAAGACAGATTTGCATTAGAGCGGTGGTCAAATACTGGGAACAGACAGCACAAGCAGCTTCCTGAAAGCATTTTGAGAGTCATGACAGGCTGTATATAAAAGCTTCCCTTTATTTCTCTTTTAGGAAGCTGTTTCCACTCTTCTAAAGCATGGTATGTTACTTTACAAATCCTACAGATATGTTGAATCTGTCACAAAATAAAACAAAGTAAACAGGAGAAATGAGCACAATAAAGTCTACATCCTCCAATGCTGTTTTGTATTTTGAGAGTTCATCTGTAATCATGGCAACTGTGACAGGACCTTCAGCCTCTTTTCAATAAACATGAACTCTATTCACTTGGCCAATTCCCTGGAGTATGACCAGCTGGATGTGGTCCAAGTACCTGTATTGAAAGGACTTACTGGCTTAAAGATGTAACAGCATAATTAAGAAGGCAAGTTTAATGTTAGTTTTTAGTTAAAGCAAGGAGCCTATGAGAAGGGAAGTCTGTTGGACCGGAAAGGGTTTGATGAGACCAGATCTGGAGAAATGCATGCATTACTTCTCATGCATGCATGAAAGCTTCTAGATTTAAGGAATTATATATTTGCTTAGTGAACAAGGAGGCTGTCACGTGAGGAAAGATTGAGCATTAATGACCTATACTCTCTGGGGTTTAGAAGAACAACTGTAATTTTATTGCAACATACACGATTCCAAGTAGGCTTGACAAGACAGATTCTATGAAGCTGTTTCTGTGGTTGGGATATTTAAAAATAGAGAGCACTAATTCAGGATAAGAGGTTGACCACAAGACTGAAGAGGAATTCCTTCTCGTCGAGGGTTGAGAGTCTTTGGAAGCCACTCAGAGCTGTGCAACACAGAAACAGGCCCTTTGGCCCACCACGTCTATGCCAACCATCATACCTGTCTACACTAATCCCACTTGCCTGCATATCCCTCTATGCCCTGCTCATTCAAGTACCTGTCAAGATGCCTCTTAAATATTGTTACTCTTCCTGCCTCCTCCACCTCCACTGCCAGCTCATTCCAGAACTACTCTTTCCGTGAAAAATTTACCCCTCAAATCCCCTCTAAACCTCCTCCAAACCTCCTCCCTCTCACCTTAAACCCATGTTCTCTAGTTTTAAACACCCCTACCATGGGAAACAGACTCGTTTATCTGCCCTGCCTATGCCTCTCATAATGTTATATACCTCTATGATGTCACCTCTTTGATTTCAAGTCTAGTTTCTAACCTGTTCTTTATAACCTAAACAACTGTGACAGGACCTTTACTTATTTTCAATACATATGAAGTCCATTCACTCAGACAATTTCTCAGAGTGTAGAGTACCTACAGTCCACTGAAAGTGGTCTATGTTCCCCAAAAAGGGTGTTGTCCTCTCATTTTAAAGTCAGCATCAAGGAACTAAAATTATAATTGCAGGTCATCTTAACCATTTATACGTACTTGTCAATGATAGAGGTGTACAAGATAAGAGGCATAGATTGAGTGGACAGTCAGAGACATTTTCCCCAGGGCAACAATGGCTAACACGAGGGGACATAATTTTAAGGTGATTGGAGGAAGGTATAAGGGGGATGTCAGGGGTAAGTTTTTTTTTACACAGAGAGTGTTGGGTGCATGGAACGCACTGCCTGCAGAGGTTGTGGGGGCAGATACATTGGGGACATTTAAGAGTCTCTTAGATAGACACATGAATGATAGAAAAATAGGGGGCTATGAGGGAGGGAAGGGTTAGATAAATCTTAGAGCAGGATAAAATGTCAGCACAACATTGTGGGCCGAAGGGCCTGTACTGTGCTGTAATGTTCTATGATATCACTCATCTAGAATAATTGTTCTACCTGATATTCTGAGGGCTTTGATTTAAAATCAGGGCATACTCATTAACTGAAGGAGTTTGTCACCGGAGGCACTGATGATGTCATGGTCAGCTGCCAGAAGACTTCTCTCCCGCATGCTGACAGTGATCATCACTTCGACAAACTTGGTCCATTCCATGAAAGGAAACAAAGGATTAGGTGGAAATGGATGTTACAGCTACAGAAAAGTCTTTCTAACATCTATTTCTCCCCATGTCATGGGGCTGAAAGGCATTATTTGTGCTGCTTTCGATTTGTTTGCACAGGTGTATCCACACTCCCACCCTAGGTGAACGGCTCACCTCCTGCTGCCTCTTCCATTAGTAAAACAATCAAGACAGGGAAAACACGACAAACAAGCTGCCCCTGCCTCTACTGCCATTGAGAATAGCAACTTGCAATGTTGCTACACACAGAGACCAGATCAATTCAAATCCCACCCCCAATCACCATTTGTTAAATGGTAAGCATGAAGCTGTTTACTAAGACTTTGAGACTCACTTGGGAGTCAGCAATGCATCATTCCTCAACACCACCTTAAATCCAGGCTATTCATTGGTTCGGGGCTGTGGGCTAGGCTGCAGGCTGAGTGGCCAGCAGCTACAGAGTAGGGAGAGACCAGGGTGGGGGAGAGAACCAGGGAACCAAGTAGAAAGGGGGGAGGCTTTAAGAGGAAGGGGGTGAGTGAAAGATAGGATCTGAAACTCCCCAGGATGGTCTTTCCTCTGTAGCCCTTGCTCCCCCGACACACCGTCCACTGTAATGCACCCTGGGTGTATCACAGCACCCACCTGTTGACCAGAGGCCACTGTCATCAACTGCCCCATACCTTGGCCTGTCCTGCTGCTAAAGGGACTCTGTGCAGCAATGGTACACTGGGCTGGAGAGTAAGGGAGGTTGTGGGGAGGACATGGGATGGGGTCATTGTTGGCAGAAGGGAGAGCAGAGAGCTGGAGGAAAGAGGGATGACTGAAGTAAGGAAGTAAGGAAGAGTGAGGATGTGAGAAAGTGAGAGAGGAGGAAGAGGGATTGAGAGAGGGAGGGAGGGAGGAGTTAGCAGGTGGGGGTGGTCTCTGAGGGAGAGGAGATTCAAGGTGCGAAGTGTGGAGGAAGCAGTGACCAAGATGTCCAAGTCTGCCATGGGTATGAGTGGGCAGCTCCATGCTAGATGCCCTTGTCATTGGATCAAGACCTCAATGTGTCAAGCTCATGTGCGGTGGTGAAGAAACGATAGCTCATATTAAATGTAGTCATGCACAGACAACTTGGTCTCCTCACTATGTAGTTTGGAACCTGAAATGTCAGGATTATCATGGACCACCTCAACAACGACAAACCTGAATGTCACTCTGCTCTCAGAGCCAGGGAACTTGGACACTTCCACATTGACATTGCCGCCATGAGTAAGGTAAGACAGGCAGGGCATGGCCAGCTTTAAGAACAAGGTAGAACCTACACCTTCTCTGGAAGGGATTAAGGGAAGAGGAACACTGTCTTCATGTGGTGACCCACTGTCCCAGAGGAAAATGAACTGATCCTCCTTGGTGACTTCAGTGCCAGGGTGGAAAAGCTGCAATCCCCTGCAAGGAGGAAACAGGGAAAGCTAATCCAGTGGGATTCTCCTTCTGACAAAATGCTTGGAATATTTGTTGTTACCAGCATTTGATTTTGACTAAGAGACAAACATAAGACGTCATGGCAAAACTCCTGATCCAAGCACTAGCACCTATTCAACATCATTGTCCAAAGAAGAGACCACAAAGATGTCCGCGTCACCTGCATCATGACAGGTACCAATGTCAGTTGGACTGTCCACAGGCTTGAGAAGGAAAACCAAGGACACAAGCCCAAAATTATTAAAACTATTTCTGCTAACAGGGTCTGAATTCCAATGCTTTGGGTTTGAACAGTGCAGTATTTAGTGGTATTTTAAAAGCAACTTTTGATCACGGTTTTAATATTGTGATTTTGCTGTGCTATGATGTTTCATCACAGTGCTGACGATCCCAGCCAGCACTGGGGCACAACCTCAAGCACGAACTGCTCATAGTTTATAATGAATGGCAAAGATCTACTGCTCCTTTTAATAAGAAAACTAAATTACTTCTCCCAAATGGTAGCCATTCTCCCAATATAGCACCAATTTTGTTTGATTCCAGTCATGCTGTCTTAGAGGTATAAATAAAGTACTGATTATATTGCAGATCTACGTGCTAGTTTTATTCTTGACACTGGACGTGAACAAATACAAAGTAATAAGCAGATTTCACAGTCATTTGGTTGAATTAATTTGGAAGCTGTTGAAGTTTAATAGAAGACAGAACACCCTGGAGTTGAGTATGTAATTAAACCTGAAGGAAGGGCAATTCAAAGAGAGAAGAAAGAACTGCATTTATCTGGGGCATTTTGCACCCTCAGAGTGCTGAAACATTTCATGATAAGTAACTTATTTCTGAAGTGTAGCCTCTGTCAGTTTGTCAGTTGCCTATTGCAAAACCCCACAACACAGGAGTTAGGAGACAGAAAGTCATAAGAAATTGGGAGTCAAAAGGCTGCAGGTGCTGGAAATCTGAAACAAGAGCAGAAAATGCTGGAAACCCTCAGCAGGTCAGGCAGCATCTGTGGAGAAAGAAACAATTAATATTTCAGGTCTGGGACCCATTGTCAGAACTGAGATTGGGAGATGAAAGAAAGAGAGCAAGGTTATAAGGTTGTAATCCTATTAGCAGGTTGTGAATAGGGATCTCCCTGGTGTCTGAGCTCTTTCACATTTTTAGCATTGATATGGTGAAGGAATAGAGAATTGTACATCTAACTTTGTAGATAAGATATTGCTATTGTAGTAGGGAGCAGGACATCAGGAAGATATATTGAATTCATAAAACAGTACAAATGGAATTCACTGTGAGAAAAGTTAGGATCTCCTTAGAAATAAATTAGAGAATTTTTGAGGAATCTTCTGAAGAAGCAGAAATTTGGGTATCTACGTGCAAATGTAAGTAAATGGTAATGCACAGTTATAAAAAGAATAATTCAAAAAGCCAATGGAATGCTGGCCTTTACACCAAGGTGGCTGGAATACAACAGGTGGAACTGAAATCTCCCTTGGGTCATGGCCTATCGGATGTACGTTGTTCTGCTCTGGGTACTGCATCTCAGGAGGGGAATTATGGGGGTGGAGGAGGTACAATGGTGATTCACCAGTAAGCTCCTGGGGCTAACAGGGTGAAATTGTGATGTCAGTGAGACAGTCATAAATTCCAGTAAATTTTTGATCATTCATGTTAGGCCAACTGGTTTATAATTCCCTTGTGTCCCTTTCTCACCCTTCTTAAACGAAGAGTGATGTACACAATTTTCCAATCTGGTTCTCAAAACAACAAGAGCAGATTACAGTCTGGATATTCTGCAGCTAATGGCTGGGCTTCTGATTCCCCAAATACTCCCTGCCAACTACAAGGCATGTCAGAGGTATAATGGAACACTCTCTGCTTGCCTGGAAGAGTGCAGCTCCAACATCACTCAAGAACCTCAACACCACCCAGAACAAAGTTAATCACTTTCCACCACATAGCAAGAGCCACATAGAAATTCAACACTGCAAGTTCCTCTCTAAGTCATGCACCAAACTGATTTGGAAATATGTTACCATTCGTTCAGTGTTTTTGGGTCAAAGTCCTGGAACTCCTTCTTTAATAGCATCCCATTTATTAGTGAAAACAATCTATACTCACCTACAAACCTTGAAAACCTCTATCAGTCATTTTGTCTGCATTTATAATTTTTTTCTAAAGGAGTGACCAAAATACTGAAACTTCTTATCTAGTTATGTACAAAAGCAAAATTACCATAATATTTTCTCATTGTGTCTCCAGGAGAATTTCATTTTCATTTTTAAGGGCTTACTTACTTGTGCTGCCACTTTTAATGACCTTAAGAAGATACTTCCCTCTGCTCAAACTAAATCAGACCATTTCATGTTTATCATTGAGGATATATAAATATATTTGGATGAGAATGTAGATGGCATGATTAGTAAGTTTGCAGATGACACCAAAATTGGTGGTGTGGTAGACGGTGAAGAAAGTTGTCTAAGGCTGCAACAGGATCTAGATCAACTGGAATTGGAATTGGTTTATTATTGTCACATGTACCAAGGTGCAGTGACAAACTTGTCTTGTATATCATTCAGGGGAGTCTGACACTTGAAAGCATAGGTTTAAGATGAGAGGGGAAAGATATAAAGGGGTCCTGAGGGGCAATTTTTCACAAAGAGGGTGGTGGGTATGCAGAACGAGCTGCCAGAGGAAGTGGTAGAGGCAGGTACCATTACAACAAAAGACATTTGGACAGTTTCATGGACAGGAAAAGATTGGAGGGATATTGGCCAAATGCAGGCAAATGGGGCTAGCTCAGTAAGGTATCTTGGGCCTTTTTCTGTGCTGTATAACTCTATGAGAATTGGTGCGGACATTAAATACCGGCCTTGCTGATGGTTCCAGCATCTCTCAAAAAATTGTAAACTTTCTTATCCCTCCTCATACTTCCAAGGTGCATTACTTCATACTTTTCCACCTAATTTTGGGTAACTTTTCACTCTAATATTACATGCTACTGAAATCAACATTGTTTTTGGCTTTTGCGTTAGTTTTTTTCCTTCAATTCATCCGAATGAACATTTGCTGCCCTTCCCAAGGGAGCCTGCAACATTCCAGGTCTCTACCTCACATAAAAGCTTTTCTTTCAATTGACTAATCATTTCCATTTTAGCACTGCTCTCATCTTAAGTTATAGATTGATGTTAAAATGATTTAGCAGGTCACTGCGTTGGTCAAGGTCTGTTCGTTTGCGCTTCAAGAGTGAAGCTTCAGAGAAATGTAGCCCACTTCAGGAACACATCCGAGAACTTTGAAATCCCTTGATAATTAACCGTTTCAGCAGGAGATGAAGCCCTCTGGACTTACAAACATAAAAATTAGGAGGAGGAGTAAGCCACTCAGCTCCTCAGATTGCTCCACCATTAAATAAGATCATTCCCCAGTTAACTCTAACCTCAACTCCACATGCTCACCTACCCTCAGTTATCTTTGACTGCCTTGCTCATCAAAAATCTATTTGCTTCAGCCTTAAAAATATCCAAGGACTCTGTTTCCATCACTTTCTGAGGAAGAGAGTTCCAAAGACTCATGAGCCTTTGAGAGAAAAAATGTTACCTCATCTCTGCCTTTTAATGATGTCCCCTTATTTTCAAACAGTGGCCCCCTAGTTGTAAATTCTCCAAAAAGAGGAAATATCCTCTCTACAACCACCTGTCAAGACTCCTCAGGACTTTGTGTTTCAATAACGTCCCTTCTCAGTTTTTTAAACACCATAAACCACAAATCCAGCAGGCCAACCTCAGAGTAAACCTTGCCTGAACTGCTTCCAATGTATTAAAATCCTTTCTTAAATTAGGAATCAATACTGTACACAGTATTCCAGTTGTGTGCAGTTCTGGTCGCCCCATTACAGGAAGGATACAGAGGCTTTGGAGAGGGTTCACCAGGATGCTGCCTGGATTAAAGAGTATTATCTTTTAGGTCAGGTTGGACAAACTTGGATTGTTTTCTCTGGAGTGTGAAGGCTAAGGGGAGACCTGATAGAGGTTTACAAAATTATGAGAGGCATACATGGTAGAGTCTTTCTCCCAGGGTAGAAATGTCAAACACTAGAGGACATAGCTTTAAGATGGGGTGGAGAGGGGTAAGTTTAAAGAAGATGTGTGGGTTAAGCTTTTTTTTTTACATAGAGAGTGGTAGGTGCCTGCAACATGCTGCCAGGGGCTGTGTTGAACGGAGACACAATATGGTGTTCAAGGGGCATTTAGACAGGCACATGAACATGCAGGGAATGGAGGGATATGGATCATGTGCAGTCAGATAGGTTCAGTTTCATTTTGCATCATGGTTGACACAGACATTGTGAGCCAAAGGGTCTGTTCCTGTGATGTACTGTTCTTTGTTTTACATTCTATGTTGCCTCATCAATGCCCTATTTACCCGAAGTATAACCTTCTGAATTCTTTGTTGAATACTAGTAATAAACAATAACTAGCTTGCAAACATACTTGCCTTTTGTGAATCATGCACTATGACGAGCACATCCTTTTGCACCTCAGAGCTTTACACTTTCACCTTTTTTTAAATTTTCCTGTTAAAATTGACAATTTCACATTTTCCTATTCTATGCTCCTTTTGCTAGGTCTTTGCAACTCACTTACCATTCTATGTTCCTTTGTGTCATCTTCACAACTTACTTTCCTACCCATCTTTGTGCCATCAGCAAATTTAGCAACCACATCTTTGGTGTCTTCATCCAAGTCATTTACATAAATGGTGAAAAGTTGAGACCTTAGCACCAGTCACTGTGGCACACCACTTGCTACATCTTGCCAAGCAGAAGCAGCCCAATTTATGCCAACTCTGTTTCCTGTTAGTCAGCCACTCTCCTGTCCACGACAATGCCATCTCCTACACAATGCGGTAATATTTTCTCTACATGATATAATGTAGGCTGACCATACTTCAATGGAAATCAAAGAATAAAGAATGGTGTGTGTGTGTGTCCTGACAACCTGGATTATTGTACCTGCAAATAAGCACATGGATGGTAGATTGGCACTATTGAATATAGTTTTGATTGGCAAAGTTCCAGACAAATTCTTAACTTGGGTGCAGCTTACGTGTTTTCTTTTTAGGTAAATGTTAGATGGAGAAGAGTATAAAACTGATTTTTCCAATGCTCTTCTGACTGGCCTTTCATCTCCCATCCTACATAAACCTCCACTGCCTGTATGCTAATCCACACCAAGTCCTCTTCACCCTTTACTCCTGTGTTACATGAACTCCACTTGCTCCCAGTAAATCAATAGTTCAGTTTTAAAATTCTTGTATTTGTTTTCAAATCCCTCTAAAGTTTTCCCTCCCTATCCATTTAACCTCCTCCAGCCTGGCAAGCTTCTGTGTTGTACAAGTTCTCTAATTCTGTCCTCTTGTGGCTTCCCCAGTTTTAATTACTCTGTCATTGGCCATCAGCTGCCTGTGTCCTGAGCTCCAATACCCTGACCAGAATCCCTGCCTCCTCCTTGAAGACTCTATTTAAAATCGACTTCTGTAACCAAGCTATTAATCATCAGCCTAACATTGGTGGCTTGGTGTCAATTTTTGCCTCTATTGCTCCTGTGAAGCACCTTGTTATATAATTACATATTTTTGCCTCTATTGCTCCTGTGAAGCGCCTTGTTATATAATTACATATTTTTGCTGTGGCAAGAAGATCTAAATTGTGCCATTTGGAAGAACATATCTGAATATGTAAAAAAAAACACATGGATCAACGAAGATGAATCCTAGCAATCTCTAATAGACTGCCATTGATTACTTAATATTGCAGAAGTTAATTTGCTTAGAGTCAACCTGCATTGCTGGATCTGAGGAGTGGTAACCATTAATCCCTTTGCATTAAGTGCACAGATGCTGAAGGGCAAATACATAGCAAAAGGTTAAAGCTGGGTGACAGATTCTATTGAGAGCAGTCGAAATTTAATTTTTCTTAAAGTAAAAGATTGGTGTTGAAGTTTGTCTAAGTGCAAGCACACTTAACAGAGAAATAAAGCTAAAAAGCTGGATGGGTAAGGAGCGTCTGGGAGTGGACAGAGTGGGCATGAATGGATGGTGAGTGGGACAAAGGGTGGATACAACAAGGTGCAAAACTTAAAATGAAATCCTTGAAAGAGGTAAAATTAAAATGAGTGCAGGCAAAGAGATGGACAATAGGATGACAGATATTTAGCATGTTTATTGTGAGATATTTACACTTTAGAACTTGCTGGCAGAGTGGTCAAATTGAAACCATTAAAAAGATAAAAACAAAAATTAGATCCTTCTGGATGGGTAAACTAAACTGGGCTGAATGACCTTTGTTGACTGTTGTGTGAAAAAAATGTTTGCTTGGAAATGCTATGAAAATGATGGTGTATTGCATGATATTTGGTTAATTTTTATTCCTTGTGCCCCTTTTCTTTGCATTTGTTGCCTCCCCTACTCTGACAATGTGTATGCCATCTCAAAAGGTGCAGGTCATCCTTTCATACCTCAGCCATAAGATACAATATTTCTTTATTAGTCACATGTACATCGAAACACACAGTGAAATGGTAGAGTGTTCTGGAGGCAGCCCACAAGTGTCACCATATTTCCTGCGCCAACATAGCATGCCCACAACTTCCTAACCTGTACGTCTTTGGAACGTAGGAGGAAACCAGAGCACCTGGAGGAAACCCTTGCAGACATAGGGAGAACGTACAAACTCCTTACAGACAGTGGCCAGAATTGAATCCGGGTCACTGGCACTGTAAAAGTGTTACCCTAACCACTACACTACCGTGCCGTGCCATGAAATGTGCCACAAGCTTAATTAAACAACTATGCATGATTCTGTGAAGTTCCTGTTCCTCACATTTACCTTATTCCAGCAGGAGTCATAGGATGATGTAACACAGAAAGTGGCCATTTGGCCCATTGTGCCTATGCCAACTTTTTGAACGAGTTAGCCGTGTTGTTGGGCACCATCCCCACTGTGCTGTAAATATGTTTTCCTTTGATCATTTCTGCACTCCCTTTCAAAAGGTGCTGTTGAATTTGCTTCCACTGTTCTATCATGTAATTAATTCCAGATTAAAACAAATCAATGTGTAAAAATAAAATCTCTTTGTGTTGTCTTTATGTCATGGTGTCAGTTTAAAATGAAAGACAAGTTAAGTCTGACGAACTTTGACAGTTTAGTGAAATGACAAATAGGCATCAATTTAAAATTATTACTGAGCACATGAGCAGGGGTTAGAGGAAATTTCTTTACACAGTGAGTGTGATAAAAATTGTATAAATATTTGGAGTCAAGGATGATCCAAGCTTTGAGAAGAGAGCAAAGGAAGAACGGTCTTGAATTATTTCAGCAAAATTCCTGCTCAAGTATGCAAAGGGAGAGATTTGCAAAGCATCGGAGGAACAATTAACCGTTACCAGAGAAGTAATACAAATGATTCCAACTAAAATGTAATTTTAGCATAAATCATATAACTGCTTGGAGTCCCAAAAGGGGCCATTAGGTACTACAAATACAAGTACTTTCACTAAAGTGACCTCAGCTGCTGACTTATTTGCCATTTCTCTCTTGAGTTACCCTACAACTTTTTGGCAGAATGTATGAATTTCAGAGTGGTGGAGGGGAGATGGATGTTATTTGGGTGGGTACATGTAGCCCCATTACAATGCATCTAATAATTGGTTCTAATAATTATAATAATTCTAATAAAATCATACTGACTATGTTCCGAGAACACATTACCTCTGTCGAACTGAGAAATAGGAGTTGGCAATCTAAAGAGGAGAAGGATAAAATGCATTAAATATACCATCCTCACTTACTGTGACATCATTTGGCTAATTTCCCTCTCATGGAGTAGGGTCCAGGGATAGCTGACTGACTAGACCTTTATTTCATCATGATGGTTGGTCCCTTTCAAGGCATCAAATAAGTAAGATCTGTCAATAAAGAAAGATTACAGTAGTTTTGCATTACTGAATATTTTTCTCCGAACTCACAGCTAAATAAGCAGCTATTACCCCTCCCCATGCCCTACAGTTGCCAAAATGTGACCATCAGTGTTCGAATCAAGTCCAATAAAGAAACCCTTTAAATGGCTTCAGTACCCACTAAAGATGGATATAAAAATGTTGATGATGTTATGTGGGTCCACGTGGGAGAAGGGAACTGAAGAATAATCTGGTAGGGTTGGATGAAGAGTAGCAATCTTGTAGAACATGAACACCGCTTTAGAATGAGCAGCACATTTTTGTAGGCAGCATCATTCAAGTAATGGAATGCCTCAAGGCACTTTGAGGTCAGGTGGGTGCCTGAGTAAGACAAGCGAGTCAAACGGGTAGAAAGCACATTACAGGCAAGCAATAGTTTCTGAAATGAAGTGATACCATGTTTTTTGTGACCTTGAATTTACATAGAAACTTACACAATCCTAATAGTCCTTTTGCAAAGGAAAGCTTTCTGGCAAGAGGAATAAATTTGTCTTTGGCCTTCATTATCCTTCTGTTGTTGCTTTACTGACATTGCTCTAGTCTGCCAATAGTTGTCAGCATAAAATGTTGACCTGCTCGCAGTCCATATCAGTCATTACTGTCAATCCAGATGCTGGGAGATGGTGATGGGTTTGTTTGCAAACCACTATCTAGCTTTGCATTCCTTATGGGATTGGTGAAGTGGAATTCTTCTGAACCTTGTGTGGTAACTCCTCAGAGCTGAGATGAGTGCAGAACAACATGGAGGAATAAGACCACATAACCAATGCAATGGGTCTACTGTATTATCCTGTACAATATTGGCCAAGGAGTGACCTGTTAGAGGTTATTATGATTATGGAAAACTAGAACAGACAAAGTAGTTTTGTGGAAAAGAAAAAAAAGTAGTCATTGGCATTGTCACCTAGAAATCAAATGGGAAATTCAGAAGAGAACTCTGTTCCCAGAGAGTGATGGATTGTGGTTGTGATGAAACATGTAGATGAATTTATGGATGAGAAAGCTAAAGGTGGTTAAATAGTGAGATATAGATGAGGATGGGAGAGTGGTACTCATATGGAGCACAAATGTCAGCTTAAAATGAGGGCCATATTTTTGTAGGCCGATTCATTCAAGTAATGGAATTCACTTAAGAAATGGATCATAAATAACAGCATGGATTGGTTGCACAGAATGGCTTGTTTTTGACGCTGTATGTTTTCTATAAAGGAACACAGCTGCAATACCATACCACTATATTTAAATTTGGTACCCAAGATACCTGAGCTGACTCTGTGCTGCAACTCAAGATCCTACCTTGGGCACCATTTAGCATGTAATGCATTTTGTAAAATCACCTCCATCCCTGCCACCCTACTTTCTTATTTGCCAAATTCCACAATAGGGCAACAGTTGAGATCCTGGCTTAGGGAGAACTGGGAGGGGAGAAACATTGCAGTGATAACGTCTGACTCCATAACTGGGGTACTGCTGCTATATAAAGAATATGGCAAATGTTAGCCTTTCATGTCTAGCAGCGTTTACAACAGTGCACTGACATTGTAATTGCATCGATAACTGCAGCCCAGGGTCATTAACTCAGATCACACATCAAAGGCATTGTTTGCTAAAAGCATAACTGCAGCTGTTCCCTTGTGAATAAGTCCACCGATCTTTTTTATTATTATCCCATCACAATGCCAAGTAAAAATAATCAAAGTTTTCCTCATTACGACTTAAAAAGTGAAGGGACTAAATGGGGACCTGATTAAAATGGGGTGTGCGCACAATGTAAATAGTTGCAGGTAATCATTTAGATTAACAAAGAATTCCTGCTTCAGAAATGAGTTTTATATCTTCAAAATATTAAGAGTTTTCATAGATTTTTTCCCCCAATTTACCTGGTTAATTTGAATTTGAATATCACTTTGCTTAAGTTCACTTATTTTAACAGTAAAGATTATACAAGAATAAAAGATGATTAAATTTTTCAGAACAAATCTTAAAGCTCTTGGTTTTGCAGAAAGAAATTTTGTAGAAAACGTACATGTCTTTATGAACTTGGAGGGGCTGCTGAAGGACAGTGGGTTGGTAATGGGCAGTGGCCCGTGGTTGTTGATCTCCAAGCTCAGCTGCACAGAATCAGCCACATCTCTCCTCTCTCTGCAGATTGTATTGACAAATACATCAACACCTGGAGTTCAGCTTCTGCACCGCGCTGACCTCCTTAAAAGACAGGATAAATGTTGCAATTTTAACACTGTGAATGCTGAATGTGACAGAGGTTAATGGAAGAGTTCATATGGTATTTCAGAGAGAATAGCATCTCACGGCTGTCCCTCCTGTATGAGGCGTTATGGAACTTTGGACTAAGGTTGTTTTCTGTCTATTAATGACTAATTTTTGGTGACATTCAGACAGAAACCTATTAGAATGCATGTACTGACACTTTCCCCATCTGCCCAATTTTCAGTGGGTGGCTGGATGCAAATGAGAAGATAATCACCAGTTATCATTATATATAACAATATCTTGCATTTAGATGGAGACACAAGAGACTTCAGATGATGGAGACCAGAGCAAAAAATGAGCTGCAAGGGGAACTCAGCAGGTCAGGCTGCATCTGTGGAGGGAAATGGACAGTTGACTTTTGGGTCGAGACCCTTCACCTGGACTGAGAGAATAGAGGGGAGATAGCCAGTATAAAAAGGTGAGGGGAAGGGGTGGGGCAAGAGCTGACAAGCCATAGTTGGAACCAGGTGAGGAGGGGTTGATTGGCAGATGGAATCAGGTGGGGGAGGGATCGGCAGAAATCTTGAATTTATATACATCACCTTTAACATGGATACCAACCTATAGAAGGTAAGCAAGACAGTTGTGAAAGAGTTGGTTTTTAATGAGAGAAAAAATGACGACTGGGAGGCAAGAATGTTTGAGGGAGGGCATTTCACAATATGGGCCATAGACACTGAAAGTACCAACATTCAACAGCAAGGCAACAGGAATGGATGTACAAAAGGTCAGGCAGAGGAAAGTTCAATGAGTGTTTGCAAGACTGATCATAAATCATTTCCACTTAGTGTTAGGAATAGCTGAAGAAAAGATGGAGTAAATCTGAAGAGCCTGTAACAAGCATGAAAATTTGTCTAGATTTAAATTTTTAACAAAATATTTCTTGGTTAACTGCTTCAGAATCTGTATGTCTACCATTTGCTATTGGGCTTTCTTTTCATCTATTCCCCTACCTCACCTGTTCAGACAAGGTGTCCCCTAGGCAACAGCGGTGCTTCAGAACTGTGGGATCTGGCTGATGAGGTTACACTGTGGATATATGGCACCAACTTATTTACCTCCAATTCATAGGATACAAGCAGTTGTCTGAGGATCAATGGCAAAGAAGAAACATAGCTGATTACAAGGCACATTTCTGTCATTGTAATACATGAGGCCTTCGTCCCACTACCCAATTTGGTCACTACAGTCAGTCCTCTGGATATCTTCCCTTCCACATCACATCATCACTCAACTATTTCATGCATTGCATGTCACACTGCTTCCCTCAGTTGGAACCAAAAGTTAAATCCTAGCTGGAATCATGTCCATTGTAAATGCTATTTGATATTTAAAGTCCCACAGTGTGTTTGTGCCAATGCTTCTTCCTCTTTGCTCTTTCCTGGCATCAGTATTTGATGGAGGATCCCTGAATGCTGTTGCATTCCTATGTTAATCATTTATAACTGTCCATTTTCTGGTTTCATGCTGGCTAAAAGCCAGGAGGAAGCTGTTGAGAATGCACTCATATGCTATTGCCTGGGCAACTTGTTGTTGTCTCTTTCCTGTTACATGTACTGGTTTCGGAGGGGAATGTTGGGAGGGTGCAGATGGGTTGTTATCTTGAGGGACTAATGTAATTATCTATTTCACCCACGTTAATTACATTAGTCCAGAGCCATTGATCAACTAGAAAGTAGAGCAAGCTGCGACAATGGTCAGTGAAAGCCAGAAAGGTGCCATTCTGTAGCTCTGCTCCAAATATTTGGAGTTTGGAAGAGAGAGAGTGTCCTCACTAGTATGGAAGCCCAGCACTGGAATGAGCAGGGTCTCCTTTGGTGGTGGTTCCATGCAAACTGATAAAGTGCCACACACTGCCAGGTTTCCGAGCCATCCATGGGCAGTGAGCTCATTCATTCACTACCCATCCGCAGCACATTGTTTCTATTGGCTCTCATTAGAAGAAGAATAAAATATAAAATAATCCAAACAGGATAGAAATCACATAGTGTTCAAAGACAAAAGACTGGAAAGTCTCTTGGCAACCAGGAAGGGATGTGTACACAAGTCATGTTCTAATCATTTTGATCATAACCTCCTTTGGTATATACACAAATTTAGCCATGTAGTTCAACAATTCATTAACTTCATTGATTTATGATCTACCTCGCCTAGACATGTTGATCTTTAATCTCTTCAGCCTCCCAAACCTAAGCTTCAACCTCAACTATTTTAACATTGATCATAAGCATGAGATCCCAATTGCCTTCCTTGCTTGACAGGTAGTAAGTACAGAACATTGTACATTTCACCCTACTTCCCTTTATACTTGGGAATGTATGAAAATCAGAAAGGATCCAAGTCCATCCAGTTGGTCTTCACATGATGTAGTGATAACAGAAGTAATTAGATGAAACAATCACAACATTCCAGCCACCCTGATCCAATCATGATCTGACTGGTTGAGATCTTGAGGAACCATTGATCTAAACTCACCTGATCCTCTCAAGTATGCTGATCTTGCCACATGTCATGTCTCAAATTACGATCATAGCTCTCCAGGTTAACTTCCTTAACTTTCTTTATGACAACGTATGATCTAAGCATTTAAGCAGAACTATTTGAAATTTAACCTTGATTTTGAACCTTTGACACAATCATTTGGAAACATGTTGGTGAGGCATATTTTACTAATAGTGAAACATACAAAAAGATAGAAAAGGTGATCATCATTTCAAATGTAATATACAAATGTAATCAAACAAAAAGCTGCAGAACACAAAAGATACACACACACATATTTTTTATATATTATGTATATATATATAATATATATATATATATATACACATACACACACACACATACATATATATATAATACCTGAACATAAAGAAGTTTTTAAGAGAAAATGAATAAATCTTTTAAAAGGAAACACTTTATAAATGGAAAAGGGTAAGTGAATGGAGCAAAATGGATAGCAAGTGAGCTAAACCCAACAACTTCTTTCTTTCTGTAATAGTTTTATCATTCCAAGCAAAGATCTCACCTGATATATAACCTGCTATTCCCTCTGGTGCTGGTTGATCCACTGTAGTATCTCAGCTCTTAAGGTTTTTGGAATACGAACTGTTCACTATTGGCTGGCCATTTCAAGTTTTTACTTCTGTCCAATTTACCGATGAAAGGGTTAATCTTCTGTGGCAATAATTTAGATTTCACACTGAAAAATACAGGTGGCATTCAGAAAGAGTTGCCTGCTGATATATGAGTTGTTTGTGAAATATTCAGAGAGAATAACCCATTCCTAATGCCTTGCATTCAGCCCATATTCTCCATTTTATCTTATTCACAGTAAAGTACCTGCTGACAAGTCAACAAATGCCAGAAAACTCTCCAGTGGTGAAGAGCATTGATCGCCATCCTGCTAAAGTTCAGTTAAATAAAAAGCTATCTCCACAATATAATTAGAACTTGGGAAACCCCAGACAGGGCTTGTGCCTCCTACACAATGCACCATCCTGCAAGTAGGCTTTGTGTGAAAAGGAGTACACTTTAAAGTTAGGTCTAACATTTAACTTGCTAAAATTTATCATTTTGAGATTAGATTATTTTCAGCAGGCTACTTGTATGTGAACATTTCTCACAAATTGAGGTCCTGGGAACAGTGCAATAACTGTTGTAAATTTTTTAGAAGTTTGATCAATTTTTGCCACAATGGAGATGTAAACCTGCGTGAAACTGTACCCAAAGCACTCATTCTCCTGGTAATGTTCAGTGTGAAGCATTCAGGGAATATTGCAATCCTAACAACCTGCAATCACCCCAACTCTCCTATAAACCTTTTTACTTTAACATTCATGCAGACAAATCAACAAATATCAATTTAAGCATTTAAGTATGGAAAAGACTGAAGTCATTGTCTTTAGTTCCCATTACAAACTCTGGTCCCTAGTCACCAATCAACACTCTCCTGAGCAATCATCTAAAATTGAATGTTGGCAACCTTGGTGCCACATTTTACCTTAAAATGAGTTTCAAGTCACATACCCCTTCATCACAAAGAACGCCTGTTTCCAACACTGTACCATTGTCTATCACTGGATGATCTACCTTTTAGAATTCTTCCTAAACCTCTCCACCTCTCTTCTCTCCTTCTACCTTAAGGATGTTCCTTAAGCCCTACCTTTTTGATCAATCTTTTGGGCAGTTCCCTAATATTCCCTTATGTGGCTTGGTGTCAAATGTTGTTTGATGATGTTCCTGCAAAGGGTCATACGATGTTTTACAAAAGAGTGCTATAAGAATTAAAGGTATTGCTATTGCTTAATAAAGGTCACAAAAATGATAAGGAAGCAAGAGGAAGCCAGTACAAAAATATAATATTGAACGTTAAAATTCTTGGTTACCTTACAGTTAAGCACTAATTATTGGTTGAAGCCTATTTGGAAATATTGAAGAAAATTATCCTTATTTTATGAAAGTCTGCTGCCATTATCAGTTACCTAATACACAACATTAAAGAGCTAGAAGGCGAAGACATTGGTTGCCATGATACACTAAATGGCAGCTTCTCTAGAGCCAGATGTGGTTCCCCTAGACTGTGATAAGGCTGGTGCCAAAAGAAAAAAATGTAGTGTCAATAGATGAACTCCTTGTTAGTGTAACATTTAGCAATTAAAGAGCTAATAAAATAATGGTACCTTTCTCGTGGAGGGGGAGCTGCTGCACATTGGATGGAGTTGTAGCCATAGGCAAATCTGTCGTTACATGTGGTTACAAAATTTATGTGACATTGAAGTGGTTTTTATTTAAATTTTTGCAAACCCCAAAATCAAATGCAACTAATAGTAGCCAGGCTGTAATTACACTCAGCCACTCTGATGGGCAGCCATTCATTCCCCTGCCTTACATCAAACCCCCAAAATAGACAGTCTGAACTCTGTCATGGAAAGAGATTACTATGTAGACAGAGGAAGAGATTCAAGGGTGTTCTCAAAACCACCTTCAAAATAGCTTGTATTTCTAATGTTTTCTGGGAATCCATGGCTAGTGGTTGCTCCAAGCACAGGATAGCACCGAGAACCTCAATTCCTCTCTTTGGGAGCACACAGAAACCCAAGTATAAATGGTGGAAGCAATGCACCACCTCGCAAACGACCCACTCACCTGTCCCATAAAGCACCTGCTGGCAGAGTCAGGGTGATAGGGTCAGCAGTGTTGGTTAGTCACCTTAGGGCCCACAGAACTGGAGCAGAAGCAAATTGTCCTCGATCCCCAGGGCCCACTTAAGAAAACCAAATTAAGCTAACTTTAAATAAATGACTAGTTCCATCATTACAAAACACTTTCACTATTACTTCCAATGTATTAGCAAATTAACATCACCTTATCAAATTTGGTGATGCTATATAATTAGAGTCATCAGAAGCAGCTCAACAATTATGGTCTCCATTGGACAAAGTAATTAAGTGGGCAGATAACTGGCAGGTGAAGTTAAATGTACGTAGAACAGAAACATGGCCAACAAAGTCCAGCACAAATGAGGAATTGTGGGCAAATGGAGTGAAATTGCTACTGAAATCAAAGAAAATTAGAAAGATAAAGAACTTAGCAGACTCAGCTGAACATTCAAATAGTGAAAGGCAGTAATCAAAAAAGTCAACAGAAGGTTGAACACCAAAAACAGAAAAAAGCAATATATATATAAGTTCTGATCAAACTGCAGAGTCTGGCCAGGTCCCAGCTTGAGCTCTGCATTCTGTTCTGATGCCAAGACACAAGCTAAAGCTGATTGTCACATTCATTGTGAGGACAGTGAGGCTTAGTGACTGTGGCTGTAGGAGCTCATGTGCTAGATGGGAGTGGTCCATTATTGCCTCTGACTAAAGTGCACATTTCTTACTCATCTCCTAAGGTCTCTATATGACCTGTGCCCCCTCTGTATTCTGTAGGGGTGGTGGGTAAATTATCCATTAGGGTGCATCTTCTTGTTGTCTGACTTGCTTTGGCTCAGGACTCTGCTGTTGCTTCTTTTTCTCCATGTTATTGGCATACAAAGATATGATAGGAAATACCAAACCAGTTCCTGGGAAACCTTCATCGCAAATGAATATTTCTTGGCAGTCTCATGCCATCAGAAGCAGAAGCAATCAGAAGTTAATCTAAATCTGTGTATGTGGAATACCATTTCTTTTTCCAGGAAGAATTACTACAAAATGTCATTCCCAAATTGTGAGTCTTCAGTTCCCCTAAACTGCTTCACAACTTGTCTTGACTGATCCTGGCAATAATCCTCATTAGAATTTACCCCAAGTACATTGTGCAATGTGAATATAAATGTTAAATACTTCGAGCAATGTTATAATATTGTAAATGGTTCATTTTGGGCTTGGTAGATCAGTGAAAAAGCAGGAAAGCATGTTGAAATTTGGTGAGGATAGACTTTGAGGTGGAAATCTAGTGGGAAAAACTTGCGCCATTTCTTGCAACCCAAAACAATTACATGGCATGATTACATAACTGCAAACACAGCATGGAATTTCTGAGCCATGTTGTTCTACACTGAAAGAAACATGTCAAGAGCTAATGGTGGTGCACATACTGACACTGTCGTCAATCACAGAATCAACATCACTGAAAATGTTTTAGATTTCAATAGATTAAAGGAAGAGGCAAAATATGGAAAAATGTACGATCATCCACTTTGGTGAAAAAAAAGAGTATATTTTAAATGGTTGGAAACTGAAAATTGTTGGCGTTCAGAGGGGCCCTGGGTGTCCTGGAACATTAACCATTGAAAGTTAACCTGCAAGTACAGTAAGGACTTAGGAAGGTAAATTTGAGTGCAAGAGTAAAGATGTCTTATTCCAATTATACATGGCCCCTGGTGAGACTGCATCTGGATTATTGTTTCTGGTTCCTCACCTAAGGATGGTTATATCTGTGTTAGATTGATTCCAGTGAGGGAAGATGGACTGCTCCATGAGGAGAGATTAAGCAGACTGAGCCTAGGCTCTCTAGAATTGAGAAGAAAGAGACGTCATCTCATTGAAACACATAATATTCTTATGCGGTTGACAAGGGAGATGCAGAATGATCTTTCCTCTGTCTGGGATGTCTGCAACCATGGAACACAATTTCAAAATATGGGGTCAGATTGAAATAACAAGAAATGTCTTCACTCATCAAATCTTTGTAATTTCTCTGCCCAAGAGCTGTGGATGCTCAATTGCTAAGTATATTCAAAGCCAAGTTTGATACATTTTTGGATATTAAGGGAATCAACAGATATAGGGTTAGTATCAGAAAGTGAGGCCAAGTTAAAAGATCTGCCATGATCTTATTGATTAGCAGAGCAGAAATGAGGGGCCAACTGGTGTGCTCCTGCTTCTATTTCTTTTGTTCTCACAAGCCCTATGACATATTCACTAGAATCTCAATACACAGTTTCAACAAAACATTTGGGGTTGGAGTGGGAAGATGGAGGTGATGAAATTATCTTTGGCACTTTACCCAAGTCAAAGCTCTCACATGCAGACCAGGTTAGTGATCCTCTTATCCTTCCAATTCCTCTCTTCACTTAGCTAGTAGTTCTCCATGAGATAAAGAAGACCACAACCAAGCCTGATCCTTTCCTTAAACAGCTACCATTGTACAGATCAAGGATTGAACTTGAATCCTTCCTGGTCTGGAATACCACACCCAGGACTCCTTGCTTTCACCAGTAGTGTTTTTCATCTACATTATCAGTGCTTTTGAGAAAAGGAGCTAATGATCTGCAGTGATGTCCTCAGGGTGCCTGGTGGGCAACCACATGCAGCTAATGAGAAATCGTCTGAGGAGTTTAGTACATTGCAGCACACAGTAGGAGAGTCTACTCGCACAGTAAGTAGGCCATCTCAAACTTTGTATGAATAGATAAAATAGGAATGTGATTAATTAACAAATGAAGCAGCTGAATTGAGAGAAGCACACATGAGCGAAAGCTTGTGATCTCACTCACACAGCATTTGAAAGTGTTGCATTATGTTGTTAGAATCAGCTTATTTATATTGATTAGTTGCACTGGCTGTGATGAATTCCTCACATTTATGAAATGAATAAATAAAGAGACTAATCATCTAATGTTAGACTATTTGTTAACCTTATGGGTTACTTTCCTCTAATGAGGCACCAATTATAATAATTCTTTTTCCATCTTTATATCTAAATATATAACTATGAAGGACATAAAATAGCAGTAGGTCTCATTAGGAAACAATTCTTTAGTCAGTGCATATGTGCCGACCTGCAAGAGAAAATACTAATAGCTGTAATATCTCAGTTGATATGTGAAAGTAGCAATAATGTCTGGGGTCACAGCTGTGCATTGGGTTAAGTTCACTGCCATTTTATGTTTTCATTGTGGTTTGAATCCAATCAAACTGATTGGAAAAACTGTTGTACTTTCTACTGGCCATTTATAAAGTAATATTGGACAGGTCTAATTCCGCTCCTCATACTCACCGATCGAAAACTGCACATTACTGCTAATTCAGCACAAAATGGCAATAACATACAGTGAAACCATAAGGATATTCAACATGAGGATTGGAAATGTCATACTGGTATTACAAGGTATACTTCTGGGGTTTGGGGTAAACCACATTGCCATGGTAAAGGGCAGAGCTGGGATGGAGGTAAGTGTATTATAATTTCTAGTATGTCTAATTTTGAAATTGACAGAGGAAGGTTTTCATTTCCCAGTTAATGTTTTGACGAGCACAGCTCACTATGTAGTTTTTTTTAGGAAATGACCCATCTGCTTAGAATTACCTGTGATTTCTCTACAGTTAAATAGTTGGACAAGCAGCAGTTAGGGTAAACTGTTCATTCATCAACAAGGAGAAGTAGGTAAACATTTAAAACTGTGGAAGACACAAGTCTACAGAGAAGGTGGGTGTGGGTTTTGCGTGCAAGAGTGTGGTTAATTTTTGTGTTTGTCTACAAAAGCCAGCATAGATATTATGGGCTGAATTGCATTTTCTTGTGCTGTACCAATTTTTGATTCTTCTAGATTAAATCACTCAGTCGCCTGTCTTGCTGGGTCTCCCAAGAAAAATAAGCAGCACTGCTATTGAAAGCAACCAACACACCCTCCAAGTGGCTTACAGATGAGACTGTGAGCCATGACAAACACCTTCCTGACCCCTTTATGATTCAATATGTTCAGAGTGGCTGAAAGATTGGCGCAGCATTGACCTACAGCCCCATCAGTGCAATCATTTTAGTGTGTTGGAATGAACTATAACAAAAAAGCTCAGTAAGCAACATCTCAATGAAACGAGCACAAAAATGTGCAACCTGTGTTTCTCATTAAATTAAAGTGACCTTTAAAAATAAACAAGCCCAATTGTGCTTATTATAAGCGGATTCTGTCAGTCATCTCCTCACACACCAAGACCAATCCATTACCTAGGAGGTCCAGGATGCAACTGGAAATCAAATGAGTCAGTCATTTAAACTTCCAACAAATAAAACTCATTACTAAGCACAGTTATTAAAATGAAAGTACATCAATTAATTGCAGTAATTAATTTCAAAAAGGAACTTGCTTGTTTGGTTGCACCATAGCAATCTTTTCTCAGGATTTCACGTTTGATAGCAGAGTGTGAAGCCTAATATGTGCCATTAGCACCAGAAGCAGCTGATCAGCAAAGTGCTGCATTCTTGCTTTCACTTCATTTGCACCTTTATTCTGGTGACGGAGCAACAACATGTGATGAGGAAAAGGTCACGTATCATTTTACTTTTTTTTAAAAAGAATATCAGGAGCAAGGAATTTTGTTTTTTTTTAAGTAAGTTAAAGGAGTTCTTATCGAGACAACAGGTGGCCAACTCAGGCTGCTGGCATGGATTGCATTTTTGTAATGCAAAATGAAGAATGATATAATGTACTCACATTAAGAAACAGAAAATAATAAGATTGTGGTAGTTGTAGCATGCACTTTAGGTGCAGACACCTTTTGAAAATTACTTACTTCTTGCATTCACAATTCTAAGGCCTTTCCTGTCTCTCAACCTAGTAGTTCTTAATGTGTGAACCAATTAAGTGTCAAGGAGCTCATTTGACCAATTCATGCCATAGGATTCTCAATGCTTTCCTACATTTTATTCCAAGTATCACTGAAGTAAGCAGCAGTGAGAAAGCTGGCTGACTTTTCCTTGCCTTTCTGATGCTCCACTTGGCTGAACTCAAGTTCTGACATGGGTCAGGTGAACCAGAGAACTAATCTGATGGTAAGAAAAGTTTTGCTGTATAAATTTCACAATGCAAATAGATCACAGCTTTGACCTGCAAAGCTGCAGAGTCAGCAGACTTGAATCGGCATAGTGGTACAGGTGCCACAATTGACTGCACATCTCCCAGGCTCAGAGAAGGGAACATCAGCTAAGCTTCTGTTTTTAAAAAATCTTTAAGGGGTTTGAACCTTCAGCTACACATAGCACAGTGGCACAACAAGTAGAACTGCTGCCTCACAGCTCCAGGGACTCGGGTTCAATCCTGACCTCTAGTAGTGTCTGTATGGAGTTTGCACATTCTCCATGTTACTGCATGAACTCCCCCAGATGTTCTGGTTTCCTCCTACATCCAAGGATGTGCACATTGCTAGGCTAATGGGCCTCTGTGAGTTGCCTCTGATGTGCAGGTGAGTATTAGAATCCAGGGAAGCTGATAAGAATGTAGGGAGAGTAAAACGGGACTAGTGTAAGTAGATGCTAGTTGGTTGGCAATTAACCATCTTGCATCCATGCTTTATGACTCAATATTTGAGAAAAAGTTAAATTCTACATGCATTAATTGAGGACATCTTTCCAGTGGTGACATTTCCATGTTCTTTTATATAATAGAGGTTGTAGGTTTGGGAAGTACTGCCAATGAAGTCCCTTGTTGCTTTCTATACTGTAGCCATTCAGTGCTGGTGCAATAGGCTGAGAATATGCTGTAGGTAGGTTGTTAATCAACCTGAACGCTTTCCCTTGCCTGGTGTCAAGCATCTTGAGTGTTGGCATAGCTGTACCCTCCAGACAAAGAGAAAGCATTCTGTCTCGTATATGGCAGAGAGCCTTTGGAGGGACAGGAAAGCCACTCAGTGCAAACTAAACCAACTTTGACAGCTTCCTGTCCATCTTGTCCTTTCCTTGTCCACCAAAACAAGACTGAAATTGGACCTGCTTGTGCTTCATTATATGTATAAATCATAAATGAAAAGCAAAATGCCTCTAGTTTTAACTGATTGTGTTCATTACCCGAATAAGTCCTGTTCAATGGAAATTTTTGAAGCAAGTACCTCCTGTTGCAGTTCACCCTCATTTTGGTTTTATCTGCCTGTTATATTTCCCATATGTGATGATGTCACCAAGATGTGCAGCTTTTTTTAATTACCTACAGAACTTTCATAACTGACTCATGATAAGTACATCACACTTAAAGTAGTGAATTCTGTGTGATTTAAAATATCACTGCGATATTGTAGCTATATTTTATAAATCACCTGCTGCTTCCTTTGTGCCAGCTATGGCAGTGGATGTGATCATTGCTCCGGCACATCTCTGGCTTGGTTGCAGCTCTTGGCTGTCAACCAAAGCCCTGGAAACCTTGGCCCCACTTTGGCACTCATCTAAATACCTCCCAAACCCCATTACGCTCTTCCTCAACTCAAGGGGTTCACATGTTCTTTATACTACCACAACACTGACCTTGATTCCCACCCCCCCCCCCTAAGGGTCTGACCTGTTCTCCATGTTAGTGTGAGCTTTTGACAATCAGACCAATTTCCTACAGGTCAGCGTGGGAGTGCCATTATTGCTGAAGCCAGAAAGCAGCAGTGCCTGTGTAACACATAGGTTGGGCTTTAATGTTTCTTAAAAGCACGACAGTATCTTCTTAAAGCAAAGATGTCCCAATCTCACCATTTTTAAATGATTTCTAATTATACATTAGTGCTCTGCTCACTGTGAATATAGCACACAAAAAATGCCTAAAATCTAATTTCTAGGCAGTCATTTAAACTACACTAGACAATGATAGAGTACTAGTGAATTTGTTGTCACCAATGTAAGATCTATTGTGTAGACAACTTATAACAAAAACAGATAGTTATTTTCTCCAATTCACAGAACTAGAACATCGGGCCATGTAGAACAGATGCAGGCAAACAGAAGGTTAGTCAGGGTATAAGTAGACGCAGAAGTCGGCATTCAGCTCTTCTCTTCTGTTCTACCACTGAATTATATCATGACCAACTTGCATCTTCTGAATCTGATTAACCCTGTCTTTGATCTATATCCCTTGATGTTATTACCTAACAAAATTCAGTTGATCTGTCTTTGATGATTTCTGTGAAAGTGCTTCCTGCTTCCACCCCAGAGCAGTCCAATGCCAACTTTAAGATCATGCTCCCTTTTTTGTGGGATTCCTCCCTTTTTTCTAATTTAGCCCACTGAATGCAGTTATTATATACATCCATCAGAACACTTCTCAGACTTCTAATCTTGAGATTACAAATCAACCCGATCCTGTAACCTGATTTTATAATCTCACTTTTTAAGTCACGTGCTGTATCCCTTAAGGCCAAAATTTCCTTCTGGAGGAAACGGAATACATATAAAACCAATGGGGTTCTGCATAACTGAGGCACATGTACTCCATGTTGTAAACTGACTCCCTTAACAATTGTCTTGGTTACCTTAAATTGTATATCTGGGCACTTCAGTCTCTTTGTTTGTCTACAACTCCTAGTCCCATCATTCAGTAAATGATGTTTTGCCCCCCCCCCCCCACCCCGCATCAAGGTCCACCATCTTACTCTTGCCCACAGTTTTGCATCCACTGAGTATCCTTTATAATTTCCTGCTGCCATCTTCACAACTTACTATATCTCCTAACCTGGCGTAAAAGGTGGGTAAGGTGGAAGGTCTTGATCTTGATATCCCATCATTAAAATATTTCCTTTTCTATCATAGCCCCATTCCAATCCTAACTCAGCTCAATTGTTGCTGAAACCCTTATCTATGCCATTATTACCCGTAGACTTTATTATTCCATACTTCTGGGTGGCATTCCTCAATACATCCTCTGCATGTTGATGGTCATCCAATACACTGTGGTCCATATCCTACTTTGTACCATAGCCTCAGTGCTTAATGGGCAACATTAACTCCCATTTAAGCAATGTCTCAATTTTTAAAATGTCACCATTGTTTTAACATTCTTCCATGCCCTTGTGCCTTCTTATCTCCATAATCAAATACCCTTTACACTCCTTCAAATTTGGATTGTCTTCACATTTAAGCTCGTCCATTGGCATTGTACTTTCAGCTACCAAGGCCTCTTCATCCTCTTCACCTTGACCAAGCTTGTGGTCATCTGCCATATTTTCTGCCTATGTAGCTCAGTACCAAAAGCTGTTTTATAATACAGCTGTGGACTTCTATGAACTGCCTTGGGATATTTAACTACGTTTTAGTCATAGAATTTGTTAGGGTACATGAATTTTAAGTAGGAAAATCTGTTTCTAAATTGAAATGCAAATACATTCTTGAAATTATGGAAAAACATTAAAGACTAAAAAATTCCTTTTGGGTAGAAGTATTAGATTCACCTTTAGCCTGATCATTAGTGTTCTTTCTGCTTGGGTGAAGGAGTTTTGGATAAAGGTTAGCAGGGTAATGGGAAAAATACACATTGCTGCTTGAGTGATGTTGCACTAAGAGAACGTTTAGTTCCACTGACTTATCTGCGCCTCAACTGAAGATTAGTTTTGCCTGTTCAACCCTACACTACTGAAATATTCATTCTGTCACAGATCAATAGCTCATCATCAGACTGCTTCCCATAAGTCACAGTGATGCAGCTCTCTAGATCCTGCATAGCACCTGACAAACTCCACCTCAGAAATTGGTGGTTTTTGATTGAAATAGCAATGGGCACATCCTCACCATATTTGCTTCAAGGTTCAAAGATGGAATTATTACAGTTTCCCTGTCAATTCAACAGTGCACTTCCTGGCTTAAGACAAGCCCCAAGGTGAGGGCATCATATTGTTTCTGGAAGAACAAAGAATGCAAATATATGATGTGACTTTAAACACCCAACAATTCTGATTTTAATGGCATACATAAGTGATCTCCTAAACATGGGGATTGTACTCCTGTTTCTCTTTCTTCTTGAATTGACAAGTGCCAAATATTTCATGTTTTGGAAGTCAACAGGTTTTTTCCCAGTTTGGAATTTTGTTTTCAAATGGAAATGTTCATTTCTGGCCCCTGAAAAGCATTGCAACTTTTTAAAAAGTAATTTATGCTCCTAAAGGTAAGAAGCATGCCATCAATAGAATTTACAACATCCAACTAACATTTTAACATAAAAAATTATAGCATGAAATGCATATTCAAGTTAGGTTACCACTCCTATACTTATGAGATGCACAAAGCTGCTGAGATACAAACTCCTTTTCTTAGACTCAAAACTTTGAAAGCACCTAATGAAAATCAGTAAACTGCTGATGCTGGAAGCCTGAAATAAAAACAGAAAGAGCTGGAAATACTCAGCAGGTCAGACAGCATCTATGGAAGGAGAAACAGAGTTAATGTTTCAAGTCTGAGATACTTTGTCAGAATTAGAATAGAGAAAAAACAAGTCAGTTTTCAGTAGCAGAGAAAGTTGAGGGAGGAGGCAGCGTGAAGCATCATGCCGTTCACATTACTAGTAAAGGACGCATGCTGAGAGTATCTACGTAAAGGTTCAAATCTTCGCCTTTAAATTATTCTACATAATGTTAAATACTTTTCTAATTTATTTATGTCTGTGACAATAATAATTAACAGATGCATGGCGCTAAAGGTTGTTTGCAGGGACCATATTCTCCAGTGGCAAGCCCAGCAAAGGTCCAGTCGTTTCTTTCGACCTTGTGAAGTTAATCAGAATACTCACATTTAAAAACTATGGTTGTAGTCCGCCTCTCTTCTTTTTTGGTTCTGATCTTCTCTACAAATACTTGTATTGAACACAAAATACACTAAACAAAAAGGTAATGACTTACATCATATTTTATAGCTTTATGCTTTCCAGCGCACAGGTCTAAGCAACATCTTGATTCTAAGTTTCGTATTGGTCCCATTGCTCTCTTGGGCTGCTTTCCAGAATGATTGGAAACTAATATGGCTTGAATACCTAGAATGATGTCCTTTGCCACAGTTCCTTCAGCAGCCAGTTTATGTGGGGTGTGAGATCTTGGATTAGATAAGTGTGCAATGCCCATCTTCAATTGGTCTTTCATTGCAAGTGGTTCCGTTTAGTTGTTTGTTGCTGCTCATCAGATAAAATAGGCCTAACAGGCTGCCTCTGAATCAGACATTCAGGAGACCACAGGATGGAGGCCTACATGTGGGAATTTGTTGGGAACTGGAAGAAGAATTTCCAGGGAATTGACATTCTAAAATCTTCAGAATATTGAGAGTTTTGAGGTAGTACTTTGTGTGAATCAGGTTGGCAAAGATAAGAGTTCTTCAACTAGCTGATAGATGGTATTCTCCGGCCTTCATGGACAAGCTGACACAACCTCGACATAACAGGTGTTGTGTTCAGTCCTCCCTACAACAAATATGGCAGAAACATACATGAAGCACATGCCAAACAAAATGATGTACGGTCTCTGTCTGGAATTGAAGAAACACTAAATAGTCTGGGGCCTGATCTAATAAAACCTGTCTTCTCCTCTGATAGATTGGTGGTGCATTCCCAGTATTTTCTATCTCATTTCAGATTTTAGACATTTGCTGTTTTTCTTTTTAGTTCCATGTTTGAACCCAAGACCTTGAACGATGAAATATGGAAACAGGGAAAATGATGTGCAAAGGAAAAAAAGAGACTGATTTATAAAGCACTTTATCACATCTCACAAATATGTCAGGGTTCTTCACATAGTGAATTACTTCCAAATGCAGCTGCTTGTAATGCAGACATAAACATAATGGATGTTTTCTTTATTAGTTAAAACTCACAAACCTGCCATCTCCTTGACTGACATTCAAGTTTGTCTTCCCTTGCTGAATATGTTTTGACAGTTGCCAAATGGCCACTAGCTGGAGTGCTACGTTGAGAATGGGAAAGATTTGTCACTGCAGTTTTACCTTGCATAAACATATATGCCTTATCACAGATGATCCTTACTGAAGCACTGACCATAAATGTGCTGCAGCCTTCAAAACCTTAAAAAAAGGAAAAGCCAGTGAGTGTAGTTTGGGAGGGAGTTGAAGGTGGGGGGGATGGGGGTGTGAAACTCTCAAAGCAGAAAATGAAGCTGTTTACTGAAGGTTGATGACTTAATCATGGAATCAATACCATTCACAGCACTGGAAGAAAGAGCCATGAACATCGATGAAAAATGCATGAGTTTGCAGGCAGGACTGGGAATAGAAAATTAAAACCATCACAGCTACATTTGGCCCAATATCACCAGGAAAATTAGAGAACAGAATTTTCTTTCTGTGAAAATCTCAGCCTTTTAATTAAACTCTTATTTGTTTTGCTTCACCTTTTAATAAAAAAAGGATTTGTTAACCTTTTTCATTAATAAATGACGTGACAAAACAAAAAGTTGACGTAATATATGCAATAGTGACTGTTCCCCTGAGTAAATCCGCAAGAAAGATACGATAAATGCATCCTGGAAAAGGGAAAAAAAATCATAGGAAAGCAAGGAGATAGTTAATCAGGCTGAGAGCTTTTACCTACAGACTTGTCCTTCTATTCTCAAGGCAAGGTATACACCATACACTTATCTTGCTAACTGAAGTAAAATTCAAGCTTATGAAATAAGGAGTTGTATTCTCTTGAGGGCACTTAGCCACCTGTTCATTCTAAATGAGTTGATCTATAAAATGCAAATGAAATTGCATTGAAATATTTAAATTCTGAGTTGAACTGTTAATGGGTCTTTAGCAAGGAAAAGAGGTTCCTCTCCACTGATTGCTCCATGCACAAAAAGGACAAGGAACAAGTAAATTGTCTTGCAAATTGGTATCAAAATGTGTGAGCAATATGCCTCCTTGGAGCTAGGCGTCAATATGCCTTTCAAGAATTTTGCATGCATAAACTTGCCTTTATTGGATTAAGTGACATCAGTGGAAAGTCAAAATGTGTGTTATTTCACAGTGCTCTGCCAACTTCCTAAAAAGTTAACTGATTATACCTCCAGTGATTTCCACAGGCCATTTACACCCTCTAGCATAAATGCACAGGTAAACTGAAGTCAAGATTGGAAGGCTACAATTTAATTTTATATTAGGCATGAATTTAATTTTTATATAGCTGGATAGACATGCACACATAACCATAGATTCTTAGTTTTAATTAAACTACATTAAAGGATAAAATATTTACATACTGTATAAAATGGCAATATTGCTTTGCCTCCACTGGATTTATACACAGATAACGTTGCTGCTTGCTGGCTTGCACTGAATACAGTTGCTAAAGCTCATAGAATTATTGGAGCAGATCTTCTGCCCCATCCCCCTCATTCTGCTGGGACTTACACTTCTTTGAGGAAGTCCTGAAATGCAAGGCGAGTACCTGTGTAAGCCAGCTTCATCTTCTGTTCTGCTGTCCACCCCTTCACTATACAGGTGGAAATCCCACAAAGTCCAATGGAGTAATGTTGACATGCGATTTCAACAGCTCTCCGGCTGGGAATTCTGCTTGCTTTGCCTGTGCCTGGAAACCTTAATGCAAGTACAATGGTCCCACTGAAATCAAGTGGAAGGAATGGCTGCCAGGAGAATAGCAAGTAGAACTTGTTATTTGATTTAATTATGTTAGTTTAAATATATCTAAATGATTTTAAGAGTGCAAGAGTGATTTAATGCTTTAATTTTTTTTAACTAGTATTGGTTTTTAAATGGTGCTTTTACTTTTCAATATTTCTGGGTACTTTTGAAGAACTCAATGTTAAAGATGTTCACAGATAATCAAGTTCAATGCCAGATTTGACAGTTGATGAGCTTGGGCATTGAGTTTCATTGGCTATTAAAGCAATTCCATGAGCATTGCCAGCCACATGGTGCAAGAGGTCCTGCAATGCACTGAGCCACACCCACATGATAGGAGCCAGCACCCCAATGGAAGGCTACACTTGGGACCATACTGGAAGCAGCATGCATAGTCATGATCTCGGGACAGGGAAAGGTTTGTATTATTAATTTTATATTTCCATCGATCTAAATAAACCATAATAGACAAAGTATTTGGAACTTCCTTCCATCTTGGAGGACAGCCATCTTATTGGCTTTGGCAAAATGAAGTTGATTTTTGTTGATCGTTCCAAGCTCCCTAGAACTGTCAGATAAGGAATTAGGTGCATTGTGGTCCATTTAGTCGGTGCTCAGGACAAATATGTTCAAATCTCAGCATGGACTTGAGCCACACCTTTTCTTCCCTTTTATCTCCTATAGATAACTTCACACCTTATTCAACCACGAAAACCGATTGGAGATATATCTTGAATCCAAGTCTCAATCAGGAAAGAAGGGTTGATATGTTTCCCCCTTCAATATTGGACAAGTTTTTGGAATATATGAAAAACAATGAAGCAGCTTGATCTGAGATCCCTTTCCAGTAAGGCTACCCTCTGGGGTTTAGTTGTCAGCATCTTCTCTCAATGAAATAAATGTTTGGTCCACAACTTTCAAAACACTAAGCAGAGCCAGAACTACCCTAGGTTGTCAGATTGCTGATTTGTTTTGTGTTTGATGTTTTATTTTCATTGGTGCTAGCTGAAATTTCTGTACTAACAATACAGTACAGTCCCTTGAGGTAGCTGACACTATCTTTCAGAGGTTAGTTAGCATAGAAAGAGACTGCAAGTGGAAAATACCCATTTTAACCCCGGCTACATTGCATGGTCCATACATTATACTTATTTATTTTACAATCTTATTAGTACTTATCAAGCGTGGTCACTATTATGGTGGAGGAAACTCACCAGGCAACTTGCTCACACAAAGATCCCTCCACTAACAAATAACGACCATTTCAGGTGTCGGTTTTGGAATAAAAGTTGTCTCAGACAAGGAGAAACCATCCCTACTCTTCTTCCTTGAAAGATGGGGAATCAGTTTAAATCTTGGTTTGAACGAAAGATGATAAGAGTTAAACATTTAATTTTAAATTTGGCATTTTGAAACCTTTAACAATTAAATGTTTGACTAGCAGTTAATTGAAAAGAATCACATTATAAAAGGATTACTAGACAAAATGACATCTTTTTGTGGCAGGTTCATTTCATATTAACCATGTAAATACAGTAACATCATGCTGGTCAAAGCATTTTAATGGCAAGGCAGATAGCAAGATTCTTGTGGACCAGAGTGTTACAAGTTTTAGGCATTAACCTGGCATCTGTCTCTAGCCTGAAGGTCCAGTGCTGCTGGTTTGCTGATGCACCTTCAGCCTCACAAGTAGTTTGACAGCAACATCTAAGCCCTTCAAATGCTGGCTCCAATGGAATTGGAGATTTTGATCACTTGCATCCATGTATCAGGGATGGACAGGAGAGGGTGAGTGCTGAGGCAGTACTCTCAGCACTCTGAAATGTTTGCTCAGTTCTACGGAACCAGGTATATAGATCAAGAATTCCCAAGTAAGAACACTGGTTCTGTTGATTTTGGAACAACTTGCCTATAGCAGATATATTAGCCCTGATCCACTTTTCTAATACATTAAAAAAAAGTCAGGCTGATAATAATAATCATAAATCTAAGTTGTAAGACTATCTTAATTGCACTCACTCCATCCAGAGAACCTCTGAGCTAAACGGACTAATTCTAATGCCTCTTTGTGAATTATTCCACATAGCAATTTTTATTTCCGGTCATAGTTTGATAATAAAATCCCATGGATTTTAACCCTTTTCTGACTCATTCCATAAAGAGATTATTAAACTATGGGGAAGAATAGAGCGAGAGGTGAGATAGTTTCAATTATTGCTAGAGCTGATCATACAGAAGAATTATGAATTTGAAACTCCAAATACTTGGAGGAGATTTGGATTGTTCTCTATCCTCTACAAGTTTATGGAACAGGTGCTATTGTTGAGATAAGAATGTTATTGCAATAATTGTACATGCCCCTGATGGGAAGACATAGCGACTTAATTGTGGTACACAAGCACTGCAGACAGCCAAGCTGCTTTTGTTGACTACCGTGACTGAAAATGCAATCACAGTTCAGTGTTTCACATTCAATTAATTGAGAGTTCAAGTGGCAGACCATGACTGAAACAGACCTAACAGCGGCTCTCCAGATTATAGAAGTAAGTCATCATCACTCTATTTACTTAAGTGCTTCTGATACCATTCGACTTCAGTGAGTAATATGCAATTTACTACTCTACATGCACACATTTTAAACTCAATACACAACATAGCTACAAATTTGCACTGACTTTGATTGACACAGAATAGAGCCATTAAAAGGTAAGGAGTTACTTACTCCAGATAGAGTTTTGATTGGAAACTGATCTCTTTAATATTGGAACTAACTTCAATCCTCAACTGATGTTGAATGGTATCACAGCAGCATAAATTGCTTAACATGAATGTTTAGTAAAGGGAAGCTGCTATACTGTTGGAGTCTATATTCGGAGAAAGTCGCTGCAAATTTTGATTATCTATAAAACAAGTTGAATACAAATTCTTCAAATGAAGGGTCATCAACTCTGTTTCTGTTTCTACTGATGCTGCCTGACCCATTTCATTATCACCACCATTTTCCATATTTGTTCCAGATTCCTAGCATCTACAGCTTTCTTTTGTTTTTGAAAAGTGTGTGTGGTTTTGGTGGCTCGCCAAACAGATAACGCCAATTTTACATAAACTAAACTGGTTTTCATTAAGTAAAATGCAGTCATTGGAATTCTAAATTTCCTAAAACCAGTGTGCTTTGTATGTTCTAAATAGAATTAATGTGTTTAATACATTAATAAAATCAAACATTTCATCTAAGAACAAGAATGTAAGGACTTTTAATTATATAAAAAAGCACTTGAATGGACAAACCCAGTTAGTCTTTATTCATTGCCTATCATCTGGCCATTGGATTATTTTAATCCTCTCTCCCTTTGAAAGACACACTCCCAATGTCAAACACGGTTATAAGCAAGGGAAACGGTGTTAATGTTTCCTAATCAAAATAAGAGTTCCTTCACTTTTTTTTACTCTGAGGCTATAGATGTTAAGGATTAACAACCTAATTATGAAATGTAAACTAAAATATAAACTAGGAATGGATATTGTTCCAGAAAGACCAGATTCCAGCTATAACTTCCAAATATTACATTCAATAAGTACAAATTTAGCAAGATATTAGTTGGTTTACTCTGAATTAGTTTATAAATTTTTAAAATTTTAAAAATTTTTTATTTACAGCGTGGTAACAGGCCCTTCTGGCCCAATGAGTCCACACCACCCATTTTAAACCCAAATTAACCTACCTGTATATCTTTGCAATGTGGGAGGAAACCGGAGCACCCAGAGGAAACCCACGCAGACACGGGAGAACATACCTCAGTGGAAAAGCAACACTGTCACCTTCAACCTCTAAGATAGGAAAGGGAAAGTGGCAAATACTATCAACAATGCAGATGCTGGCCAACGCCACAGTTGGGTTTTGTATGCGATGCCACCATGCTCAACTAACATGGTAATATTCACTTTCACAGTCAAGTTATTAATAATAGTGAGATATAGTAAAGTATTGATACCAGCAATAATCTACAATAATTCTACACCTTCTCACGTGGAGGGTGATGTTACCTGGAACAAGATGCCAGAGGAGGTGGTAGAGTCAGATCAATTACAATGTACTTACAATTACAGGTACTTAGACTAAAAGTCATTGAGGGTACAGGACTAATGCAGACTAATAGGATTAGAATAGATAAACATCACGGTTGGCATAGACAAGATGGACTGAAAGGGCCTGTTTCTGTGTTGTATTATTATATGAAGACAACAAGTGGAAAATTTGAAAGAAAAAGTTAGAAAACAAGATCGAATTATATTCTATTTATGGGGGGCAGCAGGAAAACACACCGAAGCTGTATTACCAAGCTGTTAGACATTATCCACAACATCAGGTCATCTCATTTGATCCTTGTTTAAACTTTTTTTAAACTCATGGCCAGAGTGTGAACATCACATTTACTACTGATCCCCTATTGCCCTTGAGAATGAAGTGATGAGCCAGCTGCTGAACTGTTGCACTCCTGCTGTTAGCAGGATTTTGGCTTGAAGAAAATTTTGGCTAGGGAGGATGAAGCAGTGATGATTATTTTCAAATCAGGATAGGTTGTGGAATTAGAAGTGATTTTGCGAGTCTTGGTGTTCCCAGGTGCTTGTTGACTTTGTCCTTTTAGGTAGCAGAAGTCACAGAATTGAAACATACTCTTGAAGGCTTGTTGAGTTGCATTTTTAGATGGCATGCACTGTAGCCACAATTAGTTAGTGATGGAGGAAGCAAATATAGATCAATGTGCATCAGTTGCCAATCAAGCAGGCTGCTTTGTGCTTGACGGTGTTTAGTCTCAACTGTTATTGGAGTTGCATTAATCCTAGCAAGCGGTGAGTACACTGCTACACTCGTGTCTTGTAGATGGTAGAAATAGTACAGCTATTGGTTGAAATAATAGAACCATTGGTTGCTGCTTTTCAAAGATCACCTAGTTCCAGGACTATCAAGTGGATTGGAAAACCCGTGAATGTGACTCCCTTGTTCAAGAAGAGAGCCAGACAAAAACCAGTTAGCATAAGATATGTGTGGGAAGATGCTGATGTTAAAAATCAAGGAGGGCATAATTCGCTATTTAGTAAAGTTTACTGCAATCAAACCATGTCAACATGGTTTTATGAAAGGGAAGTCATGTTGAACAAGTTTTTTGGAGTTCTTCAAGGATATATCAAATAGAGTCAATAGAAGGGGACCTGTAGATGTAGTGTATTTGGAATTCCAGAAGGCATTCAATAAGGTGCCACATAAAAGGCAAGTGCACAAGATAAGAACACAGGTTTTGGATGGTGGTGGTGGGTGGGTGGGGGAGTGTTAACAATGGATTGAAGACAGATTAGCAAATAGAAGACAGGGAATCATAATAAATTGGTCTTTTTCAAACTGGAAAGACATAACTTGTGGAATGCCCAAAGGATCAGCCTTTGGGTATCAATTATTTACTATTTATATTAATGACATAGAGGAGGGACAGACTATAAGAAATTCAAGTTTGAAGATGACACTAAAATAGGTGGGAGAGCAGGTCATGCTGAGATGAGGATATTTGGACTCTGCCAGAGGATACAGATAGTTTGAGTGAATAGCAAAAAATTGGCAAATGAAGGTTAACATGGGAAAGTGTGAGATCATGCACTTCAGTAGGAGGAATCAAAAAGCAGGCTATTATCTAAGTGGAGAGAGAGTGCAAATGAATGGAGTGTAAAAGGATCTAGATAGTCATGTGTACAAAACATAAAAAGTTAGTAAGCAGGTGCAGCAATTAAGGCAGCAAATAGCATTTTAACTTTTATTGCTAGGCTTGGAGTTTAAAAATAGAAAAGTGTTGTTACAATTCTGCAAGATGTTGATGAGGCTGCAGTGGAGTAATGTATACAGTTTTGGTCCCCTTATGTAAGGAAGGATATAGTTGCATTTGAGGCAGTCCAGAAGAGATTCACAAAGCTGATTCCTGGGATGACAGGATTGTCCAGTCATGAACAAATAAAAAGTTAGACCTGTATTCTTTGTAGATTTGAATAATGAGGGGTGATCTTATTGAAACATAGATGTTCAGATTTTTATACTAGTGGGAGTGTCTTGAATGACGCACATAGTTGCAAGGTAAGAAAGCCACCATGTAAAAAATGAGGTGTGCCTAGGGATTTCTTCTCACAAGAGAGTGGTGAATCTCTGGAATTCTGTACCCCAGAGGGTCTTTGATACTAGATCATTGTATTTGAACAGAGTTTGATATGGTTTTTTTTGAAAGATCAGGGGATAGAGGGCTATATGGAACAGGCACAGAAGAGAAATTGAAGCCATGATCAGATTGAATGCTGGTTAGGCTCTTACTCCTATTTTCTTCTGTCCTTGAAAGACTTTGGTGAATCAGAAGATGAGTCATCCACTACACGGTATTCAACCTCTGAACTGCTTTTGTAGCCACAGTATTTTCGCAGTTTATGCAGTTGATCAATGCTAATGGTGGAAGACTTGGTGATACATTGGAATGGTATTGATCTTCAAGGGAAGGTGGTTACACTCTCCTTTACTGGATTTGGTCATTGTGCAGTCCAAATGTTACTTGCCATGTCAGCCCGTGCCTGACTGTTTTTTTCAGATCTTGTTACATTATTCAAAGACTTGTGAAAAGAAATGAATATTGTGCAATCATAAGAAAACATCCTTACTTATTTTTGAGTGATGCTCATTGAAGCAACTAAAGATGACTAAGCCAAGGACACAGCCCTGAGGAACTTCTGCTGCAATATCCTATTTTGAGATAATCACCTTCAAATTGCCATCCCACAAATGGCCAGCATGTGTAGGACGAGACAAGTCAGAAAAGGCAATTCACGTTTTTGAAATCGTACACGTAATTGCTGTGGGAGGCTAATTTACTAGCCTGGTTCCCATCATGTAACACTCACCCAACTATCACAAGTTCTGAATGAAGCACTCAGCTATTAAAGTCCATCAGTTCAATTTAGTATTATATAAAAAAAATCCATTTTTGATATTCAAAACTCACAATGCCATTCAAAATGAAGGATGATTTCTAGGTTCAAATTCAACATGAAATAAATCTTGGTTATCACAAACTTAGATTTATAACAAGCCTACCTGTTTAAACCATTAAAGTAACATTTCTCTTGAAAATGTTGGTGAAGCACCAGATACTTACAACTCAATCCCCATCATTTTCAAGTGACAGAATTACAGGAATACTCAGTGGCCCATTAGAAGAAGCAACAGTTTATGGATTAAAACTGACATGGAATAACTGGGCAAATGTCACCACTATTTTGGCTGACCCTGAGGAATAACTGGCAAACATATCCTGCAACCCTTCCCTAGATCACATCTCCTCAGAAGCCTTTCATAGGAGGCCAACTCACATTGTGACTCTGCAATTTAGTTTACCTTCTGCTTGCTGTCTCACCAAAAACAATGCAAAGATTGGAAACACATCCTGGAACACTCCAGAACTCCATGTTGAAACGTGAATATATTGATGGCTGTGATATCCTTCCACATCTTTACCCATAATCTCTCAAATAGAAAAAAATAATTACATTAATTTCCCCAGATATCAAAAATATAACTGTGTGTTTCCTTCCCTCCCTCAGATATCTTGGGTAGGATGGTGCTGAAGCTGAAGTTAAGGATGAGATGTTAACTTGAGTTTTATATTTGGCAATGTGGCAGTTTCCAGAACCACATTTTTAAAATAATTAATTTAGTCAATGAAATGAAAAAAACAATAGAGAAGTGAAATAAGTTTCAGAGTTTCATGGTGAGAAGTGAGAACAAGAAATGATCCAAATATTTGTGACACACAGCAAAGGAAAAAAGAATAAGAGGATATAACCTTAAGCAATATAACTACTATAAACATTAATGACTCGGCACTTAAATGGGAGAGCCTTATGAATTTCTGATTTGATTAGTGCTTACACTGAGACAGCCAAGAATACTGGTAAGATGACTTGACGCTTCTCTCAAATAAAGGAGCATGATGCGAATACAGAAATAAAAAGGAAATGTATTATTTAAAAAAGTCCTAATGTACACATGTAAACCATGATTTAAAACTTTTAATTTACCCTTAAAAATGTTAAATCTAATGATTTACATACCCTATCTGTATGTAGTACCATTCGTACCACTTTGAGGTCTTTTATAATAAAATAAATTTGCCTGAATACAAAGGTGTTGGAAGAATCATTCTATTCTGCAGAAGATAGTTTAAAATCCTTAAACCAGGCATGTCAAATCAATGTCTTCAAATCCTGTGATGTACACATCACTGTTTCCTGATGTGATCCTTAACAACTAGAACCAGGAGCCAAACGTTACTGCCTGCAAGTATCATGAAAGGCCTCAAGCGTGCGGAAGTCCCTCCACGTGGGAGGCAGTCCATCCTGAAGAAATTTTCCACACCGCTGACACGTAGCCTGGAATAACTTAATGTAACTTCGCAACCAAGTCTGGAAAAAAAAATCAGAGAAACAAAAGATTAGCATTTTTTAAAAAATAATTGCATTTTAATTTTCCAATTGTAACCTGGACTTCAAGTTTTATTTTAAAAAACCCCTCCACTTATCAACAATTTTAAAACAAGAATAACAGTTTGTGCACCATTATGTCCCACTCAAGCTCTTTTACATATCTCCACCTTTGAACTATCACAGATTAAAATACAGCAGTCAGACAGGTTCCAGGATTGACCAGAAGATGCCATTTGGAACACCTGTCTTTTACATCTGCCTAGCTCACATCCTTCACAATGAGTTCTGCATTACCAACATAAAAGGTCAGAGGAAGGACTTATCCTGTGCTACAGTAATTCCGTGAACACAACTAAAACACTGTGTTCTTCAAGGAGCTACTTTACTCTGATTCTACACAAAAGTAGTGGGGATTGATATGTACTCAAAGAGGTGATTACCAAAAATGCCGATTTTTATTTTGCTCAAGTCTGATGGAACATACAGGATCCATTAATCATCTTGCTCATTATATAATGTTTAATCAACTCCACAGGAAATCCACTTAATCAAAATGCTAAAATGAATAGCTTTCCCCAGTTAAATAAAAAAAAAGGAAACCTAGTTCCAAAAGGGTTTGTGACCACAATATGAAGTTTTGTGACTCGGCACTTAAATGGGAGAGACTGCAGTTGTTGGAATCTGGAACAAAAAACAGAATGCTGAAGAACTCAGCAGGTCGAGCAGCATCTATGGAGGCAAAATGTGTATGTCAATGTTTTGGGCTGAGACTGTGCATCAGTAGGAAGTGGGAAAAGAAAGCAGTACGGGGGACAGAGGCTGGTAGGTGATTGCTGGAACCGGATGGGGAGGGGATAATGGGCAGATGGAACCAGGTGGTGGTGGAGGAAAGGGGAAGGGATGGGAAAGGTGAACAAAGGGAGAAGAAAACTAGGTGGATGGGTGCAAAGAACACCAAGAGTTGAGGGTTACCTGAAACTGGAAAATTTAATATTCATACCGTTGGGTTGTAAGCAAAATGAGATGCTATTCTTCCAGTTTGCACTTGGCCTCTTCATAGCAATGGAGAAGGCAGAGGACAGATAGGTTGTTGTGGGAGTGGGAAGAAGAGTTAAAATGACATGCAACCAGATGCTCGAAATGGCAGTTGCGGACAGAGCACAGACAGTCCATGTTTGGTTTCTCCCATATCGAGGAGGACACATCATGAGCACTGAATGCAGTACACCAGTTTGGAAGAGGTGCAGGGACAGATGTTACACCTCTTACTGTAGCAGGGAGAAAGTGCCAGGGGATGGGGAGGGATTGTTGGGAAGGGATGAGCGGACCAGAGAGTCATAGAGAGTGTGGTCCCTGCGGAAAGCAGGAAGGGGGAGAAAGGGAAAGATGTGACTGATGGTGGGACATGTTGGAGCTGGCTGAAATGGGGAAGTGATATGATGGACGTGGAGGCTGGTGGGTGAAAGGTGAGGACAAGGGAACTTTATTGCTGTTCTGATTGAGGAGAGGGGGCTGAGAACAGACATGCGGGAAATGGAGGATATTCGTGCGAAGGTTTCATCAACTGCAGCAGAGGGGAATCCACACTTCGAGGAGGAGGAGGAGGACATTTCAGATGTCCTAGAGCAGAAGACCTCATCTTGAGATCATATGCAGCAGAGGTGGAGAAACTGAGAAAAAGGGTTGGCATCCTTACAGGAGGCAGAGTGGGAGGAAGTATAGTCGAGGTAGTGGAAGTTGGTGGAAGGTAATGAAATTGATGAGTTTCGCATGAGAGCAGGAATCAGTACCAATGCAGTTGTCAATGTATCAGAGAAAGAGCTAGGGTGGGGGTGGGGGGGGTGGGTATTGCCAGAATAGTTTTGGAACAAAATCTGTTCCAAGTAGCTAACAAAAAGACAGGTCTAGCTAGGACCCAAGCGAATTCCCATGGCTACCCCTTTGATCTGCAGGAAGTGGGTGGAATCAAAAGAGAAGTTGTTGAGGGCGAGGACAAGTTCTGCCAACCGGATGAGAGTGTTAGTGGAGGAGAACTGGTTGGGTCTTTGTTCAAGAAAGAAATGGAGAACCCTAAGACCTTCCTGATAGGGGAATGGAGGTGTATAGAGATTGGACATCCATGGTATAAATGAGATAGTAGGGATTAGGGAAGTGGAAGCTATCGAAAGGGTGGAGGGTATGAGGAGTATCCTGGATGCAAGTGGAAGGAGACAAGGGGACACAGGATGTCCAGGTATGAAGAAATGAGTTCAGTGGCGCAAGAGCTGGGAAGCCTTTTAGGGCAGTCCTGTTCATGGATCTTAGGTAAGAGACAGAAGTGGACAGTGCGAGGAGGGGCATAGGTTGGAGGCTGTGGAGGGGACATCTCCTGATGTGATGAGATGAGATCTGCAATGATCCTGGAGACAGTGGCTTGGTGTTCACTTAGTGGGACCGTGGTCCACGGTGAAACTTAGTACTTCCCAAACTGTGTCAAACACAGTACTACATTTATCCAAATAGGGTTTGGTCTTAACGATTTCAAACACATTACTCAGGCACTGATGTACAAAATCTGAGTACTGTGTTGTGTTGATATTGATGAAAAGTGGAAAAATATGATATCATTTCCACAAGGACCCAATATAACAGAGCCAGCACAGCTGAAAAATGCAAATCCTATTCAGGTTCAAATTTCGGGGCTGTTTATTACTTACAAAGCTATCTTTAATTAATTGTTTTATCTCTGGGACTTAGCTGAAAAACTCATTAATAACTTATATATCCCTGTGAACCAAGATGCTAGTGAAAAGGTAAGTTTCACTAAAGCCCTTAAGGGCCCTATTGGTAAAAGAGAGACTTTTCCGAAGATCTGAAACTACGATGTTTTAATCTTGCAGATGAGATTGTTATTAAATGTGGAGCCAATGAAATGAAAAACAGCATGAAGTAAATTGCATTTTCTTTTAAAATAACTCAAATTTAATGCCAACATTAACCCTGTCACTGGTACTGTAACACAGTACCAACAAATTAGAGAACAGGAATATATTTTGTCTGTCGATTTAGTACCATCACCCACCATCTCTCACCAGACTCAGATGGACATACACATCTTATATCTTTTTAAAGCTCACCACTAAATTAGCTGGGGAAGGTTTTAGCTTTGATATATCAGGAATGATATTTTAATATTGCTTCATCCCATCCCCAAATTAAAATCACTTTTTTGAGGCTGCATTCATCCACCATGTTCCAAGCAGAATAGCACAAAAATTATGCAGTGGAACAAAGAGAGGAATACATTTTAAAACTAGTTAGTCTCTATCCTTTTGGAATTTAGAAGATAACTATAGTTACAAAAGGAATATGCAGCCAGGTAGAGCAGGTTTATGCTTAGAATATAGCTCAGCAAGAGGATTTTGAGATGATTTGAGAGTTCTTTGTTAGCAGCTGCACTGCTCATTTGAATGCAAACAAGAAGTGACTACACTGGTGGAGGCTTCAAGTACACAAAACAGTCCAGCAGTTCTTTCATTTACTATGAGGTGATATCAATTTGACTCAAATAGAAAATGATTTTCTGATCAACTACATGCTTTATAAGTTCAGAAAGTGAAAAGGTCCTTGGTTAAAGCAGAAAACTTTTAGAACTTCCCAGTCTTGCGTAATTACTTTGCACTTTATTTCTCCAAGTTATTTTGATTATCTGCAACAAAGTCAGTTCTGTTTCTCTACCCAAACCATCCTCCAAAACACCGAATCAAATCATTATATATCAGTACCTCAGATAATCAAGAAAATATCAACAATTAGAAAAGCAAACTCAAAAATGCAGAACTAATGGCTGAGATCATATCTTAAGTTTTTTTTCCCAAGAACTACTCACTTGGATGTCAAACATCAAACAGTGGCTATGAAGATTAATGGATAGCATTTAAAGTGAGCTAGTTAAAAGTATGGCATTGGGTGTTAGGATATAAAAACATTAAGATTAATTAATATTTACAGCTTCCACAGAATGCTCTTACAATTAGTTTATTCATTTTTTTCTTGAGGTTATTCAGCACCATTCTTTCACTGGAAGGGCAATGGGATTATGACAGCAAATTATCTGTATACTTGTCAGAGCATTTTATGATTTGTCATTACTTTAAAGGGGAGGATTGGAGAGAGAAGGCTGATGGTATTCATCTCTCTTCAACTCCCATGGGACTCAGTGGGATTATCCAGCCACACAGAAAGAAGCTGATTTGAAACTCATTTGAGAACTCATTATCTGCCTGTTGGAGTTAAGTATTTAAATATGGGAAGTACTGAGCCCTACTTTAGGACCCATTAAATGCATGTCACATAGTCAGGGGACTGACTTGTGTATGTGGAGTGCTGGAGAAATCCAGCTGAATTTCTGATTATGCATCACTTACCATGAAAGACCTGACCACTACGTCTGGCATTTGAGGCAGCTGGTAATGCAGCAATGCTGTAGTGGCATGATCCGTCACCTGAGAGAGAAATGACAAGAAATTAAAGCTAGAAAACTTGGCCATTGAGAGAATCATCCACAATTTTCAACTGTTTCATTGATGAAATCAATCATTAGATTCTAAACATAAGTGTTTATAAGAGTATACAAGAATGACCTAGAAAGAATGACCATTTTGCCTTGTTGGTGGATTTCTGATTTTACTTCATTTTATAGATGCAATTACATTTCTAAAATTGCTTTCAAAAGGAAAATCTTTTCATATTTCTAAAAATTAACACTTCATTTATAAAAACAGACACCAAAAAATGTTATCGGCTTTTCTGACATCTGGTTTTCATCCAGGTTGTTTCATCAGTTCGTTGCTGTAATTTTCCAATCTCCTCCTTTCTATTTTTCTTCAGTCTTGAAAACAGTATTATCCTGGCTTTTGACTGCTCAGTGGAAGGAAATAAAGTAGGGAAGCACTTGAGCTCAATTGGACAGAACATCACTGATAGAATCCATTTCTGGATGTCTGCTGCACCTCAACTCAGTATGAGTGGAGAAGAGTGGGACTAGCTCTAGTTTGGTTTGTCAAAGAAGTGGTAAAGTTAGGGAAAGTCCCTCCTTCAGTCACATAATGGTGGCAAGGCCAAAATTCACTGCGTAGCTTCAAATTAATTTTATCTGCAGAATGGAATGAGAATTTTTAGAAAGAGATTTTGTATTCTTTTACATTGCTACTTCTTGGTAGCAAACACGTTACCAAATCAGTAAATGATTTTAAAGCTAGCTTTTTATTTAAAGGAAAATGAAGGAACAAATAGACAGATGAAGCATTGCTCAGTAATAGTTATTTCTATGTTAAGTAGTGAGATATGGGCATTAAACTGTGCACTTCATTCAACATTGTAAAATGCAAGTAAACAAAAGTCTATTTTATATAAAAACAGAAGGCTTCTAAACTACTCTGCAGCCTTTCACTGGAAGTTGTCTGGAAACCAAATGTAGTCAATTATGCTTTCCATCAAGAATGTGAATAACTGGTTCTTGGGCAATTCTCTGATCAGATCACTTTATAATTCATGAGAGTGGTGTGGATGAGAATAATGTGATTTGTGGCTTGGAAACAGCCTTCATGCAGCATTTCAAAAATATATACATGTTGCAGAATTAGTGGCAGAAATTATTTACTATTTTCTGAGTCCTTTATTGTAGGTACCAATGTGGAAGTTGGTGAAATAGTTTCCTGCAAATTATCACATTTTTATTTTACATGAACTATAATCAATATGAGTCATGTTACTCAAACATTGACTAACAGCATGTTTCCTTCCTCCACTCTATAACTGAGACATACTAACAGGACTAAATGTCACTAAACTTGCCCAAGTAATGAAGCCTGTGAAGAGTTCAAGCTATTAGTGCTCCAGCACCTCTTATCCTCTGGTCTTCACGTTATAGCAGGATTGAATTCAGTTTTGTGATTACCTCAGGATTGGTGTTTCTGAGGAATTTTGAGCACTTTGCATTTTCTTGCATTGAGTCTTTAGAATTTTGAATACCAGGATCAAGATCAAACAGATAGAAAAAATGGAATAAATGCTCAATGCATCTCAGTTCCAAACTTAGAAAAAACACCTCGGTCTGACTATCAGCACTTTCACTCTTACACCAGACATGGGCGCTGTCATTTCTTCAGTCTAAAATGGATTCTAAAACAAAAACAGAAATGCTGGAAGAACTCAGCCAGCCAAGCAGCATCTGTGGAAAGAGAAACCCGTCAACATTTTGGGTCAGGGATCCTTCCTCAGAACTGGGGGTAGAGTGGAGGAGTGTCAGTTTTGAAAGAAGAGCTGGGGGGAAGAATGAGGCACAAGACAAAAGACTGTATGAAGTTGGTTAAGACAGATTAGGAGCAGGAGTACTGACCGTTAGTTAGCAAGGCACTTTATAGCAACAGGATGAGAAAGAGACATATGCAAGATATGGGAAATTATGAGGGAGCAGTTTATCTGAAGTTAGAAAATTCAACATTCATTCCAGAAGGTTGCAAAATGCCTCGAAGGAAGATATTGTTCCCCTAGTTTATGTTAGGCCTCACTGTGGCAGTGGAGGAGGCCACAGACAGGCAGATTGGAATAAGAGTGGGACTGAGAATTAAAGTGGCATGCAACAAGAAGCTCAGGATCACCATGCAGACTGAGCATAGGTGTCCCATCAAGCGATCACCCAATCATAAGCTGGATTCTAACTCAGCTTCAAGAAAGAACCAAAACACAAAATGCTGGAAAAACTCAGCAAGTCAGGTAGAATCTACGGAGAGAGAAACAGAACTAAAGTCTCAGGTCTGACGAAAGGGCATGCACGTGAAACATTAACCCTCCACAGATACTAACTGAACTGCTGAGTATTTACAGCAGCTATGGTATTTTACTTACAGTTTCCAACACAATGGGGTCAAAATGTTGCTGAAATATTCTAAAATTTGCCCATTTTCTGTTAAACCCAATAGGGGTAGTTTGAAGTCAAGACCTCCCAGCTGGAAAAGTCAGAATTTAATCCCAGCATGGGTTTTGCTACAAAGAATATTTGATTTTTACTCTTTCAATTTTCACAAGTTCTTTCATTTTGGAAATTCTTTGCAAATACTTTACTGACCCTACCTTACAAACATGCCAAGCCTCATGAAAGGATATCTACCTGAAATGAGAAAACTGAATAGATTTGTGTGCATGTGTTGCCTGTCTGTAACTTGCAATTAATGAGACTCTGCACAAGAGATAAAAGCAATGCTAGAGTGAATGGACACTTAGGTGGGAACATATGACAAAGAGAGCTGCATATTCTTAAAATAGAACAAAGCTACTTCAGAAGGACCAAGAATGTTACTGAAATTTACAGGCTAAGAGTCATTTACATCAAGCATCAACTGCAGGAGCAAAATATGAAGCTTGGAGTCAGGCAGAGAGAAGAATTGTTTTGTAATGTGTAATTGTAATGCCTTTATCAAAAGCAATCTGCTCCCTGTTTGTGGTCTTGAAAGTTCAAGCTTACAGCCTTCATTACATGAAGAATTTAATGGATGATGTTCCTTTCTCTCCCACATACTTGTAACAACTTGTATTTGCAAGTTAGTACTTCCATTTGCCTAGAAGCTAGAATGCACCTTACTTTGGTAAATTAAAAGTCATTGTGTTTAGTGCTGCTGTCCAGCAACTTAAGTCATTGCTTGTCTTTAAGGGCTAATGCCTTTCTATGATTGCTGCAAGGTTGCAATGTTTTAACACTTCTTTCTGGGTGTAAAACACTCTTACTGCTGTTGCACGCTTGTTGTTGACTGATTCTGACCTATTGACCAATTTTAATCCTCCCAAAATTTGCAAGATTGCTCAAAAGCAAATGTACAACAGCATTACGTACAATAAGCAAGAATTCATCACCTTTAAACGTAAAGTGATAACTTTTTCTGGGCAACCACACATCAGACCTGCTAAAAATCAATCACCGATTTAGTGCCTTTGATATCTGGATTTTTTGTTACAGCAAAAACCTCATTTTTAACTGTCAGAGGTAAAGCAATGCCTCTTGCCTGACTTAACCTTTTGGAAATGTGCAAGTCTTAGAGAAGCTGCTAGGCAGACTTTGTTGCATTTCACAATGGTTGTTGAAGTTGCCACTTTTGAAACTGGAAGAAGGAAAAGTGATGAGACCTGATCCATCACAACAGTGAATCACTTAGTTGCCAGTGCTGAACTGAGCAGGGTTTATTATGATTTGGTACACTTTACAACAAGCACATTGTTGCTACATTGTTAAGCCTTGGTTACAGTTTGTTATTTACTTACTGGCAGAATGAGAAGTTTACCCAAAATGGCACAAAAACCTGTCAGTTCTGGTTCTCTGAAAGCTGCCCATTTGGTTCCATTCCCTTCTAAAAAAAATGTTAACAATGTATTCATTTTCTTAAAGGCCAATGTAGATTCTGCTTCCACCTTATTTCAGTCCAAATCCTAACATCCTTCAGCATTAAGAAGTCATAATTTTTTTCCCCTGCTCTTTTGACCAGCTTAAAATTAAACTCCCCAGTTACTAACTCATTGACCTGGGGAAGTAACAATTCCCAATACATTTTCTTAAAGTATACCTTTTAATAATATGTTTTTAATTACTTACAGCAATTATGATACTCTTTAAATACGTATGATGTGAATTATTACATATGTAAAATATGTGAATGTGATGCACACATTATGACAGGATGCAGAACTTCACCCCTAGCTTTGTAACCTTTCAAGGGTGTCAATATATTTTGGGGATGGGTAGAGGCAACAGGGCCTTAAAAATAGACCAGCTGAGCCCAACATGCTCCCAAGGACCCACTACAGCCTTTACTCAAATCAGTTCTCTTCAAGATAAGTTTGAACGGGCAAAGACTGCAGGTGGTGAGCCAGATCTAGTTTTCATTCCACTCAAGAAAATGAGGTACTTAACTTTTGCCCATAATTTTAATGATTAAGGTTTGTCCCTTTCAGTGCATCAGATTTTAATGGCATAATAATTACTGCTGAACAATCTGGCACTGAAATTTTGTGTTTTAATTTCAGAAGGTCATTATATGGTGATTAAGAACAGGAGCCTTAAGAAGACCATCTGAAGACCTCCCATTACTTTCCCAACTTATATAATTGCCTGTTGTGTTTACTTAGTATTGAGCCACAATTAAATGCATTTCTAACCACAACAACTGTGTCCAGTAGGTATTTGGTCAAGGGTAAGTATAATGAACAGTGAGTGACGTTCATTTAAGTTGACCACAAAATATTGGCTTGTGTATATCCTGGTTTGAAGGGCTTTGTAAAACTAAATCATTTCTCCTTTGTCATTTACGTGCCTCACTTCAGCAATGGATACATTTGTCTGTGCTTTTCTTGTGAAGGTAATGACTCAAAGCCAAGAACAAGCAGCATTCTACACACTGACTTGGAACATTAATAATCTCATGTAAACATCAGGCACCTTCACAATCATATTCTACAGTTATTCTTAACTAGCAACCATGATACAATAAATTAACTATTCAGCTACTTCGGTTTAGCAGACTTAAGTCATTTAACATGAAAGTACAATGGAAATTCAGTACCTATTGATAAACTGGGCTCAATGACAGTTGGTTGGAGGAATTTCAGTCTCTACTTCTTGGTGTCAATGATATTAAGCAGACGATTAAAATCTTTTTCCCTTTTTTTGATTGTATGATGAAAAAAATTACTTGAATTACACATCTTTGACTTCATCCCAGTGGAACAATTGGACATTTGCCTCATTGTAAAAGTCTGGTTGAAATTGGCATTCATATGAATGGGGGCAAAATCGATTTGCAAAATTTAAAGATAATAATAATAGGACACTCACCTTCTGAAAGACTTGGTAATTAGACTTGGACCAAATGTCCAGCTGTAAAATGAGACAATTAGATTTATAAAGACTGTGGATCATTAAACATAAACAAGATAACTTCTGAATTAAATTAGGAAATATTCCATTTGCTTGGAAGACCACTTTTGAAAAGAAAGTAGTAGTAAATCTGGAAACAATTGAACAATAAACATGCACGTCATGGCAGGTTTGATATCTACCAATTTGTCGCTGGGGACCATGGATTTCAATCCAACAAGATTACAGACGGAAGTTTGGACTAACAGCTGCCGAGTCTTGTTTGGAACTAGACCAGTCAAGTTCAATCCAATTCCCAACAGAATTCAGTATCACCTGCTTTCAAACAAAACTAGGACTTGTTCATTTCACTCGAGGAGCCTGATTAATTCACTTATGGAATAATGGTGAGATTGTGACTGCTCCTTGGAGATAAGAGCTGAAGAACATCACATGCCTTCATACTCATACATCAGTGCTGTATGTAAACTGGGAATCCTGTAGCTTGTTGATGTGCAAAGGTTATGAAAAAACATTCCTTTCTTAATTTTTTTTTCTTTGCTAGAAATAATACTGCAAAAATACTAAGTAAATATTCCCAATGTAATACTAATTAGTGACAAATTGTGGTTCTATGGGTTTTAGGATTATTTCTGTTGGGAATAGGATGGATAAATCCCATCCCATTTCACAAGGGGTACACCTACAGCCATACAATTCATCTTGGCTGATTTTGAATTGTGATCCACAGATGAAACCACCAGACTCTTACAGACCACACCATCTAGTCTCATTTATTTCATTTCAAGTAAACTAATAACCAGATTAGGGCATTATACATGTAACATCTAGGACAAAAGAACGTTGCTTGATTGGCGCCCTATATCCCATACGAAAGATTCCTCTTCCTCCACCACCAATGCATTGTGACTGCAGAACGTACCATTTACAAAATACATTTCCCACACGCTCTATCACCCAGATGGACCAGGGCAGCAAGCATGTGGAAAGCCACCAGCTGCATGTTCCCTCCACATTACATATGATACTAATTAGAAAAGGCATCATCCTTTCTTTGTTGTCACCAATCTGAATTGTGGAACTCTCAAATGAGCAACATGGTGGGAAGGTCTTCATTCTGATGACTGCATCAGTTCAAGGAAGTGGCTCACAGTCATCTTCTCAAAGGCAATTACAGATGGACAATAAATTCCAGCCAGCCAGTGATGTCCACATCCCACGAAGGAATGTAAAAATAGCTGGTGAAGAAACTAAATAAAAGAACCATCATACATGCCACACAGATAACATTAACACATTTGCAATGTACTCATTTTGGGAAAATGCTGACATGGTCCTCTAGTGGAGAGAAATTTGTTTTCCAATCATCTATGAGTAATCAAGTTCACTAAAGAAGTCTTGCATCGCAGTATGTCTACGGCATCATTGAAATATTTCTAACAGCAGTATAACTTGTTAAAGCAGCATTTCAAATGAACAGTTTACATACCCTGACAAATGCTAGCTAATGTGGGAAATATATTCGGTGAAAGCTGCTTATTCACTAGACATGTTGTTCAGTGCAACTGAATTTGTTCCAGAAAGACACTTTTTCAGGCCAATTGGCTTTAACAAATTTATCCTGGGTTTACATTCCACCCTGGGTACTACAATTAGCATTCTTCATATTAAGATTTTTAAATCATAGTTCTTATTCAAATGTGAGAATAAATCTTCCCTAGGGAAAGATCAGTTTTTTTTCTATCTAGAGTGTTGTATAAACATGTTAATTTCACCTATAATTATCTTTATGCAAACTAAGCTTTGTTTAAGTCATTTGAGTCGACTGAAGATGAATTGCTGTTCTTGGAATGGGGCAAATGGAAATTAAGGTGCAGTCTGTTGGACTCTGGCCCGTCACCCGGGCTGGGCTCAAAAATCAGACATGAAGAGTCTCTTGCAGGAATCTGCTGGAAAATGAGATTAGGTCACAGGCAAGCAAACATGATCAGGCAAAACTGAAAATAATTTACTACTGCTTCCATTTCCCTACACCATCCCAGTCCCAGCACCAAGTAATTCACACAAGTTCTAGTTGTGTGGGGAAAATTGCAACGCAAGAAGTGTTGATCACCTATAATTCCTACTCCTTGCTAAATGGATACTTTTCCAGCTCATCAGTACAAAAGTTAGATTGACCTATTATGAGATTCTGAACCCTCCTCTTCCACACAACTTAAATCCGAATTTGCACAAGGAAATTGTAACCAAACTGGAATTTTCTATGTGTAAATTTCATGAACATTTTTACTAAGTTCGTGCAGAGAATGATAAAGGTTCTTTGCATTGATTGAGGCCCACCAGACTCCGACACTTATGACTATGCAATGAAGATAGATGCTTAGCATCTCCAAATAAGATTGTTTCTATGTAACAGTTAAGTTAATGACCCTACATGCCAGAAGTTAGGTGCAAATGAAATTTAAGAATACAAAGTCTGGATGAGAACTGACATTCACACCATTAAAGATCACCTTCTTCAGCAATTTAACTTCGAAGTGCAACATCCAACCAAACATTGACTCTTTTCTTTGAACCAATGACTCTATCTGACAAATAATTTTAAACATTTACCAGTCTTTTACGAAAAAAAGATGTAAATTTACTTTTAAAAGTATACAAAAGGAATGCCTCATCTGCTATTCAATATTTTATACAAACTTGGTGGTTACCAAGTTTGTATAAAACTTCTCTCTTTTCAGGTCGTAAAGAACATACTTCTCTAACTTTTCTTCTTGCTTCATTTCCTTCACGATTGGATTTAGCCCTTTCACTCATACATACATTTAATCTTGCCTTCAACCAAAACTATACACACGTTTTCTACTGTGGTCTGACAGTGCAACACAGAACCCCAGTATAAGCCTGACACCTTGCGTTATGTCTAAAGATCTAGTAACATTATATTTTTTAAATTACCATTACAATATCTGAAGATTAAAAGTTAGAAAAGTTGGAACATCTGCCTGATTCACTTTTACTATTCTAAATGTTAAGAAGCCACACAATTCAACTCATGTGCAAGTACTTTCATAGTTGTCTCCTTACGGATTGACAGTCTAAATTCTTCAACCAATCTTTTGCTCTCCTTGATCACCACTGCTTCTCCTACTTCAGTGTATTCAACAAATTTAACTCATTTTGCCTGTGCTGCTTTGCCATGTGGAGCTGCCCACACGTCAATTTACCTGCTTCTTTCCCTGTGCTCTTTCATATCTTCCTTGCAATATTTACCCAATTCCTTTTTAAATGATCTCTTTGCCCCACTTCTAGTGAGGCATATTGAATTGCAATGCATAATCAGTGTTTGCAAGCATTTCTAATTTCCCCTTTCAGATGCAGAAATTGGAGAGCAACTGATAGTAGTAAACAAAACCTGTAATTTATCCCATTTTGATGGTTCTGGGAGCAAAAAAACATATAAAAGGTGGCAGACAGAGTCAGAATCAGAGCAGACAAGCAGGCCCTTTGGCCCACCGAACCATGCTGATGATCAACAACCCATCAGAAAATGGGAATAAAAATAGCAAGGAGTGAGTTAAAGATTAATAGGTATAGAAAAATTAGTGAATGAGACAAGCTAGCTAGAAATGTACAAGTAGACAGAAAGAGTTTCTGTAGTTACTTAAAAAGAGTTAAGAAAGTGAACAGGAGAAACAAAGGACTGCAGATGCTGGAATCTATGTAGATGAAAAACACCATAATGCTGGAGGAACTCAACAGACCAGGCAGCATCCGTGGAGAAAAGCAGGCAGTCAACGTTTCGGATCAGGACTTTCCTAAGAAAGTTTTAGTTTCCTAAAGAAAGTGAACATTTGTCCTATAGAAAGTGAAATGAGAATTGATAATAGAAAACGAATAGATGGCAGATGAATTAAATAGTATTTTGCATCAGTTTTCACTATAGCATATTTAAGCAACATCCTAGAAATAGCTGTTTAACAGGAACTGGAAGGAAGGGAGGAAAATTATAATCAATAGGAAATTGATACTGAGTAAATTGTTAGAGCTGTGGGCTGACAAGGGTCTTTAAAGAAGTGGATGGTGAAATAATAGCTGTGCTGTTTTAGTCTTCCAAAATTCCCTATATTTGGGGAAGGTTCCCTTTGACCGTAAAATAAAAAAAGGGAGGAAGAGAAAGCAGGAAACTACAAGCCTGTTAGCTTAATGACTGTTATGGGGAAAATGCAAGACATGTTATAGCTATAGCAAGGCACTTAGAAAAATTCAAGGTAATCAGGCAAAGTCAACATGGTATTGTGAAAAAGAAATAACCTTTGACCAATTTATTTGAGTTCTTTGAAGAAATATGTGCTGTAGATAAGGGGGAACTGATGGATGTATTATATTTAATTTCCAGAAGTCATTTGATAAGTTGCAGGAAATAAATGCTCACAGTGTAGGTGGTGACATATTGGCATAGATAGAAGACTGGTAGAAGACATACAGAGGTCTTTTTCTATTTGGGCAAGTATAATGGGTGACGTGTCCCAAGGATTGGTGATGAGGCGTCAACTTCATACTATTTATATAAATGACCTCGATAAAGACAACAAAAGTACAGTTCCAAATCTGCTGCTGTGTATATAAATTGTGAAGAGGCCATAAAGAGGCTACAATGGAATATAGGTAGGTCAAGTGATTAGACAAACAACTGGCAAATGGAATATAATGTTGGAAAATGTGCAAACATCTATTTTGACAAGAAAAATCATATCATTACATCCTCTCACTATTTAGATAATGCTCTGAAATACAGAAAGATCTGTGTATCCCATTGCACAATTTGCAAAAGTTTATTTAGCATACAGGTAGAGAGAGCAATTAAAATGTTGTTGTTTATTGCTGTGGGAATGGAATGCAAAATTAGGGAAGTTATGTAAGCATTGGTGAGACCACACCTAGGGTACTGAATATAGTATTGGTTTCCTTATTTAAGAAAAGATGTTATTGTGCTGGAAGTAGTTCAGATGGGTTTTCTTTTGAGAAAAGATCTGAGTTTAAAAGAGTGAGAGGTGACTTGATTGAAATATACAAGATCCAGAGGGGGCATGACAGGGTCAATGTGGAGAGGATGTTTCCTCTTGTGGAGGTCACCCACTTAAAACAGAGATGAGGGAAAAAATAGACTGCAGATGCTGGAATCTGGAATAAAAGACAGAATGCTGGAAGAACTCAGCGGGTCAAGCAGCATCTGTGGAGGCAGATGGTGCAAGTCAACATTCTGGGTGGAGTTGAAACATCTACTTGCACTTTTTTGATTGTAGTTTCCTTGATGTTCCCCCAATGATACTTGCACTACTTGACCAGAGTACAAATGGACATAATAGGGACAGGAGTAGGCCATGTGGCCCTTCAAACCTGCCACACCATTTAAAATCATGGCTGATTTGACTGTAACCTCAGTTCCACATCCTTGTCTACCAGTGGTAACCTTTCACCCACTTGATATCTATAATCTACCTACTTCTGCCTTAAAATATTCAAAGACTCTGTTTCCACCACCCTTTGAGGAAAGGCAGCATGGTAGCACAGCTAGCAGAGCCACTGCCTCACAGTGCCAGAGATCTGGGTTCAATCCTGACCTCAGGTGCTGTCTGTGTTTGCACATTCTCCCTGTGGCTGTGTGAGTTTCCTCTGGGTGCTCTGGTTACATCCCACATCCCAAAGACTTGCAGGTTGGTAGGTTGATTGGATGCCGTAAATTGCTCATTGTGTGCAGCTCATTGACAGAATCTGGGGGCAGCTATAGAGGATGTGGTGAGAATAAAAAAAATAGGATTAATGTAGGATGAGTGTAAATGCGTGGTTAATGGTCGGCACGTACTCACTGGGCCAAGACTTGCTTCCGTGCTGGATGTCTCTCTAGGTAAGTTCCCCAGACTCACGACCCGTGAAGAGAAAAAATTGCCTTATCTCTGTCTTCAATAAAAAACAAAATGCTGGAAGAACTCAGCGGATCAAGCAGCATTTCTGGAGGTAAAAGGTGTAAGTGGATGTTTCAGTTTGAGGAGGGGTTAAGAACTTGGGTGATATTGAGTTAAGATGATGGGTATATGAGGCAAAAATGAGCTGAGGATTTTTAAAAAATAACAGAGAGCAGTCAGAGTGTGGAATGCACTGCTGGGGTGGTAAGGGCAGATGATCTAGTTGTAGCATTCATATTGGGCAAGTATCTGAAAGGGATGAATTACAGGGCTTTGGAGTGGGACTAGCTAGATTGTTCTTGCATAGAGCCAGTATACACTTGAAAGGCTGAATAGCCTCCTTCCACGCTGCAACCATTCTGTGACTTCATCGTTTTTAATTTCATTAATCTGTTTTGGAATTCTTAATTACCTCTAATGACTCATTTCTTGTTACAATATTGTTAGAAACTTGTAAAATTACACTGCATCTTTAATGTACTTTGTATTTTTGGTACCTCTTTTGATATGTTTAATTAACATTCATAGCCATCCACTCATTATCATTGTGATTCCTTTTATGAATGCTCTCCCTCTTCTAAGGATTTAACAGTCCAGCCAATCCATTTCGATTTCCAGTCAATCTGCTTTCATGTGCCATTAAGCATTTCTGATTGCTCCTTCTTAACAACATTAATTCCCACAAGGACTGCCACCGCTTGCAGTTTGTGCTGGGTTGCCCACCCTCTCCTCAATATCTGTGACTTGTCCTAAATAGACAAATACAATCTGTCAATTACAGCGTTTAAAGGGCATTTGGACAGCTACTTGGATAGGAAAGGTGTAGTGGACTATTGGTCTAAGGCAGGCAAATGGAATTAATGACATAGATATCATGATGGGCTTGGATGAGGTGGGTTGAAAGGGCCCGTTTCTGATTCTATGAAATTATAGAAACTGCAACTTTATCATTACAACAAAGATGACCAGTAAATGCAGTGATGGGCTTCCTCCTAATCCAGCTTCTCTCACAACCATTCCCCCGTGTTTCAACAAGCACTTCTAATTTTCCTCAATTTGATTTTATTAGAGTTCACTGCACTATAAATAATACTGCAGCGTTCAGCTATTTAGATTGCTCAATTTCCCACCGCAAGCAGCTTAATTTAAGAGAGTAGTTAAATACTGACTACTCTAATGCAGAGAGCACTTGCTCTTTGATATTGATTTGCAATGTTTTCAAAAATGTTTCATTCTCATAGTACAAACAGGCTGCCCATAATGTGTCCGTGATTTATAACATCTTTGAAGGAATCGAATGTACTAATCATGCAGAGAATTAGTTGGCATTCTGGTGACCTAGTGTATCATAAGATACTGCTGTACTAGGGTAACACAGCATACGACTGCAGTCTCATTGCTGTTCCTCAAGCTACCACTAGTTGACCTGAAAAATGAACCTTAGTATCAAAGACCAGTGGGCCAAATTGGTTTCTTTTACGAGTGAACTTATGCTAATCAAGGTGTTCTATTTGAAGCTGTTTTATCACTATGTATGTGTCTACATGTTCCTATTGCCATCATAATGGACAGAGCAGTTTTATGGTGTGGCTGCTTTGAAGCAATGTAATAATTTCCCAGACAATCTGGAACTTTCAATCTGCTGGCTTGTCGTGTTACTATGTAAACAGTTAAAATGTGTTGCCTAGTAAAGAAGGGCACTAACTCTGACTATACAGTTAAACTGATAATCCAACACCCTGGGACTTTGGTAGTGCCTGACTAGCAGATTTTCCAGACCACTTAATATGACTCCTATTAATAACCCAACATACTTTTTAAAAAAAAAGTTACATAGTAGTACATGCTAATGATACCGTTGAAGTTAAAGGGAGTGCAGGAAATGGGGCCCTGGTAAGTTTAAAGGGAAAGTGGGAAATGGGGCCCTGGCAAATTTGAATGGATGAAGATGGTAGTTTTCTTTGGCACATTTGAAGGATATTGTTTACTCCCACTTGGCAAGTTTTAGGTGTACAGTGTTTTATTGTGATCACTAATGTGGAATTTGATTATTAATTGGTAATTGGTTTATTATTGTCACATGTACTGAGATACAGTGAAAAGCTTTATTTTGCATGCCATCCAGATACCCCATTGAGGGAGTACAAAAAGAGAAACAATAACAGAATGTAGAATATAGTGTTATACATAGAAAGTGCAGTGCAGGTAAGCAAATAAGGTGCAAGGGTCATACTTTCAAGTTGTCAAGCCATTATATCTTCTGCCAGATTGAAGGGGAGAGAAGAGAGAATGATTGGGGTGGGACAGGTCTTTGATTATGTTGACTGCTTTCCCGAGGCAGTGGGAAGTGTAGACAGAGTCAATGGAAGGGAGGCTGGTTTGCATGATAGACTGGGCTGTGTTTTCAACTCTCTGCATTTGTCCAAGGCCTCCACATGTATTACAGAGGTACTCACCACAGAAAGCCACTATGACAAAATAATAGTGGCACTGATTTATCAGTGGACTATCTCATGCAGCATTTCCTTGTCACACTGTAGTGAGACCACACGGCTGCCCCGCTTATATCAGGTGTCTCAATGTGTATGATATGCTCAAAATCATTCAGCTTATATATTGATTGAATAGAAATGTTCTTAAGATCAAATAATATTCTAGAGGTTGAAAGAGGTGTTATCGTGAGAGCCCAAAATCAGGTGAGAAATGTAAGAAAAGGAATACTCCTGACGGAGATTGGGCCAGAAGCAAAAGGCATACTGACAAATCTCATGAAAGAATAGAAACTGGAAGAATATTTTAATCTGAAGATGCTAGAAACAGCTGAAAGCTGTAACTTTCGGACCAGCAGCCAGAATCAGGGTGCCATCATTAGTAAATACATCGTTTGGTTAAAGAACTTATCCTTACATTGTAGTTTTTGTGTCTTTTTAGGTCAGCTGTTGACTGCTGCAAGAACAAATTCAAAGCTGTTCATAACACACAATCTAATATGCAAAATGTCTGTATCAATGGATATGGCATCAAAAATGCTGGAAAATTTTGTCCACCACAAGAGACTGGTGTATTGCAGTCTGGTCAGACAAATGTTGCAAAGTCTCAGAATACAAAACCAAGTCTGAAGCATACAGGTGTGACCAATTCAGTTTATTGTTATTGTTGCAATGGTTTATCACTCATCACAATATTGTCAGTTTAGAAGAGCCTAGTGTTTCTGTTGCCAAATTAAAGGTCCCATTGCAATAGCCACAGGTCCCAGTCAAAGAAAAGTAACAAATACAGTTTCAATTGCAATTCAAAACAACCACAGAAAGGACTTCATCATTTTGAAGTTCATTCAGACAATAAGGAACTGGGTTTGTACAGGATTGGTGTCACAAGCAGCAAACAAACAGACGTCTGAGTGAAAGTGTTGATTAGCAACCAGTGCAACAACGTGCAAATTAATACTGCTGTAGACTCACTAACAATACTCAAGTTAGTTCAGCTGACAAAAAACATAGTCACACTGAAAACCTACCTTGGAGAGATTATTACAGACGAGAGCAAATGAAGAACACAATGTGCCACATTTACAGCAATTGTGGCTACCCAACATAGTGGAAAACGATAAAAGCAAGGTCAATTTCAATGGGAAGGATTGGATGAAGAAACTTAAATTAGATTGCATGAATGCTTTCAATGATAACACTTCAAAGTTGCACCTCAGTACATTGTTGTTAACAATGCAACATGCTTATAGAAAGCTATACAGGCGATTTCGTGTTATGGGGGAATGAGGGTTGTGTTCCTAGAAAATGGTCCACATCACGATTTTCTGTAAAGCAAAGCTGCATCATCTGTGCGTGCATCAAGAAGTGCATGTTGCAAAAAATAAATTGTATGTTTATTTATTTACTTTCTTTTCACATAAATTCTGTCAGAGCATATTTTATTCTGTATCTCAAATTTTTGGGTAGTGATTTGTGAATTCTAGAAGGGTGGATTTCCGTTACCTGAATGGCCATAAAGTGGGAGTCTCCTGTACTGGCATAAACCAGTGATGCAGCAGTTAGTACTGTTGCCTCACAGCTCCATTGACCCAGATTTGATCCTGACCTTGGGTGCTGCCTGTATGAAGTCTGTATGTTCTCTCTATGATCACGCAGGTTTCTTCCAGGTGCTCCAGTTTCCTCGTATATCCCAAAGACATGCTGGTAGGTTAATTGGCTACTTTAAATGATCTTGAGTGTAGGTAAGTGGCAAAAAGAGTTGGCAGGGGTACAGGGAAATAAGGAAAAGGGGAATGGGACTAATGGAGTTGCTCCCTTGCATGTATCCACTGGCCAAATGGCTTCCACTGGTGTTGTTATTTGTTTAATATAACAATGTACAATGCATACTTTTGCATCAAACCAGATATAAAGCTTGACTATTGCAAACTCAGACCAACCCCATATGTTCTAAAGTCAGGTTCAGATTAAATTGGGTAAGCTGGAATGAAATTGTATGCCTTTAAAAATTGACTAGAGTAGGCTCAGCAGTAGTGGCTGTACCTGAGCAGACAAAACAGTGAGGTTGTGGAGACTACAAAGTCACACTAAATCAAGCTGTTAACAATGTACCATGTCCACAACCTTCTTAGCAAGAGTTGTAAAGTTAAGAGTTAGGTTGGAAGGTATTCACAAAAGCAGAACTTTTCAATGATTACACATAACTGAATTTTGGCAAAGACCATCAACATTCATAAAGACATTTACTAACGCAGAAGTTTACACTATGAAGTCAAGTATTTTCCCCCAAGATTGTCAGGGCCACTACAGATAAAGTCCTGCAAGGAGTGGATAATGCTTGTGTAACCAAGATAATCTGTTGACTGCCATGAGCACAGAAGAAGAAAATCTCTTGATTTTGGAGGAAGTGTTCAAAAGATTGTGAAGCTGAAGGGAAGCAAATAAGTAGCAGTGAACCTTGGTTTAAGGATTGATATCAATGACTTATAACCAAAGAATGAAAAAGCAGAGGCTACCACCAAAGACTGATATATATCCTAGCAATGCAAGATCCTTTCATTGTGTTTTGTTCTTGCTTCCTCTCATGGAATGAGGGCAATTATGCACAAACTGAGAAGTACTTAGAATATTGTTTGGAGTCTGGAAATTTGTTCAGTTTTTACTAGGCTGATCCTTCACCCCCAGTAACAGATTATAATCACTAATAACAATACAAGGTCCCTAATCAGCAATACTTATTATGGCAGAATCATATCCAGAACTTTCCTGCCCGGTTACACACTGGATAAATTGGTCCTGCCTTGGTGCAAGAATGCCTCCTTTGTTTTTGAAGATGACAATTCATGCTGATAAAAGCTTGTCAGGTACCTGCAGGTCTCTGGTTCTTCCTTTACTTTGTTAGCTGAGAATCCAGCCTTCAGAAGAAGTTTTCATAATGGAGGAGAATCAAAATAAGTCAAGCTGATTTTTTTTTTACCCTTGTAAGCCTATGATCACTTAAACCAAAGATATACTCTCATTAATGTACATCACAGCACGAGCAAAAGATGACTAGCTTGATTATTTAGAATGATTTACAATGCTGTCTGCAATGTTTCAAAGGAAGAGCTTCTGTGTTTTTGGCAAAATATTCAATTTTCCATAATTTGCACATTTTTCTCATGAGCTTAAAATGCACAAAACATGTTGTCAGTTATAATCAAAAGAAGTAACAGTGAAAAGAACACAGGAAACATATACAACAGCACTTGAATTTACATATCACCTTGAATGCAATAAAGCTTCCCAAAATGCTTAACAGTAAACTACTGCAGATGCTAGAAATCTGAAATAAAACAGAAAATGTTGAAGACACAGGTCAGGAGCTAATGCTTCAGGTCAATAACTTTTTAGTTCTAACGACAAGGTTATTGACTTGAAACATTAAGCCTGTGTTTTTCTCTGCATATCCTGTCTGATCTGTTGAGACATTTTCTGTTTTGTCCCAGGATGCCTTACAGGAACATAATTAAACAAAAGTTATTTTCACTGTTATGACTGTGACAGTATTGCCACAATACTTACTCACCTTGAATGACAATTATTGAGGAAGAAAAACAGGCAGATTGAAGAAACAATACTGTACTGATTAAACCATTACAAAACAACTCCATTATAAATTAGTCATAGATTTGTACAGCACATAAAAAATGTTGAAATTTGATCTACTGGACCTGGTATAATGCTTTTGAGCCAGAGTTTCTCCTGACCATGTAATCCTGTTGCACTGCTCTCACATCTTCAAGCAATAGATCAAAAGCCAACAAAATAAATAATGCACTTTCACTTGTACATTATTGCTCATTTATGCACCTTCAATCACTGAAACCACAATTTCAGGCACTTTCTGCATCTAAATTAAATCCAAGCTATTTTGCTGTAGGTTTTTCTTCCTGGCAACCCAAGTAACGAAGGTTTCTGAAGGTCATCAGAATGATTTCAAAAGGATAGAACAAATCAAACTGTTCCCTGTATCTAATATCAAACAGGGCTCATGTCAGCACTGATTAATGAACCCAGGTTCAGCAACCCCCCCTCTAAACATATCTCACTTTGAAGTCAGGAGGATCGGGGATCAGAAATGACCCAGGAGACAGATTTCAGCATCTTTGAACCTTTGCTTTGAACGAATTCTTCTCTCTCTGCCACTTTGGGAGGTGCTTCCTTACCCCTGTTACTGTGTAATTAACAATGTCTTGGCACAAACACAACCCTAGTGATTTGAGCTGAAACTCACATCATGGCTCATGCACATCTTCAGTGGTGTTAAACAACAATCAGGCAATGCTTCAAAAAAGAAAAAAATATATTCTGCAGAACTATAAGGTCGTGATCCTTACTTTTCCCCAAAGGAAAAAAAAGTAATTAACAATCAAGATTTAGTATTTTGCCTGCTACTACATTTGAATGAATTATTCTTTATTATTTATCAGATATCACAAAATGTGATCTATGCTCAAGTTTAAATAACATAAGAATCTTTATATATTCTTATTCAGCTGTATATTTAATCCATTTTTACTTTCATAGTTAGATGCCGCCAATCCTTTGTTAACTGTCTTCCCCATTTCTCTTCGGGTTTCAGTAGAGGAACAGCTACCTTATTTTCCATAATGTCAATCAAGGTGCACGAATACTGTGGCAATGCTGACATTGCACGCTAGTTCCCTTGCATGTGAACTGAAATATTTTTAATGGATAGTATAAAAAGCAGATTCTTTCAAAAATGCATATTGATTTAACCTTGTATGTTTAAGATTTTTGTTTCTTTTTGACTTGTAGCTTGTAGAGGTCATATCCTCCAGCCAAGAGTGTAGCTTACAATTACGAACATTAAGTGTTTAACAGACTAGAATAATGAGAAGCTGCCGGAAGAAACAACTCTCATCACACGATAATGAATCGAAGTTGTAAGAATGGGTTTGAATTAATTAAATTTAAAAAGATCATAATCTTTGCTCCACAGTTTGAGAAGAGAGTGAGATAAGAATGAAAGTAATGACATCTCTACCCATGGAAGAGTGATAACACTATTATTTCTCTGTTCAATATTGCTTGTACATTAAATGTGTCAAGATTTAAACAAGATTACTATTGAATCAAACTATCTTGCAATATGTATGTATGCAACATGGTTCGTAGCACCTGGAATTATTTGATACAAAGCACAGAAGCAGCAAAGAAGATCACTGTGGAAAGCTAACACTCAATGTTTATATGGAATTTGATAATAGCAAAGGATTAGTTGTTTTGTATCTGGTTTCTAAGGCTTTAAAATTAGTGACTATGATATGGATGAACAACTAAACTATATTTATTTATCTTTTTGCAGTGAGGGCTGAGGGAAACATTTAATTTTCAAAATGATCCACTTATTGGTCCATGTAACAGAAGATGCAACTTGACAGGAGTTGGGCCCAGGTGCAGCATGAAACATGAAAGCTCAAATTTGCAACCAGGCAGCTAGGAATCAATGATTCAAATACCAGAGTTGCAAAGATGCACTCTGATATGAAAGGATATAGAATGTGTCATATTTAATACATCAAAGAGAGTGAATAAGCTGATATGTCAATGAACAAATAGTCCTGGGATACCCTTCAACCATTTGCTGTGATCAATAGATTACAATTGCTTTGCAGTACTGAATAACACAAAGACAAAAAACGCACAACACAAGGGCATGGAGAACTTACATATTCTCTCAATTTGCAATATTTCAGTGTCAGCACTAGCTTTCACTACAAAACTAAATCAAACTCTCTTAGAAATCTTTTAGAAATGCTTTCTTTTTTTAATGTCTTCTAAGAATTAACTCCAAGCAACAATTCTTGTGAGATTCCACTCACCTTTTTCATAATTGCTCTCTATTTCTTTCTTAAAAACAAAACTTTTTAGCTGAGTTCTGCAATGGATTCCCAAAGCTTTCAGTTTAACTGGAAATCTTCCAGATGGAGCTTTGCAAACATCCTCTGAAAATTTAAAATCAAGTCCTTTATAGGAACTTCTGCCACCTTTGAGGAGGTGCAGACACGTTGGATGAAGAAAGCACAATGGAAGTGAAGCATGTGACTTTTCGAGGGACCACTGACAAAAGTACCGGAGAATAGTAAACCGGAATAAAAACGGAGTTAGAAAAATGCAAACAGAATGTGAGCTACGTAAATATAAAGAATGTTCAGAAATGGATAGCCAAGGTTCTGTTCTGGAATTTCTTCTGGTCAATGGAAACTAATAATTTGGAAATATGGGTAAAAGTAGTATTGTTTAAATTTGTAATGAATACTAGAATAGAATCAGAATCATAGAGCACGGAAACAGACCTTTTGACCTGCCAAGCCCATACCAACCACAACCCATTTACACTATCCTATTTTATTTTCTCTGCACTCCCATCAATTCCCCCTACACACCTCACACTTACCTACCACTACCACATACATTCACCTACACACTTGGGGCAATTTACTGTGATCAATTAATCCACCAAGTGGCACATCTATAAGACGTTGGAGGAAAGTGGAGCACTGCCAGCACAGTGGTGCAGCTTGTAGAGCTGCTGCCTTTCAGTGCTGGAGACCCAGGTTCAATCCTGACCTGTCTGTCTGTGTGGAGTTTGTACATTCACCCTGTGACCACGCGAGTTTCCCCCAGGTGCTCCAGGAGGAAGGCATATAGTTCTGAGACCAAAGAAAGCCACAAGGGCTTATTGATAGGTAGGGTAATAATTCAATATTTGTATGAGATAGAAAGATTTAGTAAAAAGAAAAAAAAGATAATATGCTTTGACTGGTGGAAAGCCCTTGCAAGCAAGAGGTCAGTGACATTCAGTAGGGATACTGCATACAAATGGAATGGAACAACTTTTATAGACCATTATTGCTTCCAGTGGGGCCAATAATCTAGACATGTTAAGACCGAAATTGGGTTTTCTAACAATAAGAATACGATTTCTGCACATCAAAGTCAGTTGGAAAATAGGTTTCTTGTACATTCCTTATCAGAGAACAATGGGAATAGAGAACCACTAGGAGATGAGGATAGGCAGGCAAACCTGGTCATTTAAGATTACAACTCATGTATAGCAATATATTGGGCCAGAGTTTGCTGGGAATTGCTGGCAGTTCCATGCAGAACTGCTGGGATTCACTCTCCAGAGGCCAGCGGCAAAGCATGAGCTAGCAAAATTCCCCAGCCTAGTTGAGACCTGGCCAAGGATCCAGGAGACCAAGCATTAGAACATGACCACACAACTGCAAGGGAAAACAGTGAGAAAAAAAGCAAGCTGCAATTTATTTTAATTAATTATGTTTACTTGGATGAAAATCAATTAGAAGTATTTTTAAATTTTTTCATTTATTTTTAGACAGTTAATAATTTTTATACCTTTTTTTTATAGGTTAATTGATTTTAAATTGTTTTGGTTCCTTAATTTCAGGGATATTTTAAAGCACTTTTTAAAAAAAAGAACATCTTTAATATCTTGCAAATTTGTGAGCACAGCTTTGCTGACTGTTAGTTTATTCAAACAAGTTTAGTATTGAATCAGCCACTATTTTATGGGCATAGCTTGTCCTGGGCATCATGAAGGATATGATGTTGCAAAAAGGCCCTTCTATGGTACAGATTCACAACTTGGATCCAGATTTACCCTTCAATACATTCACATTGTTAAAACTGCATAAAATGAGATTTGTGTGCATCTCAGCAGTGAGCCATTGTAATTCTATGTATGGAATCTTTCAATCTAATGCTCAGAAACACTCCTATTATTTTACCTATCATTGACGGTAGTCCATTGTTGTTCACAAGCATGGATCAGATTTTTCACCCTTTTAAATTTAGGTACCATATTTGTTGCAACAGTGCTCAATGACTCCTCAATAATGATTAATGATGCCTCTCTACAGTTTCAATCAGCACTACGAATGTACACTACTTAGCTTTTAACTTATCAACTATTATTGGCATGCTGGCCTCAAAACCCCACTGGGGTTTTGAAATTTTACCATTGAATTTTCTAGCAAATAAATAATATATATATATATGTAGTATTAAATCTTTTCTCCATAAGCACAATGAAAGCTGTACCATTGTTAGGAATGTCACTTCTGCAATTCAGTCTCAGAAGACAACGAAAGTAGTAATATACTTCTGTAAATTTCTCCAGTTTCTAATATAATGCTCATCTATAGAAATATGTAGATAAGTTGTTGTGATAAATGATGCACATCCTGATTTTTATCATAAACTAAGTTAATGGCTCAAATGTCCTTACCTTCCCATCTTCTGTGTAGACGTTTTCATTGTAAGCCTTAACGATTGTTCGATCAATGAATAGACTCCTCATTACAACAATTGCCTTTAATACCTTTCCAAGTGTAACCTGTAACAAACAATTAGGAACCAAAATCAATTATTAGGGAGGTGTGAATTTTTTTCCAGATACAGAAACTTGCTAGGTAGTGATCATTCTATCTTGACAAAACATTAGGGTGTTCAGTCATAAGGTGCAATTTTCTCTTAATCATTCATATGCAACAACCATTTTCTCTACCTTATGGTATTCCACTTATAAAAAGCACTCTCAATGGGTGGCATAGGAACTTACACTAATCTGTTCATTCTGCCAAAACTGAAACTACTTTAAGGTTATGAACACGTGGTCTAGAAATACAGAATAAATAAATATGTAAAAGTGGCATCATAGGAAAGTAAAACAATTGAAAATACTAACAAAGCACAGAGATTTATCTCCCGGAGCATATAGATCAAAAGCAATTCAGGTATGCTAGTGTCATGTAGGACTCTGATCAGGCCCAACCTGGAGTACAGGGCATAGATTTGCATTATAAAATGAACACAGAAAGGCTGGAGAAAGTGCAGAGATTTTCAAGGCTGAAAAATTGGAGAGTGATTGAACGCTTTCTTTTAAAAAAGTGAAAAGACCGCAGTGACCTGATAAAGGCCTTTAAAATTACGAATCGATTTAACAGGGGGCATATGATCAAAATATTCTGAGTTCTTGAAAATCCAAAGCTTACCCACAAATACAAGATCATTAAGGGGGCTATTTAACCAATGTGCCTATGCCAGTTCTCAGAACAATCCCATTCACTAACTTCTTTCCCATAACCTATGCTCTCACAACTCTACCCTGATTCTCCTGCCACCCATTTACATTTTAGGGATAATTTAGAGTAACCAAACAGCATATCTTTAGAATGTGGGAGGAAACTGGAGCATCTGGGGGAACCTAAGAAGTCACAAGGAGAACTTGGAAATTTCACACAGACAGCACCAGAGGAGATGATCAAACCAGAGTCACTGGAGAAGCAAGGCAGCAGCACCACCTTATTTCCATTAAGGAGGGAAGGAGGATTTGTATTATTTAGAGAATAGTTAAAATGTAATTGAAGCAAGTAAATGCTTCTTTCAAAAGGATTTCAAAATTCAATGAATACACGGGAAGTGGGGGGCGGGGTGGGTGGGGGGAAGAGATTGGAAAAAAGTAATATAAAAAAAGATACACCAAGAGGCAGAAAATGTAAGTGGAATATAAGCACAAGGAAACTGCTTGGGCTGATTGGCCTGTACTGAATACCCCATGCAATTCCAAGCTATGTTTTAAAAAGATAAATGACGGTGCTCTATTTAAGTCTGTGATTGTTTTCAAAAACTGAGGAATCAAGATATTCTCAAATCACCAGCCTTTCACTTCCTGCCTCCAGGGAAGCACTGGTCTCAATTTAGCCCCCTCTATAAAATGACTTGGTTAAAATCAGCAACTCACTGTGTGTGAACGGCAAGAGCAATTATTTGTCTGCATGACCAAAGCTGTGGAATTTGGTGATGGATTTCACATTACCTACAGTTCTGAAATATTGAGAAGAATAATAGTTTCTACTAGCAGAAATACAGTAATAAAAAAAGGACATTATTAGTAATCAGCTGCGTCAACTGCAGGGAAAACTTTTAGAAACCTGTCAAACCCATCTAACATGTACTATATTACATTTAGCTCTGTGCATTAGCTGTGTGAAATGTGGCTGCAGGCTATAATGAGCTTTTAATCCCAAAGAACACTTCAGAAAGTTACTCAATACACCAGGTCGCACAGCCGGAGGCTATGATAATTATAGAGTTCTGTGAATCTTTCTACTGTGAGTTAATGCAGCCAATATTCTTACAACTGTTAACAATTAATCAACGTATTTAATCAGTTATTACTGTTACAGAAATGAACTTAGAAGTAAGGCTGTCAACATCTAATTTTATTAATTGATAGTGCATGTTGCACGTGGAAAGTCACAACATTTACCTTAGATTTGTATGCATGCTCCCCTGGGAATGCCAGTACATTAAACTAAAATAATTTTCAATTTTATCACACAATAGAGGAATAAAGTAAGACAACACAATGCACATTTCAGAAGTGTAGAAAAATGCATTGCATGAGAAATAATTCTAGGTCATTACATCATTTTCCTTCTCCCTATTACTCTTGATTCTGGAATAAGTTCTCAGCCCCTCCAGTCTTTTCTTTGTTGATGTGACTGCAGTAGAATCACAGGTGCAAACAAATGAACCATCTGGGTGTGGTTCAATACTTCATAGTAACAATACGATGCATGATTCCTACCCTCAAAAATCAACATTTTCACTAACTAGATCCCTCACTGCAATGTTCATTATAAATTATTCCTGGAAATAGTTTCTTTGTATTTATCCTCTTAAATCCTCCTATCAGATCATTCCTCAACCTTCTAAATTGGTATTGGTATTGTCACTTGTACCGAGGTACAGTGAAAAACTTGTCTTGCACACCGTTCGCACAGATCTATTCACTACACAGTGCACTGAGGTAGTACAGGGTAAAAACAATAACAGAATACAGAGTAAAGTGTCACAGCTACAGAGGAAGTGCAGTGCAGGTAGACAATAAGGTGCAAGGTCATAACAAGGTAGATTGTGAGGTTAAGAGTCCGTCTCATCAAAAAAGAGAACTGTTCAATAGTCTTATAACAGTGGGATAGAAGCTGTCCTTAAGTCTGGTGGTATGTGCCCTCAGGCTCCTATATCTTCTGTCTGATGGGAGAGGGGAGAAGACAGAATGATCCAGGTGGGTGGGGTCTTTGATTATGCTGGCTGCTTCACCAAGGCAGCGAGAGGTATGAACAGAGTCCATGGAGGTGAGACTGGTTTCTGTGATGTGCTGGGCTGTGTCCACAACTCTCTGCAGTTTCTTGTGGTCCCAGGCAGAGCAGTTGCCATATCAAGCCGTGATGCATCCAGATAGGATGCTTTCTATGGTGCATCGATAAAAGTTGGTGAGTGTCAAAGGGGACATGCCAAATGTGTTTAGCTTCCTGAGGAAGTAGAGGCACTGGTGAGCTTTCTTGGCTGCGGCATCTACGTTGTTGGACCAGGACAGGCTATTGGTGATGTTCACTCCTAGGAACTTGAAGCTCTCGACCCGCTCGACCTCAGCGCCATTGACGTAGACAGGTGCATATACACTGGGGCCTTTCCTGAAGTCAATGAGCAGCTCTTTTGTTTTGTTGACATTGAGGGAAAGGTTGTTGTCATAACACCATGTCATTAAGTTCTCTATCTCCTTCCTGTACTCTGACTCATCGTTATTTGAGATATGGTCCACTACGGTGGTATCGTCTGCAAACTTGTAGATGGACTTAGAGCTGAATCTGGCCACGCAGTCATGAGCATATAGGAAGTAGAGTAGAGGGCTGAGGATGCAGCCTTGTGGGGCACCAGTGTTGAGAATAATCGTGCTGGACATGTTGCTGCCCATCCTCACTGATTGCAGTCCATTGGTCAGAAAGTCAAGGATCCAGTTGCAGAGGGAGGTGTTGAGTCCCAGGTCTTGGAGTTTGGTGATGAGTTTGCTTGGAATTACAGTATCGAAGGCGGAGCTGTAGTCAATAAACAATAGTCTAACGTAGGAGTCTTTACTGTCTAGATGCTCCAGAGATGAGTGCAGGGCTAGGGAGATGGCGTCCACTGTAGGCCTGTTTCGGCGATAGGCAAATTGCAGTGGGTCGAGGTTTTCCCAGGAGGCTGGAGGTAATGCATGCCATGACCAGCTTCTTGAAGCACTTCATGCTGATGGATGTCAGAGCCACCAGTTGGTAGTCATTAAGGCATGTTACCTTGTTTTTCTTAGGCACTGGGATGATAGTGGTCTTCTTAAAACAGGTGGGAACCTCAGATTGAAGCAGGGAGAGGTTAAATATGTCTACAAATACCCCGCCAGCTGATCAGTATAATATCAGAGGACATGGCCAGCGACACCATCCAGGCCAGATGCTTTCCTCAGGTTCACCCTCCGGTAGACTGATCTTACATCCTTGATGGTGACCATGGGTTCAGTTGCACTGGAGGCTGTCAGGGTGGGTGGTGACAAACCAATCCCCTTCTGTTCAAAATATGCATAGAATGCGTTAAGCTCATCAGGAAGGGATGCGCTGTTGTAGACTATGCTGCCCTACTTCATTTTGTAGCCCATTATAGCATGTAAGCCCTGCCACAGTTGATAGCTGGTCTGGGACTTTATTTTGAACTGGTATTGTCTCTTGGCATCTCTGATAGCTTTATGGAGGTCATATCTCAATTTCTTGTAAAGGTCAGGGTCACCTGATTGAAATGCTGCAGTCCTCTCCTTCAGTAGGGAGTGGATCTCCTGGTTCATCCATGGTTTCTGGTTTGGGAACACCCGTATCGTCTTAAATTTAAGAATATACAAACCAAGTATATATAATCTGCCCTCCTAATTTAATCCTTTTAACTCAGGTATCATTCTGGTGAATCTAAACGGCAACACTGAATTGTTTGCACAAAATCCCTTTGCCCTAATAGTTGGTATGTTCATCAAGTATTTGGTATGTACAACAAATTCACAGGGTCTCATACAGTTAGTGGCCTGTTCCATTCAGGTATTTGGAAGTGCCAAAAATCTCAGTGGAGCTGCATTGCTGAATGGAAGAGGCTGCCTGCTGGTATTAGTCTAGGGGAGACGACTCCCACCAGCATGGTGAGGGACTGGCTTCTTTAGTGAGTGAGCAGTTGAAAGGTGGCTTGTTCAGCCATTAACAAGCTACTCTGTCCATCTGGGCACTGACCAACTGCAATTAAATACAAGGACTCGGAAATATTCACAAAACTAGTGGTCTGCAGGGTGGATTTTTCCAGCCCAATACTGCTGTCTTGTACAGTGGTTGAGAAATGCCATGTTGCTGAAACTGTCATTCTTTGGAAAACATTAGTAACAGTCTACCTTTTCTGATGATCTGAATGTTTAAGATCCTATTGTACCATTCAGAGGACCAATGAATTCTGTTGTTCTGGCAAATATTTCTGTCCTGAGACAAGAACCAAAATATGGGTAAATGGTGCAAACTTGTGCACAAAACTCTGTGTATGTAATAGTGTACGAGATGACACAGACATCACTGAGTGATGCAACGATAGATGAAATATGTGGAATCAATCATAGTATTAGAAATGCAACTGATTCACAGTATTTTTGCACCTTCGTTAGGTACTGCTAACTATTTTCTAAAGGAATAGAAAATATACTTCATTGTCTGCTGCACGTATTGTTTGAACAGTAAACAGTTAAATAATCAATCAAGCACAGTGGAGTACAAACCTTTACATGGGGTGGGCCAAATTTACTATTCGACCTAAGAGCAGAAGTAGGCCACTTGGCCTAGCTCCACATTTAATAAGATCTTGGTTGATCTGATTATAACCTCAATTCTGCACTCACACCTACCCAAGTAACCTTTCATCCCCTTGCTGATCAGGAATCTGTTTATTTCTGCCTTAACAACATTCAAAGATTCTGCTTTGACCACCTTTTCAGGCAAAGGGTTCCAAAGACTTTTGTTACTCTGAGAGAAAATATTTTGGCTCCTCTCCCTTGAATGGACAATTGCTTATTATTAAATTGTAACAATGACAGGAATAGTAAATGGTAATAATAGTTCTAGATTTTCCCACAACATCTTTTCCACATCCACCCTATTGAGACCCCTCTGCATCTGTATGTTTTACTCATCTAAACTTCTGAGATACAAGGCTAGCCAGCTTAACCATATCATTCCAGGTATGAGTCTCATAAACCTTCATTAAACTATTTCCAATGCATTTCAATTCTTCCTTGAGTAAGTAAACTGATACTGAAAAAGTACTCCAGGTGTGGTCTCACCAATTCCCTGTATTGCCCTACTTTTGAATTAAATTCCTCTTGCAACGGACAATTTAATTCTGTTAGCTTTCCTAATTTCTTGCTATACCTACATACTAACCTTTTGGAAATCATGCATTAGGACATCCAGATTCATCCAATCTCTCACCATTTAGATATTATATTTCTTTTATACCTTTCCTGCCAAAATGAACAATTTTAGTTTCCCACATTATACTCCGTTTGGCAGACTTTTGCACTCTTACTTAACCTATCTATACCTCATCTTACCCAGCTGACATCCTCTTCACAACCTACTTTCCTACTTACTTTTGTGCCATAAGCAAATTTAGCATGCAAACCTTCCACCACTTCATCTAAGTCAGTGTAAAATGTTGAGGCCCCACCACACACCACTTGTCACATATTGTCAACCAGAAAATTATCCATTTATGTACACACTCACAAGCACTTCTCCATTTCCCATATGTCTACTCTCACTCCTCCTCTCCCCAAATAGAACAGAGTTCCCTTGGTCCTCACCTTTCACCCTATTGGCCTCTGCATCCAGCATATCATCCTTCGTCACTTGCGCCAACTCCAACAGGATCTCGCTAGAAGCCACACCTTCCCCTCACCCCCCACCCACCTTCCACAGGGATCACTCTCTCTATGACTCCCTGGTGTGCTTATCCATTTCCACCAACCCCTGGCTACCTTCCCTCTACACTCTAAGTCCCGACGGCTGACTATTTACTATTCAAACTCAACTGGGAACGATGACCATCCCTTTGCATCCACAGATGCTGTTGACCTGCTGAGTTCTTCCAGTTGTTTGTTTATTTTTCTGCTCCAGACCCCAGCAACAACAGTCTCTTGTGTCCCTATGCACACTCCCTGTTTCCTATAAGGCCGCCAATCTTCCATTCGTGCCTATATGTTCTCTCTTAGATCTTGAGTTTCTTATTTCCATCGTAACCTTTGATGCAGTACCTTATCAAAACCCGTTTGGATAATTAGTACATCCATTAGTTCCCTGTATGTACAGCAAATGTTACTTCTTCAAAGAAATCCAATAAATTGGTAAAACATGATTTCCCTTTCACAAAACCATGTGGACTTTTCCTGATTACCTTGAATTTTTTGAAGAGCCCTGCTATGCAACTTCAATCATAGCTTCTAATATTTTTCCTAGGACAGTTAATAAGCTAACTGGCCTATAGTTTCCTGCTTTCTGTTTCTCTTTTTGAATAGAAGGAATTATATTTGCTATTTTCCAGTTGAATAGAATCCTTCCTGAATGTAGGGAATTTTGGAAAATCAAACTAATGCATCAACATCCACTTCTTTTAAGACCCTAGAATGAAATCTTCAGGACCCAGAGTCTTGTCAGCCCACAGCTCCAACAATTTACTCAATATCATTGCCCTAATGAATGCAATTTTCCTGAGACCCTCCATACCTTCTAATTTAGTTATTTCTGGGATCTTACTTGTATCACCTACAGTGAAGACCAATGCAAATTACCTGTTTAATTCTTCTACTTTATCCTTATTTTCTATCATTAATTTCCTGGACTTTCTCTCTGCTTGACGTTAAATTACATCTAAGAAACACAATTTGTTTTAAGCAGATATTGATATTCTTAATCATGTTTAAAGACACAAATGTTGTTGTTCTCACTGCTCCCTCATTGTATTTTTTGGGTGCTCTACTCAGTGCACATTGCTCCCTCCTTGCTTCTTCACTTTTCCAATTTCCTGTGCTCCTTTCTACTTTGCCAGTCTTGTGTCCATAAGTGTTATACAGAGCTGTACCCAAGAATACTGGACCCAAGTTCACTGCATGTGACAGACCTTTTTCCAGTAGGGCCTTATCTGTCTTGCAGTGAAAGACCCACACCCACAGAATAGTGCATTGGTCCTAGAAAGGCAGATCATTGTGTTGGGTGGGTCCCATGGACCTGGTGGACAGTGGAGGTAAGAGCTGTGAATTATGCAACAGTCTCCACAGTGCTCCTCCAGCATGCTTCCCATCATCAAGTCATGGGCTGCTTCTTTTAAGGAGATGAGGACGTCCTGAGGAATACCCAGGGTTTGCTGGCAAGCCTACAGCAAAGGCAGCTAGTAAGAGGCCAGTTGGAGCAGAAGCTAGGATGAGGGCGGACTGGACAGGCCCACCCCACTGACCAGATGTGGCTGCAGGCCATTTGCTGTACACCATGATTCCAGCAGTCTGTTGTCTCTGTTTGATAAAGAGCTCATTCATCTCCCTTTTTTTAAAAATGTGGTATTGAGCAATGTATCCAAGAATCCCAGGTATGGTGATAAGAGATCACTGTTCAACCCTTGGTCTCACTGCTTACCTAACAAAGGCATTCTCCATGCCATATGTAGCATGGGCCTGTTTGTATCAAACAGAAGAAATCTAAAGTGCAACAAACATTCTTTTGATGGGAGACTAAGAAAGGCAAGAAGAAAGCAGAATTATAAAATGTTCTACTTTTTTTTTGCACATTTTCCAGTTGGAGACAATGATGTCAGCTTGCTGACTACATACGAATCCAATGCATGTACCAAAGATCACTTAAGTTCCATAAGGAGTAAAAGAAAATCTCTTGAAAAACATTATTTTTGGCAAGAAGGCTATATCTTTTTTCATGGGAAAAGAGAAGTTAGAACTGAATGCTTGGCTCTGTGCCCTAGGAACTTTAGCAGCAATTAAACAGCAATGGTTATTAATGAGACCAATAGATGAAGTTAAGATACAGTGAGCTGGGATTTTCAAACGGTGAACACATAAAACAAAATTAATTAGAATATAAAACACAGAATTTTCTTTTGTCTGTTTATCAGAATAATTAATCACATTGGGCCTCATGGAGAAAATAATTCTATTATGGAGACTTAGAGATTCCAGACCAGATTCTCCTGACTGTTACAACCAATATACTGAGGTTAAAAGGAATTTTTATATTTATTTATAAATATCTGCAGAAAGACCAACAAGGAAGGGTAATGAGCCAAATCTTACTGGACTCAGCTCACCACCTGCAATCCTTGTCTGCCTGCACTTATCTGGACAGAACGAGGAGGATCAATCTTGCTGTCCCTTTGCACCTAGGAGTTGGATGATGAGTTCTTAGCAGCCACTAGACTTCAGTCAGCATAGCGTTAAGGTTCTGTCCCCAAAACAGACTCATAGACATTGACAGAAAACAAAACTAGGGACGGAGTTTTTGCTTTTGTCAAATCTGTGAAGCAGTTTTAATAACTTTTTAAATATCTCCTTCATTTAGAGACATTAAACAACTACGACAATGACTGTAAATAATTAACAATCATTAAAACATTAAAAAGATTAATTAAAACACATCAACTTAAATAAAACAAATAAAACTAACTTATCTAGTTAGATAAAAAGAAAGAGGTTCTGCTGAAGGAATTTGCACAGCTAGGGACTAAATTAGAAAGCAGAACCAAAAAGGTAATAATCTCCAGATTGCTACCTGAGCCACGTGCAAATTGGCACAGGGTCAATAAGATCAGAGAGTTAAATGTGTGGCTCAAACATTGGTGTGGGAGAGGTGGGTTTGAATTCATGGGACATTGGCACCAGTATTGGGGAAGGAGGGAGCTGTTCCGATGGGACAGGCTCCACCTGAATGATGCTGGGATCAGGGTCCTGGTGAATCGCATAACTAGGGCTGCAGATAGAGCTTTAAACAAAATAGTAGGGGAGTGGGTTCAACATATTAGAAAAGTATGGATGAAGTAAAAGGGAAGAAGAGTGCAGGAAAGGTACTGAAGTCTCTCTAGATTAAAGAAGACAGAAAATTTCGAAAGGGATAAGAATTTAACTTCTGGCAAATTTAAGAAGAGTGGTGAATACAGGACTGAAGGTGTTATATTTCAATGTACACAGTATATGAAATAAGATATACAGAGCCCAGTTAGAAATTGGCAGGTATGACATTGTGGGCATTGCAGAGTCGTGGTTGAAAGAAGATCACAGCTGGGAGCTAAACATCCAAGGATACACATCCTATCGAAAAGACAGGCAGGTGGGAAGAAGGTTGGTAAAAAATGAAATCAAATCCTTAGCAAGAAGTGACATAGGATCAGAAGATGTAGAATTGTTGTGAGTAGAGTTAAGAAACTGCAAGGGTAAAAAGATCCCGATGGAAATTATACACAGACTTCCGAAAAGACACCAGGATGTGGGGTACAAATGACAACAGGAGATAGAAGAGGCACGTAAAAAGGGCAAATGTTACGGTGGTCATGGGGGATTTCAATATGCAGGGAAATTGGGAAAATCAGGTTGGTACTGGATCCCAAGAGAAGGAATTTGTAGAATGCCGACGAGATGGCTTTTTAGAGCAGCTTGTGGTCGAGCCCACTAGTGAAAAGGCAATTCTGGATTTGGTGTTGTGCAATGAACCAGATTTGATTAGGGAGTATAAGGTAAAGGAACCCCTAGGAGGCAGTGATCATTATGTGATAGAATTCACCCGCAGTTTGAGAGGGAGAAGCTAAAATCAGATGTATCAGTTGACTAAAGGTAACTATAGGAGGCATGAGAGAGGAGCTGGCCAAAGCTGATTGGAAGGGGACCCTAGCAGGGATAACGATAGAGCAGCAATGGCAGGAATTTCTGGGAGTAATTCAGAAGATGCAGGATCAGTTCATCCCAAAGAAGCAGCAGCATTCTAAAGGGAGGATGAGGCAACCGTGGCTGACAAGGGGAGTCAAAGACAGCATAAAAGCAAAAGAGAGGGCATACAATATTGCAAAAATTAGTGGGAAGCTTTTAAAAACCAACAGAAGGCAACTAAAAAGGCAATAAGGGGAGAAAAGATGAAATATGAAGGTAAGCTAGCCAATAATATAAAAGAAGATACCAAAAGTCTTTTCAGATATATAAAAAGAGTAAAAGAGACGCAAGAGCGGACATTGGACCATGGAAAATGACTCTGGAGACATAGCAATGGGGAACAAAGAAACGGCAGGTGAACTAAGTAAGTATTTTGCATCAGTCTTCACTGTGGAAGACACCAGCAACATGCCAGAAATTCGAGAGAGTCAGGGGGCAGAAGTGAGTGTAGTCACTATTACTAAGGAGAAGGTGCTTGGGAAGCTGAAAGGTCTGAAGGTAGATAAGACACCTGGACTGGATGAACTACATCTCAGGGTTCTGAAAGATGTAGCTGAAGAGATTGTGGAGGCATTAGTAGTGATCTTTCAAGAATCACTAAAGTCAGGAATGGTTCTGGAGGACTGGAAAATCGCAAGTGTCACTGCACTCTTTAAGAAGGGAGGGAGGCAAAAGACAGGAAATTATAGGCCAGTTAGCTTGACTTCAGTGGTTGGTAAGATGTTAGAGTCCATTATTAAGGATGAGGTTTCAGGGTACTTGGAAGTTCATGATAAAATAGGCCGAAGTCAGCATGGTTTCCTTAAGGGAAGATCTTGCCTGACAAATCGGTTGGGATTCTTTGAGGAAGTAACAGGCAGGATAGACAAAGGAGAGTCAGTGGATGTTGTTTACTTGGATTTTCAGAAGGCCTTTAACAAGGTGCTGCACATGAGGCTGCTAAACAAGATAAGAGCCCATGGTATTACAGGAATGGTACTAGCATGGATAGAAGATTGGCTGACTGGCAGAAGGCAAAGAGTGGGAATAAAGGAGGCCTTTTCTGAGTGGCTGCCGGTGACTAGTAGTGTTCCGCAGGGGTCGGTGTTGGGTCCGCTACTTTTCACGTTATATGTTCGTGATGTAGGTGACAGAATTGATGGTTTTGTGGCCAAGTTTGCGGATGACACAAAGATAGGTGGAGGGGCAGGTAGTGTTGAGGAAGCAGTGAGTCTGCAGAAGGATTTGGATAGGTTGGGAGAATGGGCAAAGAAGTGGCAGATGGAATACAGCGTAGTAGGGAAGTATATGGTCATGCACTCTAGTAGAAGGAATAAAGGCATAGACTATTTTCTAAACGGGGAGTGAATTCAGAAATCAGAAGTGCGAGGGGACTTGGGAGTCCTAGTGCAGGATTTCTTAAAGGTTAACTTGCAGGTTGAGTCGGTCGTAAGGAAGGCAAATGCAATGTTTGCATTCAAGAGGACTAGAATATAAAAGCAAGGATGTAATGCTGAGGCTTTATAAGGCTTTGGTCAGACCACATTTGGAGTACTGTGAGCAGTTTTGGGCCCCATGTCTAAGGGAGGATGTGCTGGCGCCGGAGAGAGTCCAGAGGAAGTTACGAGAATGATTCTGGGAACGAAAGGGTTAACATATGAGGAGCATTTGATGGCTCTGGGCCTGTACTCACTGGAGTTTAGAAGGATGAGAGGAATCTCATTGAAACCTATCAACTATTGAAAGGCCTGGATAGAGCGGATGTGGAGAGGATGTTTCCAGCAGTGGGAGAGCCTAGCACCAGAGGGCACAGCCTCAGAATATAGAAGGACATCCCTTTAGAACAGAGATGAGGAGGAATTTCTTTAGCTAGAGGATGGTGAATCTGTGGAATTCATTGCCACAGATGGCTGTGGAGGTCAAGTCATTGGGTGTATTTAAAGCGGAGATTGATAGGTTCTTGATTAGTAAGGGCATCAAAGGGTATGGGAAGAGGGCAGGAGAATGGGGTTGAGAGGGAAAAATCAATCAGCCACAATTGAATGGCGGAGCAGACTCTAAGGGCTGAATGGCCTAATTCTGCTCCTATATCTTACGGTCTTATCTTTCTGAACTTGCACAGGTGAAGACTCTGCTGAAATGAATAGGGTCTCCAATCCTAATGTGGTTTAGGATCAGAGAGGTTAATTCTCTAGTCTGATGCTGTGCGAATCTTAGTGAGATCATGTGGAATCCAGTGAAAGAGTGTTATTACTGATCTGATTGCATTTGTCACTCAACCAGTATCACACTTATACTGAGCCCATATTAAGCTCAGGCCTCACTTCATTTTGAATGGCTACAAACTTGTGGCTCACTTTAAAAATGTTAGCCACAGCAAGGAAGATTCATCCCAATAAGGTAGAATCAATCCATAGTGTAAAAACATATTTTGTCAGTATCTTAACAAGCAACAACAGTTATTATTAGTCTTTCATAGACATTACCGATATAAAATTGTACACAGATGATCTTGAATGTCCAATCCATTGAGCTCAATGCCCAAACAAGAACAAAGGATGTTGAGGAAGTTCCCAATAATTTCAGACTAAAGGTAAAAGCAAGGTATTGTGGAATCTACCATTACAAAGAGTTATGGATGGATAAAGTCCCTTTTGTTTCACCAGTCAATCCAACAACTTGCATACTACAATACAAAGATTACACGTCTACAAACCAACTGAATATTGCAATGAATAAGTGTCAAGCAAGTGGTCACGGAGTTTCTCCTTCTCCAGTTACTGTGAAATCAAATGGCAACTATAATATTATCTCTGTGTCTCGACCTGATTGATAGAGCAAATGAACAAACTAGAAATGTATTAAGGAAGCATACTCCATTTTAACACTAGTTATTTCAAAACTGTGTAACACAAAGTTTTCATCTTCATTGGAGCATGATGAAACATAAATTGTCAGCAAGCAAAACAAGGTGCCCAAATAAAAAACAAAGTTCTAGAAACAGTCAGATCAGGCAGCATCTGTGAAAAAAGAAACATAGTTAATGTTTCAGGTCAAAAGTCCTTCCAATTCTGATGACAGATTCTCAACCTGAAAGGTTAAATGTCTGACTTGGAGTGTTTCTAGCATGTTCTGATTTTGTTCCAGATTTCCAGCATCTGTAGCTTTATTGATTTCCAAGGTGCCAAAATTATTGGTCTGAGAGAAGGTGGAAAAGTAAAGAGGCCAATGGTACACCAAAGGAACACATAAGTCTTGGAGGGTTGTATGGCTGGAACGAAATCCAAGCAAGATCAACTCAAGCTTTAAGGCCTTAATGGGGATAGAGTAAAAGCTGGAAAGGAATATGAGTATTGCAGAGATTATTATAGCTAGTATATACTGTAGGTACAAAGATTAATCAAACAGACTAAATACATGTTGGCTGTATCAGGATGATGGTGAATACAAAGGCAAGCAATGTTTTGGATATACACAGCTTTGTTCAGACCTCACTGGGATTTGAGGACTCACTGCTTTGGAAGGGAGGCACATCAGGATTGTACATGTTTTATCTCTAAAAGAGCACGATAATTACTCTGCACCCTTCATTCTCCAAAGAATACTTTTGCAGTGAACTTGCACCTAAATGTACCGGACAAAGGCTGAACTAATTTAATGAATGACCTTGACAAGAAGAGCAGGAGTCATATAGTTAGGGTATAACTGAACTCCAGGTCTCTGCATGGAAAAAAAATTGTTTTTTTTTGCCAAACACCATCCAAACTCATTGTGTACAATACATTTTACCAGCGTCTATTATAAGCATCTGTTATAAACTTGGCTTCAATCCACAACATTTTAGGTCTGATACGCAAGCTATCTGTGGAAGTGTTTGGGAATTCTACTGTTACGTGTGCACTATTTGGCGTGAATGACTTATCACGCTGCAATTTCTAAACCAAGCCCCTGATGCCTTTTTAATGACAATTCCTCTAAGTTTTCTATCAAGATGCATTTGAGTAGAATTAGGTAACCTAGAATAAAAAAATCTTGAGAACTGGGAAAGCTTGACACCTGGACAAAATACAAATTGGTTCCAATTGTTCTTCAGACTGCTATCTGTTATTTTGATTATTGTACATATTATAGCAAGTCTATATACAATAATCAAAATAGCAGAAATTATTCTAAGCATGGACTGAGGTATATTACTTCCCAGTAACTTTACACTGCAAAATGAAATGTGAATGTTTTTTTTCCCCAACACTATTGAGAATTTTTTTAAAAAAGTATTTGCTCTAGGTTTCATGTGGGTTTTCTTCCAACATATCGCCACAAAATGTTTAGATTGTCTTGATTTTTGCTGCATTGTGCTTGTGTCTTTGTTTTTAATACATTTACTTTATCATGTCATCACCAATAGTTAATGAAACAATGTGTGCCATGGTAATCAGCAGAGGCAGCACCAGTCATGATAGAAACACAAATACAACCTATGGAGACTGCCATACTAATTGATCTTATATACACTACTCTCCTTAGCTGATACTGCAGCTAAGAGAAGTAAGTAATAAATCATGATTTTATAATTACACTGGATCAAGATTCCACAAATCCTATTATTTTGGATGTTATGAAATTTACCACATAATACCATTTCCATAGAACCAGGATCTTGAAGTTTATTTTTATATTGTATGAAAACCATGTGTCTGCCCAGCTGTCTTAGTATATACAAAATAGCCAAAACTAGAGAATGAATATTGTCAATATCTTTTGGGGAATATCTGAAAAACACCTAGAGGTGCAAGGCAAGATAGGCCCAAGCCAGCATGCTTTCGTGAAGGGAAGATCCTGCCTGACCAACCTATTCGAGTTTTTTGAGGAAATCTCATGTAGCATGGATAAGGGAGAGGCTGTGGATGTTGTGTATTTGGACTTTCAAAAGGCCTTCGACAAGGTGCTGCACAAGAGGCTGATTAATAGGATGAGAGCTCATGGAATTACAGGTAGGATATTGGAATGGATGGAGCATTGGCTGGTAGGCAGAAAGCAAAGGCTGGGAATAAAGGGATCCTGTTCCGGTTGGCTACCGGTTACTAGTGGTGTTCCGCAGGGGTCGGTGTTGGGGCTGCTTCTTTTTACTTTGTACATTAATGATTTGGATTATGGAGTAAATGGTTTTGTGGCTAAGTTTGCAGATGACACCAAGATAGGTGGAGGAGTAGGGAGTATTGAAGAAATAGGAAGGTTGCAGAAAGGCTTAGATAGTTTAGGAGAATGGGCAAAGAAATGGCCGATGAGAGTCAATGTTGAGAAATGTGCTGTTGTGCTCTTTGGAAAAAGAAATGAATGGGCAGATTATTATCTAGATGGGGAGAAAATTCAAAGTACAGAAGTACAAAGGGACTTGGGGGTACTCGTGCAGGATACCCTAAAGGTTAACCACCAGGTCGGATCGGCGGTAAAGAAAGCGAATGCTATGTTGGCATTCATTTCGAGAGGTATAATGTATAAAAGTAAGGAAGGGTTGTTGAGGCTCTATGGGGCACTAGTGAGGCCTCATTTGGAGTACTGTGCGCAGTTTTGGGCCCCTTATCTTAGGGAGGATGTACTGATGTTGGAGAGGATTCAGAAAAGATTTATGAGGATGATTCCCAGAATGAAAGGGCGTACTTATGATGAGCGTTTGTCGGCTCTTGGACTGTATTCATTGGAGTACAAAAGAATGAGAGGGGACCTCATAGAAACATTTAGAATGTTGAAAGGACTGGACAGAGTAGATGTGGCTAAGCTGTTTCCCCTGGTGGGTGAGTCCAGGACTAGAGGGCACAATCTTAGAATTAGAGGGTACTGGTTTAAAACAAAAATGAGGAGAAATTTCTTTAGCCAGAGGGTAGTGAAATTATGGAATTCTTTGCCACGTACAGCTGTGGAGGCCTGATCATTGGGGGTATTTAAGGAGGAGATTGATAAGTATCTAATTAGTCAAGGTATCAAGGGATATGGGGATAAGGCCGGAAATTGGGGCTAGATAGGAATAGTATTAGTTTAGCTCATGGAGCAGACACGATGGGCCAAATGGCCTACTTCTGCTCCTTTGTCTTGTGATCTTGTGAACAAAAACAGCAGGGCACTACAAAAAATATAATCAAAATATAGATACGCAATTGATACAAGATAACAATTGCACAATCCTTAGTATGGATGAGGCCTGATACTCAATAGGCCTGATTAATTATAGATTTGCATTTGAATGAATTGAGCACAGAAGTGTGATTAATGCACATCCAGTTTAACGATAAATGGAGATCTGGATCACAGCTGTACAAACTCCGGGTAAAAAAATGTTTAATTCCCCAACTGATTTCTAGGTTATTTTAAGTTAGGCAGGGCACAAAAAAAAGTCAGTCATGAGGATAGAGACTCGCCCTGAACCAGCTCACAAATCTCTTGATATTACATTTTCATCATCTAGTCAGAAATCTAAGACATACAGAAGCTTTCCATGTTTCACACTTTTAAAACATGCTGCTGTTTCCAGTGGCAACTTTTAAATCAAGGATACAAAGATGCCTTCTCTGAAAGTGTGTCCAGCCCTTGGGTTTCGAACTGCGAATCCATAATGTATCTTCTTTGATTGCTTTTAAGAAACACAGGAAAATAGCAAGAGTAGGCCTTTCAGTCCTTTGATCCTGCTCCAACATTCAACGTGATCATGGCTGATCACCTGCCTCAATATCAGATTCCCACTCTTTCCCCTTACTACTTGATGCCCTTTGTGTCTAGAAAATCTATCTATCTCCTTCTTAAGTAGTTTCAGTGACTTGGATTCAACAGCTTTCTGTGATGGAGAATTCTACATGTTCACCATTCACTGATTCAAGAAATTTACCATCATCTCAGTTCTAAATATCTTACCTGGTGTTCAGAGACTGTGACCCTCTGATCCTAGATTTTTTTCCCAACCCCCATTATCCAGCCTGTTGAGCCCTGTCTGAATTTTATATTTTTCAGTGATACAATACTCTAGATTACATTAGTTCAATTCCATTCTAGCTAGTGTCATGTTCAATTCAACACTATCTTCTGACTTTTTAAATTTATGGCTCTAGATATAAATCATAAAGATTCAATTCCTAAAGATTCAATTCCAATAGGTTCTAAAAAGTTTTATTTTACATTTTTCTCTAAATTGAAAATATCACTTCTTCGCTCATCCTTCTAGACAACAAGTGGTCTCCCACAGAATTTGATGGGCATCATCATAATTTGTTACATCAATAGAAGACTGAAGGATCTGCAGTAACAATTGATCTAAATCCAGAAATGATAATTGCAGGTCCAGAATATCGATCAGTCTGGAATTTCAATTGATTTTCTGCTGATTTAACTCCAAACTTTTAAGAAGTAGTTTTACCTTCCTCAGTTATCCTTTCTGTTAAAATTAAAGAAAAACACAGCGAAACTTACAATGCCACAAGATCAAATTTTTGCGGTGTTTACATGAATGAAGCTTCCAAATTCAAAATATGCCAAGAATTGATTCTCTCCCAAGTGTAAGTGAAGTATAAACACATTCCTTGGCCTCTGGTATAGTATTTAATGAAGCAAAAGAGCTAAGAATTGATGGTTTCTGATCTCCTGACTCATGAAATTCAAATAGGATTCAAATAAAAAGTGCAAAAGAGAATTATTACTGAGGCTTCAGGATTAGATCTGGGTATTTATGAGGGACTGATGATTCTTTCCATATGCAATATATACACATAACTTGATATTTTTTATTCAGTCACAAGATGTGGACCTTGCTAGCAATGTTGATGTTTATTGTACATCTCTAAATGTCCATGGACTAAGGAAACAGTTATATATCTGCATGTTGATAGATTTGGAGTCACAAAAAAAGCTAGAAAGTGTAACAATGGCATATTTCCTTCCCTGAAGGACAGTGAAGAACCAAAGGAGCTTTTACAATAATTGAGAAGTTTAATGGCTACAAATTTCTTTTTAATTCTTTTTTTTTATTTACTTAATTGTTTGAATTTAAGTTCCCCAGTTGTCATGGTGAAATCAAAATTTGTGTCTCTGGAGCAATGCCCCAGACTCTACTGCAGGTCTTGCAAATTAACCATGTTTTCTTCCCTAGACCAGAGACACTGACACTAGTTGCAACACGTTCCATTTCCACTTACGTAGAAAAACTGACACTGAAACTACAGTTCTCCTCGTTGTTATTGTCGGGCTATCATAGATGCTGTCCTCAGTATATTTCATTCAGTTTAAGAGGGTAGTCATAGAGAAGTTCTAGGAGAAAAAAATCTATTAATAAAACCAGCTAAAATGGCATAAATGATTTGTATAACTTAACTTCACTTACAGTATCCTATTGCTAGTGGCAATGAGCCATTTGAATGAACAACTAACCAATTAGCCTTGGCAACGGCAAGTAAAAAGGAGGGCAATTGATTTGCTTTATGCATGGTGTGCTCTGCGCATGAGCTGGTTTAGAAATTCCCCATTCAGACAGACTAATCTTTAAAGTCCTTTTATTATCTTCATAGAGAGGAAACTGCATACCAAGAAAATGAGATATGAAAAAGTATAAAATGTTCTAACATTTCATAGCAAGTATGTAATCTCAGATGACACTATTGTGTAGATCCTGCTACTTAAACCTACAAGCCTATTACAGATTAGCAGAAAACAGATTTAGCATATATCAACATTAACTCTGGAACTCAGAATCAGGCATAAAAGGCAAAAATAATAGCTGCATTCCTGTAGACCATTAGAGTCCTGGTATCTCAAGGTTGTGAACAAGCAGTTTTTATGTATGTATGAAATAAACATCTCATGGATTGAAGATATTTATATCTACAGATCAATATGATAAAAGCATGCTGATTGAAATCTTTTAAGCTATCAACAATTGAAAATACATAAACTCCTTTGGCAATAAGTCTGTTAGAAACAAGAAACAGTGTTAACCTCTTGGTTAAGATCCTTTAAAGAACTGGTCTACCTGAAATGCTAATCTACATTTTCAGTTGTTGATAGGGAAAACATATACCTCCAATATTCCAGATTGGCAGCATTTGGAGCTTAAGTTCACCATTTTGAAAACAACACTGTGATTTTAAATTTATTTGAGGGAATATCCTCTTTTGTCAATTAGAACTTCAATGAAGCATAATTAAAATGCTGAGTTTTATCAAACACAATTTAAAAGCATCCAAGGCAAATTTTCTCAAAAGGTGCTTGCAGACTTCACTTAAGATTCAGTACCATCACTGAGCATTATTCTACTATAAAGTGACTTTTCAATTTATGAAGCATACGCATGGTGGATTTCAAATGGATGCAATTTTTACTTTGATCATTTGCTTGCTTCCCTCCTCAAAAGATTCCTTGCTGCGTTACAGTTCCACAGATGCTGGTTGTCCTCTGGTAATTCACCAAAAAGCCAAGATTCGTGTCTTAGGCTTTACATTAACTGCTACTGTTAACCATACTGAAGATGCATCTGCCTTCAATAGCCGTACATTCTCAGGTTTGAGTGAATGTTCCTATCAAATTTTCCCCTAGCTATTGCAAGAGCATGTGGATGTCAAGTCTAATTCTCCTCTCTGATCAAGCTGAGATCAGCTAACGGATTCACCTATCCAACTGACAAACCATTGAAAAAAAAAGGCTAGTTGGCCTTACAACTCCTTGAGCTTGATTAAAATGATGGCTGAAGATTTTCCTCACGGCCACTTTCCTGCCTGATCCCTACATTCTTTTAATGCCCAAAAATCTATCTCTGCCTTGAATATACTTAAGCACAGAATCCATAAACATCTGGGAATAAGATTACAAAGATTTACAAACTGCTTAGTAAAGAAAAAAAATCTCAACTCTGTTTAGCTCCTTATCTTGTGACAATGCTGTCTAGTTAAAGGTTTTCCAGTCACTAAAAATATTCTCTCAGCATCTACACTGTCAATCACCTTGTATGTCACAATGAGGTATGGCAGCCACGCAGTGTTAAATATGCAAACACTTTCGTGTGCAGCACATTTTCAATTATCTCTTTCATGAGATTCAGTAAGGGTTCAGTTTGTAGATATCTTCATCTTTGAACAGGTACAGGAAACCTCTCAGGGTTCACACATTGAATTTTTCTTTTGAAAGGTGTTTTGATCCAATATTTATGTGTGCTCAAGGCATAGAACTTCAAAATTAAATATCTTTAAATTTGAAAATAAATCTAAGGAGATTTATAACACTCCTGCACCCATTTTAGATAATTTTGGATTTTAATTTTATGAACAAAAAGTTTGACAAGCAAGGAGGAATACTGTAAGGCCCTGAATTCAGCAGTGATTTAAAAAAATAAATCAGAATTTATGACAAGCCCTATCAATGAATGGTAACAACATGCCCATTAAACATCAAAGCCAAATAAACAAGTAAAATTGAATGTCTCCCCGAAAGCTCCATTGATATTTATATATGATGTCAAAGATTGTCTGAAAGTACATCAGAAACCTACCTTCGACTCTGTGACATTATATGATCAAAACCTTTAGTTAAATTCAGTTTCCATCCACCAGCAGGGCAAACACATTATTATTTGATTATGCTACAGTTTTTCCTCCCTCCCAGTCAATACAAATCTGAGGTTTCTGAGCGTAAAGACTGGTATTAGTAACAGCTCAGCAAGCCACTGGGTAAAATGGGATATTTCACAAAGTACGACACAATAGCTGATTAGAGTTGTCAAGCACCTGGCACTGCACGATTAAACAACCTAGGTGTGCAAGTGAATGGCAGTAGCATAGGATAACTGTAGGCAACAGCTTCAAGAATACCATACAACAGGTAATTTGCAGCTGTGATTCCGCAAATGAGAACTCCTGAAGTAAGTTTTCCCCTCTTGGGAGGTGCTGGGGAGGCCATATCCTTCTATACAAGAAGAGAGCAGTAGATGTCATTTGGAAAGAGTCTGAGAATATACTTGGCCTAAGATAGTGTTGATAATAGGTGTCAAAACAGAAAGTAAGAAGAGAAAAACAAATAAAATTGTAGGAGACATAAAAGACATAAGATGCTGGAATCTGGAGCAAAAAAAAGAGCTGCTTGAGGACTTCAGTGGGTCAGGCAGCATCTGTGGAGGGAAATGCTGACATTTTGGGCCAAGACCCTTCGACCTGTCTGAAACAAAACCTATTCTATGGTTGAAAACAGGTCACTTTAACCAACAATAATCAAGCTTGAAATTTAAAATGCAGCAAAAAAATTTCAAGTATCAGAGTCAAAACTTGTAAAATTAGACATCTTAAGGAAAGCAACGTACTAATGCCATTTTTTAAAGGTGTAGATCTGAGTGAGCTAAGTAACATTCATTATTCAATGCTGTCAGTTGGCCATTTTAGTACATTTAATATTAAATCACCTAATGTTGCTCATTTAACTTTTCCACCAAAAACGTGCTTCTTAATAATATGTACCAGTACAAACAAAAATGATTACTATGTAAAAATGATGGTAATTCAACCTGCAGTTCTCCCATAGCAACTTTCCATTCTTCTATTCCATGAATTTTGAACCAGGTATTGGGCAGCAATCCACCATTAGTCTGGGACAACTGCAGTCAAGACAATCATAATACCTTAAGTTTGCAACTGTTTCCTATTTTAACAAATGTCATGTTATAATGTTGTAGAATCATAGAATTTTACAACACAGAAGAGCATTTGGCTACCACGTTCATGCTGGCAGTCTGAAAAATAAAGTTTCTTTTCCTTAATTTTTCTTCACATGATGTTAATTTTCTAACTTAAATATTCATCCATTTCCTCATTTATCTGATCAAAACTTCAGATAACTTTGATGCATCTTTCCCAGCTCTCCCCTTGATCCTTTCTGCTGAAATGAACAGAGCACACCATGCTCAGTTATTGTTCATTGTCTTGTCAACGAATCTGTTGCTTTGAAAACGAGAATAGGTTTTTCTTTAACGAGCCAGAACAGCTTTCGTAAACTAGTAAACAGTTCATTAATTCCAAAGCAAAAAAGTACAAATGTTGGACATCTGAAGTGAAAACAGAAAATGCCGGAGATACTGCATGTCTGGAGTGAAAAATTATCAATGACCTTTCACTAGAATCGGAAAAATGAGAAAACAAGCACGTTACAAGTTGCAGAGAGAGAATGGAAGGAACAAAGACAATGGCTATGCTAAAATGAAGGCCATTGTTCAGGTGATGGAAATGCTGATGACTATTTGCTAATCATTGCTGATCTGTCTGGAGGAGTATAAAAGGAAAAGATCAGGGCAAAAGAGAAAAAAGTGCTGTAACTATGAGATGCAGAATACAGCAATTAGTGCAAATCTGATGTAGAAGAAAATGCTGGAAGTACCCAAATATCATCTGTGTGGAGAGAGAAAAACTGACTTCACTTTACAAGTGGATGACCTTACATCAGAAATGGAGACACAAGAGATTCTGCAAATGCTGGAATCTGGAGCAACACACACAAAATGCTGGAGGAACTCAGCAGGTCAGGCAGCATCTGTGGAGAGAAATAAACAGTCGAGACCCTTCGTCAGGACCTGGAAAGGAAGAGGGCAGAAGCCAGAATAAGAAGGTTGGGGGAGGGGGAGGTGTACATCCAGGCAGGTGATAGGCGAGTCCAGGTGAGAGGGGGAAGGTAGGAGGGTGAGGGTGGGGGAGACGGGAGAAGTAAGAAGCTGAGAGGTGATAGGTAGAAGAGGCAAAGGGCTGAAGGAGGAATCCAGTAGGAGAGGGCAGTGGACCATGGAATAAAGGGAAGGAGGTGGGGAAAGAACAGGCAGGTCATGAGGGCAGGGGAAGGGAACACCACCTCATATTTTGCCTTAGTAGTCTCCAACCTGACAGCTTCAACATCAATTTCTCTAACTTCTGGTAACTCCTCCCCTCTTCCCTCATTCCTGTGGCCCTCTTCTCTTTCCCTTTTCCCCGCCCTCACGACCTGCCCATCCCTTCCCTCGCCCTCATGACCTCTTCCTTTCCAGTCCTGATGAAGAGTCTCAACCTGAAACATCGACTGTTTATTTCTCTCCATAGATGCTGCCTGATCTGCTGAGTTCCTCCAGCATTTTGTGTGTATTACATCAGAAATGGTCAGGTTCTGACACAAACAGGAAAGCTGTTCATCTGAAGTTGCGGAATTCAACATCAAATTTAGAAGACTGCAATGTGCCTAAACAGGAGATGGGTTGCTGTTCCTCAAGTTTACCTTTTGCTTTTTTGGAATAGAACAGGCAGAGAGAACAGATTGCTAAAGGGATAGAAAATTACAGCGCCAGGCAATTGGAAACTAGGATCACCCTTGCAGATTGAGCAGAAATGTTCCACAGAATCTACATTTAGTTTCACCAATGTAGAGACCACATTGTGAGTACTGAATGCAGTTCATTAATATTTGCTTGAATGCTTTGCTCACATCTACATTATCTTTCACATCTTTCGAAGTCTTCTACTTCGTTAATTGTGTAAAGACACATTACGCCTTGATGGTTGGTCCAATTCTCAATAGCAACTGTACACACATCCACAGAAGTCCTGCTTCCCTCCCCCCAACTGTCTTAAACTTACCTTAAATGGTTTTAGGTTACAGAATGCTTTCACGTATGCTACTGGCGCTTGATCCCATACCAATTTCATCATGAAGAATGAGTCCTCATTTCTGATGTTATTGTCGTACCAATGCATAAACTTAGAATCCATGGTCTAAGGGGGTTGGAAGAGCATGGGGAAGTTCCTTCTCTACTGTTGAAGTGTAAATAGATGCTGGCTGCAAACGTAGTTTATTAACATCTTCTTTCCCGTCCTCACCACATCATAAACTGTTTACTTTAAGACTGACCATTAGTATAACGTATAAGTGGCTGCATGAAAGGATTGGGCAAGTAACACAAAAGCATTTGACCACATAAATTAAAAAATAAGAACTCATTCTATGTAAACAGACTGTTTCTGAACATTGACATTAAGTGTTCCCAGACAGAAAGTCTGGAAGGTTTGACAGATATGGATCTGGATTATCTCATCATAGAAATAAAACTGCTTTGCAGACTCCAACAATAAAACTAGCAAGTCAGACTGGATTTAGTTTGCGGTAGGCATTTGAATGAACTCATCCAGGTAGAAACTGCTTTCCGCCCAAAGCAGCCAATGTATTGCAAGCATGAACCAGCAGCCTCGGGCCACACTTTAATAATACTGTGAAACCTGCACTGAGTTAAGAGACTACTGAGATGACGTTGGTGAGTGGAATTTGTACTTACTACCTTCCTCACAGTTCTGGAGCATGCAGGAAGCTACATGAAGATCAACACAGGTCACCAGTTACAACTGTACTAAGAGTTGACAGGACCACCGTTGATCCATCCAAACTCATCACTAGATGCAAACACACACAAACATCTCTACTGTTGCTTTGGTAGTCTCCAGCAGTCCCTTTATGATCAGTTCGGCCATAGCAGAACAGGAAACACATGCACACTCCACTTAGCTTTTCACAAATTTAGCAAAGGACCCAAAACGTCCCATATTTCCTTATGACGTGGAAGGAGACTACTTGGCCCAACGAACCTACGTCAGATGACAAAGCATTCCACTCAATCCCATTCCCCACTTACTTCCCTGTAACTATTTCTTCTCACAGGCCCATTAACTCCTTCAATGCTCCTACCTACCAACAGTGAGTAACTTATTAAAGGAGTAGCCAAATTAACCAATAATATGTGTTTGGGACATGGGAAGAAACTGAAGCACCCATGGGAAAGCTGAGGTCATAGTAAGAACATGCAAACTCCAGATAGATAACACCACAGGTCTGAATTGAAAACAGGTCACTGGAGCTGCAAGAGAGAAGCATTACCAGCTGCATTATCCTTCTTTGCATATTTAAATTGCTCCATGTTTGACTTCTGGTGACCTGCCAGGGACTCCTAAAAACAGCAAGCATCAATAATGGTAATAACGCTGTAAACACTACAGATTCTGATACCCAGACACTGGAATACATTTTATTCATGTCATGCCCCATCATGTCAAGTTTAATTATTGCAGTTCTAGAATAGCACAAGATTAAGGCCCTAAATAAAGATGTTCAAAATAGATCAGAGTCCAAAATACACCTTTCAAGGTAGTATATGTTCAAAATGTGGAAAGCAATATCTATTAACATAGTTTTTAAATTAAAACAGAACAGCAATAGAAATCTGCAGACCAAAGGGATTTCAAAATGTAAGCTTTTATAATCAAAGAAGTAAGACTGCAGATTATTTTTAAGTAAAATTATGCTCTGTATATGTTCAAAAATTATGCTCAATAGTTCTGAGAACCTGAATTTATAGGTATATTTAAATCTTTATTTATATTCTACAAAACAAATCTGTCTTCCACAAAGCTCTTTTCACCACGCTAGTGGAACAGAACATTCACGAACTGTAAGATGATAGCATTTTGTCTAAATTAACAAAATGTAGCACCTTTTTATTTAAAATTAACACATTATACACATCAGCCATGCACATCAGAACACCTCCTACTACACAGTAGTCTTTGCCCCTTCTCGGTCTTTCAACACCTCCATCAGCCTAAAGTGCTTCTGCAAAAAAAATGTTGACAGGACATTTTGTTTCACTTGTGCAAGTTACAAAACGTCCCTGAGACACTTCTTAATCTCTGCCAGGCCTCAAGAACAGTCTGAAGTAAGATAGGATCTAAAATAGGCCAGTACGTCCATCATTACATCTTAGAGTAAAAAAATAAAGAACAGCAGCACATGCACTTTTCATAATGTCTCTCAAAATGTCCCAAGTGCTTCACACACAAAAAAAAGTTCTTTTCTGAAGTGTTGTCTCTTGCACTGTAGGCAAATGTAATAACCATTTTGCACATTATTACATTCCACAAGATAAATGACTAGTAGTAACAACTGGGAGAAGAATGTTACCTGAACTCCACAAGGTTTCCCTGAATTTTGTGGTGAACTATGGGGTTTTTACATCCATTTACACTGGTTTTAACTTTTTCTTATTGACAGTACAGCAGTGTAATGATTTTGACTGCTCTAGTGAAGATCCAGCAGATTCTTCTTGTGCTCTAAATCCCTAATGTTTCTTCAATGTACCTGAAAATTGCCACGGCAGTCCATTAGAGTAATGATCATACAAATTAGGAGTAGGAATGGGCCACTCAGCCCCTCAAGCCTGCAATGTAATTTAATAAGATCATGGGTGATCTGATTCTACATTCAACTCCACATTCTTATCTATCCTTGGTAACCTTCACCCCTTTGCTTATCAAATACCTATTCCTGCCTTAAAAATATTCAAAGGCTCTGCTTCCATCAGCCTTTGAAGAGGGTTCCAAAGACTCATTACCCTCAAAGAAAAATTTCTGTTTCATCTCTATCTCAAATGGGCAACCATATGTTTTTAAACAGTGACTCCTAATCCTACAATCTGTCGCAAGAGAAAACATCCTCTTCACATCCACTCTGAACCCTCAGGATCTTTTACGTTTAAATCAAGTCCAAGTGCACATTCACTCTTCCAAACTCCAGTGGATACAAGGCTAAACTGCTATTCTTTCCAAATAAGACAATCCATTCTTTACAGATATTAGTTCAACAAGCCTTCCCTGAACTGCTACCAATACATTGAAACCCTTCCTTAAATAAACAAACCAATACTGTACACAGAATTCCAGATGTGCTGTGCTGTAGTATCCTATGATCTATGATTTTATATGGTCTCAGTAATGCTGTATATAACTAAAGCGTAATCTCCCTACTCTTACACATGGCATTTATTCAATGTTGAACTACTTGAAAGCTTTTTTTCTCTTGCCAGTTTGTTCTGCTCCTGACACAATGTCAGGACGTGCTTCCATGTGCATTGGCTACATTCTTCTAACTCTACTGAGTGACTGTATGGTCCTGTGAAAATGTTAATCAAGTCCTGGTCCAGAAATAACAGAATATGAGCCAATCCTATCTTTATTCAGTGTTCATATTCTGTTACTTCCAGGCTTCCATGAACTTCTCTGAATAGAAATTTGTTCTTTTCTAATGTGTCACTTTTTTTTAACTGGGATTAGCTGCCACAGCAGAGATTTGGGGCTAAATTTGGGACTTTCTTGGTTTGTTGCTTTAAACCTGCTCATCCATTGTCCCCATGCTTGTTGGTCCTCAATGACTGAGCTTGAATGGAAGCCCAACAAGTACACCTCCATCACCATGCTCCATAGCTAATATGAATGTATCCTCACATTGAACAAATTCCCATTTGACTCCACTATCTCCCTCCAAATAAAGGTGTTGGTAGGGGAACCAAAATGGCTTTAGAGTCAGAGTTATACAGCATGGAAACAGACTCTTTGGCCCATCTCATCATGCCAACCAAGTTGCTTACCCGAGCTAGTCCCATTTGCCTGCGTTTGCCTCTAAACTTTTCCTATTCATGTAACAGTTTAAATGCCTTTAAGCATTTGTATTTGTACCCACCTCTATTACTTCCTCTAGCAGCTCGTTCCATATACCCATCACCTGTGTGAAAAAGTTGCTCCTCGCACCCCCTTTAAGTTTTTCCACTCTCACTTTAAATCTATACCCTCTAGTTTTAGACTCCCCCACCCTGGGAAAGACTGTGACCATTCAACCATATCTATGCCCCTCATGACTTTATATACCTCTATAAGGTCACCCCTCAGCCTCCTATGCTTCAGGGAAAAAAACCCCAGCCTATTCAGTCTGGTAACATCCTTGTGAATCTTTTCTGCATCCTATGCAGCTTAATGACATCCTTTCTATAGTTTGGCAACCAACACTGCACACAATACTCCAAGTGCTTGCTTGTTTCATTATGGGATATGTTTCTGATAATAATCCTGCTCCTTCTCTTTTCTTAACACTGTCTTTTGTTTCTCGTCCCACTACCAGTCCCTTTTAGCTATGCACTATCATCCCTTTAATTATTTAATTTCTTGACTTCCAACTAATCACAGAATTTCCATATTGTTTCCTACTTCCCTTACCCCTTTCCCTGCATCTTTATGTCTGTTTATAACTTTATCCAGTTCTGATGAAAATCTTCAATCTAAAATGCTAAATTCAGTTCCTCTCCACAAACATTCTGCTCGAGTTGTTGAGTATTTCCAGCAGTTTGTATTTTTACTTCAGATTTCCAGCAACCACAATATTTTATTTTCACTCTATATAGACTCCTGGTTAAGAGAATTCTCAATTTTGTTTTCAAACCCTCCCAATGGGCTTGCTCATTCCCCATCTCTTCCAAACCTACACCCTAAAGATAAGTGCATTCATCTAATATGATCTCTTGCACTTCCTTAATTGGAATTGCTCCTCTAATACTGGCTTCACTTCTCGTGGCAACTTCTGGAAGTTCTGGAAATCCTTTACCTCTTTTCCTCTTGGTATAGATACACCATAAGGGCCCATAAAGATACATCTGCATAATAATGCTCTTGAATATACACATTTTTGCACACTTTGGCAGTCAGTATTGTCTGCAAAGATATTAAATGTTAGCAGATTACAAATGCCTCTGAGCATAATCTAAGAATTTTAAGATAGCTTTATTAGTCACATGTACATCGAAACACACAGTGAAATACATCTTTTGCGTAGGGTGTTCTGGGGGCAGCCCGCAAGTGTGGCCATGCTTCCAGCGCCAACATAGCATGCCCACAACTTCCTAACCTGTATGTCTTTGGAATGTGGGAGGAAACCAGAGCACCCGGAGGAACCCACGCAGACACAGGGAGAATGTACAAACTCCTTACAGGCAGTGGCCAGAATTGAACCCAGGCTGCTGGTGCTGTAATAGCATTACACTAACTGCTACACTACCGTTTACCATGTAATCCCATTTACCATGTGAAAATATTTTTTATTCCTTTTGCATTAAAGGAAGTAGGGTATGATGAAGCAGAACATTTGAATAGCACTGTGAAATATGCTATAGCATAAATACTGCCTGTCATATGACTGATATGAAGTTGAATTCATAAGTTTATCTCAACAAAAGATGTTTATTACCATTTTAGTGGAAGGACACTATAATTATTAAAAAGACTGTAAAACTTACACTGACCATAAAGGATGGAGTGGTCAATTGAGTTCCTTATTTATTGTCAGACAATATTTATTATCTGACAAGCTGTTTCACTAATGGCAGTGATTACAGTTAATTTTCAATTTGGTGAATTGACACTTCACTGTGACAAATTGAATGATTAAAATCAATATCTACTTATTTCAGCAAAAAAAAATCAGATTTGTGTCAGCTCATTAGAGCATTAGTAATATAAACTGACAAAATCCCTTGTTCATTAATTCAACTTTTCCATGCTTTTAACTATTGCACAACTTTCCACCTGAGGATGAATCTTATTTGCCATGTGAAGTATTAAATATTTCTTGGAGATAATAATGGGCACAATAATTCCTTAGGGAACAGTGTGTTGTGGCCCTATTATTGAAAGGAAATGCAGTTAGAGAGTTAGTAGCTGTATCTTCCCAGGCTTTCCTGGCCTAAGCAGCACTTGGATTCAGAAACGTCTTTGTTGCTGGCCAGGCTCTACAGAGCCTAGAAGCAAACTTTAGATCTGGGTAAAGCTAAATCTACAAGTCTGCCAAGAGGCAATACAAAACAGATGATACAGCATAAAGAGTGCAAGTTGAAAAAAAGATAAAAGCAGCTTATTTGAGTTGGTGCAGAGTAAGCATTGTACATTAAAAGGTTCACAGCAAACTCATCAGTTTGCACAATGTCAATGGACCAAGTGGATCCCAGATCTAATTGTCAGCCTGTGCTGAATTAGCTGATTTCAACTTGTCTAAAGGGTAATGCAGATATTCTCAGTTTCCTGCATTAATGGGGAAGAAAAATCTGTCAGAGCTCTGGATTGCTCTCTGGTCTCAACTGAAGGAAAGTGCACATATACTGTCAAACAGCCAGCCAATGCAAACTGCCAAGGCTCCAAATTAAGAACACCAAAGGGATGATAAGGTACTTGAAGGATGGTGCTGGCCAAACTGTAGCCAAACAGAATAAGCACTTTCAGCAAAGAAGGGGAAGAATGGGAACAAAAGTCAAAACGGAGCAAAAACACATTACGTTTGTACAATTTGTTTTGTTTCACTCGGTGTAGACCCACATCTGTATCTCACTAACATCACAACCTCATTTCTCTTTTTTGATCTGCAGCAACTCTTTTTGGAACTGCAGAGCCTTTAAAAATGTAGAGTCCAACTGTATTCATTTCATAATTGTATTTGTGAGTCTTCACAATTCACTTGGACCAGCAACATGGGGGAAACTAGATAGGTCTCAATTAGTACTCCTGAAATATTATGAAATATGATAATATGAATATATATTTGAATATTTGAGATGTGCTTTCATAATGCACCAGTGTGATCAGTCTCAACAACAAATTACACCTTAAATGACAACAGAAAATGGAAATAGCCAGTGGGTCATGCAGCTAGAAATTAGTATTAGAAAATAGCCCCAACTATTTGGAATTCCAAAGTACTGAATTAATTAAAGTTGTTCCACCTTCCAAGAGAGGTGGAACATCCGGTTAGGAGGAAGAAGCCAGCATACATAAGGTTTAGGCAGCAAGGATCAGATAGGGCTCATGAGGAATATAGGGTAGCAAGGAAGGAAGTTAAGAAGGGGCTGAAGAGAGCAAGAAGGGGACATGAAAAGGCCTTGGCGAGTAGGGTTAAGGAAAACCCCAAGGCATTTTTCACTTATGTAGAGCAAAAGGATGACGGGAGTAAAGGTAGGACCGATTAGGGATAAAGGTGGGAAGATGTGCCTGGAAGCTGTGGAAGTGGGTGAGGTCCTCAATGAATAATTCTCTTCAGTATTCACCAAGGAGAGGGGCCTTGATGACGCCGAGGACAGCATTGGTAAGGTTAATGTTCTAGAGCATGTTGATATCAAGAGAGAGCATGTGTTGGAGCTGTTAGAAAATATTAGGACAGATAAGGCCCCGGGGCCTGATGGAATATTCCCCAGGCTGCTCCGTGATGCGAGGGAGGAGATTGTTGAGCCTTTGGCTAGGATCTTTGAGTCCTCGTTGTCCATGGGAATGGTACCGGAGGATTGGAGGGTGGCAAATGTTGTCCCCTTATTCAAAAAAGGTAGTAGGGATACTCCAGGGAATTCTCGACCAGTAAGCCTTACGTCTGTGGTGGGCAAGCTGTTGGAAAGGATTCTTAGAGATAGGATCTATGGGCATTTAAAGAATCATGGTCTGATCAGGGACAGCCAGCATGGCTTTGTGAAGGGCAGATCATGTCTCACAAGCCTGATAGGGTTCTTTGAGGAGTTGACCAGACAGACTGATGAGGGTAGTGCAGTAGATGTGGTCTACATGGATTTTAGTAAGGCATTTGACAAGGTTCCACATGGTAGGCTTCTTCAGAAGGTCAGAGGGCATGGGATCCAGGGAGGCTTGGCCATGTGGATTCAAAATTGGCTTGCCTGTAGAAAGCAGAGGGTTGTGCTGGAGGGAGTGCATTCAGATTGGAGGGTTGTGACTAGCAGTGTCCCACAAGGATCGGTTCTGGGACCTCTGCTTTTCGTGAATTTTATTAATGACTTGGATGAGGGGGTAGAAGGGTGGGTTGGCAAGTTTGCAGATGACACAAAGGTTGGTGGTGTTTTGGATGGTGTAGAGGATTGTCGAAGATTGCAGAGGGACATTGATAGGATGCAGAGCTGAGCTGAGAAGTGGCAGATGGAGTTCAATCCGGAGAAGTGCGAGGTGTACACTTTGGAAGGACAAACTCCTAGGCAGAGTACAAGGTTAATGGCAGGATTCTTGGTAGTATGGAGGAGCAGAGGGATCTGGGGGTTCATATCCACAGATCCCTGAAAGTTGCCTCACAGGTGGATAGGCTAGTTAAGAAAGCTTATGGGATGTTAGCATTCATAAGTCGAGGGATCGAGTTTAAGAGCCACGAGGTAATGATGCAGCTCTATAAAACTCTGGTTAGACCACACTTGGAGTACTGTGTCCAGTTCTGGTCACCTCATTATAGGAAGGATGTGGAAGCATTGGAAAAGGTGCAGAGGAGATTTACCAGGATGCTGCCTGGTTTAGAGAGTATGCATTATGAGAGAGAGTAAGGGAGCTAGGGCTTTACTCTTTGGAGAGGAGGAGGATGAGAGGAGAAATGATAGAGGTGTGCAAAATATTAAGATGAATAGATAGAGTGGACAGCCAGTGCCTCTTTCCCAGGGCACCAATGCTCAATACGAAAGGAATGGCTTTAAAGTAATGGGTGGGAAGTTCAAGGGAGATATCAGAGGAAGGTTTTTCACCCAGAGAGTGGTTGGGGCATGGAATGTGCTACCTGGGGCGGTGGTGGAGGCAGGTGCATTGGTCAAATAGATAGACATATGGAGGAATTTAAAATGGAGGAATATGTGGGAGGAAGGGGTTAGATAGTCTTAGGCGAGGTTTAAAGGTCGGCACAACATTGTGGGCCGAAGGGCCTGTGCTGTGCTGTTCTATGTTCTGTGACTTGGAGGGAAATTTGCTAAGCACCTGCTACTCTTGACCTTCAAAGTGGTAGAAGGTATGGTCTGGGAATGGTATTGAAAAAGCCTTGACAAATTGCTAACTTACATCTTCTGGATGGCATGTGTTGCAGCCTCTGTGGTGGTGGAGGCAGTGAGTATTTAATGTGGGAAGTTGACCAAGAGCGCACAGGTTTAATGAAGAAACTTTTATTGAACTATTGCGATCTGTAATCTTACCACAGCATCCATTCTACCAGAACGACACTTTCACAACAGCACTGTGGCCTCACAGAGCGAGGCTGCCAATTTGGTACCAATTAGTGACAGTTTTGTGCTGTGGATTCATGCCAAGTAGGAGCTAGTTTAAGGCTGCCTAAGCTAGCTTCACAAAAAGACCTTTGTCAGCCAGCAGGACCATTTATAATGTTGTAACTTCAAAACTAAACAGAATTTTATTGAGAAACTTTGTAGTATTTGATTTTAATGAGCACTCCTGAAATGGATAGAACTCCTGGTCTTGCATGGTTCTTGGTTCTCATCATTTGATTTAAAAATGTTGGAAAACTTAATGCTTGCAACGTGACTATTAGAATTAAAAGACATCAGTATTCAGCTTCAAACTTCTTGTGGCAGAACGTACAGACAAAAATATAATCTGTATTTTTATTGCATCTTTCACAATGTTAGATTTTCATCTGTAGGGTGTGTGGCAGCATGCTCAAGCAATGTGTATTGACCAGATAATTTATTTTAGTACTATTGATGGAAGGATAACTATTAGCTAGCACATTAAGGATACTTTCCTTATTCAATCCTTGTTTTAGATCCATCTAAAAGTACTCACAGGACTTTGGTTTAACATCCCATTTAAAAGATGTCACTTCTCACATTGCACCACTTAACCAGATATTGCACTGGAATGTCTGTCTAGACCTTGCACCTCCAGAACCCAAAATCTTTTGACTCAGGACAGAGTATCAACGACTGAGCCATAATGATCAAGTGGCTTATAGGTGAGTGTTTTGTCAATGTTCTGAAAAAAGTCTTTCAAAGGTTCCTTGTAGCAGAACATACAAATATATAATAATTAAGAGCTAAAGTACATTTTTGAGTAGAGGTGGAAGTTTTCACCGAGGGGAAATGGCAGTCATAAATAATAAAATGAACTGCACAAGATAGAGGAAAAAAAGGATAAACTCCAAAGTGAAACACACACTAAGAAATGCCACATCATCAAAATCTCATTTTATGTGCTAAATATGTTTTTCACAAAGCTAATGATCAATCATTTTGCCTCAGGACTAAATTAATTTACCTGCTACAGGTGCATACCCTGAACAGTTTCTACACCAGATGCAGCATTGCTTGAATTAACATATTACCTTATCATCAGATATTTTGATCATCTTTCCAATTTCATTAAGTATTTGCCAGAGTCTTACAAAATAGAAATTTGGAGGACTTACAGAATTGCTGGCTGGAACAAATCCACAAAACATTGCTCACAATTTGCAGTTTCCCTCACCTCAGAGGCCCACAGAAGTACATGATGCTTTGACCATACATTTGAGAAATTATTGCTGATTAACACAGGAAACATTACTAGAACTTGAGTTGAACTTTGCAAGGGAGATACAGTAAAGGTAATGGAAACTTGTTTTAAATCCAACATTCAGGCAACCAATATATCTTGCTGTACTATTTTAAAATATAATAACTATAGACTTCTTAATGTAATTAACCCTAAATTTAACCCCTGGTTAATGTTTGCATCTGCTATACCTCTTAGCCACACTTAATTTAGTAGTTGAGACAGCAACAGCTGTTGATCCATCTCAATTTCTAACAAACACAGATGGGTAAGACATAGGTCAAAGTAGTCTTTTTTTAATAAATAAAATGCAGTATGTGGTAGGGAAGATGACTAGAGACAGGCATTATTTTAATAGTTAAAAAGATGTGAGACAATTAACTTCATATCTTTATACCCACACATGTATATTATACAGAACTTGCAGGACAAAAACGCATCATTTGGCCCAATTAATCTTTTCTGATGCTTATGATGCAGACAATCCTCTTCTTCCCAAACTAGCAATCTGGAGGCCTTCACTAAAATCTCCAGAGACCAAAATTTAAATCCCAACCTAGCAGCTGTGACATTTAAATTCAATATATAATCTGGAAATTAAAAAGAAAATAGTCATCAATAAATATGACTACAAAACTAACAGATAATTATTTTTTTAAAAATCTAATTCATTAATGCCCCGCAGGAAAGAAAATCTACCATCCTTACCAGGCCTGGCCTTTATCCGATTCCAGACCCACATTGGGTTGGCTCTTGAATACTCTCTGAACTGGCTTAGCAACCCATAAATGCTATGTAAACCAGACTGAAACATTGTGTTTAGCTGCATTTGCAATGCTATTACCATTTTGGATGCAAACTATCTCCATCACAAATACTTAACTTTTCCAAGTAGCATCTAAAAGCCAATTGAAAATGAACTGTGTTCAAGTATTGCAGAAAACAATATTTTGTCAATGCTTGATGGGGCAGCAAAATCAAAAGATAAGGTGGTATATACCAGGCAGATTCTAGATATAAAGCATCAACTGTACATTCTCATTTTTAAGCCTTCTAGATGCCTTTTTAAAAAGTGATAATGCTGCAGAGCACAAGTTATTGCTGTTTTGCAATACCCAATTTTAAATTGGGGTGCCAAAGAGCCTTATTCTACAGATCTGTTATGTGGTTTTCCTGAGATTTGTGGATATCCCACCCCAAAAGTAATCAAGAAGTGCATCATTCACTATGAATAGATAATAGCTTCTTCACACAAGTGACTTTAGCTCAATCTATGCTTAATTACTTGGCAATGATGCTAGTTTTTGATTGCAGTCGAGTGATTATTCATAATCATTGCTGCTGCAGTTTTGTTAGTGCCAATATGAGATGAAGGGAATGAAGCAGCTTTGTTTAGACAACAGGCTTCCACTATACTGACAGGGTTAATGGGCCTTTTAATTATGACTCTTTCTCCCTCGAGCTGCAGCAATTATGGCTTTGCCAGGCTTAACATATGGCTGCCGTGTTCTTTCATAATAAGTAATAACTGGAATTTATTTTTCATTAGCTCCATTTCTTGAAAATCCAACCAGCTTGCTCATGGGATAGACTGAAGCCAGAGCACCTCAGCACCAGTGTATTTTTTTTTAATGCAGCTTCTTTCTCCTTGAACACAAGAAAATAGGAGCACAGTAAGCCACCATACCTCTCAAAACTGCCCAGCCATTCAATATGATCATGGCTGATCTATGCTGGCTTCAACTTCTCTTCTGTATCAGTTCCCCATAACATCGATTCCCTGATCTTTCAAATGTTTATCCATCTCCACCTTAAATATATCTAATGATCAGGCCTCCACCACCCTTGGGGGCAGAGAATTTTAAAGATTCACTATTCTCAGAGAAGAAATTTCTATGTACCTCAGTTTTAAATGACTGACCCCTTATTTTGCAGCTATGTCCCCTTGTTCTTGACTCTCCCACTAGAGAAAACATCGCAACATCTACCCTGTCAAGCCTCCTTAGGATCATATATATTTGAACATCATCATCCCTCATTCTTCTAAACCCAAGGAACAGAGGCCCAAACTGTCCAGCCTCTCTTGCTAGGATGACTCTGGGTTACTTTATACATGTCTCACCATCAGAGATAGACTTAAGCAATTAAGGAATGAGGATGTGCTGCATTGTTGGATGAGATGTTAAACCAAAGCCCTGTACACTCTTTCAGGCTTGCATAAAGGACTCCCATGGAACAAAGTTGAAGGAAGCAACTGATTTGTTCTCAGTGACCTGGCCAATATTTAGCATTCAACCAATATCACGAAAAAAAAGCCTAAAAATGCTTTTTTTTTGAGTTTTATGAAATTGTAATGGCGCACTAAGCCAATAATTACCATTTCACAAACTTTCTGGTTTTACAATGTTAACTTTGGGTATGTAGATTGTAATTTCTTCACATAGATATTTCAAAATACACAAGAAGATAAGAAACAGGAGCAGGAAGCAGCTATTTGGCCTCTCGAGCCAGCTCTGCCATTCATCAAGATCATGGCTGATCTACTACCTTGGCCCCATTTTTCAGCATTATCCCCATATCCCTCAATTGCCTTAATGCCCAGAAGTCTATTGATCTGTTTCGAATGAAAAGTGCAACTGAATTCCACAGCCATCCTGGACACAGAATTCACAGTTCTCTGAGTGAAAACAATTCACCTCATCTCAATCCTAAACAGGATAACTCTTATTATCAAACTGCTCCCCTTGGTCCTAGATTCCTCAGTCAAGTGTAGGATGAATATAAAAAACATAGGAAATTAGAAAAGTAGGCCATTTGGCTCCTCTAGCCTGCTCCACCATTGAATAAGATCATGGCCGATCCACTTTCCCACCCTCTTTCCAGAATCCTTGATTCCCTTACTGATAAAAAAATCTCACAGCCTTGAATAAATTCAAGGATTCAGCCACAGCTTTCTAGAGCAAAGAATTACAAAGAGTTACAACCCTTTGAGAGAAGAAATTTCTCCTTATCTCAGTCTTAAATAGGCACCCATTTACTTTGAGATCTGCTTCAGTCCTAGACTCTCCCACTAAGAAAAACAACCTATCACATACCCTAACAGACACCTGAAGAATCTTATGTTTCAATAAGATCTCCTCTCATTCTTCCAAACTCCAGTGAGTCCAGACCCAGCCAATCCAACCTTTCCTCACAAGGCAATCCTGCCATACCCAAGATTATTGTAGTGAACCTTCTCTGAGCTGCCTCCAATGATAATATACCTTTCCTTAAATGTGACCAATATGTTCACAGTACTCTACATGTGGTCTCACTATTGCTTGTACAGTTGTAGTAAGATTTCTCTTGCTTTTATACTCCAACTCAATTGAAATAAACACCAGAGCCCTATTAGAGCTCTAGCACTTGTTTACTAGCTTTGTGTTTCATGAGGACCCCCAAAATCCCTTTTGCTTCACCTTACTGCAATCTTTCTCCATTTAAATAATAATTGTTTTATCATTTTTCCTTCCAAAGTAAACAACTTCATATTTTCCCACATTATACTCCATTTGCCAAATTTTTGCCTACTTACTTGGGCTATTAGTATCTCTCCCTATCTTTTTGTAAACTGCATCCTCCTCACAGTTTGCATTCATATCCACGTTTGTGTCATCTGCAAATTTAGCTACAGTACATTCACCTCCTTTTTAATAATAGCCTTTAAAATATTTATTGTTATTTTACATTTACATGATACTTGAGTTCTCTCTTAATTTCATACTTTTAATTAATAGTCAGCAAAATATTTTAAAAGCTAATTAAAAATTCTGAATTTTCTTTCCTGATTTGCAATGATTGACCAAAGTCAAAATTATCGTCATATGCACAAGTACATATATGCACAGATGCAATAACAAACTTACTTGCAGCAGCATCCCCACAGGCACATCGCATCATATAAGCAATATTCACAAGAAAAACATAAATTAAACATAAAGTATACACAATTTTTACAAAAAAAACCACAAGTAGAACAAAAAAAATGAAGTCCATTTTAGTGCAAAGTGATCAGAGTGGTCATAGTGTTGCTAAAGTGCAGTGGTGATTAGGGTTTTTCTGGTTGTTTCAAGAACCGAATGGTTGAAGGGAAGTAGCTGTTTCTTAACCTGGTGGTGTGAGACTTTAGGCTTCTGTACCTCCTGCCTGAAGGTAGCTGTGAAAAGATGGCATGGCCCGGATGGTGGGAATCTTTGATGATGGATGTTGCCTTCTTGAGGCAGCGCCTCCTGTAGATACTACCGATGGTGGGGAGGGATATGCCCGTGATGTATTGGGCAGAGTCCACTACTCTCCGCAATTTCTTACGTTCCTGCACATTCAAATTACCATACCAGACCATGATGCAACCAGTCAGGCTACTTTCAACAGTACATCTGTAATAGTTTGAGAGAGTGTTCGTTGACAAGCTGGACTTCCTTAACCTCCTGAGAAAGTACAGACAGACGCTGGTGCACTTGCAACTATATGCTGGGCCCAGCACAGGTCATCTGATATATTAATGCTCAGGAATTTAAAGCTGCTGACTCTCTCCACGGCCGATCACCCAATGTAGACTGGCGCATGTTCACCCTCCTTTCCCTTCCTGAAGTCAACAATCAGCTCTTTAGATTTGCTGGTGTTGAGCGAGAGGTTGTTGTTGCAGCACCACTCAACCAGGTGTCCTATCTCACTCCGGTAAGCTGACTCATCACTACCTGTGATTTGACCAACAATGGTAGTGTTGCTGGTGAATTTGAAGATGGCATTAGAGCTGGGCTTAGCCATGTAGTCGTGTATATAGTGAGTAGAGCAGAGAGCTAAGCACACAGCCTTGATGTGCATCTGTGTTGATGATCACCAAGGAAGAGATGTTGTTACCAATCTTCACTGACCAAGGTCTGCCGATGGGGAAGTTGAGTATCCAGTTGCAGAGGGAGGTACAGAGGCCAGGTCTTGAAGCTTGATGATGAGTTTGGATGGGATGATTGTGTTGAACGCCATGCTGTAGTCAATGAACAGCAGCCTGACGTATGAATTCTTGTTGTCCAGATGGTCCAGAGCAGAGTGAAGAGCCAGAGAAATCACATCTGCTGTTGTCCTGTTGTGGAGGTAGACAAATTGGAGCAGATCCAGGTCATCTGTGAGGCAAGAGCTGATAGGCGCCATAACCAACCTCTCAAAGCACTTCATTATGATTGATGCAAGTGCTACCAGACGGTAGTAATTGAGGCAGGTCACCATGCTCTTCTTGGGCACCGGTACAATAGATGCCTTTTTGAAGCAGGTGGGTTCCTCAGACTGCAGAAGCGAGAGGTTGAAAATGTCTGTAAATATCCCAGCCATTTGGTCCACACAGATCTTCGGTACTCGGCCAGGTATGCCGTCTGGACCAGACACCTTTTGTGGATTCACCCCCTTGAAGGATGCCTGGATATCGGCCTCAGAGACTGAAATTACAGGGTCATCTGGAGACGTGGGGGCTTGTGTGGGTGTGTCATTAGTTCTCCCTATCAAAGCATGCATAAAAAGCATTGAGTTCATCCGGGAGTGATGGGTCATTGCCACTTACGCTACTTGATCTTGCCTTGTAGGAAGTTATATTGTGCAAGCCCTGCCACAGCTGTCGAGCATCTATATGTGATTCCAGTAATACAGAAATACCATTTTCTTCTTAATAGTTAGTACTGACTGCTGGCCCTGAAGTCAGAAAAATACTGCATAATGTTTTAAATTTATCTTTTGTTAACATCATTATACGAGTCACTACCAAAGTGTAAATTACGATGCCAATGAGCAGTGGACAATTGCTACAATGCAATATTATAAAGCCAACGAGTGGACAATTCCTCCTTAAGATGCACTTTTCTGCCAGTTGCACAAAGGCCAACACATGCTTGTGAGCTAAATCTGAGAGCAAAGTACTTTTTGGCTATTCTCCCTCTTATATATAAATCCAACAAGACTTAATACTTGACAGTGATTCTTCTGATTTGGGTATGGATGAGGTGGGCAGAGGGAAAGGGGGGAATTAGAATCTAGCCCTATTCTAAAGGAATAAATATTTTCCAGGGACTCTCACTCAACCAGTCACACATTCCCCTTCTGAGAAGTAAATTGCCTGTCTACCCTCACAGATCCTGAAAGGTGAACAGGAGTATTGTTTAAAAAAGGACACAAAGAATACTTTTCCTCTTTTGTCCTAAGTAATTATCTTGGAAGCAATGGAGGATCTATCATTGCAGTGAGTCAACAGTACAATATGCATCTGTAAATCTTTCAAGAAGAGAGGTAGGGAAGTCCAGGAACCAAAATAAATGTTCATTATGTGCATTTGGCTCCAGTGGAGTGTCCAGGTGGTGAGTTTCAGTGCTGCTTTGGAATGACTGGCTGCTATGCAGTTCTTTTTTCAGTCCAACAAGAAAATAGCTCCCTCAGGCTCTATTTTTAAGAGTACAATGCAAAAGACAAAACAATCTCAGTATCTAGCACTACAAATAAAACATTATCGTAAGAGCATGTAAAGGAGGTTCTCAACTGATAATGTAAACAGTATCAGCCTCTTTTATAATTCTGTCTATCATTTTATATTTGATGTACAAGTAATTGCTGCTCAACTGATTTAAGTGGTGGATCAATGGGGTCAAGGACTGACATTTTTTTTCCAAAGTTGCATGTTATAATGATGGATGTAGTAGTCCTGTGTATTCAAAGACAGTGGATCACTGTTTTTAGACTTCAGCATTCTGTATGACAGTTCTGCCAAGATACTAACTGAACAAAATACTCATTGAGATAACATTTAGAGAATGTGTAAACATGATATCAATGGATATATCCACACATTCCTTCAGTACACTTCAACCAATATGCTGGACAGTTCAGAGGCTGAAATAGCAGCATCTAGATTTTAACTGTGAACACTAATGAAATAATGAACCATTGGGCATTATTCAGATTTATACAAAATTGTGCATTTAGATCCAGTGATTAGATTTCATATTAGTCAACAACAACTCCCAATTATATACCATTCACATAGCAAAAACTCTGGAGCATAAAATAAGAAAGTCAGATGACCATCAAAGAATTTTAGAGGAGAAACTTAAAGAGGAATGAAATGTAGGGACTGCTTAAGAAGCTGATAATGATTTATACATTTAGCTTTAACTTTTTGCTTTTAAACCCTCTTCTTTTTAGAATGCACATAACTTTTTAAAATAGTGTTATTAACATCACAAGAAATAAAAATAGCATGAGTTTATGGAGGGAATTCAAGAGCTTAGGCTCTTGATCACTGAAGGAGTCACTGGAGAGCACAGGAAAAGTAATCTAGAGATAATAAAGGAATGGGGTGAGTGTTTCAGCAAAAGATGACACTAGCCAAGGCCATTTACAATTATGAAAACAGATGCCAGAAATATAAGGTACAAATCTTAATTTGGGGTCAAATGTGAGTTGGCTCCAAGGAAGTGGAATCTGCAATAAGGACTAAAGACAATGTCTTTGGACGTCAGCATTCAATTGGAGGACATTTCTGCTTATTCAGTACTGGATGACAAATTGACAATTGGGTGATCATAAGGGGTTATGGAGGTGAAGGAAGGTGTCATCAGTGTACATGTGGAAAATAACACTGTGATTTCAGATGTTGTTGTCAAGGGACAGTGTGTAAATGAGAAATATGAAGGGCCTAAGGCAAATCCTTGGAGACAAAGGTAATGGTTCTGGTGCAGAAAGAGAAGCCATTGCTGATGATTCTCTGGCCATAGCCGCATTGATATGGATGGAACTAGATAAGAGCAGCCCTCTTCAGATGGACAATGGTATAAAGGTTAGAGGTTGGAGGAGGTTAGTGTGGTCAACATGTCAAAGGCTGCAGGTAGGTTGCAAATGGCAGGGTGGGATCTTCAAGACTGATCAATTATTTTCAAGTCTAAATTGAGCTAAAAAGCCTGCTGATGTACAAGGACCAGGTAGAGGATTTTAAGAAGCTCAGAACTCATGCATTTGGTGAATATATTTTTACATACCTCGACCACCCAACTGAACGGTTTCAGATTCTAATGCTCTTTTTTAAGGTTTAACAAGGATGTTTCATGGAGATGGCTCCAACAAGGCTGGCTTGAAAATAATTACATCATTCTTGAAGGTAACTGCTAATGGGCTATTTTTTTGCTCAATGCCAGTTTACTTTTAAACTTCCATGGCTTTCAAACGTAGATTAGGCTGTCATTTCTTCTCAATCAATAGCACCAGCAGTCCACAGGGATCCAGGCCTCCATCTCATCAGCATTTTCAAAGCAGACAACTATCACATTTCATCAATCCCTTCCCTGGGAACCCCAGGGAGTTACTCAAGGATTAGATGTGAAAATTCCTTTTTTGTAATGCCTTTCATTACTGTTCGTAAACTGTTTTATCTTATCACTGAGGTGCCAGTTCTATTCTTCTTCGGTTCCCGTAATATTTTTAAGCAACATGGTCTGACATTTTTTTTTCACAAAATGTGTTTGTCACAGTGTTTCTGCAACTTGAATCAAGACTTTCACAGTGGTGCAAAAGGCCTGCTTAGATGAACAGGTCTAATTAAAACTGGTCACTGTTAATTCTTCACATATAGAATCTTAATTTTATAATACTAGAGGTGAATTAGACTAGCCATCTGAAAAGGTTATCTGTTTAATCTAACTGTTCAATCCTTATCCCACGTCCTTTCTTTTTATTAGTCACTCTTTGTAAAGGCTACTATGAAATTTGCAACCACAATTGTTCTTGGAGGGCATAAATTTTCAATAAAACATAAAACAATGTTTAACCACCATCTCTCATTAACCATCAGGTAATATTGTTAAATTTCTTACCTTTGGCTAATGACTCAATAACAAGTAGAAATAATTCTTAAATCAACTTTAACAAAGCATTTCAACTTTGAACATTTCTCCAAAATATCCGCTTAAACTGTTTTCAAAGCTAAAACCCCTCATTCTCAACAAAATCTTAATATATCATTTTTTACCCTTCTAATGATTTTAACTTCCTTCATAAAAAACGGTGTCCAAGGTAAACCGAAGCCTATGATTCATACTGATTTGTGTGTTCAGGGAAGTATACAAAGAATGGGAGCAAATATCCACAAAACAAAGGTCTTCCACCAATCTACTTGTGCTGCAGACCTGACATTACATTGCACAGATCCAAACCCCTGCCTCCCAATCCCCAACAATAAAGGTATACAACAAAACATCAGCGTTCTCTCCCAAGCCAACATCCCGGAATTGAGGCTTTAATTACACTCAGCTAGCTCCAATGGGCAAGCCATTTGTTCCAATACCTGACAACAGACTCCCAAAACAAACGCTCTACTCCGAGCTCTGTCATGGCTACAAATTACTAGATGGACTGAGGAAATGAATTAAGGACGTTGTCAAAGCCTCCTTGAAAACATTCCCACTGCCGAGAAAAACATAAGATAAAGGAACAGGACTAGGTCATATGGCCCTTCAAGCCTGTTCCTGTTATTCAGCAAGATCTCAGTCAATCAAAGTAATACAGCAAGTATACAGGCCCTTTGGCCCAACTTGTTATGCCGACCAAGGTGCCCACCTAAGCTAGTCTGGTTTGCTTGTGTTTGGCCCGTATCCTTTCCCATTCATATACTTATCCAAATGTCTTTTAAATGTCATTATTGTATCTGCCTCAACTTCTTTCTCTGGCAGCTCGTTCCATATAGACACTATCCTCTACGTGAAGAAGATGGCCTTCAGGTCCCTTTTAAATCTTTCCCCTCTCACCTTAAACCTATGCCCTTGAGAATTTGGTTCCCTTTCCCTAGGAAAACGACTGTGTGCATTCACCCTATCTATGCACCTCATGATTTAGTACACCTCTATAAGGTCACGCCTCGGTCTCCTACATTCCAAGTAACAAAGTCCTAGCCTGCCCAACCTCTCCCTATAATCTATTCTGGGGTAGATGTATATTCAATGTTATTGGATGGCAAGTTCCAGGATTTACACCCAACAATATCAAAGAAAAGGCAATATAGTTCCAAATCAAGATTGTGTGCATCTCGGAGGGGAACCTGTAAACATTGCTGCTCCTGCTGCCTTTGTGCTTCCTAGCAGTTGAGATCACAGAGTTTACACAGTTGCCAAGGTACAAAACAGCCACTGGATGCCAGTACATGGTCAGAAAGGTGGTGGATGGGATACCCATCAATGGGCTCTATAGGCACTCAGAGGAAGTGAAGAGTATACTGTACATCACTTTGCTGACATGTTCCCTTTAGATAGAAAGGCTTTGGGGTGTCATGTTATAGGCATTCAGTCATAATCCGAAGGATGGTAGCTTTGCACCACTGACTCCTCAGCCTCCTCAGCCAAGTACATACACCAAATGTCCAAACATGTGGTTCCTCATATTGCTTGATATTTAGCCTCTGACTTGCTCTTGGAGTTGACAGTAATTACATCACTCATGGCTGACTCATGGGAATCCCTAACCTACGGCTGTTCAAAATGAAGAAGGACATTCAGATGATACTGAGAACCTTGAGTCTCTTTGTCGGAAGCATAAAGGGACAATGGCCAGAATAAACAATACAATACACACAGCAGCTCTCAAACGAGACACCCATCCACTCACCCTGTCAAACACTTCTTTCTCTCCTTGTCAACTACCTCATAAACCACAGAGCTGGAGTAGAAGCAAGTTATCCTCAACCCTGAAGGACTGCCTAATGAGACGATGATTTATATGTTTAGTGTTACCTTTTTGCATTTGTACCCTCTTCCCATTGGCACTCAGAGATTTTATTAAAACTTTACCAAAGTCATAAGGAGTAAAAACAAAATAGCAAGAGTAGGTTGTATGGTGCCTTCAGCTTCTTCCCAAATTCAACAAGATAATGAATTATCCCTACCTCCCTCAATTCCCTCAGTGTTTAAGAGAGTATTGATTTCAGACTTGAATAATTAAAAAGCTGAAGCCTTCTTGGGGAATTTCAAAAGATTCACAATCTTTGAAGTAAGGAAGTTTAGAGAAACATGTTCTCAATTTTGACCAAAATGATGAACTCCTTGTTCTGGGACCAGTTTCAGACTAATCTGTATACACTCCAGAAATTAGTTGCTTATAGTTTCACCTTGCAGTTAAGGATCACATCTGGATTTTGAGATTTTATATTTGGATATATGATCCAATATGGATGCAGTGGTTCTAAAATATCACTAGTGTGAAGAAAATCTTTTAATTGTTTATTTTCTATTTTATAGTTCACTTCTGATGTATATTATTCTATTCAGAGTACATAATTCACCAAATGTACCCTTTTCCACTTCTGTAACAATTCCAGATTCCAACACTGCCTAGCTCATCTACCAGAGAAACCTTCATCCATTCCCTTGTTATCTCCAGCACTGACATTTTTAGTGTGCTCTTGTCTGACTTCCCCCTTTCTAACCTCTGTAAACTTGTAATCATCCAAAATGCTGCCAACAATCTCCTAATATGCCAAGACCTAGAGTCAGAGTTATTCAGCAATAGAATCAGGTCCTTCAGCCCACTGCTTCTATGCCAACCATCATGCCTGTCTATACTAATCCCACTTGCCTGCATTAATTTCATATGCCTTGCTCGTTCAAGTAACTGTCAACATGCCTCTTAAATATTGTTACTGTTCCTGCCTCCTCCACTTCCTCTGGCAGCTCATTTCAGAGACGAACTACTCTTTCTGTGAGAACGTTACCCCTCAAATTCACTCTAAGTCTCCTCCCTCTCACATTAAACCTATGTCCTCTAGTTTTAATCACACCTACCACGGGACACAGACTCATCTATCTGCTCTACCTATGCCTCTCATAATGTTATAAACCTCTACCACGTCACCTCACAGCCTTCTTTGCTCCAGGGAAAACAGACCCAGCCTGTCCAATCTCTCCTTATAACTCAAGCCTTCCAATCCAGGCAACATTCTTGTGAATCTTTTCTGCACCCTCTCTAGCTTAATCACATCTTTCAAATCTACACACAATACTCCAAATGCAGCCTAACCAACGTTTTCCCAGTTGATCTGGATCCTGTTGTAGCCTTGGACAACCTTCTTTACTGCCCACCACACCAGCAATTTTGGTGTCATTCGCAAACTTACTAATCATGCCATCTACTTTCTCATCCAAATCGTTAATATGTATGACAACAACAGAGGACCCAACACCGTGGCACACTACTGGTCACAGCCCTCCAGTCTGAAAAACAACTCTCCACTACCACCCTCTGCCTCCTACCACCAAGCTAATTTTGTATCCATCTGACTAACTCACCCTGGATCCCATGTGTTCTAAACTGTGGACCAGCTTTCCATGTGGGACCCTGTCAAAGTCCACGTCAAAGTCCACATAGACAGCATCTCCTGCACTGCCCTGATCATCCTCTTGGTCACCTTTTCAAAAAAACTCAAACCAAATTCGAGACACGATTTCCCATGCACAAAGCCACGCTGACTATCCCTATTCAGCTTTTCCAAATGCAAATAAATGCTGTCTCTCAGAATCCTTTCCAATAACTTTCCTTATTGGCCTGTGGTTCCCTGGATTATCCCTGCTGTCCTCCTTAAATAAAGGCACAACATTAGCTATGCTCTGGTTTTCTGGTACCTCACCTGCAACTAACAAAGTTACAAAAATCTCTGCTAAGGCCCCAGCAATCTCCCATGACACTCTAGGATACACCTGGTAAAGCCCTGGGGATTTATCTACCTTTATTTGTTTCAGGACTCCAATACATCGTCCTCCATCATATTGAAATGCTCCAGAATGTCCATGTCCTTCTCCACGGTAAATATGGAAGAGAATCATTCATGTTAGACCTCGCCCATTTCCCATGGCTCCACAAAGAGATTATCACATTGATCCTTAAGGGGACCTATTCTCCCATACCTACCCTTTAACTCTTAACATACTTATAGAATCTTCTAGGATTCTTCTTTATCATATCTGCCCTCCTAATTTCCTTCTTAAGTGTACTCCTACATTCCTTATACCTCTCAAGGGACTCACTTGATCCCAGCTGCCTATAGCTGACATATGCCACCTTCTTTATCCTGACCAGACCCACAGTATCCCTTGTCAACCAATGTTCCCTAATCTTGCCACCCATGCCCTTCACTCTAACAGGAACATGCTGGTCCTGAACGCTTCCCATCTCACTTTTAAAGGCCTCCCACTTGTCAGATGTCCCTTTACCTGCAAAAAGCCTCACCCAATCAATTTTCGAGAGTTCCTGTCTAAAACCATCAAAATTAGCCTTTAGGACTTTAACTTGAGGACCTTTTTATTTTTTTCCACAACTACCTTAAAACTAATAGAATTATGGTCACAGGTCCCAAGGTGCTCCCTTACTGACACATCAACCACTTGCCAAGCCTCATTTCCTAAGGAGGTCGCATGTCACCTCTCCTTGTGCTTGCTGATCTTCACTGAAGCTTAGTTAAATAATCATTTCATTTTAAAAATCATCATCCGTGTTATTGAATTCCTTCAGCTCTGTAAACTTTTTGAAGTATCTGCATTTCTTTAATTTTGCCCTCTTGCTTCCCAGAATTTAATTGGTCCACTCTCTGCAGTTGTGCTTTCAGTCATGGAAGCCCTAGGCTCTGGATTTGAGTCTAAAAAGCTTTGACTCTTTCTCTCTGTTTCCAGGGTCTCCAAGCATTCCTTTTTGACCAAGCCTTTGGTCATTTGTCCTAATATCTGAAGTGGTTTGGTGGCAATTATTTTGTCAAAACTCCTGTGTTGATCCTTGGGACCTGTTTGCTTTGTTAATGGTGATGTAAAAATGGAATGCAAGAAACAGCAATAGCAGGTAGTTGAGTCCGTGAGCTGCTGCAACATTCAATGAAAGCATGACTGATCTTTTATTATAATGACACTTCCTTGTACAACCACTTATTTCTTGATCAACCTTTGCCTTTGATATACTCAATTGAATCAACCTCCGCAGCCCACTTGGATAGAGAATTCCAAAGCTACACTAACTGCTGCATAAAGAAACTTCTAATCACTAGTCTTGAATGGTCCACCTGCAGACCCCTGGTTCTAGATGTGCCAGCAGACGCAATATCATCCCTCCATCAAACCTACCAGAATTTTGTATGTTTCATTGAGATCACCCATTTCTGCTTTTTCTCCCCTCGTTGGCCAATTCACCCCATTCCAGAAATCAATCCAGCCATTTGCAAATCATGCATTAGAACATCCAGATCCCCCTGCATTGCAGAGTTCTGCAATATCTCACATTTTAGATAATACTGGGAGACCAGACCTGTGCACAATATTCCAGCACTGGTTTCATTAGGGTCCAGTATAATTTCAGTACAATGACTTTACTCTTGTACTTAAATATCTTTGCAATACATTGCCTCAGAACATAGAACAGTACAGCACAGTACAGGCCCTTTGGCCCACAACGTTCTGCTGACCTATATAAACCTATTCCATGATCAATCTAACCCTTCCCTCCTACACAGCCCATAACCTTCCATTTTTCTTACATCCATGTGCCTATCTAAGTGTCTCTTAAATGTCCCTATTGTATCAGCCTCTACCACCACCCCTGGCAGTGCATTCCAGGCACCCACCACTCTGTGTAAAAAAGACCTACCTCTGACATCTCCCCTGATCTTTCTTCCACTCACTTTAAATGGATCTCCTCTGGTATTGGCCATTGCCGCCAAGCCCTAGCTTGTTCAACCTTTCCTCATAAGACATGTTCTCTAATCCAGGCAGCATCCTGGTAAGTCTCCTCTGCACCCTGTTTAAAGCTTCTACATCCTTCCTACAGTGAAGTGACGAGAACTGAACACATGTACTTGCATGTTAACTTAGCGATTTCTGGAAGAGACACCGGGTCCCTCTGAACACCAACATTGTTCAATTTCTCACTATTTAAAATAAAATGCTCTGCTTTTTTATTTCTTCTCCTAAAGTGGATGATATTTCCTTAATAATAAATTCCAGCAATTTCTCTACTACTGATATCAGGCTAATTGCTCTGAATATCTCCATTTTCTTTCTCTTTCCTTTTTTAAATAATGAGTTTATTTGCTACCTACCAAACCATAGGAACTGCTGTAAAATTTATGGAATTTTGGAAGATCCAGTTGCCACCTCTTTCAAAACCTTAGGATACAGGTCATCAGATCCTGGGGACTTGCCACCTTTCCATCCCTTTAATTTTTCTTATACTTGTTTTACTAGTGCTAATTTCTTTTAGATCCTCTGTTTCCAGATGGCTTTGTACCATTTCCCTATTCTCTAATAAAGTTCCCCTATTTCAGTCTGTAAGGTTCCTACATTTACTATTGCTATTTTTTTCCTTTTGATATATCTATATAAGTTTTTATGGTTTGTTTTATGTTGCTTGCTGGATGACTCCTGTATTCTGCTTTCTTTCCTTCTCAATAGCTTGTTCCTCCTTTGCTAAATTCTGAAATGTTCTCAATGCTCAGATTTACTGCTCTTTTTGACAAAATGATAAGCCTGTTCCTTTGAGCTAATACCAAGTTTAATTTCTCTTGTTAGCCTCTTTGTATATATGACCACTGAACACATATTTTAAATCTTTGCTTAACTTATTCTCCATTCTTTTGTTTTAATCTTTGCTTTTGCCCACTTTTGTTTTTCTATCTGGTTGAAATTTATTCTTTATGCTGTTGTGCCTTAATGCTTGACCTTTACATTACTAGTTACACTCCCAATATGGGCACAGACTCCTAGCCCTCATCAACTAAAACCAGCCCATTCTATAACATGTACACCAATCTCCGAACACACCACAACGTCCAACGAATCTGAACCCTTCCTCATACATCATTTTTCCTACCATGCATTTACTCTCATTTAGTGCTGACTAAACTTGGAGTGTTCCTCAGATAGCTAAAAATGAACCACTTCTCATTAAAGCGCATCACATTTTCTTTTCACGGCCTCGGTTCTGTAAATGGCTCCACATTATTTCATAGGTAAACTGTCAGATTCAAAAGGGGAAGATTTTGCATTAGTTATTTGTTCAAATTGGCATTATGGACCAGCTCAAAGTTGGAGTCAAGATGAACTTTGTGAATGGCTTAAACATATTCCCAGTGAACCACAACTGGTGCTGTCTCATCAGTTCAATCAATAGCTGCACTCATCTGACTTCAACTTCTTTCACTCCTTTCCTCCACTTTTTCTGTTTACAGATTTATGCCAGAATTAATGTTGAAGCAGTTTGGATTTATAATGCTGGTATTGGCCTTTCTGTAAAAGATGACAACTGTATTATCAATTCTTACAGAAAACGCTAGACATTCACAATGAAAGATAAATTGTAAACCTTGACATTAAACACCAAAATTTGTTTAGAAAATTAAGTTTCAGTTCAGTTCCTGTTCTTAGCTCCCATGTCCTGGAGTTTTCACCTGTATGTTCAGTGCAATTTCCCTGACAGTAATAAAACAGGGTACACAAGGCACATTGCAGCTTTTTCCCACAGCTCTTTCACCTAAGATTAGGCCAGCTATGGACAACACATGGGCAAGTACATCCGCTTGGCCCAATGCTCACACATAATATGTGCATGTGCGATTTGACACAAACAAAATTGTACGATGTTGCATATGTGGTTAACATTGCACTGATAATTTAAGCAGCCAGCTTCAGAGACCAAGACATGTTGAACAGGCACCTAAATATCAGGGAAAAATTCAAGAAATGGAGACTCAAGCCACAGCCCCACAAAACAACAGTCAATTATCCTTTAAAAGAATGCTACATGAAACCTGAAAATCTCTTTCTGTAGCATGATTACCCTCCAACCTAACCAAGGACAAATATTGACCTGGTCCACAAACAAGTTGGGAAGCATCCGTACTGAAGACATTGACTCTGACCTCTGCAAACTCCCTAGTGAAGTACAGTACAGACCACCACAGCTCAGAGACAATCACAAATGACTCACTGACATCCAACTCAATGCATTGAGATGCACCATTGGAATCCTTAAGTATACCCCACAGCCTGGCAGCCCCATGCTGTTGCAGATTGCTCATTCATTCATTCACCAAGCAACAACCTTTTGGGAGATTCCAGCAAATTAAAGAAAACCAATATATTTCCACCTACCCTCTCAGCAATGGCCCTACAAATGGCCACTGAAGCCATGCAAGTCCTAGGCACAGTTGCTTAAACTTCAGTAATACAACTTTAATCTTAATGTGCAAATGGAAAATTATAACTCTCAATTGTGCATCTGTGGTCACGATACTTGAGCTGTAAATATGAAAGATGTTTTGGTCTACGACTGTAGTAACCCAAGCCCCAAATTTTGGAGCCCGAACAACAGCCGACGTTAACTCAATCCATCCATGAAACTGGGTGTTTTGTGGATGGCATGTTTCAGAGGATGGTCATACTATTGATCTAGAAACTGCAGACAGGGAGGAAATGGGTGGCTAGCAAAAATTTAAAAAAACAGAACAGTTAGGGAGGTCAAGAGACCCCTATGAGCATCTAGCTCTCTAACCAGAATTCAATTCTGAGTATTGATAGGAGAGAAGATTCCCCTGGGAAATGCAACCGGAGCTAAGCTTATATCACCATGGGTAGCTCAGCTGTACAGAAGGGAGGGAAAAGGGTCATAAGAGCAACAGTTATAGGATATTATATAATAAGCAGAGCAGACAAGCATTTCTGTAGTTGCATAACTGAATCCAGGATGTATATTACTTCTTTGGCATCAGGGTTATGGACATCATTGAGTGATGCAGAAAGTTCTGCAGCTGGGGGGAGGCTGGAAAATTCGAGCTTAAAAGCATGTTTTTGAAAACATATGATTTTTTTTCTCCCAATTTTCTCAGTACTGCAACCTAACTGCACAATAGTTTGTCATTTTCAATGATTTGATACCAGGTTATTCACATGTGCTGAATGGACTCTGAAATTTAAAATATTTACTTTTGATCACCAACTCATTTTCAGCCATTTTAATCGCATTTTAACAAGATACCATTGTTAAATTTATGGAAGAATAATTTGAAAACCAAATTCATATAAAGAAAATTTCCAACTGTGCTGGCTTACAGCAGATCTCTCACTTGGTAACAAGCACGAGCTTCAGTGGAAATGTGGTGCAGTATGGAAGCAGGTAAAAACTTCCTAAAACTATTGCCCAAAGCTGAAACTCTACGCTATCACCTTTCAAAAATAGAAGGGGCTTGTGGTGGTAATTTTTAAATTTTTTTTTACTTACAGCGTGGTAACAGGCCCTTCCGGCCCAACGAGTCCGCGCTGCCCATTTTAAACCCAAATTAACCTACCCATACGTCTTTGCAATGTGGGAGGAAACCGGAGCACCCGGAGGAAACCCATGCAGACACGGGAGAACATACAAACTCCTTACAGACAGCGACGGGAATCAAACTCCGATCGCTGGCGCTGTAATAGCATCGCGCTAACCGCTACGCTACTGTGCCACCCCTAATTTGCCATAACGATGTAATGAGTCAGCTCTTGTATTTTACAAATCTCAACACAGAGAAAAAAAAGGTCTGATTAATGTCTTCTTTATGAGCCAGCAAAGCTTCATTCTGATACATTTGCAACTTATTTTTGATTGATTAATTTTCAGAGAGTTGACAACATTTTCCAGAAGCAAACAAATGGAGATGCCAGAAATCCAAAATAAAAACAGAAAATGCTGCAAATATAGCAGGTCAGGAAATGCCTATGGAGAGAGAAAGAGTGCCAACATTTTAGGTCAATGGCCTTTCATCAGAATAATACTTCCTGTCACCTAGTCCCCTCCAGCTTTTGCCCAAGTTTTGCCCTCTAAGCAGTATTTTAAACAAATGTTTTCAATTACCACAGAATTATAGAGGTCATACAGCACAGAAACAGGCCCTTTTGCCCACCATGCCGACCAGTAATCACCCATTTAAAATAGTACTACGCTAAACCCTTTTTATTCTCTCCACGCTCCTATCAACTTCCCCACACTCACCTACACACCAGGGGAATTTCACAGACAATTAATCTGCCCATACGCATCTTTGGAATGTGAAGGAAACCGGAGCACTGAGAGGAAACCCAAGCGATCAAGGGGAGAACGTGCAAGCTCTGCACAAACAGCACTGGAAGTCAGGAATGAATCTGGGGTTGCTGGAGCTGAGAGGCAGCAGCTCTACTAGCTGGGACATCCTTGGATTTCATAAGTTCCTCCATAATCATGCATTTCAGCATGCTTCCTTCTAATGTAAAAAACCCTAGTTGTGACTATGTAAATCCAAATATCGCCAAAAATGCCTTGTTTATCCCTAATTAATGAGTTATTGGTCATTACAAAAGCATTTTGATATTTAACATGCTTGAGAAATAAGAAATCATTCTTTTCTGGTTGCATACCTTTTGAAAAGTACAAGTCTATCCATTCAAGTAAAGACTTGCACCTTGCTTGTAAACTGACAGAATAATTAATGAGCAATTGGTACAACTATTTATTGTGCACTAGGTTGAATGGAATTCCAATTTACACATTTAGATACCAATAAAGCATACTGACAAGTGCTGAAGCAGTAAATACAATTCAAACTGCCACTCTGCAAAGACGATTTCAACAACAGTTTCTTCCTTGGAAGGTATAAATTCTTCTTGACAAAGTACAAGTATGCACTGCGAGAACACTGCATGGCACAGAACTTGCATGGCAGCCTCCTTAGAAGTACTATAGTTAGCCCTGCTCCAGATCTACTGCTATTTCCACAACCATAATTTCAGATAAACTCGATTAACCTCTTCAAAAAGTATTTGTGGAACATAGTGAGAACTGTATAAAATTAGAAGTATAAAAATCAACTCTGACATAAATATAACTATTAAATATTATACTATAACAGCTTCTTTAAGTAGGTAAAAAGGAAAAGGCTAGGAAAACAAATGTGGGTCTGCTGCAGACAGAGACAGATAGAACAGTACAACACAAGAACACGTCCTTCAACCCATGATGTTGTGCCAAACTAATTAAGCTAATGACATCTAATTAAACAAATTCCTTCTGCCTCCCTCCATTCTCTGCATATTCAAGTGCCTATCTGAGAGTCTCCTTAACGCCTCTATCATATCTGCCCGCACCACCACCCCTGGCAGCGCATTCCAGGCACCCACCAGTCTCTGGATTCCTACCCCCCCACCCCCAACTTAGATACATGCCCTCTAGTATTAGACATTTTGACCCTGGGGAAAAAGATACCGTCTATCTACGCCTCTCATAATTTTACCAACTTCTATCAGATCTTCCCTCAGCCGCTTCAGAGAAAACAACTTAGTTTGTCCAACCTCTCCTTACAGCACATGCCCTCTAATCCAGGCAGCATCCTGATGAACCTCTTCTGTGCCCTCTCCAAAGCCTCCACATTCTTGCTATAATGGGATGACCAGATTTGAATGCAGTACTCCAGATGCAGTCGAACCAGAGTTTTATAAAGCTGCAACATAACTTCCTGACTCTTGAGCTCAATGCCTCAACTAATAAAGGCAAGCATGCCTTATGCCTCCTTCACCGCCCTATCAACTTGTGTGGCCACTTTCAGGGAGCTATGGACTTGGACCCCAAGATCCCTCTGTATATTAATGCTGTTAAGGGTCCTTCCATTAACTGTGTACTTTTCCTTTATATTTGATCTCCCAAAGTGCAACACCTCACACTTGTCCATATTAAACACCATCTGCCATTTCTCTGCCGCTGATCTATATCCTGCTGTATCCTTTGGCAATCTTCTGCACTATCCACACCACCACCAATCTTGGTGTCATCTGCAAACTTAGCAACCCAGCCATCCAGGTTTTCATCCCAGTCTCATTCAATATACTCTCTCTCTTCTATGGGCAAGCCAATTCTGAATCCAAGTGGCCAAGTCATTGTGGATCCCATGCATCTTAATCTTCTGGATGAACCTACCATGAGGGACCTTGTTGAATGTCTTACTAAAATCCATGTAGATAACATCCACTGCTCTACCTTCTGTGATCACCTTCTCACCTCCTTGAAAAACTCAATCAAGTTAGTAAGACATGACCTGCCCCGCCCCAACAAACAACCAGAGAAAGTAGTTGAGGCAGGTTCAATAACAACATTTAAAAGAAATTTGGATAAGTACATGGATAGGAAAGGTTCAGTGGGATATAGGACAAACACGGACAAATGGGACCAGCTTTGGTGGGCGCCTTGCTTGGCATGGACGATTTGGGCCTAAGAGCCTGCTTCCATGCTGTTTCACTCTATGACTTTATAAAGCATGTCAAAAATGCCTGAGAAGCCAGAGTATAATGAGAATGAAGGATATTAGTTTTAGAAAAAAAAGTACAAGGGAAATTAGTGAGACCCAAAGCTGATAAACCCCAAAGACCCAATGATATATAATCCCAGAATTCTGAAAAAAGGTGGCTGTAGATGACAGTGATGCATTTGTTACCACTTTTCAAAATTCTATTGATTCTGGAATAATTCCTGGAGATTAGAGGGTATCAATCATGACACCAATATTTAAGAAAGACGGTGAGGCAGAAAACAGGAACTACCAACCAGCTAGTTTAATATCAGCAGTGGAGAACATGCTTGAAACTGTAACGAAGGATGTGATAACAGAAAAGAATAATAGAATTGAGTAGAATGATTTATGAGAGGAAAATCAGATTTGACTAATCCATTGAAGGATGTGACCAGTAAAAAGATAAATGGGGAACCAGTGGACGTGGTGTAGTTAGATATTCAGAAGGCTTTTAAATGGGTCTCATGCAGAAGCTTGGCCAGGAAGGTTAGAGCCTGGAATTGGGGTACTGCAGTATTTGGCCGAGAGGACCAAATGTCATGTTTCCAAACTTGCTGAGCATATAAAACTAAGCGGGATTGAGAAGGCACAAGGATATAAAGGTACTTCAAGCAAACATAAGCAAGCAAAGTGAGCGGGCAAGATGGCAGATTGAATGAAACGAGGAAAACTGTGAAGTTGCTCATTTCAGTGCACAAAACAGAAAAACAAAATATTTTTTAAATGGTGACAATGTTTAAGTTCAAAAGGACCTAGGTGTCCTTGTACATATATCACTGAAAGCTAATATGAAGGAAAATTATCTGATAATCCTTATTATGCAAGGATTTGAATACAGGAATAATATAAGGAGAGATTGAATACACTAGACCTGAATTTTCTAGAGATAAAAGAATGAGAGGTGACTTCATTGAAACAAAATATTTACAGGGCTCATCAGGGTGGATACAAGGAAGATGTTTCCCTAGCTAAGGAACCTGGAACAAAAGGGCACAATTTCAGAATAAAGGGTAGGCCATTTTAGACTAAGATGAGAAGAAATGTCTTCATTCTCTTCCCCGAGTTCATTCAAAACAGAGCCTGATAGATTTTTGGATATTAGGGGAATTAAAGGACCAGTGCCAGAAAATGTATCCGAGGTAGAAGATCTGCCATGATCTTGATGAATGGCAATGCAGTCACAGAAAGCCAGATGAGCTACATCTGCTCCTAACTTTTAGTGGTCTTATACAAGGTATAATACCATAAAATAATTAACCTGCAATTCTGTAACACAATTTAAGTGGATCAAAGATGTCACTCTAGCACCCAAACTCTGCTTTTTGTTGTTTGGAGTGCTGTTTAAACATAGAGGTATTGAATATTACCGCATGTAATTTAGGAAAAAGTACTGAAGGTCAATTTAAATTTCCACGTAGAAGTGGACAGGTTAATCAAAGACATGTAACAGCAAAGAGTTATTTTCACCAAAAGTACATCCACATATATTTTACTTTGAATGATAGAAACAATCAGTGTTGCCGTTTTTCTGTTGTGTACCACTAAGATAGCCTCTTGTTAATCTTATATTGTTCAAATGCAGCCAATTTTACTAAAAAAACTCTCAAGAAGCTTGATCTTGTCTATTTTATACTTAACTGTCCTTGTATAATTAATAAATTTAAAAGGTGGTTAAATTTATAAAAACTGAGTAAAATGATCACTCCCCATATAACTATGCCAGAAATGTACAATGCTGAATTTATAATGGAAGAGTACTCCAAACATCTCTTTGGAGACATAAATTAAGTTCTGATATTGAGGTTCTCCGCCAGTATGCTTATACTTGTACATAATTTGCCCAGTATTAGGAGATTAGCATTAGTCTTTTTTCGGAGGGAGTAGTTGTACAGTGCCAGGCCATGCTAATATGCAGAACTGAATACAAAGCAAAGGAACGGAGGAATTAGCTCTTCGTACTGACATGTCTGTTCGAGGGAGCCAGAAATGTTCATACTATAGAATCCAACTGATAGTGATATCAAAATTTTATGTAATGGAATTTGACCATTTTAATATCAATTCTTCCTTGATACCAAGCCCATATCCCTTTTTGTTCCTAACTTTAACAAAGCCAATTCACTGGACTAAGTACCGGCTTACTTCATAAATTTGTCCTGTTTTGCCCATTTTTCTTACCAATTAGATTGTTTTATCCACAATGCTAGTTTCATGAAATATGCAAAAAAATTTCAATTCTGAAATTCAGGGAGACTAGAATTAGAGGGCACAGGTTTAAGGCGAGAGGGGAGAAAGTTAAAGGAGATCTGAAAGGTAAGTTTTTCCACACAGAGGATGGTGAATATCTGAAACAGAGGAGGTAATGGAGGCAGATACTATTACAACTTCTAAAAGGCATTTGTACAGGTACTTAGACAGGAAAGAAGTTGAGGGATACAGGCTAATGTTGGCAAATAGGATTAGCATAGACAGGCATCACTGTCGGCACAGACGAGGTGGGCGAAAGGGCCCGTTTCAGTGCAATATATTTCTCTGATTCTATTTGAGAACATAATACAGATTTTCTTTATTTCACCATAAGTGAGACAGGACAAACATAATTTTCTTTGGGCTAACAACAATCACTTGCTGGAAGATATAACACCATAGTATTATGAACAATTCTCCTTGCAGTCTCCTACATGGTCTTCAATGCAGCACAGCTTTGCAGCATGATTACTTAGATTGAGAACTTTAGTGAACTGGGGGATAGAACTTGTATTGCACATACCGCCTTAAATTACTTTATCCTCTTGTGGTTTATATACTTGCAAAGCAGAAAAATATGTTTACAATATCTTGCTGCATAATCACTAAGTGCTATATAGTCCACTTCTTGTTAAAAGTTTTCTTGTTTTTTATTCTCACAAGTATAGTATTTGCTGGTTATTTGAAAAGCACATTATTCACAAATGCAGATATCAACTCAAGCAGCAGTAATGCTAATAGCTTTTATTGATAATCTATGCCCTTGCTTCGCTATTTTCAGTTCTCCATCTAACTGCACTTCAAAAGCATTCAATAGAACTCCCTTGACCCAGAAACAACTAGATCAAGAAGTAGTCTACTGTATCAATTTCATTGCTTTTCAAAGTTTTGGCCCTTTTTTGTTTGCAGAGAAAACAGACAAAATTTTACTGCAAATATATTTCACTTAAATGCGTAACACTGTAGACTTTTAAAATAAAAATACAACTCATACCTGTAATGCGTTGAGGTAACTAATTGTGTAGAAATAATAATGTTTTCACAGGCAAAGAAATAAATCTGGCACCATTTGCCATGAGAATACGGGAAAAAAGCAGCTTGCTATGATGCACAAAGTAACCCTAAACCCACAAAGATTTGGAAGTAATACTCAATTATTCCAAGTGATGATGCTTTCTCCTGAGATCTAGTGGCAATGCAATCAGATTGAATTTGCATTTTAATATAAGGTGTTTATACAATGCATATGAAAGCTCAGATCATCACACTGAAAGTTGTTTTCCTTATTATGCACAATACAAATTCTTTAAGTAAAACTAGAAGGATATCATTTAATTTTTTAAAATCTATATTTCAAGCTTGATTTAACAAGCCTGCAATTTGGGATTTATAATCTGCTTCTGTGTATATCTAGGCCCAACTCACATGTTTTGCTGTTATAGAATTGAATCATCAAATAATAAAGCATAGAAAATGGCTATTTGGCCCATCCCCTACCTGTGTTGGCTTTATGGAAGGCATCTAATTAGATCCCCTCCTATCCGTTATCCCTTTAGTCCTGCAAATTTTCTTTTATATATCCAATAACATTTTGCAAGTTAGCATAAACACCACATCAGGCGATAAATTCTACATCACCAATATTCCTTTCCCCAAAGATATGAATTGCCATTAAATTGCATTCTAAATAAATTGTCATTTTTGTTTTCTAACTTTCATGAATTTTCTTGTGAAGTTTATATTTTGTTGAAAATGAAATCTTTCCTTTCTAAATATTCAATCCTGCAATCCACACATTTCAAACTTCCCTTCAACATTAAAATGGAGGATGGTGGAAGCAGCAGATCAGCACCCTTCTTCACCACAAGTCTTGCTGTTGGCCTTCACCTCGATTTACCATTCCGTTCTCTCCCTCATTTCTCACATTTAGCCTAAACCTTTCCTCTTCATAAGACTGAACACAAAGAATACTAGGTATTGCATGCACAAAAATACAAAATTACATGCATCTTAATCCCAAGCCCCACCCCCAGGCATGACTGTGAAAATCTTACCAGTAGCACTGCAGAGGAACCATTTGGTCTGGATAAGTGAAGGGACATGTCAGGAAACATTCTATCAATCCGTGCAATAACATCATCAACATATCTGCATGTAAAATAAAACAAATTGAAAATAGCATCAAACTCATTTAACAATGATTTTCTACAAATAAAGTAGAAATTATAAAGTAAATTACCATTGAAAACATTAAAAAATAGATGCCAAGTATACTAATATAGACCTCAGCTGCTAAGCAATAAACCCGAGGACTCTCACAGTGAAGCACCACAATGATACCAACTGCACAACCGTACACCTCAAAATGCTAAGGGAGAAACCGCAACCATTGTACATCAAAACAATAGAATATGCATGTAATCTTTCTGATCTTTTCTAGTCTTTAAATCTAGATTTTAACAGCAGCCATATCTCAAATTACTTTCATAAGCAAGCCCCAAATCCCAAAGCTTTTAAATATATCAGGACTAACCTTGACATCAAGGCTAGCTCTCAGTAATGTACACAGGAGAATGAACAGATATTCCTCCCATCAATTATCTTAGCTACTCAAAATATACTTTGCCTCCATTTTCTCTTTTCCTTTATTAAGTGGTGGAACTTGCACATTGTTAAATCATTAAGCAAAAGCATTAACAAAGGATGAAATGAATATAATATACACTTCCTCAAAAGACTATTGATTACAGACATAAATGTATGTGCACTTGAATTTATTTCATCTAACATTTTCAATGTGATGAAAGAGGCAATATGCCAGAACCTTCCAATGAAGAAATGTAGGAGGTAGATGATGTTGTGGTGCATCATATACAAAAAAATGCTAGGTTGCAGTTGCAGATGATGTAATTTTTTTTTAAATGGGCATTTTTTGTTTGCAAAGTTCACTTAATCCTTGATTAACAGGGGAAAGAGACATATGTTTGAACCATGGAATAATTTTGTCCCCATGGACAGAACAATTTTTATTAGAAAAACAAACTACTGCGTGACACCAGTAGTATTTCCTCTTTTCAAGAGATAAAAAACAAATGCAACCGAGCAAAGTCAGGAATAATAGTATCTTTAATTCACCAGGCTCATCCACGAAATATTGGGCACTACTGTCAGCATGATAATCTACCTAACATTGAACCATGGACAAGCAAAGTTATCTTTCAAAATTTTGTACAAAATTCCTTTTATTCCTACATAATAACGATAACTACACTATAAAAGTACTTCACCAACTGCAAAATGATTGGGAAGTCCTAAATTTGTAAAATGCGGTATATACATGCAAATTTCTTCTCTCTTATGTAGTAGAACTTTTTATTTTCTTAGGTTGAGTATTAAATTTACACACAAAAAGGAAGTCCAAAGTAAAACTGAACTTTTCAATTCTCAAAGGTTCCAATCAGACTCAGAACCTTTAAATAAGCCTCATCCACAGGTACAACTGATTTCATTCATCTTGTCTCTCATTTACGAACTTCTACTGTTTTACTGAAGTAATTAGGCTGCTGAGAAGAAAAACCTAGCAGTCTGACCCTTTGATGTGTAACTCAGCTCACTGTTATATACCCTACTAATAACGATTTTACAGAATAATCCAGTGAGAGAGTAGCTTTCTTTGTAATTCCTTCAATTCCTATCAAAATATTACTTCACACTGTAGATTAATATCAATTTTTCCAATATATTCTCTTCCAATCATATAACAATACATATTACAATTTCACACACATTTACCCCAAACTACCCCTCAAATTAGCAAGTGAAAAAGCTTTGACGTATTATTAAGAAGCAGTATTCTTGAGTATATAAAGCAAATACAATTTATGCAGAGAGTTTTGGTGACTGATTGACATACAGCAAGGATTTTAATTAACTGCCTAGTTAGAAGATTAATGGACAGATTTTGCTCACAGTGGTAGAGTGATAGCTCTTGCCCCTGACCTTGAAGAAAAATACCCAATAATGTCCTGTGATCTCTGGCATGGATTTCCCCTTTTCCAGTGTAGGTTATTAGCTCAAGGCCATCTCTACAACTGAACACCGCTGTTGTCATCAACCTGCCCAAGCATGGTACACACTGAAAAATTCCCACGGCCTACAAAGCAGGAAGTAATGAGCAAATTTTATCATTCACATTTACTAATTTTACAGAAAGTGAGATAAAGATTAGGATATACTTACAGGGTTAAGGTGAAACATCACAAACAGGATTTATTAAAAGTGAAAAAAATTAAAATCCATCACTTTTGAAATATTTAGGAGGCAATTATCATCCACATATAAAAAGTAGCTTTTTTTCTTACAGCTAGAGGTTTTAATTATTGCTTGGCATGCTACTAGAATCTCACATCTCATCCAAAAACACATGAAATTTTCAGGTTTTTTTTAAAGCAGCACTGAAGGCATCTAGAGCAGCATGGAATCACTGAAAGCAACGGCAGGATTTCCACAATTAAATACAAAATTCTTCATTCACAAGTTGCTCTCTGTTTCAGTGTAAGAATGTACTGATAGCAGAAAGTGACATTTTGCACATTTATTAAGTATATATTGGAGTATATATTATGCTAAGTACTTAGTATATTATGTGCAGTTCCGGAAGGAAGGATGCAGTTGCACTGGGAAGAGTGCAGAGGAGATTCATCAGGATGTTACCTGGATTGGAGGACTTTAGTTATGAGGAAAGATTGGATAGGCTGGGTTTGTTTTCCCTGGAGCGAAGGGGGCTGAGGATGACCTGATAGAGGTATATAAAATTATAAGAGGCACAGAGAGAGTCGGGAGTCAGAATCTTTTTCTCATGGTGGGGTTATCAAAACCAAGAGGGCATATGTTTAAGGTGAGAGGTAGGAATTTTAAAAGGGGATTTGAGGGGAAAGTTTTTTTTAAAAAACACAGTGAGTGGTTGATATTTGGAACTTGCTGCCCAGGGGAGGTGGTGGAGTTAGATACATCTAAGAGATACTTAGACAGGCAAGGAACAAAAGGATACGGACCTAATGCAGGCAAATAGGATTAATATACAGTAGATGGGCAATGAAGTCAGCATAGATTTGGTGGGCCAAAGGGCTCGTTTCAGTGCTGTATAACTGTATGACTCTCTATGACTCTACGACTGGGTCATTGTCACCACTGCTGATAGGTTTGACCTTTAATGGTCAACAGGAAAGAAAGCTGTTTTAATGATTTTCAATAGTGCTCACCAGGTCCTAGAACTAAATCCAGCTCAGAAGGAAACAGTGTCAACCTGAAGTTCTAAGGATCAAACTCAGAACAAAATCAAAAACCATTTACAAAATCAAAAATCATTTACTGCACCAGTATAAGATTCTACACTGCAGTCATCCTTATAGTTAGTTGTTGATTAGTAATTTAGTCTTAATTAGAATCAATTTACAAGTAGCATGCATGTGTGTCAGGTGTATTTACTGACTTCATACTTATTGGGAGAAGATCTCACAATGGGATATGCAAATCACACCAAATATTTATTTGGCATAGGTTACCAATGGGCAATTTATACACTACATTTTATGAAGGGTTCTGAATATTTACTTACTCGCTTGTGAATTGTGGGCTTCCACAACTAGTCCATCTCTGTCAGATGATGAGATGTGTGTCATTATTCTGGCTAGATTTAACCAACGTCACAAAGTTTAATGGAAACTAAAAACACTGTTCATAACATCAGCTTCTTAAACATAACATTAGCTTCTTAAACGTAACATTGTGCTGTTGGTGTTTGGATAAAAAGGCTGTACAAAAAAAAATCTATAAAATACACACTTGAAGGTAGAGCATGGCTGGGTTTTAAGAAATTGTATTATAATTTGAGGGTTGTTTTTCAATTGAGAGCTTGTTTTTCCAGTTGCATCAGCCAGGGCAGCAGAGTGGAGGAGCCAGCAGCTTTTTAAAAGTTGTTTATTGTAGGTATAAAAGGGAAGCAGGCTCTAGTGGAGTGGCCATTTTGGGGAATGGCCATGCTTGAGCTGTAAGCGCCACGGTTAAGTATAAGTGCTGAGGCTTTAGTTGCTCTGTTGTCGGCGATGCTACCTGACTTTGTTTTGTAGCCTGTTATAGCATGTAAGCCCTGCCACAACTGTTGGCTAGTCTGGAACTCAATTTTGGACTGCTATTGTCTCTTGGCATCCCTGACGGCCTTACAAAGGCCATATTTTGATTTCTTGTATAGGTCAGGGTCACCTAATTTGAATGCAGCAGTCCTGGACTTCAGTAGGGAATGGATCTCCCGGTTTCCGGTTGGGAACACCTGGATTGTCCTTTTTGGTACTTAGTCCTCAACACATTTGCTGATAAAGTCCGTGATGGTGGTGACATACTCCTAGCATTAAAATAAACACACTTCAACCTGTCCGTCCCATTGTGGCTATTACCTTACTCCTGCCAGTTCTTCCTTACAGACTTACTGGTCAAAACATCTACTGTACCTTCCTCTCAATCCTCTCACCTTCTGACCTGGTGCTCTGGTTCCCATCCTCCTGTCAAAATAGTTTAAAACCTCCCAAGTGGCACTAGTGAACTTCCCGGCCAGGATACTGGTTCACCTCTGATTAAGGTGCAACCCGTCCCTCTTGTAAAGGTCGCCTTTGCCCTAGAAGAGGCTCCAATGATCCAAGAACCTGAAACTCTGCCCCGTGCCCCAGTTCCTCAGCCACAAATTCATATGTTCTACCTTTTTATTCCTACCCTGACTAGCACGTGATACTGGGAGTAATCCAGGAACTACTACCTTCAAGGTCCTGCTTTACAGCCTCTTTCCCAATTCCCTATACTCACTGCGCAGGACCCCTTTCTACCTTTGTCGTTGGTCCCCATTGTGTACCATGACCTTGGCTGCTCACCCTCCCACTTGAGAATGTTCTGCAGCCACTCCAGGACATCCTTGACCCGGGCACCCAGGAGGAAATACATCATTCTGGCAGCTCTTCTGCAGCCACAGAATCTCCTGTCACTATTGCTCTGCCTGACTTTACACTTCCCTACTGAGCCTCAGAGCTGGCCACAGTGCCACTGTATTGGTTGCTGCTGGTGTGCCCTGATAGGTCATTCCCCCAATATCCCTTCCCGATGAGCTTAACATATTCTACACACGCTTTGAACAGAAGGGGATTGGAATGTCACCACCTGCCCCAAAAGCCTCCAACGCACCCGAATCCAGAGTCACAGTTGCAGACACAAGATTCGTCTTCTGAAGAGTGAACCTGCAGAAAGCATCTAGCCTGGATGGTGTCCCTGGCCATATCCTTAGATCCTCAGCAGATCAGCTGGCGGGGTATTTGCACACATTTTTAATCTCTCCCTGCTTCAGTCTGAGGTTCCCACCTGCTTTAAGACCACTATCATCTTGGTACCCAAGAAAAACAAGGTAACGTGCCTAATGACTACCAACCGGTGGCTCTGACATTCACCATTATGAAGAGGCCAGTCATGGTACACATTAACTCCAGCCTCCCAGACAACCTCGACCCACTGCAATTCACAGACTGCCAAAACAGGTCTACAGCAGTTGCCATTTCCTGGCAAACTTCTGCCACTTCCTCTGGAGCATCTGGACAGTAAATCTATGACTGGGTCATTGTCACCACTTGAGGATTTTTAAGAAGCTAGAAAAGAACTCAAGGAGGGAATTAGGAGAGCCTGGAGGGGCCATGAAAAGTCCCTGGCAAGTAGGATTAAAGAGAACTCTAAGGCATTCTACACATACATAAAGAGCGAGAGGATAACTAGGGAGAGGGGAGGACCACTCAAGTATAAAGGAGGGAACTTGTACTTGGAGGCGAAGGATGTGAGAGACGTCCTAAATAAGTACTTTGCCTCAGTATTTACCAAGGAGAAGGACGTGGAGGACAGGGAGATCAGTGTTGAGCGTGCTAATATGCTAGGGCATTTTGAGATAAAGGAGGTAGTGTTGGGTCTCCTAAAGAACATTAAGGTGGATAAGTCCCAAGGGCCAGATGGGATATACCCCAGGTTATTGAGAGAGGCAAGAGATGAGATTGCTGAGGCCTTGACCAAAATCTTCGTGTCCTCTCTAGCCACAGGCGAAGTCCCAGAGGACTGGTGAGTAGCTAATGTTGTCAAGGAGGGAAATAGGGATAATCCTATAGACCGGTGAGTCTCATGTCAGTGGTAGGGAAGCTAATGGAGAGGATTCTTAGGGATAGGATTTATGAGCATTTGAAAAACCATGGCCTAATTAGGGACAGTCAGCATGGCTTTGTGCAGGGCAAGTCGTGTCTTACTAACTCGATTGAGTTTTTTGAGGGGGTGCCGAAGGTGATTGATGAAGGTAGAGCTGTGGATGTTAGGAGGATGGATTTTAGTAAGGCGTTTGACAAGGTCCCTCATGGGATGCTCATCCAGAAGATTAAGATGCATGGGATCCACAGTGCCTTGGCCATTTGGATTCAAAATTGGCTTGCCCATAAAAGCCAGAGGGTAGTGGTCAATGGGACTTACTCTGGCTGGAGGTCCACAACTAGTGGTGTTCCGCAGGGATCCGTACTGGGACCTCTGCTATTTGTGATAATAGATAAATGACCTGGATGAAAATCTAAATGGGTGGGTTAGTAAGTTCGCAGACAATACAAAGATTGGTGGTTGTGGGTAGTGCAGGAGATCGCCAAAGGATACAGCAGGATACAGATCAGTTGTACATATGGGCAGAGAAATGGCAGATGGAGTTTAATCCAGCTAAATGCAAGGTGTTGTACTTTGGGAGATCAAATGTAAAGGGACAGTACACTGTTAATGTCAAGACCCTCAACAGTGTTGCTGTACAGAAAGATCTCAGGGTCCAAATCCATAGCTCCCTGAAAGTGGCTGCACAGGTTGATAGGGTGGTTAAGGTGGTGTATGGCATATTTGCCTTTATTAGTCGAGGCACTGAGTTCAAGTGTTGGGAGGTTATGTTGCAGCTTTATAAAGCTCTAGCTAGGCTGCATCTGGAGCATTGCATTCAATTCTGGTCGTCCCCGATAGGATGTGGAGGCTTTGGAGAGGGTGCAGAAGAAGTTTACCAGGATGATGCCTGGATTAGAGGGCATGTGCTATAAGGAGAGGTTGGATAAACTTGGGTTGTTTTCTCTGGAGCAGCAGAGGCTGATGGAAAATCTTATAAAGGTTTATCAGATTATGAGAGGCATAGATAAAGCAGACAGCCAGTATCTTTCTTTCAGAGTCGAAATGTCTTAATACTAGAGGGCATGCATTTAAGGTGAGCGGGGGCAAGTTCAAAGGAAACGTGTGGGGCACTTTGTTTTTAAAGACTAAGAGTGATGGGTGCCTGGGATGCGCTGCCAGGGATGGTGGTGGAGGCAAATACGATAGAAGCATACAAGAGGTTCTTAGAAAGGCACATGAATGTGTAGAGAATGGAGGGATATGGACATTGTGTAGGCAGAAGGGATTAGTTTAGTTAGGCATTTAATTACTAGTTTAATTAGTTTGGCACAACATCATGGGCCAAAGGGCCTGTCCCTGTGCTGTACTGTTCTATGTCCCATGTTCTAATCCCTTTAATAAATCCCCTATAGGTTCCACATGAAAAATCAAGACCAGATGCACTCTCCTGGAGGAGGACAGATGGAAACTCCACCTTTATATTTCCAGACTCCTTTAGCCACAGAGTGTATGTGCAATTTCTAAAGAAACTAGGGTGCTGAGCCATGAAAGAAGACACACCTTTTCATAATGATCAATCCATCACCCAAAATAACTTAGCTCAACAACATATTATTTTTGACCCAATTTTCAATGAGGTAAAAGTAATAAAGTGCAAGTTTAGTTGTGCTGTGTGCTAGACCTGTTCAAAAGTGAAGTCATGAAATTAGTTATCCCCTGAAATTTTCACTTTGTCTGCATATATTTAACCTTTAGGCGCCTACTTTCATCAAATGATGGCTTGTATCTTCATTCCCAAACCTTAAATAGATCTATCATACTGCTGGGAGCCAAGATGAGGACATTTTATTCTTATCCCTTTTTAGTCCGCATCTTCTGGAAAGACAACACCACCTTTTGTTGCATTTGCCCTGCTGAATTTCAGAATATTTTATAAAGTCATAATTAAGTATTAAAAACAATCCTTTCAAGCAGCTACAACCTTCTCAGTAATTCTCTGCAGCTATTAAAAAAATTCCAATTTCCAACAATGAACATAAATGAAGACTCACAATAACTATAAATGTCGCTCTAGTTAGCTGGAACATATTTAAACTAAGTTTGAATTAATGTCATCATTGAGCAATAGGAGTGATGTTAACTAGGCTTACAAACCACATACACTTGACAAATTTTACTAAGTATTGGACCTTTCCACTTCTAATATTGATCTAGATTTAAACCTAGGTTCCAGAGCGATAAAGAAAAAACAATATTCTAATATCCTCCAAAATAAGAAAATCAACAGGTCAGGCAGCACCTGTGGCGGGAGAAATGTGGTTAACATTTCAGATCAATGACCTTTCAACACAACTAGGAAAAGTTGGAAATGGAACTTTTCTAATATTTTGTTCTCTGGTCTCACTTCTTTCATCAAAAGCAGTTACCAAAGAGGACATGGTACCTAATCAGTTATGACCGTAACTGAATAACGTGAAGGTTATGGAAAGTAGTGAAACTGAATTTATATAATGATATTGGTGTGAAGGGAGCCAAGAGGGAAGTTGATCATGGACGTGGCCAATTTATCACTAAAAATTCCAATGGTGCCCTCATGTCCTTGAGTGAAACAAAGTTTTCACCTATTTGGTCTGGCCTACTTACTGTCTTTATGTGGCAGCAACTGCTGCCACACCAGTGATACTACATCTCAGAAATACAAGTTTGTTGAAATTTCTTTCAGCAATAAAAGTAGTGCTCACAAGCTGCTTAAAAACGGCCTTAAGTCAGGTTTCAAGTCCACGGGGAAAAGAACTTAATGGGATGAATTGGCCATGTCCACGATCAACTTCCCTCTTGGCTTCCTCCACACCAATACCATTATAATAAATTCAGTTTCATTACTTTCCATAAGCTTCAGTTTATTCACTTACAGTCATAACCAAATAGGTACCGTGTCCTCTTTGGTAACTGCTTTTGATGAGAGAAATGAGACCAGAATATTAAATATTGTACCAGCAACCTCCAAGAATAATAATTTGGTTGTTTTTAAAATACGCAACATCGTTAAAATTGCATTTGTTTTATTGCAGATGCAATATACACTGCATACACAACCATATGAAAATTCACTGAGATGTCAGGAGCTCGTTAAATAATAGATAATACTTAAACCTATGAGGATTACTGCTCCTGCACCAAAGAATAAATGCAGCTGCATAATTAGGGTTAAAGTGAGGGGAAGAGAGGGCAAATATCATAACCCTGCACAAATACTTTGGGGACCAACTAAATCTAGCTCAGATAGGCAAGGTTTCATACCACAAAACTATTTTGAATCTGGTACAAGGCATTATAAAAAAACCAAGCTGGTTGACACTCTTCTAAGGTGAAAGAGATGATGCATATTCAGGGCTCTACACATCAGGTGTAAAGTGGGAAGGTCCCATTCCTGAGCATTGTTGCTTGACCCACAAGCACTGAATTTCCTTTCATTTTTCTCCCAAACACGTACATTTTCTTCCTATATTTGGGCTTGCTTGAGTGAAAAACTGTCATTCTTTGCTGGTTCAATTATGCCTGCACATTTGTAGAGTTGATATTGTAATGGAGTCCCACTGATTTGTACATTACACTGCAAGTCGGAAATCTCAAGATTAAAAGCTAGTCTTATTAAAATTAACCCACAGGTTTCTCCACACTGTCACCAAGATTTGAAAGAAATGGACCCTATATGAAATGATGACAGGGAGACAACAATCACAAGCAATTCCTTTTGGTGCACAGAATAGGGTATCCCTGCATTCCTCCAATGATGTTACAACTCTATTAACAATCCATTCTTTATTTTAAAAGCCAGGTAAAATCAGATTTACACTCACAACAGGGAAATAGATATGCATATGTTGTAGTTAAGATACCTATATGCAGAAATAATTATTAATAGAAAAACTCTGAATAGCAGAAAACTGAATTAGGGCAAAAAGTGGTGGAAACACACATTCATCGCTGACGGAGGAGAAATATTTTAGGTTAGGAACCTTCAGCTGATCACCACTTCTGGTTACCTAGAATTTTTGAAAAGTGATACATCAAACTTTTAGGATTTCAGCAGATGGAATTTACTTTGTTTCAAAATTTGCAATTCCTTCTGATGTGAGTGGATGAGTGATCATAATTGTGACACTAAAATATCCTGGGCTATCTGTGTTTTAAGGCTTACAACAGCTTACAACAACAAAAGGAAAAGGTGCAATCAGCCATAATTTCCAATCCAGATCGTTATTCCATGACACCCTCCTGGCAAATGTAGATGACAGGGTAGAATAGCATCCTTTAAGACCTATTCATTGCTAATCGCCGATCTTGATTTTTCTACTCTTCTTGCCTATCCCCTTTCGAACTCGAAGCCTACCATTCATTAAGGACCAACCCCAATAACGTCATCAAAACCCACTGACAAGGTGGTGCTGCTACTGTTTGGTGAACTGATTTCTATTTTGTAGAGCCCAAATGACAGCTTTCACAATCCTCTTTGCTCTCCCTCTGGAGCACGACCCCACCACTGAACATCTGGCCATGGTCATTCCCTCATGACACTCCACAGCCGCCAAATTAATAGTCTCCCAACCCCACATAGCCCACTTGTAACCCCTATCCAAAATTCTCAAATAGAATTGTCCAGCAAGTCCACTGTTTCAACTTGCTCTTACCCCACTGAATTTACTTCTTTCTATTTCTTTAACCCGCTTGCCCAATCTCCTACCACTTAAATCTGTGAAACTTTTGATGTCTTCTGCCATTTCCTCATTGTTACAATGGAAATACACCTCCTATACCTCCAATGCATACCAGATGATTGTATTGGCCCCCTACTTCTTCCTTAAACAGAGGTCCAAATAGTTCCCATCCAGCAACACACTCATTCAACCTGGCTGAACTTATTCTCACATTGAACAGCTTTTCCCCCTACTCTAGTCACTTTCTCCAAATCAAAGCGTAGATGTGACAACTTGCATGGTCTAAGCTATGCCTGTCTTTTTATGGGATTTCATTGAAAAATTGGTATTGGTATATTATTGTCACTTGCACCGAGGTACAGTGAAAAACTTGTCTTGCATACCAATCGTACAGATCAATTCATTACACAGTGCAGTTACATTGGGTTAGTACAGAGTGCATTGAGGTAGTACAGGTAAAAACAATAACAGTACAGAGTAAAGTGTCACAGCTACAGAGAAAGTGCAGTGCAATAAGATGCAAGGTCACAACAAGGTAGATCATGAGGTCAGAGTCCATCTCATTGTATAAGGGAACCGTTCAATAGTCTTATCACAGTGGGGTAGAAGCTGTCCTTAAGCCTGGTGGTACGTGCCCTCAGTCTCCTGTACCTTCTACCTGATGGAAGAGGAGAGGAGAGAGAATGACCCAGGTGGGTGGGGCCTTTGATTATGCTGGCTGTTTCACCAAAAGACAGCGAGAGGTAGAGTCCAAGGAGGGGAGGCTGGTGTCCGTGATGCGCTGGGCTGTGTCCACAACTCTCTGCAGTTTCTTGCAATCCTGGGCAGAGCAGTTGCTGTACCAAGCCATGATACATCCAGATAGGATGCTTTCTATGGTGCATCGATAAAAGCTGGTGAGAGACAAAGGGGACAAACCGAATTTCTTTAGCCTCCTGAGGAAGTAGAGGCGCTGGTGAGTTTTCTTGGCCATGGCATCTACGTGATTTGACCAGGACAGGCTGTTGGTGATGTTCACTCCTAGGAACTTGAAGCTCTCAACCCTCTCGATCTCAGCACTGTTGATATAGACAGGTGCATGTACACCACCCGCTTTCCTGAAGTCAATGACCAGCTCTTTTGTTGACATTGAGGGAAAAGTTGTTTTCATGACACCATTCCACTAAGCTCTCTATCTCCTCTCTGTACTCCGACTCATCACCGTTTGAGATACAGCCTACAACTGTGGTATCATCTGCAAACTTGTAGATGGAGTTAGAGCATAATCTGGCCACATAGCCATGAGTGTATAGGGTGTAGAGGGCTGAGGACACAGCCTTGTGGGGCACCAGTGTTGAGAATAATTGTGCTGGAGGTATTGCTGCCTATCCTCACTGATTGCAGTCTGTTGGTTAGAAAGTCAAGGATCCAGTTACAGAGGGAAGTGTTGAGTCCTAAGTCTCAGAGTTTGGTGACAAGTTTGCTTGGGATTATTGTATTGAAGGCAGAGCTGTAGTCAAATAAACAATAGCCTAAGGTGGGTGTCTTTACTGTCCAGATGCTCCAGAGCTGAGTGTAGGGCCAGGGAGATGGCGTCCGCTGTGGACCTGTTTCGGCGATAGGCAAATTGCAGCGTGTCAAGATTGTCTGGGACGCTGGAGTTAATGTGTACCATGACCAGCCTCTCAAAGCACTTCATGATGGTGGATGTCAGAGTCACTGGTCAGTAGTCATTGAGGCATGTTACCTTGCTTTTCTTCAGTACCGGGATGATAGTGGTCTTCTTAAAAAAGTTGGGAACCTGAGATGGAAGCAGGGAGAGGTTGAATATGTCCGCAAATACTTCTGCCAGCTGATCAGCACAAGATCTGAGCACACAGTCAGGGACACCGTCTGGGCCAGATGCTTTCCTCGTGTTCACTCTCCGGAAGACTGATCTTATATCCTCAACAGTGATCTCAGGTTCAGTTGCATTGGAGGCTGTCAGGGTGGGTGGTGACAATCCACTTCCCTTCTGTTCAAAACGCGCATAGAATGCTTTAAGTTCATCAGGAAGGGATGCGCTGTCGTTAACAATGCAGCCCGTCTTTGTCTTGTAGCTTGTTATGGCATGTAAGCCCTGCCATAGCTGACGGCTGGTCTCAGACTCTATTCTGAGTCTGTATTGCCTCTTGGCATCCCTGATAGCATTCCGAGGGTCATATCTGGATTTCTTGTACAGATCAGGATCATCAGATTTGTGTGCAGCAGTCCTCGACTTCAGTAGGGAGTGGATCTCCCAGTTCATCCATGGTTTTCTGTTTGGGAACACCCGTATTGTTTTAGTCGTACTCAGCCCCCATCCTTCAACATTTTTTCTGGTACACAGACCACTGTATTGGAGCTGCTTCCTTCACTCATACAGAATTTTAAAAATTTCATTTTTTTTGCTGATAATTTCTACCTATTCTCACCTTCACATAGACCATCTCTGACTCTTCCCTTCCTTTTCTGAATTACTCAGTCTTTGCCTCAGGGTACGAGTTATCCACAAGAATCTACACGAGTCCATAGACTCCATAGCTCTCTCGACTGTACTACCTCCCTTCCCGCTTCCTTCCATTCTCCCTGTTCCTCTGGCTTTGGTATACCTGTTACAATGACAAGACCTTCCATGATGCCTCTACGACGACTTCCTTTTTCTTTAACCTCGCTTCCCCTCGATCAAAGTTGACAGAGTCTTTATCTCATCTATTTCTTGCTCCTCTGCTCTCACAGACCTTTGAATAGCAAGAGGTAGTACCTCTCTTACCTCTTAGTAAGAAGATCCACTGGTTCTTACTTTCCACTCCACCAGCTTCTGCATTCGATGGATCAACCTTTGCAATTTCTATCACCTTCAACAAGATTCCAACATTTTGAAGGATCATTCCCTTCATCTCTCCCTGGTTAACTCTTCCATCTTCATCAACAACTCTCTTTCTCATCACACTTTACTATGCAGGAGATTCAACACATGTCCATTTATCTCTTCCCTTGCCATCATCCAGGAATCCAAACTGTTCTGTCTTGTGAAGCAATGATTAACTTTCATTTGCTCCAGTGCAAGTTAATAAACACTTGAATAAAAATACATGTTTCACAGTCTGTTTTGGATTCTTTCTCAATCTATTCATAAATTCAATTTGGATCTGCTCTTTCTCCCTGTTGTTCAGTCTCAAATACATGTACATAGCGTGACACATAAGCTGGTACTGCAACAGGACCACGGCTAAATTTCAATTCCAAGGACACCAGAAATGACAAATGAAATCCCCAAGGGATTAACTGACATCACCTACACTACTCTAAATTAGCCTTTAACTCACACCCAATCATCTTCCCTCTTTTAAAACAAGGGTCTAGGCAATTACCAATGTATTAATGTTGCTGCAAGTGATTCCAAACTGCAATTAATTCATGCATGTGACAATATTAATTTGACTCGAATGGAAGTCAGGCTTAAGAGGATATATCAAGATTTTTCTGATAATAAAACCTATAGTTTGAGATTATATAGCATAAATCATCAAGCAAAAAATGATGTGGAATTTCACTTCCCGATAATCAGCATTTGCAATTTTATAAAAATTGCAGTATTCTGAAAATCTAATGTTGTGAGGCTCATTATTGAAAACAAAGAGTCTTAAATACATTCAGCAACCGGAACAAGTTGCTACAAGTTTCAAGCAATGTTGCAACTAGTCATTCTCCCAAAACCAATTAACAATGTTTAATAAAAAAGAGAATTAGGTGCCAAATTTTTAAGCAAGACAGCATACTTGGGATGGAAAATGTAACATGTGCAAATGGAAAGAAAAAGATTTCCATAATTCCTGACAATTCCCTTCACTTCTGCTCTCTTGGTAAAAGCTGAGAGTTGTGACAGTTTCAGGGAGGGAAGGAAAAGCTTTTCATGTCTGATAGGCACCATTTTGAATTGTGATTTTGTGGGGAAAAAAACTTTACCATACATTAAAATATACACTTAAAAAAACTGTCATTCTCGTTAGTGTATTGCAACAAATAAACTTGCTTTTTAATTAAAATCAAGTTCTTTCCCAGCTGGAGTCAATTCTATCCCTGTCCAGTTAATTTCTATTAAGCATAACCACATGACAGCAGCAAAATATCCAAAGATTTAAATAAATGCCAAAAAATTTAACAAAATGTAATAGTGTGAGGAAATGGCTTCTGAGAAGTAACCCTCAGAAACAGTATCAACTTTTTAGCTGCCTTTATTCAAATAAGATGGTTATTTAAGTCTCAAACTAGTCCTTAAAATACTCTAAAATATGTTACACATTTTATAAACTCTGAAGAGCTGCATTCATTGTGCAACAGGCATGGGCCCAATGAGGCACAGACAAATACAATGATATGTATGGAGGATTACTACCAAGAAAGAGAGGTCTTCCAGTGACCTGGTCAGTACTGACACTTCCCATCTGATAAACCAAATTAACCGACAGCATTACTACTTGTTAGTTACCCCATGATATGAATAACTAGATAATAAAAAAAAGACTATTTTGCAAATCAACCAGGTGAAGCTTTACTTCATCAGGCAGGAAGCAACCCCAAGAATTAAGAAAGCATGTCATGCCACTTTAAATTTCATAACAGAGATTTCAAATAGAGTCCCTTTCATTTTCCTTTTTTTGCTCAGCCTTCTTTTCCTTCCTTTGCTGAAGGTGGTGCTTCATGCTGATGTTAGCAGTCCTCCATGACAAATGAACCTGGACAAGGAGTGACATCATATAGTCATCACATGGTCCATCCATACAAATATTATTTCCCAGAATGGATAGAAGTAACATTCCTGTTTACTTTTTCCAGTCTACTGCTCAAGGAAAGTATGACTATCTCTAGCAGGTCAAGTTATACCACAGACCAGTGAGCTAACCTATCATCTTTCTGCTTTGTACAGCTTGGAATCACGTCATGGTGGAAGTTACACATTGAGCAGACAACTACTTAATCAAGTTCTAATCACTGGGGAGAATTCACAATAAATCAAGCTATTTGGTCCAACATGTCCATTTTGTTCGATCTCACTAGCTGTAACCTTAATCCTAAAATACATGTAAAGCTGAGCATTTGCTGACTATGGATTTTCCAAACCAAATCTAAACCTCTCAAATTTCACTGAAAATCTTTCGGATCAGGCAAAGTCTCATTGGACCATTGTGAAGAAACTGAATCCTGTGAATAATAAACTCTCACACAATCCAAATTTAAACCTGGAACCATGATTCTTTTTACTCCAATGTTAAGGCGATGTGCTGCAGCTGCATGATGTGGGAGCTAGTGGACCCTGCTGTGGTGCACGGAGACCACATGTGCAGTAGGTGCTTGAGACAGGAGGAACTTCGGCTCGGAATTGATGAGCTGGAGTCACAGCTTCAAACACTGAAGCATCAGGGAAGGAGAGAGTTATGTAGATCTGTGCATCGGCAGGCAGTCACCCCACTTAGAACAGGTACTTCTAGGGTCCAAGAGGCGGGTAGATGGGTGACTGCCAGCAGAGAGAAAGAGAAAGGGAACAGGCAGGCAGAGCAGAGGACCCTGGAGGCTGTTCCCCTCAAAAACAGGTATTCTGTTTTGGATGCTGTTGAGGGGGATGACCTACAGGGATCAAGCGGCAGTAGCCAGGTCTCTGGCACTGGGACTGGTCCTGCTGCTCAGAAGGGAAGGGAGGCGAAGAGGAGGGCAATAGTGATAGGGAACTCGATAGTCAGGGGAACAGACAGGAGGTTCCGTGGACATGAGCGAGAATCCTGGATGGTATGTTGCCTCCCAGGTGCCAGGGTCAAGAATGTCTCTGATCGCGTCCACAGCATTCTTGTGCGGGAGGGAAAGCAGACAGAAGTCATGGTACATGTTGATACCAACAACATAGGTAGAAAGAGGGATGAGGTCCTGAAAAGTGAGTTTAGAGAGCTAGGAAGAAGACTGAAGAACAGGACCTCAAGGGTAGCAATCTCAGGATTGCTGCCAGTGCCACGTGATAGTGAAGGTTGGTGCAGGGGGCAAGGTTTTAGATTTTTGGATCATTGGGATCTCTTCTGGGGAAGGTGGGACCTGTACAGATTGGATGGGTTACACCTGAACTCGAGGGGGACCAATATCCTTGCAAGCAGGTTTGCTAGTGTGGTTCGGGAGGGTTTAAACTAGTTTGCAAGGGGGATGGGAACCGGAGGGATAGGTCAGTGGAAGAAGTGCATGGAGTAAAGCCAGATCTATCATATAGAGAGGCTTTGAGGAAGGAGAAGCAGAGTATAGGGTATGAAAGTAGTAAGGTGGATGGACTAAAATGCATTTACTTAAATGCAAGAAGCATCAGGAATAAGGGTGATGAACTGAGAGCTTGGATAAATACATGGAACAATGATATTGTGGCTCTTGCAGAGACTTGTCTGTCACTAGGGCAGGAATGGATACTGAATATTCCCGGATTTCAGTGTTTTAAAAGGGATAGAGAAGGTGGGAGAAGAGGAGAAGGGATGGCATTACTGGTCAGGGATAATATTACAGCTGCAGAAGGGGTAGATAATGTAGCAGGATCCTCTCTAGTCAGTTTGGGTGGAAGTTGAGCACAAGAAAGGAGCAGTTACTCTACTGGGAGTATTCTATAGGCCCTCCAGTAGCAGCAAGGATACTGAGGAGCAGATCAGGAGGCAGATTTTGGAAAGGTGCAAAAATAACAGGGTTGTCATCATGGGAGACTTCAACTTCCCAAATATTGATTGGCACCTGCTTAGTACCAAAGGTTTAGACAGGGCAAAGTTTGTTAAGTATCCCCAGAATGGACTCCTATCACAGTATGTAGACAGGCCAACTAGAGGGAATGCCATATTAGATCTAGTATTAGGTAATGAACTGGGTCAGGTGACAGATTTCTCAGTGGGTGAGCATTTGGGGGACAGTGACCACCTCTCTCTAACCTTTAGCATTGTCGTGGATGAGGATAGGAGCAAAGAGATCAGGAAAATATTTAATTGAGGAAGGGCAAATTATGAGGCTATAAGGCTAGAACTTGCGAATGTGAATTGGGATGATATTTTTGAAGGGAAATGTACTATGGAGATGTTGTCATTGTTTAGGGATCTCTTGCAGGATGCTAGGGATAAATTTGTCCCGGAGAGGCAGAGAAAGAATGGCAAGGTGAAGGAACCATGGTTGACAAGAGAGGTGGAACATCTAGTTACGAGGAAGAAGGCAACATATGTAAGGTTTAGGCAGCAAGGATCAGATAGGTCTCTTGAGGAATACAGGGTAGCAAGGAAGGAACTTAAGAAGGGGCTGTGGAGAGCAAGAAGGGGACATGCAAAGGCCTTGGCGAGTAGGGTTAAGGAAAACTCCAAAGCATTTTTCACTTATGTGAAGAGCAGAAAGATGACGAGAGTAAAGGTAGGACCGATTAGGGATAAAGGTGGGAAGATGTGCCAGGAAGCTGTGGAAGTGGGTGAGGTCCTCAATGAAAACTTCTCTTCAGTATTCACCAAGGAGAGGGGCCTTGATGACGCTGAGGACAGTGTTGGTAAGGTTAGTGTTCTAGAGCAGAGGTTTTCAACCTGTGGTCTGCGGACCCCTGGGGGTCCGCGGCGGGTTGCCAGGGGGTCCACGAGCAAGCCAAGAAAAAAAATGGAAAAGCGACCTGTTACAAAGACGTAGCTTACTTGCTTGCTCCAATTTTCCACTATTCAGAAAATCGGCCATATCTATTCTATCTGTTATAGGCAACAATCTTAGAGACTTAGACGGAGTTCCCTTCTGGTAAGCTGCCGCTTAATATTCGATTTGTGTAGTCAGTAGTGTTCACTACTCACTACTATTCTGTTGTGCACTGTAGTGTTAACGAGACTGAGTGACGTTGTTGGTGTGCCTTAATAATATTGCTTACTTACCGTGCATTTACACCACTGTGATGTCACTGTTAAATGAAAAGTGTGCAAGCGTGTAAATTTTAGATTAGTTTTGATAATTTTATCAGTAATAGTAATTAAACTATCCAGCGTGTATTGCTGAGTATGGAGAAATTTCTGAAGAGAAAAGCTGACCAGAAACCAGAAGATTCTGATGACGAAGGGGATAAGGGTGACTGAAAGAGAAAACAACGCAAGTACGATCCAGAATACATTTCATATAGCTTCATTGCAGTCGGGACAAATGTGGACCAACCTCTCTGGCGTTGTGTGTTTGCAAACACTGTCCAATGATGCAATGAAACCAGCGAAATTGAAGCGCCATTTAACAACAGTGCAACATTGCCAGTAAGCCGAAGGAATACTTTGAGCGGCAAAAGGAGCTGTACCTCAAGCAGAAAGGCAAAATGACAGCCTGTGCCACTGTAAATGAAAAGGCTCTTCGCGCATCATATTTGGTAGCATTACGAATAGCAAGTTCCAGAAAGCCTCACACAATTGGAGAAGAGCTTACACTGCCTGCGTCAGTAGATATGTGTGAAGTTGTACTGGGAAGAGAATCCAGTCAAAAACTGAAAGCCATTCCACTGTCTGATAAGCAGCCATCTGACTTCTGTATGTAGCAACAAATGCTTATGCTCGGCTTCCATTTCACGGCATATGTTTTCAAACAAACGATGATTGAGCAGCTTGGCACAGTAAGCAGAAGAATTGGCGATATGGCGGAAGATATACAGATCCAGCTGATAGCACGTCTTCAGCAAGTCAGATTTGCGAAAGTACTGATGTTGCCAGTGCTGTGTAGTTGTTGGTTTACGTTTGATATTGCTGGGAAGGAGAGGCTTTGGAAGACTTTTTGTTTTGCAAGGCGCTCCCAGGGTGTACAACCGGTGAAGAACTTTTCTGTGTGCTTGACACTTTTTTTGTACAATCGGCATTAGCGTGGACACAGTGTATTGGAGTATGCACAGATGGTGCTGCTGCAATGACGGGATGGAAGTCGGGTCTAGTCGCACGAGTGAAAGAAGTAGTTCCACATGTAGCAGCAACCTACTGCATGATTCACCTTGAGGCTTTGGCTGCAAAGGATATGGATGAAAATCTTGCAGATGTGTTTTCCACGTGCATTAAAATCGTTAACTTTATCAAAGCCAAGCTGCTCAATCATCATTTGTTTGAAAACATATGCCGTGAAATGGAAGCCGAGCATAAGCATTTGTTGCTACATACAGAAGTCAGATGGCTGTAATGAGGCTGCGTTGTGCAGCGTGTATATGAATTGCGAGATGTGGGTTGCCAGATTAGCTTATCTTGCAGATATTTTCAACATTTTGAACAGCTTAAATCTATCATTGCAAGGACCTGGCTCAAATGTTCTGAAAACGCATGACAAAATCAATGCCTTCCAGAAAAAAACTCCGTATCTGGAAGGGAAGATGCGAGCAAGGCATCTATGATATGTTTCCATTGCTGGCTGACTTTCTGACAGTGAATAAGACTAAGACAGAGGCCATTGTGAGCACCGTTTTGAACCATATTCAACAGCTGTCACATTATTTCCATGAGTATTTCGGCGACGATGACACAAGCATGTTTGACTGGATTCGAAATCCATTTGAATGCATGCTTACTGATTTAACTGGACGTGAACAAGAAGAATTGGCTGAACTGTCATCTGACAGGACTTTGCGCTTGCAGTTCAACCGAATGTCACTGTTGTCGTTCTGGATAGCATGTTCCCAGGAGTATCCACTGCTGTCCGGCAAAGCCGTCAATGTTCTGTTACCATTTGCAAACACTTACTTGTGCGAAGTAGCATTTTCTGCAGTCGCTGCCATGAAAACCAAATACAGATCAAGACTGAATACTGAGGATTCATATGCGTATGTTTGTCGCGCATACCACTACGTTTGGACAAACTCTGCGTGCAAAACAGGCACAACCTTCACATTGAACAGAACACTGAAAGACGCCACTAGTAATTATCGGTGATTGAAATAGTCACTATTTCAATAGGGCCTATGTGCAGTAATTTAAGTGTTGTATGCATGAATTATCGATTGTTTGATTTTGTGGGCCTTGGGGGTCTGCCATCTAACAAGGACATGTTCTGGAGGGCCACAGCATGAAAAAGGTTGAAAGCCACTGTTCTAGAGCATGTTGATATCAAGAGAGAGGTGGTGTTGGAGCTGTTAGAAAATATTAGGACAGATAAGTCCTCAGGGCCTGACGGAATATTCCCCAGGCTGCTCCGTGAGGCGAGGGAGGAGATTGCGGAGCCTTTGGCTAGGATCTTTGAGCCCTCATTGTCCATGGGAATGGTACCAGAGGATTGGAGGGTGGCAAATGTTGTCCCCTTTTTCAAAAAAGGTAGTAGGGATAAGTCCAGGGAATTCTCGACCAGTGAGCCTTACGTCTGTGGTGGGCAAGCTGTTGGAAAGGATTCTTAGAGATAGGATCTATGGGCATTTAGAGAATCATGCTCTGATCAGGCACAGCCAGCATGGCTTTGTGAAGGGCAGATCATGTCTCATGAGCAAGAGATAGCGAGAGAGCGAGAGAGCGCGCAGGCAAGACAGAGAGAACCCAATTGAAAAACAGCATAATAATGCAATTTCCAATTGATCCAGAAACCAGTCTCTCTCAAAACTTCACTCTTGACTTTGCGGCACTGTGGAAAGGAAAATAGAAATCCGTTCTTCAACCTTTTCAACATCAGACACAAAATTCTCATTGGATTATGGTTAAAAATCTCAGTTCATGTTCTTTTGCAAAACCTGCTCCTTTGATGGCAAAAAAAATATATACTTGGTTATTCCATCTTTTATCCTCAGAGTCAGTGATGGTCAGAAAGCAGCACTCATTCTTCTAGGTTAAATATTATAAGGTTTAAGTCATGTATCAGAGACTTGAGCACCACAACATACACTTTCAATCCAGTGAGAGTCTGAGGGAGTGCTGCATTACTGGAGGTGCTATCTTTTGAATGGGATATTAAATCAAGGCCTGTATGATCCCCAAGGACATAAAGGAGAACAGCAGGGCAGTTATCCCCAGTGTCCTGGCCAATATTTACCCTTAAATCAAACTCACTAAAATAGGTTATTAAGTCATTATCACATTACTGGTTGTGCACAAGATGGCTGCCTTATTTCCTACATTACAGTGGTTGGTTATAAGTTTATTGCACTTACTTGCGAAGGCTATTCTGACCTCCCAGAGTCACAATCAGAACCAATAAAGGCAAGGACAGCAGGTGTATGGGTACACCATTACCACTGGGTTCCCCTCCAAGTCACACACCAGCTTGATTTATAAATATATCACCAGTCCTTCATCATATGGGTTTAAATCATAGAATTTAGGGTTTAAACCCTAAATCCTTCATTATATGGGTTCAAATAACTATTTCCTTGAAATAAAAGTCACTACTAACTTGTATTCATGATAGTAGATTTGCGTAACTTGGGCATTGTCAGTCGATAGATGATAATTATAGTCGTAAATATTTTGGCCAGTAAATTTTAAATTATCCTGTATCAGTATGCATTATTGTAAGTGTTTCACAAGAAAGCTCATTTAGGAGCTCAGCATTTTTCAATTTGTCGATATTCTACTTACTTTCCTTCTACTAGTACATATCTATGTCAAACTGCCCATGGAAAATGTCAAAAGTAATGCATCCAGATTGAACTACAAGGGTAACCAACATTGCCCCACAAATTTCTATTCTCAATCCAATTTACATTAATTGTACACACAGTATTCAAAAGCCCAAATCTATGAATCTTGACATATCCCCACCTTAAATTCAAATAACAGAATTTAATAGATGGATATTTATAACATTGTAATTTTAATAAAATGTAAGAAAGGTGTGTAAAAATTGAATGTCGTGTTCACAGCAATAATGAAAAAAAGCACAATTATAGATTTTATTCTTCCAAAGGTAATGGTGTCCAGACCCAGGACCTTAAGTTATTTAACACATGGGTGAAGTGTAAGTTTGTAACTCTGAAGTTTAGTGTTTCAGTGCTTAGTGTTTAACATATGCAAGTTGGCCCAGCAATAACACTGCATCATCCATTCATTCAATGATCTTTCCAACAGAAATATTTGTAAACTAATTTTCCTCAAACTATCATGACTGCTTTTTTGATTCCTGTATTGTATCAAACTTTGTGCAGATTATATAAACTGATATCATAACTTCCTCTACTAACATTAGACTGAATCAAATTGTTGGTTAAGACATTCAGGCTCTGTGTTTTTCATGCTTACTGAGGTCAGGCATCAAATTGATCTTTTGTTAAACTATTTTTATTACATTCAGAGGAAAAGAACCTGAAATGAATAAAAGCAGTCAGGTTGGCACTGTAATGTTTTTTTATTTGGCCAGCTCTTCATTATTAAACATTTCTTCATTTTAATTGCAGAAAAGCTACTTCACTGAAATCTTACATCACTGAAGATTCTTGCAACATTTTATTTATTGGAAGCTCAGAAAAGCAGGAATTTTAGCATCAGAGGAGAATGATTCAGTCATTTTTTATTGTCTACCTGCAAAATTCAATATCAGAAGGAATGATACTCCATACTTTAATAATTTATTCCGATTGCCGAAGAAATTGATTAGCAGTCATCAATGCTTATCACATACTTAAAAGGTATTTAGTCCTCAAGTCCAAAATAGCTCTGTTGGAGGTTTAATTCATATGTCATGCAACTTTCACCTTTGTAGCAACTCCGTGACATTCACAGCAGATGAGGAAGACAAGGGAAATGTCATTTTCACAAAGCTGAGAGCAGAGCAGCTCAGTATGGACATCAATTTCTGATTTTCTGCATTTAACAGTGCATCATCTCCTTGCATGAAGTTGCTGCCACATGAATAACAAGTCATTAGAATCATAGGATCATTAAGCCATATGAGACAGCTATTGAGCCCATCCAGTCCTTAAACAGCCAAATCTGACCCATGTCAAATTTTTATGGTCCCTATCATGTAATAACTTAACCAGATAATTGAACAATAAATTAACTCCCCTGATTGTTGTGAGATTCTTTAACTATATAAATTATAAACCATACATAAAAATTGCTAAACAAATAACTTGAATCAAAGTGCTAATAGTATAGAAATTAATCTAGTTCTTTTGTTGAAGTGGTTTTATTGAAATATTGAAAGAAATTATTATATTAAGAAAACCTGGTGCATGTTACAAATGAATTTTTCAGGAGATGGTTGTTTGGATCAGCAGGATTTCTTTCCATTCCTATAAATTAGCTGAACTTAGATGCAAGTAGACTTTTTTTTTGGGAGTGGGAGTTGTGTTGAAGGGTGCTAAAAGTGGGCAGAAGATGACATTGTCCATTTTGAGGAAAACAGAACTGGATGGATGGATTGGGAGGGGAAGGGAGGGGAAGGGAGGGGAGAGAGAAGGGGGAGAGAAGGGGGAGAGAAGGGGGAGAGAAGGGGGAGAGAAGGGGGAGAGAAGGGGGAGAGAAGGGGGAGAGAAGGGGAGAGAAGGGGGAGAGAAGGGGGAGAGAAGGGGGAGAGAAGGGGGAGAGAAGGGGGAGAGAAGGGGGAGAGAAGGGGGAGAGAAGGGGGAGAGAAGGGGGAGAGAAGGGGGAGAGAGAGAGAGAAAGTGAAAAGAGAGAAAAAGAAATAAAGAACGAACTTTAGGGGGTAGGTAGCTGAAATAATAAACAGTGCAGGTGCAGATAGAAAAGATTAAATAGGAAGGAAATTGAGCTGCCATGTTTTATACACAGGGATATTAATTGCAAAGCTAAAGAAAGCAATGTTGAATTTATTCATCACATTGATTAAGCTACTGTTATAGGAAAGAAAGGGTAAAGCAAAGATTCATCAGATACTACTAACAATAAAATAATGATGTTAAGAGGAGGTTTGGAATTTTTTCTTCTAATGAAAGGTAAATAACAAATGTAATGAAGGTTAATTTTAACTTAGTCTTTGAGAGAATAGACAATGAGATAGTTTCCACTAGTTAGCAAAATAGCAACATTGTCCTACAAATAAAAATACAGCAAAGCACAAAGGGATATTAAAAATATTTTTACTGAGTTTCAATTAAACATGTTTCACACACAACAATTAATATGGATATGTTAGCTAGAAAATGAATGTAAGAAATAATGGTGAGACTATCAACCGTCACCACAGGGAAAATCTGACAACTTCCAGGAATACACACTTCTTCGGTTAAACATTGAAACACAAGGTTCTATCAATAATTTCCTGCTCCTCCCATAGGGACTGTTGCTTTGCAATCTTTCCAGCATTACTTTCAGAGATAAATGAAATAAGGTTGGAAATAATTTTGAAAATTTGTAACATTGTCAAAAAACTGGTAAGTGGCCTGCTTTGTTCCACAAGGTGCAAGTAGTTTTAAATGCTGCACCAAGTCATAATTACTTGTTAACAAATTCTTGTTAACAAAATCTGTGGCTCCAAAAAACTAAAACTGGTGAACTATCATTCCATCAGCTAATATTTAAAAATTCCAAAATAATAAGTCTTTTTTTTAAAAGTTTAGCTTTTATTAAACCTCATCTAATCTTTATTTCATACTTTATAAAATGCTTAGAAGTCATAATTGTGCTATTTACTTCCTAGTTTGTTGCTTGTGAGATTTCTCCATTGTGCTTGGCATCCTGCAGCAAATGTTATCAAGCAAATAGACCAAGTACTCTGGTACTGATACCTGACAGCACTGACACTGGGAGAAGGGAACCCGCCAAGCGCCAGAGATTATGAGGCTATAGTGGAAACTTCTATTTCAGTCTTTTCATTAATGAGTACAAAATTGTGGCCCGTATGCAGAATGATGTGGGGAAAAGGAAAAAGAGGAGATAGCTCTTCTTATGGAGCAATTACCATCACAGAATTAAATGGTGTCCTTTTGTATTATCACCTCTGTAATCTTATGAGAAATAATTGGTTAAAACAATTCCAGTACTTAGATTTTATGTTTTACAATGAAGATTTTCAATATCCTATTATTAAGCCATGGGATAATAAAATTCAGGATAAGAGACACATCCTGTGCTAAGGTTGTAAACTATACATTTAGTTCTCAGCTCAAAGTAAAATTGAGGCATGCAGCACTTTAGATCTCTTTTGAGTTCACAGGAGAAAATACATGATAGAGGACCCTCCCATTTGGAGACATCCAAATTGATGGGTTCTGCAACAATACATTAGAAAGACGTTTGGCAGTGATAGATATTTGAGTGGTGGTCAAAAGTACTTCAGGAGAGTATACATTTACAAAGATGAAGGTCATATCTGGCAAGTCTACTAATGTGTTTTGATTTCAAGTCAGCTTCCCAGTACCAGGATCCTAATCCAGATCCAGGATTTAGAGTCCAACTGCACAAGATGCTAAATTTCATTACACGACATGTTTAGATCACATTCAAGCTTTTTTTCCCTCCAGATGGGTCACAAAATCTTTTAGAGAAATGAAAAGCTGTTAATTACTCAGAGGAGCAGATTCATGTGCAACTTTTGTCTAGGTCAGTTGAGCTCATGGAAAACAGTAGCAGGGAAAAAAATTCCTCCCGTCTTAAAAATACTTCATAGTGCCAAGTAAATAGTTGGATACAAAATTGTTTTCCACTAATAGTTACCTCTAATCCAAGACCTTGGCCCTGCCATTTATCTTGCCACTAATTATAAAATGAATACCAAATTTGTGTCTTTAACTTATACACTTTTCATCTATCTGAACTTTAAATAAAATTGTTAGAAATAATATTTTTCTGTACAGGTATTCCTCAAATTATGAACATTTAACTTACAAATGTTCACTATATTAGCATTATTCTTTAGGGTACATATCTTCGATTTACAAATCTATTTCTCTCTAATAAATAGGGTGTCGTTAGGGTCACAGCCAGATGAAGTCTAGAAGCAATTAATTATAGCTATCTAATAACTAAGTGACAGCCTCCAATGTGTTTCTGTTGTGCTTTACCCATACAATTTCGTTTACCACTACAAAAGGACTTTCACACAACTGTATCAATAAAACCTCTATCAACTAAGTTGCACTTTCAGTTGCTGTTAATATGATATTTCATTGCTTCAGATACTTGTGTTGATGTATCTTTGCGTGTTTGGGATTTTGTTGACTGAGATGCTTGAGCTACAACCAGAAGTCTTAACATTCAAACCAAGGGGAAAATGTTGTTATGATTTATGAATTTGTGTTTAATAAAACATTCCAGAGGAATGCAACCTACTCTGTTGTGGACTAACCAATTTGCTAACCAAACAAAAGTGCCCAATAACTTACCCAAGCTCTGTCACTCAGTTTATCCTTTTGTTTTATCTTTTGGTCTCCTTCAATACGTTACAAATGGCATTCACGACTAGCTATACTGTGCATCAGTCAAGCAAATGGTCAGCAATCGATCATCCTTGTTGGGTCTAAATGACTTGACTTGACATATCAGCTGCTCAAGTTTAACTGTCTATAATTTTTTGGTTTAAATTCAAAAGCTTAACCAACTTAGCTGCCAACTGGCCTAACAAGAACTTTAGGTTTGTTTTTCTGAGTGCTGATAGAGGAGGGTTCACTTTTCAATCTATGTCCAAATTTGCAATTGCAAACATTCTGACGTTTCATTCTATTTTCATAGATAAATGCGATACTTGGATTGAAGCAAGTTTAAACACTACTTCCACTTCAGTTGAATTAACAGCTACTATAATATTAAGTCAGGAACCAACATATGGGGAATCTTACCCATAACATATAATGAGCTTTAAGTATTTATGTATCTGAAGTCTGTCAGATTGGCATAACCAGCAGAGTGCACACACTATTCTTTATGTATATAACAGAGCACTGCAAGAAACTTAAAATATTAATACCCTGCTACATCCCATTTCTAATTATTCAGCTAGATTGTGAATATACTTTCATATATTCATAATCCAGCATTGAGAGACCTTGGTGTACTGGGAATGGATTAACATGGGATTCCTCAGAATTTCAACAAAAATAAAGAAAATCAAAAAATGCCCCAGTTACATTTTAAAATCCTGTATCTTAAAAGTATACTTTCAACAACTGTTGGGGAATATTTTAGGAACAAAAATTTTAAAAAAATGAAACCTATAGTAAAATCATCCAGTATTAGGGGCACAGATGGTGCATGCAAACAATCCATTATGATTCTTTTTAAACCCATGTTAAGACTTGAGCAACAGAAATCCTTCCTTTTTGTAATTGATCTAGCCCTTATAGTAAAAAGAATGTACTTACTGCTAAAGGCTTCAAACAAAATGGCTCACAAAATGAAAAAAGGTCAATGTCTGGCAAATGAAGATGGATCTGACTTGTTCTGAAGTCCAGGGATACTCAACATGAGATAAATGAACATCACTCTCATAAAAACCCTTACTTCCTTTGTTTTTGTCTTGTCCTTGTTTCCAGTGCCAAAAACATGATTTTTTAAAATTTTTATGGTTAATTATGCTGCTTTCATGCCAGTTCTCTTGATGATAGCATGTCTATTTAAACAGTGGCCACAGAAATTCAGCCTTAAACAGACAAGTGCGCATCAATATTGAAATGTGACCTTGTATCAGTAACAGTAGCTGCTGGCTGTAACACAAACGGATATAGTATAAACCTCTCTAAGAAAAGCAATTTATGAAAGGCAAATCATCTCAAAATTGATTACATTTCAGATGCCAACATGACAAACTAAACTAGATGGCTTCCATTAACCCATTCCAAATAATGTTATTTGGTTGAAGTATACATCTAAAAAGCAGTTACCACTTTACTAATACCGATGCTTCAACGTTTACCTCGAAAACTAAGTGTAGCTTTGAATTGTTGTTGATCCGGGTTGTGGTCTTATAGATTGAAATATTCCTTGTTCAAGGCTACAGGCAAGTATCGGAGCTGATTAAACGCTTAAACTACACTTTGTACTGAAAGATACCAATAGTTTCATTCACTCAAATTTTTTTAGGTCTGTGAAAGCCATGGTGGCATTATTCTATAATGTGAAATAATGCTAGCAGAGGAAATAAAAAGTACAAGATATAGGAGGATGGCATTCATTATTGTGACATAAATTAGGGATTTAAATTTAAGGGATGAAGCACTTCCCTATTAAGTTAAATCCATTGGGCAACACTCTTCTGCAGACAGTTGTGAGCAAATAATTGTGCACTGAAATGTCAGGAATCATTTCTTGCAATTTTCACGTGCAAGTTACCATTTCATTGGTCTAAGTTTTTTTATATCAACAGCAATTGACGCTGTCACAGAATATAAAGCATTGCAGAAATTTCAATCCACTGTGTTCCTATATAGCTTTTTAACAACAATTCAAATCTAAAATCAGCTTGGCTGCATGTTGGTTATGGTTAATTGAATAGAATACCTCAACTTCAGATAATTAAAGAAATGCATACAAGAGAATGTTTAAGATTGCAGGTGTCAATTCATTTTTATATTTTTTTTTAAAAGCCTCTTTACCAACACAAAATATGGAAACATTTTGTTGGGACACATGAAAAAGCAGGAGAAATCTCAATCTTGGACAAAATCAAGAGTTTGAATCTGGTTGAAATCTGAATTTAAAGACTGTATAAAAGGAGCTCCTATTTCCTTTAACTTTATTCCACTTGCTGTAAACTATTGCCAACAACTGCAATATAACCATTGAAGTATACAGTTCCCTGAAGAGCTTAAGGAGTTTATCCAATAGCTGAATGGTATCAAACCAAAAAGATTCCAGATTTGATCTTCAGTCGATGCTAATCTCAGTTTATTCAATGAAAGAGCTCTTTCCAGCCAATTCATCACCTCCCTTGGTCTGAACTGTTCTCTCTTATCAGCATCCCATTCTGAATATCTCTGAAAGATGATACAGTTACCAGAAAGAGTGACGTTGAATTCAGTCCTTGGTCTGATTCCAACTTGGATGAGTGTAATTGCTTTTCAGTAATGGTCTGGGGTTGTGGGGATGGATGCAGGAGCAGTGGTGGCAATTCCACAAACCATTCACAGTCCTAACTGATATCCAGAACTTCAGCTGGAGTACTGTATGCACAGGTTTAACACAAGTGAACAGAAAAAAATCCTGCTGTTGTTTAATAGCCTGTCAGCATTCTAGGCCTGTACAAAAATGATTACTAAAGTGGGTTGTATGAAAATAACCATCATCCAAGGAACAATTTCCAAGCTCAAGTTAAAATCTTTCATGTGAGAAGAGCAGATAATTTGAGAAGACGTAAATAAACATCGTTCAGAATTTGTCATTACTAACAAATTCGACATACTGCCTACAGTGAAACTTATCTTGAGTTGCAGGGCACTTTTCAACTAACCGCCTTCAGGTAAATATATTAATAACATATTCTACCCCATGGTCATTCTGTACTACATTCCTTTATTTAATTAGAGTTGCTTTTATTGCACACTATTCTTTATTTATTAGCCATGTGATCTGCTCTGCATTGTACATACAAGGCCCTGCAAAACGTTTTCATTGCAGATGATCTACTTGCAGTTCTAACGACCTTGGTCAATAGATTCTATTTGCATGTGTCTAGTTACATCAAGAGAGTCTTGCAATGTTTTTTTAACTGCATCCGAATGATGGCCTCTGGAGTCCACCTATACAGCATCCACACTTCAGCACTAATTCACTTGGCCCCTTCAACTGCCTCCAGTCACTGGCTGAGCAGAAAAATTCCTCCAACTAAATACTGAATAAATCAAAGTCAGTGTCTTCAATTCCCCATCAAAAACTTTGGTCCTTGGTAACAGACTCTACCCCCTGCTGATCAATGTCTGACACAGAATCAAACATTGACAACCTCAGTGTGTATTTGACCATCAAGGAGCCCCAGGGCAAGTCTTGGGCTCCAAATCCAATCTAGCATCAGATCATTTACTCCCAATTCTATAATACCACCCAAATCTATAACCATTCTCAGCGCATCTGTCACTGAAGCCTTTGTCTTCCAGATTTAATTTTTCTAATGCTTCCAGGACAACCTTTCACAAAGCGTAGATTATCCATGCTCCCTGTTGCACTAAGTCCTGATAAAACACCACCCCTCTGCCCCTATCTGGCATAGCTTCAATTTTGAATTCTTACCTTGATTTTCAAATCCTTCATGACTTCATTCCTCCCTACAACTCCAAATACCTCTTCATGTTCTTCAAGTATCATGAACCTTAACACTCCTCCAAATATAGAGTTACAGAATCATAAGCACAGAAAACTCTGTGCTGACCATCAAGCACTAATTTAATGTCATTTCATTTTCTCCACATTCCCATCATCTTCCCACAAATACTACCATGATCAATTAACCTACCAACCTGCACATCTTTGTGATGTGGGAGAAAACTGGAGCACCTGATGGGAACCACCTCAGTCATTGGAAGAACATGAAAACTCCATACAGATGGCAACAAAGGTCAGGATCAAACCTGGATCGCTGGAGCTGTGAGGCAGCAGCTCTGCCTACTTTGCCATCATGCCTCAGATGCACCTTCACTCTTAATTGCTCTATTGGCACCATGCTTTCAGATGCCTGAACCCTTAGCACTAGAATCCCTACCTCCTTTACCAAATGTTGATCATCTGTCCTATTATCTCTTGTGTTTGTCCCACATTTTGGTTGAATACTCTTTTGCAGTAATTTGCACCATTTTTCAAGTGGGAGCCACTTCAGCAAAGATCGTTCAATGTGAAACCCACATTAACTACTAATGACTCTTAATAATGGAATTTTACATAGAACCACAGAAAAACTACAGCACAGAAAACAGGCCATTTGGCCCTCCTAGTCTGTGCTGAAACATTATTCAGCTAGTCCCATTTACCTGCCCCCAGCCCATACCCCTCCAGACCTCTCTCGTCCATGTATCTATCCAATTTACTCTTAAAAGTTAAGAGCGAGCCCACATTTACCACATCAGATGGCAGCCCATTCCACACTCCCACCACTCTTTGAGTGAAAAAGTTCCCTCTAATGTTCCCCCTAAACCTTTCCCCTTTCACCCTAAAGCCATGTCCTCTCGTACTTATCTCTCCTAATCTAGGTGGAAAGAGCCTACCTGCATTAACCCTGTCAATGCCCCTCATCATTTTATAAACCTCTATCATATCTCCCCTCATTCTTCTCTGCTCCAAGGAATAAAGTCCTAACATGCTCAATCTTTCCTTATAAATCAACTCCTGAAGACCCGGCGACATTCTTGTAAATCTCCTCTGCACTCTTTCAATCTTACTGACATCCTTCCTGTAGTTCGGCGACCAAAACTGCACACAATATTCTAAATTTGGTCTCACCAATGACTTATACAACCTCACCAAAACATTCCAACTCCCATACTCAATACTTTGATTTATAAATGCCAGGATGCCAAAAGCCTTTTTTACAACCCTGTCTACCTGTGACTCTACTTAAGGAATTATGTATCTGAACTCCCAGATCCCTTTGTTCCTCCGCACTCCTCAGTGCCCTACCATTTACCGTGTATGTCCTCCCTTGATTTGTCCTTCCAAAATGCAACACCTCACACTTGTCTGCATTAAATTCCATCTGCCATTTTCTGGACCATTTTTCCATTTGGTCCAGATCCCTCTGCAAGCTTTGAAAGCCTTCCTCACTGTCCACTACACCTCCAATCTTAGTGTCATACAGTGTGTCTTACAGAACTAACATGCCTATTTTTATATAAAAGGCAGGAGAAAACAGAATTAAAAAGGCATCTGTGCAAGTAAACATTTTAGACCATAAGGGGAAGGAACAGCAGCAGGCTCTTCGGCCCTTTCAGCCTGCTTCACCATTCAATGATACCATGGTTAACCTGACACTCCTCAAGTCTTACTTTCCTACTCTTCCCCAAAACCCTTGATTCTATTATTAAAATTCTCTCTTTCTCAGCCTTAAATATACCCAATAATTCTGCCTCCACAGCTTTGAGGCAAGAAGCTTGCAACCTCCTGAGAGAAAAAAATTCTTAAATGAATGCCCCTTTCTGGTATCTGAATGCTGTCTGGTTCTGCACTCTCTCACAAGATGAAACATCCTCACAGCTGTTGCCCTGTCGGTCCCCTTATGAATCTCATATGCTTCAATCAAATTACCTCTCATTCTTCTAAACTCTAATGGGTCGAGTCCCAACCCGTTTAATCTTGCTCCGTAGGACAATACTTCTATATCCATGGGCATCCTAATGAATGTTCCCTAAACTGCCTCCATGAAATAACATTACTCCAGATGTGGTTTCACCAGTGCCTTGGACAGTTGCAGTAAGAATTCCCTACTTTTATACTCCAACCCTCTTGAAATAAAGGCCAACATTCCATTAGCCTTCCCCATTACCTGCCTCACTTGCATGATAACTTTCTATGTTTCATGCACATGGACTCTCAAATCCCGTTGTGCTGCAGGTTTCTGCAATTTCTCTTCATTTAAATTATACTCTGTTCTTTTGTACTTCCTTCCAAAATGAACAACCTTGCATTTTTGCCACTCACTAACCTATCAATATCTCTCTGGAAACTGTTTAATTCCTCCTCAGAACGTGAGAGGTTTTTCTACAGGGTGTGGTGAATGTGACATAAAATTACAATGTTTAAAAGGTATCTGGAAAGGCATAGAGGGATTAGGGCCTACTGTGGGCAAATAGGATTATCGGCATCACGGCTAGCATGGACGATATGGGCCGAAAGGGCCCATTTCTGTGCTGTACTATAATTCTTCCCATGACTCCTCATGCCTGCAGTCCTGCTTTCTCTGAACCACTTCACTTAGAATTTCCTCCTCACCTCCCCCTGTTCTCTAACTTCCTTATGTCCACGTACAGACCTATGCCCTTCAGCCCATACATCCCCTTCTGTTCTGGGCTCCTCTGCCCATACTCCTAGCTATGCTCCCGTCTCCAACTCCCAATCCTAGTCATGCATCGGCCCAAGCTACACAACTGGCCACAATCTCACTATGTTCCATCAGCATACCTGACCCCATTTTCTGGCACATTCCAAACCAATAACTGACTATGCTTTATTTGCACACCTGGCCACATTCCTGCTATGTTCCATCCCCACTCCTGGGCCCGCTACCATCTTGATTCATCTTGGACCTCGCCCCACTCCCGACCACATACCATCCACACACATGGATGTCCTCCATCTGTCCCACTGACCCTGTTTCTCCCTCACCTTTTTCATGATTATCCAACCACACACCACCTCAAGTATCTCTGGAAATCATGTTGGTTAATCCCTTATCGACTTACCCCCACTAACTCCCAAATAGGTACGTGGTAAGTGTACTGGCTTTTGAGTTTTTAACCACAACCATATCCTGTTTTGGGGAAGAGAGCCAGAGAGGCAAAAGGGTTAAAATTGACTCTAATATGCCTGTATGGTTACTCAATAAATATATATTACCAAACAGCTTTGGTGCCATGCAACTGAGGTGGAGTGAAAGTGCTTCTAATTATAAAAACTGGTGGGATATCGGAGCTGATAAAGTTGCTAAACAATGAAACTGTCACTGTTCGGTAACATGGACATTGCGACAGCTTGAGTCCTGAAAGGAAAACACTGTCACATTCATGACAAATACTAAAAAATTACCAAAGTGAGATGGGTGAATATTGAGACCATTTGAACAAAAAGATGCAGATGATACAGAATAAAGTTTCAGAATTAGGAATGGTGTACACAGCCCAAAGTTTCCAATATACACAACAAAAGTTCACCTGAATAATTCCTGAGATGTGGCATTTGTCATCTGAGGAGAGATTAAAAACACTAGGCCTGTGTGAGAGGTAATCTGATTGAAACATACAGAATTCTTACAGGCTTGACAGGGAAGAGGCAAGCATGATGATTCTCCTGACTGATCCCTGGCTCTAGGCATTCCACACTCAAAGTAAGGGGTTGGCCAATCAGGACTGAGATTAGATTAAAGTTCTTCACCCAAAAGGTAATGAATTTTTGGAATTCTCTACCCCAGGGAGATGTGGAGGCTTAGCTGCTGAGTATAATCAAAGCAGAGCTTGATATCTTTTTGGATATTAAAAGATATTCAAGTGACATTGGGTTAATGCAGGAAAGTGGCACCGAGATAATATATAGACCTGATGTTACCAATCAGCAGAGAAGGACAGAGGGGCAAATGGCCACCTTTGTATCTATTTCTTATATTCTTGTGTTTTTATTTTCAGATAGGAAATCCACTTTTAATTATAACATGATCTATAAACTACAACAATACACACTCCTAGTTAACACTGTAGGTCATTGCAGTTCACTATCAATCCAGTCTCAGGGAAAGAAAATTTAATAGCTCCTGTATTAGTCTATTGCTGGTCTTTATTATTTCTAACACCGACAGTAACTAATTTAGAAATCAATTCAATTTATTCCGGAAATCATGGTGTAGTTTACATCTCCATTAAAAAGCAACTTGCATAATCAATAAGGCAATGGATAATAATTACATAATCAATGAACAAGGGAAAAAGCAAAATTATAGAATAGGGAGTACAAGAAGTCTACAACATAAAATACTGGTGGACAGCTAGCATTATTGATTTAAAGGATGCATGTTTAAAGACTGTAATCTTTATCCAGGTAAATTTACAAAAGTATGACAACAAAGCTCTAAATATATTAAACAATTCTATCAGGATGCAGAATTACAAATATGCTACCCTCATAAGATATACAGGTTTCCACCAGGAAGTTAAAGCACTGTGATACTGAAGGAAAATGGCTGTGTTAACAATTGAATGTACAGCTTTCTGCACATCACACATCAATCTTTTGAGATACAAAAAACAATGACAGAGGGACTAAAAGGAGGGAAAAGGTTGTGGCTGAAATAAAACTACAGTAATACACAGCATTACTGTTTTCTCACACTAATTTCTGCAATTGCCTTTGTCCAATTTGAAATCTTTGGGAAACAACACATTTGGTTTGGAATCCCTTTATGACAAATGTTGGCATTTCTATTGAATTCCACTAGTTTGTTCAAATAATGTCAAACAGCTGCAATGTTAATTGACTACCCTGAAGGGAAGATGAAACAGCACAAGAGGTAAATGCATTACAGATTGACAGCATCAGGGAGCCCTTTGCATAAACAGTCATTGGGTGTTTTAGCATATTTCATCAACAATTATTAACAAGGTTTCAAAAATCTGGTCCTTAAGGGAACACAAACTTTTAATAAATATAAAAGGAAGCATCTTGAGTAGCTCTAAAAACGCGCAAAGATTATAGTTAACTTCTTAAAAAATAAGTGAAATTGTTAAATAAATAAAGTACAAGATGGAGTTTGGAACAGAACTGGAAGCCTCAGATATAACAGTAGAAACCATTTCAGGATAGTGTATTGTGAGTGAAGATACTCATCTGAGCTTGCACTTTTTGGGTTGCTACTGAGCTTACTCATTTGTTGTCGGTTATTCTTCCTTATATTTTTGTACAAATAATCTTGATGATCTAATTTCTAAATTTCATTTATGTCATACCAGCATACAAAAGTTAAAAGATCAATAAATTGCATAAAAGAAATGGAGAGTAGTTTTTCTTTTAAATTATTCCTGATAACCATTACCATAAAGCTACATGCGAGTAAGCTGCTGCAATATTAGTGTTTGTTTCAGTATCACAATCCGAGCTGAAAACTTTCAAAACTTCTAAGCCCAAGGAGATGTATATCTTTGGAAGTTTACAGTATAACAAAGCTTTATAGGTTAGTCAAAACTAAGATTAGTACTTTAACCATAATTGATGAGGAGCTGTGCAGGAATACAATAAATTTTAAGTAATTTTACCAATAGTCAGAGTATTTTTATACCATCACAAACCTAAAAGGCCAAAACAGTTTGTTCCTATTGTGTAACATACTACAACTTTTATTGCTCCATTAGTATCAACTGTGCTTTCTACTGTTCTGAACTCTGTAACTCTCTCCTCAACATCACATTCCCTCCTCTTTCAAAATGCTCAATATCTCTGATCAAGCTATTGGTCACTTAACCGGATATCTCCCAGTACAGCTCAATGTCAAACTTAGTATCTGACTAAATTCCTGTGAAACACTTCAGGAGGTTTGACAATATTAAAGTTGAAGTATAAATACATGTCGTTGAACATAATAAATGTGTTCTTCTGTAACAATATACATCTTTCAGTAGATTTTGCCTAATTGATTGTTTTGAAAAAAATTAGTATGAGGGAGAAAGTTTTACAGCCTATTAATTAATAAAATCCCTTTGCTGAAGAGCCAAATGTGTCAGTTTTTTTGGTGCTTTCAGATTATTTTGTTTATGCAAGCTGTTCACTTTAATATTTTTACTCCTGGGGAGAACCAGGCATGACTATTGCCAGAGTATTTTGTAAGATTATTGTTATAATTGATATTTTTTCCTTTGCTGTTTACAATACCCCACTTTTATTCATTTCCTTTCATCATTTTAATTACTGTAAGGAGATTAATAGACACAGACTACATCCTCCAGTTTATTGTTCCTACAATGTATCCAGAGGTATTGTGCTCCAGTATAAGACTCACCTCAGAACTGCTGTGGAAGTCAACTATGGCCCCAAGCTGCTGTCTAAGAAGCTCCATGAACCCACTGACCTACTGACCATATCCATCAATTTATAGTTCTTACACTGTAGCCCAAAGCAAGGTCTCAACATTCTCAATACTGTGCCAACCATGTCTACAACATGTTTCTTTACAGGCCAACCACATTTAATGGGGTAGCAATTTATCCAGGAACTAGACAGTAGTCAGGTTAGCCCCATTAAAGCTTGGGCCTCATGGTTACAGCACATTAAATTCCAAATGATCCTATTTAAAGGGTTGATCTGCAAGCTCTAAAACAAATGTCAGCAGCTGAGCGTTTCATCTAGCTGCTAGAAAATCAATATCTTGGTTAAATAATCATGATGGATTTATCTCATCACTTCATCCGATAAAGAGGGAATGTAGAATTGTTCTTGCAATGGAAAAAATGATGTAATTTTGATGGAACAGTTTATACATTAATAAAACATTTGTATAATTGCTGTACTTAATTTCATCGTGAATCATCAAAAATTCAACCAAAATCTTTGGATTTCATAAGTTAGCCAATTTCTTAAGTGTTACATTCAGATTATGTGTTTTATGTGTGGACATTAGTCAATCTGAGTATGCAAGGTGCAATGCAACTTAAATTGTCAAATGGAAATGTCAAACAATTCACTACCCCTTTGATTTCATAGACTCTATGAATACAAATGTATGTCAGTTTTAAGAATGTAATTTTTGCATTAGTGCTCAAATGATACTTTAATCCAATGCTTGGAAAAGAGTAAGATATTTTTTTCAGTGTGAGGAATTGAATTTTATTAAAAAACAGATAATCTGATTATGGACTCAGAAAATTCAAAAAGCTTGTACAAAATTCCGTGTGGTCTAAATGATAGTGTGATCTAACAATTATGGTTCAACTGCAATGAAAGCACAGACTTAATTCCCACTGGATGGACAAAACTAATACTTTAGAAATAAATGACAGTGGCAATTTGGACCGTTCACAGTGCTTTTAAATCAGGATACATTTGTACAGTGATATGATTGGTGCTGGCACTTGCAACCACAGGAATTCATTACATGAATTGGCCAAATCAATGAGTGTTTTGAAGTTCAATAGCTTCAAGAACATTTTGCACCTCATTTACACTCAGTCTAATTCAGAAAATTGAAATATATCAGTTCCTGCTGCTGAAGCATCTCTTTGCACAGCACAGCATGTGCACTAATGGGATGGGAAAGGGGATGGATATAGATTGATTGGACATATGCCTGTGATCCATCAAAAGTTTGCGGCTGTAACTAGTTTCTTGGATGGTTTGTCCTTCAATGGGCCTACTATACTCCTGACTGAGTTTGGCAAACTCTGGTATGAAATTAGTAAATGTTGCTAAGTTTACTGCAACACTGGCATTTTTAAACAAACCAGGCTCATCAGAAACTCAAGAAATTAATGTGCAATACGAGACCTTAAAGTGGTTTAGGGGACCTTTTTTCCCAAAAAATACACTTAATTTATAAAATATACAGTTAAACAATCAGTAAAACAATGCATTATCTTCATTCACTGTAGCAGGCATATCCTTATATCCACTTATAATATTTGCAACATGTAAACAATATCACCAACTGCTCATTCCCAAACATTCCAGTGAAACTTTTGAGAGTTAGTGTCTAGTGGCAGATGCTTTGCCCTTTCCCAGAGAGTATTTGATGCGGCTGCACCAAGCTTCAGTGCATTGCTCTGAGCTTGTAGCTCTACACCTAGGAACATGCCAGCCTGTAGCATTTCGTTGCAGACATCTGCCTGGACTGGAAGACCAACATATTTAAGACAAACCAAAGTGCATCCTTCAAAAGGTTGATGATCTTCCAGCAGCAGTCAATGTGTGCCTCTGTATATGTCCTTGGGAATAGCCCATGGAGCACAGAAACCTTTGTTACACAACTGCTTGGGATGAACTGCATCCCTTTCCAAACTTCCTTGGTAAATCCACAGTCCACAAGGAGGCAGATGACCACCTCAATTGCACTGCAGCCATCTCGTGGGTAGAGTGCAGAGGTGACCTGCCCATCACCTCCCTCTGGTTCCCCATCTCCTTCTCTTTATTCCATGGTTTACTGTCCTTTCCTATCAGATTCCTTTTTCTTCAGCCCTTTACATCTTCCACTTATCACCTCCCAGCTTGCCTTTTATCCCCCCTCCCCCACCTACTTACCTTTCCCCCTCACCTGGACTTATCTATCACCTGCCAGCTTGTGCTCCTCCTCCTACCTTCTTATTTTGGCTGCTGCCCTCTTCCTTTCCAGTCCTGATGAAAGGTCTCGACCCAAAACGTCGACTGTTTATTTCCCTCCAGAGATGCTGCCTGAGCTGCTGAGGCCCTCCAGCATTTTGTGTGTGCAGAGTCTCTTGTGTTTGCCTCATGAGTAGCTCATTTGTGGTATAAGTGGGTTTAGAACATAGAACAGTACAGCACAGGAACAGGCCCTTTGCCCCACAATGTCTGTGCTGTATTGTGGAGGTCGTGGCTGTCATGTGATTGAGGAGGTCGTGGCTGTCACGTGACAGCACTGCCCCTATCTGGTCGAAAGACACACCACTGTCAATCAAGGCCCGGCTCCACCCCACCCATCAAGTGCACACCTGACAATTGGTCCTTTAAGCACCTTTGTGCCTGGCACACTTGACCATTGGCCCTTTTGACCCACCTGGGCTGGACCACCCCCAGCCCTCCAGCACTATAAAGAATGCTGCATGTGCTTGGTTCTCTCTCTTTTTTGTCTCTGAGGGATGCTGAGGTAAGCTGTGCACAGCTCAAGAGAAATTAGTTAGGATATCCCTCTAGCATAGAGCCGTGCCTGCACTGAATCAAGGGGTGGCAGGTATCGTATTGACTGTTCCTTGATTGTGTGTACCCAGTTCATTGTGTGTGCGCGTGTGCGCGTGTGTGCGCGCATCTTACCTTTGTTGCAATTCCCCCACACTCGCTATCGTGTGTGTGTGTGTGTGTGTGTGTTGCCCCCGTTACCTTTCCCTGCGTTTGTCTTTGTAAATAAATCATTTTAACTCCAAAGACTGTGTCCAGAGTCCTTGCCCTTCGAGACCTTTCGAACTTGCTTCACAACATGTGCTGACCATGAAGCGAATCCAAACCAACCCCACCTGCCTGCACAGTCTATATCCCTCCTTTCTGTCTGTATAAGTCTCTTAAACCATAAGACATAGGAGCAGAATCAGGCCATTCAGCCCATCGAGTTTGTTCCGCCATTCAATCATGGCTGATTTATTTTTCCCTCTTAACCCAATTCTCCTACCTTCTTGCCATAACCTTTGATGCCCTTACTGATCAAGGACCTGTCAACCTCCGCTTTAAATGTACCCACTGACTTGGCCTCCACAGCCGTCTATAGCAATGAATTCCACAGATTCACCACCCTCTCGCTAAATAAATTCCTCCTCATCTCTGTTCAAAAGGGATGACCTTCTATTCTGAGGCTGTGCTCTCCAGTCCTAGACTCTTCCACTACTGGAAACATCCTCTCCACATCCACTCTATCCAGGCCTTTCAATATTTGGTTGGTTTCAATGAGATCCCGCCTCATCCTTCTAAACTCCAGCGAGTACAGGCCCAGAGCTATCAAATGCTCCTCATACGTTAACCCTTGCGTTCCCAGGATCATTCTTGTAAACCTCCTCTGGACCCTCTCCAATGCCAGCACATCACTCCTTAGATAAGGAGCCCAAAACTGCTCAAAATATGCCAAATGTGGTCTGACCAATTCCTTATAAAGCCTCAGTATTAAGCCTAAACATTGCTTTTGTATCTGCTTCCAACCACTCCCCCTAGCAGCATGTTCCAGGCAGCTACCACTCTCTGTGAAAATAAATACTTGCTTCATAAATCTCCTTTTAAACTTTCCCCTTCTCACCTTAAAACTATGCTCTCTAGTATTTGACATTTCCACCCTGGGAAAAAGATTCTGACTATCTACCCTATCAATGCTTCTCACAATTTTATATACTTCTATCAGTCATCAGGTCACCCCTCAGCTTCTGATGCTCCAGAGAAAAAAAATCAAAGTTTGTCCAACCTATACTTATAGCTAATATTCTTTAATCCAGGCAGCATCATAGGGATCTTGTTGAAAGCTTCAGTAAAAGTCCATGTATAGAACATCCACTGCCTTGCCCTTATCCAATCAATCATCCTTGTCACGTCCTCAAAAAGCTCGATCAAGTTTGCAAGGTATGACTTCCCCTGCACAAAGCCATGCTAATTATCTCTAAGTTTATGTTTTTCTAGATGTGGGTAGCTCCTATCCCTAAGGATCTTCTCCAATAATTTCCCTACCACTGATGGGAGGCTCACCAGCCTATAATTTCCTGATTTGTCTCTATTGCCCTTCTTAAACAGAGGAACACATTGGTTATTCTCCAGTTTTCTGGGACCTCACTTGTGAACTTTTCTTGAATACACTTGAAGTTCATTTGTCAATCAATCACTGTTTCTTCTCAAAATGGAAACAGGACTGAATCCATTTGGTTAGGGTACATCTTAAGACTATATTACACCATGGTTCCTTGACAAAATGGTTAAAAACATTCTGGATAAGAATTATTCCTAACCTGAATCGTTTGCGAATAGGCAAGAGAAAAGATACAAATGGCAAAAGAAATTCTAAGCAGCTGTCTACCTTAATGACATTCAATAAAGAAAAATAGTCAATTTTCTTATCAATATTTATTAAGGATTAAAAATAATATAGGAAAATTATAGTATTATTACTTGCCCTGAACAGCTTATAAAATATATTTTGTTACGGACTCAGTGAAAGTCCCTTTAAGATAGAGAGTGTGTGTGTATGTGTGTGTGGGGCGTGCTTACGTCAATAGAAGATAAAGGACGTAATGACGTTGTTGAAGAAGGCAGAAGAAGAAGGAGAGAGAGAGAGAAGGGAGAGAGACACCAGCCTGCTTGTTTTCTCTATCAATGGATGAGAAACAATAACTGTGTTTGCCACTGAAATCCATGTATGGAAGTTGGAAGTAATCCGGTGGAGTTCACTTTGTTGCTGACCTGGAGAAGGAAACAGGTATTTGTGTGTGGACGACCACGGTTCGGATGCTTTTCGGGGTGAGGAAGTCACTACCGAGTAAACACTGAAGTGTCGTTTGGGTTCCATCGTGGAACATTTGGATTTCGTATGTACTCTCTCTCTATGTTTTTCTACATCTACATCTTATCTTCAGACAACGGTGGTTGTTGAAGAAGCCCTTGCTCATGTTTCACCTTATGGCTTGCGGAACTGAACTTTAAGAACCATTCCGGAACTGGGAGTTTTGGACTTTGTCACACACACACACACACACGAAGAGTTTAGTTTTGGGGTTAACGTTCGAGGTTTAACATTCTTGAATTCTAACATACTAACATTTTTTTTAAACTTTTATTTTACGTATTATCATAAGTAGTGATTAATAAAATAGTTTTTAACACTGAATCATGCTCAGTGTGTTTCTTTTGTTGCTGGTTTGTGACAAAATGCTTTACATCTTTCTGTATCATAATCAACAAGAGGTCTTGCAAAACTTCAAAAATGATTGGAAAAAAAATTATTCCCAAGAGCTACAATTTACACTTAGTATTTAGAGTTCCATTAGAAAATCTTTTAATTGTGATCTGATGGCTTCAGAATACCTCAAGAAACAATTTCATACTAGCTTTGCTCGTTTAGGCTATCCACTAATTAGAAGCGATGCAAAATGATGCAAGCTTCTGGGATTCAGATGAAACCCCACCAGTACTGAAATGAATGATGTCTTGCCAAAGGGGAATGCTTTAATACTGAACTACGGGAACTCAGTATTGAAACATTCCTTTAATTTGCCACCTCCTGTACCAAATAACTTTAAAATCTGTTTTAAGGCAATATTTCCTAGAAAATGATAAATTAAATAGGTCCTTTCCTTCAAGAAAAAACCTAGATCACGACTCCACAATTTATGATAAATTGCATTCTTGATTTTTGAAAGTATGTTGCTCACTACACTTTGCATAAACTTGCTAGTATGTATTAAAGTATCTGTGCAAGTATTTTTCTCCCTCTCCTATGGAGGGTATGAGTTTCTGGGACAAAATGAAAGATGGAAATGTCCTGGAAGCCTACCATATATCTAACCAACATGCACAAACTTTTCTGTTCTAAATTGAGCTTTTTCACCTGTTATTCTGTAGAAAGCCAAACAATGCAATCAAGATAGTGTGCTATATGAAAACTGACACCATCTTCCACAGCAAGACCTATGCCAACAGAATGGTAAGGCTAGATAATTAAAGAGTGAGCTTATAATTCATTGCTTAATAATTCTACACATGATATGGAATCATAAAGGTATCTTGCAAATAGTTTGCAACACAGGTACTTACTGAGGCGGTAGAGCAAGTGTGGTAGGTTGAACTTTTGGCCTGCGTTTTGCAGATACACCCATCTGCATAGCTGATCTTTTCAGAGACTGTTGGTTTAGCAGACTGGAAGCTAGACCAGCATGATATTGGAGCTGAGAAAATGAAAGGGGGAGAAAAAGCAATGTCAGTTGAGCAGAAACAATAAAACCTAGAGCATTTTCCTCAATCTTCTTAATACAGATATTTAATATTCAATAATTTGTAACATCATGATAAAGGGCTTTCTGAAAAATGATCACACTAAATAACATGCAGAGCAATGGATTTCTTCTGAAAATGAATAAAAGTTCAAAGGAATCCCATCGATTCTTCTCTTAGTGCCCCAATATCACATGGTATCTGGCGTTGGTGTCTTCACAGACCTCTGATAATGCCTTTAGTAAATTTATGAAACAACTCAAAGGATCATTTTCCCAACAGTTTCCATTAACAGCAACAAAGCGTATGGCCTTTGGTGAATACTTCCCCACAACAATGCAATTGAGAGGGCCGAGGGAAATACATTACTACAGGCAGTGGAATACAGGCATGGAATAGTCCTTACTACTGAATACTAGAAAGCTTGTACATAAACACTTTTGCTTTGTCAACTAAGTTATTAATATCAAAATAATATGATTCTTTTTCCCCAACAGTGAGGCAATTGGATTCGGGTGCTTATCTCTCAACTTCCTCGTGAAAGTCTTTATATCTTATGCTGAAGCAGTTAAGTGCCCAACCACCAGCACCAGCTCACTTCTAGTTGGATTAGATTAACATAAAAGATGTATAATGCTGCAGAAAAACAGTAAGACTGATGACTTGAAAATTTTCAGAATTTAGCAAAGAAGTACAAAGGCACTGATGACAAAAAAGAAAGTAGAATACCGGAGTAGCCAGCAAGAAACACAAGAACAGATTGCAAGAGTTCCTTCAGATATGTCAAAAGAAAAATGTTAGCTAAAAAATAAATGTAGGGTCATTACAAATTGAGACAGGAGAAATTATATTGGGAAGCAAAGAAATGGCAGTAAAATTAAACAAATATTTTGCATCCATCTTCATGGAAGGCATGGTAAAGCTCTCAGAAATAGTGAAGGATGACTGGTCTACAGTGAATGAAAAGCTCAAAGAAATTAGCATTGGTGAAAATAAAGTAATGGAGAAATTAATGGACTGAAAGATGATAAACCTGAAGGACCTGATGAAAGGCGTCCTGATGAAGGTAGAAGTGATTGATGCATTGGTTGATATCTCTGAAGACAGTATAGATTGTAGAAAAGTTCTAACAGATTATAAGATAGTAAGTGTAATCGCCACTATTTAAGAAAGGAGGACGAGAGAAAACAGGGGAAGTACAGCTCACTTGGCCTGATATATGAAATAGGGAAAATGCTGGAATCAATTATTATTGAAGTAGTAAAGTTCACTTAAGGAAAAAAAATAACAGGATCAGATATTCAGCAAGGGTTGATGAAAGGGGAATTGACAAATCAATTAAAATTTTTGAGATTGTAACTGGCAAAACAGAGAAAAGGGATCCAATAGATGTGATGCTGTATAAAGAGATATTAAACAAAATTAGGATGCTTGATCTTGGGAATAATATACTGATGTGGTTTGAGGATTATCTTATGGACAGAAAACCGAGTAGGAATAAACAAGTTATATTTGAGTTAGGAAGCTGTGACGAATGCAGGATGTTGGTGCCCCAGTCTGGATGAGGAAATCAAGTATATTCTATCCCACTTTTCTGATAATTAAAAGCTGGGTGGCAGTGTGGGCTGAGAGGAGCATACAGAAAAGCTTCAGGGGTTAAGTAAATGGGCAAGGACAGGGCAGATGGCATTTATTGTGGAAAATAAATTGTGTACTGTGTGTTGGGAATCTGGAATTTTGCCCATGATGTGACAGAGGCAGGTTCCATTGTGGCCTTCAAAAGGAAATAGTTATACAGTGAGGAAAAGTTTGCAAGGCTGAGGAGAGGGCACGGGGGGGGGGGAGGTGTGGAACTAGCAAGTTGCTATGGTACAGAGCCTCCATGGACATGATGGGCCATGGCCTGCTGTGCTATAACTATTTTATAATTCACACTGAACATAACTGCTGGTGACAAAATTTGCAGTATTATTATGCAGAAGTGAAAAATGTTACCGTGCAAAGAAAGAAATACAGCAATTGGAAGTGGTGGAGGAGAATACAATTTGTCAATCATGGATCAATCACAAAGCTCAATACAGATTAGAAAGTTAATCTTGTTGCCCAAATAAAAGAACAAAACAACTAGGAGTGTAACAAATGATTTTCAAGCATGCTCTGATTCAATGAGATTCTGGCTGAACCTCCACGTTTCTGCCCTATTCCCATATCATGCGATTCCCTTATGATCCAAGGATCTATCAGATGTAGACTTGAATATGCTCAGCAACTAAGCATTCACATCCCTCTGGGCTTAAAAACGTTAAAAGATCTGCAACCTTCAAGTTAGGAAATTTCTTCTGAAGTCAGTCCTGTCTCTGTGAGATTGTGGCTCAATCTCCTAAGCGCCAAAAAAAAATGTTCATTCTATTCAATCTCCCCAAAGGACAAACCTCTCATCTGAAAAAATAAATCTACATCTTCACTGTGGAGAGACAAGAGACTGCAGATGCTGGAACGTGGAGAAACAAACAAGATGCTGGAGGAATTCAGCAGGTCAGGCAGCATCTATGGAGAGAAATGCACAGTCAACATTTCAGGTCAAGACCCTTCATCTGAACTGAAAGATAAAGGGGAGATAGCCAGTATAAATAGCCAGTCTTCCCCTTGCCTCAGTCCTGATGCAGGGTCTCGACCTTAAACATTGACCATCCCTCTTCTTCCACAGATGCTGCCTGACCTGCCGAGTTCCTCCAGCAGATTATTTTTCTTTTTCAACAGGATTTCCTTCATCACAGACTGCAGTGATTCAGCAAAGCAGATCATCACCACCCTCCCAAAGATAATTAGGCATGGGCAACATTCTGACCTTGTCATACATCCCATGAATAAATGATAAAAATATTTAACCACTAAACAGTGCTCAATTCAATAAAATCTAAACACAATGGACTCAGGCTGTCAATTTACTGACCCTATAAATACAGATCAGCCTGTTGGTTTTATTCATTGATAATCCATTTCAGTTGAAAGTGCTAATTGTTCAATGCCATCCTGAGTGCCTGTTCTCTACTTTGAAGAGTCATAGGCCATTTCCGTGTGCTTGACACATTTTTTGTACAATCAGCATTGGCGTGGACACAGTGTATTGGAGTATGCACAGATGGTGCTGCCGCAATGATGGGACGGAAGTCGGGTCTAGTCGCACGAGTGAAAGAAGTAGTTCCACATGTAGCAGCAACCCATTGCATGATTCACCGTGAGGCTTTGGCTGCAAAGGATACGGATGAAAATCTTGCAGATGTGTTTTCCACGTGCATTAAAATCATTAACTTTATCAAAGCCAGGCCGCTCAATCATCGTTTGTTTGAAAACATATGCGGTGAAATGGAAGCTGAGCATAAACATTTGTTGCTATATACAGAACTCAGATGGCTGTCAGGAGGCCGCGTTGTGCAGCGTGTATATGAATTGCGAGATGAACTGCTCATTTTTCTAAATGAGCATAACGGATCATTGGCACAGTTCTTGACAGATGAGACGTGGGTTGCCAGATTAGCTTATCTTGCAGATATTTTCAACATTTTGAACAGCTTAAATCTATCATTGCAAGGACCTGGCTCAAATGTTCTGAAAACGCATGACAAAATCAATGCCTTCCAGAAAAAACTCCGTATCTGGAAGGGAAGATGCGAGCAAGGCATCTATGATATGTTTCCATTGCTGGATGACTTTCTGACAGTGAACGAGACTAAGACAGAGGCCATTGTGAGCACCGTTTTGAACCATATTCAACAGCTGTCACATTATTTCCATGAGTATTTCGGCGACGATGACACGAGCATGTTTGACTGGATTCGAAATCCATTTGAATGCATGCTTACTGATTTAACTGGACGTGAACAAGAAGAATTGGCTGAACTGTCATCTGACAGGACTTTGCGCTTGCAGTTCAACCGAATGTCACTGTTGTCGTTCTGGATAGCATGTTCCCAGGAGTATCCACTGCTGTCCGGCAAAGCCGTCAATGTTCTGTTACCATTTGCAAACACTTACTTGTGCGAAGTAGCATTTTCTGCAGTCGCTGCCATGAAAACCAAATACAGATCAAGACTGAATATTGAGGATGACATACGCGTATGTTTGTCACACATACCACCACGTTTGGACAAATTCTGCAGCGCAAAACAGGCACAACCTTCACATTGAACTGAATATTGAAAGACACCGCTGGTAATTGTCGGTGATTGAAATAGTCACTATTTCAATAGGGCTTACGTGCAGTAATTTAAGTGTTGTATGCATGAATTATCGATTGTTTGATTTTGTGGGCTTTGGGGGTCCGCCATCTAACAAGGACATGTTCTGGGGGGCCGCAACATGAAAAAGGTTGAAAACCACTGATCTACAGTACATACATTGATGATAAAAGTTTTCTCTTTCTTTCTACGACCAGTCCACTTCAGTGCTGTAAAGCCACTTGCATCGCCTTTGATATACTACATTTCCTCCATGCAAGCACCAAGATCATTTTTGACTCCTCCCAACCCCCACAAGATCTTCATTATTGTCTCTGTTCAGCTCCCTTCATAGTGATCAGCTCAGACTACACCAAACTGTTTGCGATTGTTACATCTATTCAACCTAATCTAACTTTCAAACACAGACCACTTCTATTTACATCTACAAGTTTGCAGATGATACCACCATTGTAGGCCGGATCTCAAACAGCAATGAGTCAGAGTACAGGAAGGAGATAGAGAGCTTAGTGGAATGGTATCATGACAACCACCTTTCCCTCAACGTCAACAAAAGAGCTGGTCATTGACTTCAGGAAAGGGGGCGGTGTACATGCACCTGTCTACATCAACGGTGCTGAGTTCAAGGAGGGTTGAGAGCTTCAAGTTCCTAGAAGTGAACATCACCAACAGCCTGTCCTGGTCAAGTCACTAGATGCCACGGCCAAAAAGCTCACCAGTGCCTCTACTTCCTCAGGAGGCTAAAGAAATTTGGATTGTCCCCTTTGACTCTCACCAACTTTTATCGATGCACCATAGAAAGCATCCTATCTGGATGCATCACGGCTTGGTACGGCAACTGCTCTGCTCAGGACTGCAAGAAACTGCAGAGAGTTGTGGACACAGCCCAGAGCATCATGGACACCAGCCTCCCCTCCTTGGACTCTGTCTTTACCTCTCGCTGTCTTGGTGAAGCAGCCAGCATAATTGAAGACCCCACCCATCCTGGTCATTCTCTCTTCTCTCCTCTTCCATCAGGTAGAAGATACAAGAGCCTGAGGGCACATACCACCAGACTTAAGGACAGCTTCTACCCCACTGTGATAAGACTATTGAATGGTTCCCTTATACGATGAGATGGACTCTGACCTCACGATCTACCTTGTTGTGACCTTGCACCTTATTGCACTGCACTTTCTCTGTAGCTGTGACACTTTACTCTGTACTGTTATTGTTTTTACCTGTACTACATCAATGCACTCTGTACTAACTCAATGTAACTGCACTGTGTAATGAATTAACCTGTACGATCGGTATGCAAGACAAGTTTTTCACTGCACCTCGGTACAAGTGACGATAGTAAACCAATACCAATATTTCCTTAACACTTCCTTATTTCCTAATGACGCAGAAGGCCATTCAGCCCTTCCAGTCTCTCATGGACTCCAGGGCAAAATCCCAGCAATCCCATTCCCCAATTTCTCTGAGGGTATTCTCCCCCCTACCTACACAAGGAGTAGCCAAATTAACTTAACAACCAGCACATCTTTAGGATGTGGGAGGAAATTGGAGCACCTGGTAGAAACTGATGCGGTCACAGGGAGAACATGCAAGCTCCACACAGAAGCACCAGAGGTCAGAATCAAAATTGAGCTGGTGTAGCTGTGCAGCAACTACACTACCTGCAGCACACTGCCTTCCTCAATTCTTCCCTCTAACCATACCTGCTGCAGATTTCACTTGACAACCTCTCCTGGTGGGCCTCCTACCTCATTCATCTCATTCCTACTCTTCAAACTATCCCCACTAGCGCAAACCCTTTGTTCCCCTATTTTTGCTTCTTCTACAACCACACTTCCCTTTTGCCCTAACAACAGCATCATCTTTAACTTGGCACTCATTTTTAATTATACCTTTGTGAATTACTATGGGACATCAAAGGCACTATTGTACTCTGTTGGCAGTATATACTACATAGCTGTTTTTCTATTACGTAGTATAGTCTTGAAAAGTAGTTGCAACAGTGTTGGAGTGAGCTCCATGCTCATATAATGGGCCTCCAAAATGCAGCCCCTGCTTCATGAGTTACTATATTTGCATGGAGTTAAATATAGCACTTTCACTTTGATGGTAAGTTCCGGATTTTAAAAAAACTGCTAACCTGGAAGAGAGGGCTATGACCAAAAAGACCATCAGATCAGTTTCAGCAAGTAGATGATTTTTTCCAGCTGGGCTATTTTCACCACTAGCTCAAACTACATTAATCATGAAAAACAAAAATTTTTAGTGAGATATATTATCGACTTAATAAAATCATACAGCATGGAACCAGGCCCTTTGGCCCAACTCATCTATGTTGACTGCATTGCCCAGTGACCTATGTTTGGCCCATAGCCCTCTAAACCTCTCCTATCCATGTACTTATCTAGATGGCTTTTAAAAGTTGCTAATGTCCTCACCCCAACCACTATTTCTGGCAGCTCATTCCAAATATGCACCACCCTTTGTGTGAAGAAGCTGTTACTGACGTCCCTTTTAAACCTATCACCTCTGACCTTAAACCTATGCCCTGTTGCTTTTAAGCGCCCCCCCCCCTCCCTGGGAAAAAGACTGTGTTTTCACCCTGTCTAAGCTCCTCATGATGTTATATACCTCTATCAGGTCACCCCTCAATATAAATAAGACAATGTTTTAGGACAATGTTCCAGGTAATAAAGTCTTATTAATATTTCTTTTGAATTTGTATTTTTAAAGCATTAATTGGATAATCTGAAAGTTACAGAAAAAAATGACTGTGGATAAAGCAAATAGGAATCTGAAACTCAGCATGACAAGAGGAAGATGCAGACATCATGCTACACTCACTACGGTCGAGCAGGTGTTCTTTCTAGATTTATCCTGAAATTACAAACTATAAATTTTCCTAAATCAAAAAAAAACAATACTTTTACTGAAAATAAAAGCTGTTCAGATTTAGAGAGCAAAGAACACATTTCTCTGAGAATAAGATTGTTGCAGGTAGGCCAATGCTCCTGTTAGCTGATGCATACAATTAAAAATTCCAATGAACCAAAATAATCCAATTGCCTCGTCATTAACTCAGATGGTGCCACTCACAGTTGAGCACATAACAGATTAAAATTAATTCCAACAGCAATTTGTGAAAGGTGTCACAGTGCATTTCAAACTTGGCAACACAATAAGTATATCGTAGAACAGCAACTGGGCTCTCTTGTGCCTCTTTGTGGCGATCTGCATTGAAAATCTCACAAAATAAGTAATTCAACCCACAATTAATGAAGGCAAGCTCAGAATATCAAATTTCACTAAATCAATACAACTTTTCAGTTAATTTATCTGGCTCAAGTCAGTTCTACAGTATTTCTACTTTCCTCCTAGAGTCCCCAACAATTTTATAGCAAGCAGTTTCCGGGAAAGGTGATTTGCTTTTCCTTTTAAGGTAATTTTGCTTTGAAGAATCATTCACCCACAACATTTCTTTTAAATTTAAGATTAACAGGAATTAAATTGTAATATTCCTTAAAATCAAACCCTAACCTGGCGACAACTTCAAGGAAAATCAATAGGTTTTTCTGGGGCTGTAGGAATGAAGTTTCCACCATTGGTTTTTCCACTTGCCTGCACTTAAACGGCCTAAAGGACACATCTCCGGCACCAGAGAATATCGTTAACATCATTTTCGTGAACTCGCATTCCCAACCAAACAAGTTAAACCAATATGTTTCTCCTTGCTTATGAAAACAATGATCATCCGATTTCAAATTCACTGAGCTGATCACATCATTCAATGCCAAACTCCAGACCCCTGAAGCAAATCTTCCTTTCTGATCCAAGTCATGGCACACATTCCAAAAGAAGACAGAGAAAGCCCTGAAGGACATCCTTAGGCAAACATGGAAAAATACAACATCAACAGCAACTTCTGGGAATCTATTGCCAGGACCACCTTAGCTGGACCTGCCACCTATTACAATGACCTCAGCACTCTGGAAACCAGATGAAGGTAACAATCAATGCAGAAGTGAGAATACAGAATGGCATCTTTAGACTACAGATAGCACGTTCCTTTTGAGGCAACCATCTTCAAAGAGAAATGACAAATGAATGAAATTTAAGTCTGATTTTTATGCTCACGTAAAGAATTAAAAGAATTCTCTGAAGTTATATAGTACGTTGTCACATTATTAAAACATCACAACATGGATTCACATCAAATAATTTCAGTAGAAATGGAGGCCTAAGGGAAGTCAAAAGAACCTCAATAAGTTTTTTTTTATTATAGTCAGCACATCGTGCACAAAAGGGTAAACACAACAGTTTCTGCCCAAACTAAGCCTTTAGCATAACCTTCTGGTGTTTAAAACAGTATTCACAGGGGTTATCTGTACTATTTGCTATCATTGTGACATAGTGCAGTAATAATGAAATTATTGCTAATATAGCAATCAATCTCGTTCCATTAATCTACACAGATTCAGACACAGGATGAGGAAACCCTCAGTATGGAACGCTCCAAGAATCATAACTCCAAAGCTTCCTAAAGCTTTCAAACATTTGACACAGCATGTCAAATTATTCATACATTACATTTCAAAACACATTCTGAAAAAAATCCATAACTTGCTTCCACCTTCCCCTTTGGGAGCAAGTTCTGTAGATTCATCACATGCCCATAGAAATAATGTCTCTACAATTTAGTTTTAATTTGCACCTCCAAGGTGATAGAGCAGTTATGGGCTATGTTATCTAATGCCTTTGAAATCCCAATAGCAATCATCTCTCCTTTTCACTTGCGGGCTGCCCCCAGCGCATTCTCAGTAACGCAAAAAGACACATTCCACTGTGTGTTTCGATGTACATGTAACTAATAAATAAACATCTTATCTATCCTTCCCCTAGTGAGAACACATCTAATTGTTCTCATTGCCTAATAACTCCTTTTCTCAATCATTCTTTTTGCTATTTGTATCCTTTTAATAACAATAATATTATTCTTATAATATGTCTACCATTGTCAATTGGGTGGGATCCCATTCACCTGGTTCCATTTTTATCTAACCAATTGTAGCCAATCAGCAGCAATTGCTCTTCTTCATTAACCTATCCCCATTTTCTTGCATGCCTCAAAGCTCTAGCCATCATCTCTGATATTCTCCAAGGTCCTATACTTGATTGTTTATTTCTTATCTACATAGTGCCTCTCAATCACATCATCCAAAAATATAATATGAATTTCCACTTGTTCACTCACAACATTCAGCTTTATCTCTATTGAACCCTCCATTGTCTCTAAACTGTCCAACAGTTTGACATCCACACTGATGAGCAAGTTGGACATTATCAACAAAGATATGAAAACTTGCGCTGTGTTTTTGGAATGTTGATGCAAATTCTGTTTCTGAATCACCCACTCAATACTTACCCTGGTTACTATCTCAATCGAAACGATCTAGAAGTTTGATACCATACATGATCCCAGATTAACATTTGGACCACAAATTCATAACATCAATATTACCCCTACGTGCAAGTCTGCAACATGGCTCAACTCCACCCATCTCAGCTCATCTGCTGCTGAAGCCCACGCTTTGATTACATCAAGACTTCACTATTCCAAAGCACTCTAGGCCAATCTCTGTAAACATGAAGTCATTGTAAACTTTACTGTTTGTGTCCTGTGGAAGTTTTTTTCACCCATCATCTCTGTGTTTGGTGACAAGCAGTTTAAAAAATACCTTAATGTTAAAATTCTCAGCCTTCCATGAATCTTCACTTCCCTATCTCTGTAACTGACTCCATCCCTTGTAACTCTCCCTGATATCTTTGTTCCTCATCTCCAAATTTAATTGCTCCAATTCTTTTTGTTGTGCCTTCAACTGTCAAAGTCTAATGATCCAGACTTTTCTCCCCAAAATTTTCCATCTCATTAACTCTCTTTTCTCCTTTAAATTGTCTCTCTTAAAAATACCTCTCTGCCAATCTTTGGCTCATTGCCTGAAATATCTCCTTACGTAGCTTGGTTCAATTTTTTGTTTGATAACACTACTAAGATAAAACTTTGTATGTTCCTGCTAAAATAAAAGGAGCCAAATAAACCAGAGTTTTTTTTTGAAGCACTTTGCATTGAATTTCGTCTGACACCTGCCTGCCTAATTCCAAAGTCTATTCAAATCCTTTTGTGCTCATCCTTTTCAGCTTTGGAATCCACCTGCTTCATTATCTTTATTTCATCTGTGAATTTAACCATGCTGCACAACCTCTATAATTTATAGCAACATTAAACTATCAATGCATTGATACTGTATTGTGATAGATGGTTACTGTTTGGTCTACTCTTACCTTTGTTCTATCCTCACACTTTGCTAACTTAAAATCATTTGTGAAATATTAATCCTGTATAAATACTTCACATTTGGTGTTCACTATCTCATCTATTTTTAAGTTTCAGCTCCCTTTGTTTGCATTTGAATAATTGGAATAAACAATTTTGTTAGTCTATGTTTAACTATTTTTTCCATAACATTAGCCACAAATTCCCTGGCACAACTTGAAAGTGCAGCCCAAACAGGCCAAGAGAGATTGTGATAAGAAGGTCACCAGAATTAGGCCTAAAAGTTAGATAAATACGCCATGGAATTCACTAGTAATACTTATACTGTGGTAAAATTCATATGCCAGGTTCTACAGTTAAACAAAACTTAAAATTATTATGATTCTTATTTTACTTTTAATCCTCCAACAGATGGCCACATAATTCAAAAATATGATCAACTACTCTTGGACAGAGCTTTGTACTGTAGATCCAACATTCCTCCACACAGCTGTTACATTTTGGTAATCTTCAACCATTTTGTTCAAGCGAAAAAAAAATTGCTTAACCCTTCTTTACTGGCTAAGAAAAACAGTGATCAAAAAGCAGAGCCAATACAGGCAACCTAACAAGTTCAGTAAAGAGGTATAAAGTCATTTTGGTTTTTAAATGGAAATGCTGTAGAAATAGTCATACAGCATGGAAACAGACCCTTTGGCTTACCAACTCCGAGCCGACCATTGTGCATCCATTTACATTAATCCCATTTTATTGTTCACACATTCCTAACAAGCCCCTTATCCAGATTCTACCACTATCCACACACCTACATAAGAAGGATGTGATTGCGCTGGAGAGGGTACTGAGAAGATTCAACAGGATATTATCTGGACTACAGCATTACAGTTGTAAGGAGAGACTGGATAGGCTGGCTTTGTTTTCCCTGAAGACTGAGGGATGACCTGATGGAAGTATATTAAATTAGGAGGGTGAGAGACAGGGTAGATGGCAAAAATCCTTTTTCCATTGGGGGGAGGGGGGCTATCTAAAACAAGAGGTTTAAGTGAAGGGTACAAGGTGCAGAGATTTTCTGAGGGGGAATTTTTCACAAAAAGGGTGGTTGAAACCTGAAATGGACTGTCTGAAGAGGTGGTAAAGGCAGATACTTTTACAACATTTAAGAAGCATTTAGACAAATACTTGAATTGCCAGGGCATAGAAGGCTACTGACCGAACATGGGTAAATGGAATTAGTGTAGATAGGTACAACAGGCAGCCAGGGCATAGAGTTATACAGCATAGAAACAGGCTCTTTGGCACACTATGACTTTACAGTAGCTAAGTAACATACCAATCCACGTTTTTTGCATATAGGAGGAAACCAGAGCACCCGAGGAAAACCCATATGGCCACAGGAAGAACGAGCAAACTCCACACAGACATCACTGGAGGGCAGGATTGAACCAAGCTCATTGGAACTGAGAATAACAGCTCTGTTAGCTGCACCATCATCTCGCACCTGCCACATTCCAGGTATAATGAGTTATTTTAAGTAAAGCAACATGACCCACTGATACGACATGAGGTATATTGTGCTATTGGAAGATAAGTTATAGTGATTAAATGAAGTAATGTAATCAAAGCTCTGTATGCATACTTGCTTTGAAATAAAACTGCTTTACAATTTACCTTCAGCTTTTTCCATACCTTTGAGGAAATTGATAAAACACACGAGGATACCCACGGCAGATCATGAAGGCTGCACATTCACTTAGCATTATGGTATATTGGCCATTATAGGTACAACCCTAGATTTGACACTCATATTTACAGATGATTAACACCACTGTGCAGCAGAGAATATCTAAAGCAAAACCCTGAATTTGCAGCAGTTCATAGTCAAATAAGATTACATCCAAGAAATATATTTGTAAGCCATGCTTTGATACATTTTGCTTCTGGTACAAATTGTAACATTAGGTCACAGCTCAAATACTTGTCACCAAAGATTCGGAGGAAAATCTGGATAAGCCATAAGGTGATTCGTAACATTTGCGTTATGATAACTGTAGAAATGAGCTTTTTTTGCAATTAATAGAAGACATTAATGAAAAATCAAACTACTTAAAACAAAATTGTAGGATCAAGATAAGTTGACCTACATTCAAGTTAGTAAACAGCAAAGTTAGGTCTTAAGGTCAGAAAGTTTCAACGCATACTATCAAATTTTAGTGACGGCAAAAATATTGGAATCATTTGACTAAACTTGTGCAAAGGGAAGTAAGGAGTCTTCCATGAATGATATGCTCAGATGGTTCATTTGTACTTATCTCATGGTCAGTTTAAATCATTGGTGTGCACAAACAGCATTTGAACAGTCCAGTGAGCATTAGTGGATTTAAGAAATGAAAAAACACCACTAACTTATACTCTGACATTTGAAGCTGACAGGTACTAGGCTAAGATCCATTAAAATCACATTTGTAAGACATCTCTAGAGGGTTCCTGCAAATTCTGAAATTGTAAACATTTATCAATATATTTATTTGACTTGTTCCAAATATTCCACAGGAATATGTCATTTCTATTATTTAATTTGTTTTCCAAGTTCCTCCCCATGACAGTTAATTTAAAGCTTATCCATGTACCCAAAGTGGAAAGTGTCCAAGCACATATTTTCCCTTGACATTTAGTACTTGCACAGGTAACTTATTGAAAAAAGGTTACATGTAAAATAATGACCACTAAAACCTAGCCTCTGAGAACCATTCTTGCGCAATTACATGATCAAATTTGTCCTTCTAAAGCTTCCCTCCCAAATTCTTTCTACACAATGCCAAGTTGCTTTGCCACAATGTTCATGGGATAAATTACCGTTTTAAAAACTGCAATGTTTAAACCTAGCTATTCATCGCCTTCTTTAAGTGGGTAAATATTTAAATTTTCCCCGAAAGGGCTACAGGAAATGACTTGAATCTTGATCAAACACTTGTGCAATAAAGATAGATATGAAATCATCCAGAAAATTTCATTGTCAGTTTTAGGGTGTCCATTTCATTATTTAATCAGCTTCTAATTTACTTGATTGAGTGGACTTTGCTAATGGTAGCAAATCTATACTACAGATCAGGCCTCTGACATTGACAAAGATCAATGATATTCTTAATATAATCAACTTTGCTTTGACCACAGGCTGCTGCTGGACTAACTGCTCATTCCTGAGCAATAAATATTTTGTTTTGCTTGAATTTCCATAATGGGAAATCAATTGGTTTTGCAATGAACAAGTTCTAAAGACAATGTTTCAAAATGTCAGCAGCTTCAGGTTCGATCATCACCACTCAAATTTGCAATCTGAGCAATATACACTGGAATTTATTTAGAAGTGAGAAAGTGGGAAGTTGGCTTCAATTTCTTTTGGCTTGCAGGACAAATCCTTCTCCATTACACCTTCTGCAATGATGCAAGCTCAGCTATTTGCTACTGCAGGCTTCAAAGTGCTGGGTTTTCTATTGGTTGTGTGAAAAGCCATTTCAGCAATATGAGTCCTCTGCCCTGCAATGTGAAGCTGGAACAATTCACTTGGTCAATGTCAGTCCAGATTCTAATTCCTTTGTCAATGAGGGAAAATAAAGAAGGCAAACCACTGAAATCACATTGCAAAATAAGTCTGTGGCTTCAGAAAAATTCCAGAAAATTAGAAGTTCCACCATAAGAACCAAAACTGAAGAGCATCTTTCACAATAGTCAGAATCAGAAAGGCAATAATCCTCATTAGAATGTTTAAGTTATTTATCATGTACTTTTCGGATGCCAAGGTAACCATAGCAATGACTGACCCGACAAGAGGCATACTCAATAATGCTAGACTAGATCCATCCTCAGATGAGCAAAATGAGACAATCAAGTCTAAATACTTAGGCATAATGAGAATAAGCTTTAAATAATAATTATTTTGTAATGTACAAGCCGTATCAACTTCTACATTTTAAAGTGCAGGTGTTTGTCCAATTGACTTAAAAAAAAACCAATTTGCAGCAAGTATTTATCTAACGCCTTTAAATATGGTAAAAAGATTTAAGACAATGTAGAATACTGGCAAAGATTTAGGGGAAGTATTTCTACACCCATTGTCATTCTGAGTAACCATCCCTAACTGAATTTTGTGTTTTGTACATAAAATGCTATCCATCAGATTTCCACAAAACCATGCTTTATCAATATATTTTGTCTGCTGCATTAGTTCAGTAAGGTTGTTCAAGCCAGGCATTCTGTTTTTTGAAACCAAGCTATCTTTATTATAAAGCTGGGGACACATTTTTTAATTTCTATAAGGATTCTCTTATTTTTCCCTCTGTTAAACTAGTTGGCCTATAATCGACTGGACTTGCAAATTATCAGCACATTAGCAATCCTATGACGTTATTCCCTTTTTTAAGTTCTTTTTATTTATCTGTGATACTGCCTCCATTTTTAACCTTTTAATATGCAAAGCTGCCATCTATCTGGACCAAGGTTTTAGAATTTAAGAAACAGAGGTAGGCCACATCACCCCTCATGGCTGCTCCAACATGACTCGGGCACATATGGTTCCTTCCTATTTCCTCCAATTTCCCCATTTTATTTTGCATGCTCTATGTATTACTCTGTTGGAAGTTATTTATTTTACTTTATTTTTAATAACCCTCTCATACAACCGTTTTACATCTATGTTTATTCCTTGATATTTGTGTTACCCATTCTTTATCTTGGTCTGCCCTTTCATAACATCTGTTTCTACTATTTTCTGTATTGTTGTTTTCACCAGATCACTCAACCACATCTCTCCTGCACCAAATCGCATCCCAAAATAGTTTTAACTACTTTAAATCAATCAACAACCCTATTTTATCCTTTAGGGTTTAGGGAAAAGATAGAGTATTCCACTAAGGTGGTATATAGGGAGGAGTTTGAAAAGGAAGTCAAACCAGAAGGATTGGTTATAATAAACAAGATTGAAGCAAATTGCAGTGATAGACGGGCAATAAGCTCAACAGAGAAGGGAAGATTTATGTTTTGTTTTAGGAGCATACATGAGTTCTTCAATTCACATTAACACTTTTAATGTAAACAAGTAAAAATAATTGTTCTTATTAATAATATTAATATCCAAACAATAACAACACTCATCATCTAAGTCCCAATGTAAGAACTGTAAAACAACCAATAGTGAGGTAATTAGCAAAGCCAGAGAGAACAAAATAAATCATATAAGTATTTGAAGTGATGCCTCCTAAAATGAGGGAGCAAATAATTGCCATTCACTAATACTCCCAATAGAATGTCGTGATTATTTTTATTATTAGAATATTTAACAAAACTGTATTAAATCTGGTTTGGAGGCATGTGTGCTTAATGAGACATGGATCAAACATTCAAAATGCACTCCCGAAGCAAGATGAAACAATTCAGATATCTTTTTAGTTCTAAAGTTGCTGATGAAAAGTCAGTGCAATAGAAACATTTTCAAACTGATCAGAGCCCCGAATCCTCACTAATGAGATAAATTTCCACAAAAAATTGCACCTCATTCTAGATGGCGGCTCATTTTTACGAGGGTAGATTAACTCTAACTTTCACACAAATAGCTTGAGGTTTTTCATTATTGGGAGAATGAAATCCAACTCTGGAACACCTAAGGGGCATAAAATCAGGTGTGATTTATTAGTAGTTACCCTTCTTTTCAAAAAGTGGCCATAGTATGTACATTAAACCAGATGAGCTAAATATTCCAGGACTACCTGAATTTCTTGCCGCATTCCTTCTTATTCAAGCTTTTCAATGAGATTGTCACTAATTCTGAAGCCCCATCAATAGAATGTGATTTCAGTTCATTTCTGATTGTTGGGATTCTAAAATCATTGCCAACCCATGAAGTTCAATCATCACAATCCAAGGATCTGCTAACTTGCCAGCCTGTAAAGGTCACTTAATGTTATTGGATTTACCTTTTTATGGAAGTTGGATTCTCTGAGGTGAATGTCTTTGTGATTTTGTTGCAGCAGCTGTTGCATGAGAAGTTCCAAAAAAAACAAGGTCATTCATGCACAAAAGGGTAAAATGAGGAGCACTTCAAAGGAAATAATCTCTCCATCTCAACCTTAAACCTGCATTCCCTTTCATTGCTCCTGCAGCCTTCATGCACTGTTTCTCTCACACCCAATTTCTGAATCACTCTGCAATTTCAGTTCCTGGTTTAGAATCCCTCTTTCCCAATGATTTATTGTTCCCAGGTTAATGGATTAAAGGTCTTCCTATTTCCCCAGAACTGGTGAGATTCCTCTATTACTAGAACAGGACTTCATAAGCATTTTCTGGAGACATCTATCTTTGTCTGCTAGATAAAAATTTCCATTGTACAAAAGCCATCTTGTCACACTCATTGTTGCTTTTCACTTACTGAGAAATCCAAGTTGTAATTAGATTTACAACATTACTGTTGATTGTTTGCAATTTACTAGAATCCATGGTTTAAAGAGGTAGTTTGAGTCAATTATAATGAATTATTTGGAACTTTCATTAAGAATTCATTTGTATACCTTATGCTGTATCATGGAATAACGTATTACAAATTTGTCCAAACCCATCATCACAAAATACATTATCACTATCTGTTCTCAGATTCTTCATCATAATTTAAGGCCCCTATTATCTTTCTGTGGATCTAACCGGGCATGGATTTTCTTTTAATATACAAGCAGAATGTGAAATCTGATCCTTCAAGATTCATTTACAACATGTGGATAAGTTCTGGTGGAAGGTGAATATGATACTATTTGCAGGACCAGCTGTCTTTTATGTTACACAGAATCAGTGCAACCACCATCAGATGTTGGAATTCCCTCCATAATTAAATAGATCCACCTTCAGAATGCAGAAACACAAGCATCAGGAACAACCAATTGCAGCTTTGGTCTCATGAAATATCAAAACCATTATACATGAGGTTCTTTTGCTGCTGCTTCAAATCACAGGTCTCTTATAAGTGTGCCACATTCCTAAACACCATAACCCAATAAAGACCTGTATCTGTATTAAAATTGGGGACACAGTGCACCAGCACCCTACCACATACCATTCAGGCTGCAGCATTCACAGTTCCACATTCATTTGGGAATTTGATACTAATCAAAGAAAAACAGTTGTTTGTTCTGAAAAACAGTTGTTTGTTCTGAATAATATTGGTTAAAATTAAAAGTTATTCAAAAATCTTTATGAACCTACAAAATTTCTCAATAATTTTTTTCACTTTCCCTCCAATTTTGCAAGCTTTCTAATGGAAAGAATTATTTAGTCGTAACATACAGATTTCTTGTATTTATCTTCCAAGAAATGATGTTCATTGTGCAAATGACACCTTTTAAAGCAGTGATTTGGTTAACTTATTGAATATTGTCTATTCATCAACACATTTGATAATAGACAATATTCAATAAATTAGCAACTTGCCAAAGAACGCAAAAACACAAACATGGCAACTTTTTAAACTTTTGCCGGTAGTACTATAAGATAAGGTGAGATGTATACCTCATTTTAAGTAACATAGGTCTAATTGCAAAATCACACCTAAATCTTATCATCAACTTCCAAAGCCCAACATAGGAGTGTCAAGATAGGATGCAGGGGAAGCTAAAGAACATAGGATGCTCATCACAAAAATCTAATCAGAAAGACATTAAATTTATAATCTAATTAACATTTATCTGAATAAAAATTGTCTTTTACCTATAAGAAAGTGCATCTCTTTGAAGAAATACATATTATTTAAGGATAGAAATGATAAACTGGTAAATTATGGATCTAATTACTAGAAGTTACTGGAATCTGTTATTCAAGACAGAATGACTTGAGCTTATGAACAAACCTGAATGGAACATAGAATCAGCATGAATGGTAAAGCACAAGTTACATACAAATTAGTTGCATTTTCTTTGGTTTTAATTAATGTAGTCTGTCCATTGTTACATATACATGGACATCTAAAAGACATTTGATAAAATTCTACAGAGGAAACAGACCAAAAATGAAAATCCGTGAAATTGATGTAAGGAATTGGTTAGGAAGTTGGTTAGCAGGCAGGTGATAGATATTAGGGATGATGGGTAAGTACTCAATTTGGCAAGATGTGACTGCTGTCCCTCAGGAATCATACTGCAGGTACAGTTTTTCATTGTGCAAATTACTTAGAAGAAATGGGGTGATCAAGGTTTCCTAACAACAAATTAGGTAACAAAGAAATCGTAAGAAACTAAATTACATGCACAAAAAAAAAGAAAAGGTCAACATTTGTTTCAAAGGGATTAAAAGTTATGCTACTGTTACATAAAACTTTAGTTAGATCTCTTTCAAGAACTGCTTTTCAGTTCTGGGCATCAAGCCTCAGTACAGTTTCATTAAAATGATAACAGAGCTAAAAAAACATTAAAATAGGAGAACAGGTTGCATAGCCAAGGCTTGCATTCCTTTGAAACTGGAACATCAAGAGTGGCCTAACTGAGGTATTCTAAAATGATGAAAGGAATTAATAAAATAGATCAAGACAAAAATTTCCCGAGTTGAGGAACACAAAATACTAAAATCAAAGCTAGGCTGTTCAGATGTTCAAGCTGTAAAGTTGTCATCCAATCAGCATTCTGTTTGGAGGAGGCCACATTGTGAGCACTCAAGACAATGTACTAAAATGGCAGAGATGCAAGTGAATTGACGCTTCAACTGGAAACACAGCTTGGGTCCCTGGATGGAGGCAAGGAACAAGGTAAAAGGGCATGCATTGCATCTCCTGCAGTTGCATGCGAAAATGCCATGAGAAAGGGAGTGATTGGTAAAGATGGAAGAGCAAACTAGGAATTTACATAGGGAAAGGTTGCTTCGGATTGCTGTGAGGAGAGAGGAAGGGAAGACGTGGCTCGTGGTGAAATCTCATTTAAAGTGGTGGAAGTTAAAGAACATGACCAGTGAATATGGAGGCTGGTGGTGAGGACCAGGGGAAGGAGTGAGAGGGAGGAGAAGAGTGAAAGTTCAAGGCAAGAAACACAGTTGAGAGTCCTGTCAACTATGGTAGAGGGAAAGCTACATTTAAGCAGAAAGGAAGACATCACAAAAGCATTGCTGTGGAATCTCTTTTCATTAGAACAGGTAAAACAGAGATGGCGAAACTAGAAGAAAGAAATGGAGTCCTTACAGGAAATAAGGTGGGAGGTGTAGTCAGAACAGCTGTAAGAATCTGTAAGCTTGTATAGATATTGGTCACTAACCTATCCCTGAAATGGAGACAAAGTCGTCTAGAAAACAAAGGGAAAAGTCATATATGGACCATATGAAAGTGAGACCAAGGTGGAATTTAGCAGGAAAGTTAACAAAACCAGAACTGTTCTACATCACCCACTTAGAGATGGGCATAGCTTTAGTCCACGTGAGTTCCTATAACAACACACGATTTAGACAAAGACAGTGGCAAAGTTATTCATTGTTTGGGGGGGGGGGGGTGGTGAGAGGGAGATGTTGGAAACTGGTTGGGTCTTTGTACAAGGGAGTGAAAGGACCTCAGACTATCATGGTATGGGATAAAAGTCCAGAGGGAACAGCCATTCATGATGATGTTTTTTCAAAAAAATATTACATTTACCTAACCCAATTTTGGAAGTACTGAACAGCTGGTAATTTTACCAGAATATCCATTATATCGATAATGTGTCTTGGAGAGTAATCCTGAAATTACTCAATAAATTTTAATTCATTTGACAAATTAGTAGTACTAAGTGGTGACATATTAAAATATACTCAACCCAAAATAAATGTCTGATCCAAGAAAAATTCTGATGCAGCAGCAAATTAAGATGGATAAAAATCAATTTCCAATCACCTGCATTATGCATAGGTCCTGCTCTTGTTGAGCAGTGCAAATGAGTACAGCTGCTGCAGAGTAAACCTTATGCAGGTGAGACAACAGTTGGATAGAATTAACATTTCAAAATCTAATTACTCTTCAAAACCAAAGTAAATACTCAATTTCACACTTTCAAGAAAACTATTACAAATTCACAAGAGTGATGATGTCAATTCAGGGAGCAAAACCACTTCTTATTTCTTGTATTCACTGTCCATCAATTGCCAGCACTCTCAGAAAAGGGATAGAAAAGGTTGGATTTAAAATAATTATACTGTTTCATTGATCTGTCTTAATGTGATCAGTTTTAAATGCCTTAAGCAAAAATGATCACGTGATTTGATTTGCTCACTATCTGCACTCTATGGCTTTCTAAATGAGACCACCAATTGACTGCCAGTCTTTAGGTAGTTTGATCCTGTGGGCTCATATGCATTGGAAACATGGTTAAGACTATTCAGATAAAATTCAGAGAGAAAGCATCTTCATCTTGGCTCCATTTTAAATGAATGTATTGGGAAAAACAGTGAGAAACAAAGGACTGCAGATGCTGGGCAGGCCAGTCAGCAGCCAAGGAGAAAAGCAGGCGGTCAATGTTTTGTGTCAGGACCCTTCTTCAGGACTGAAGAAGGAAAAACAGTGTTCTCAAACTCAGGGGACAGAGAAAAGGAAACATTTCTATTTGACTCAAAGTAAAAGTAGCATGTGATATGCAAGGCCACAACAAACAGAATGCCAAGTTTAATGTTCGATCTATTGATACTAGCAGTGCTGTGATATTTGTGGGAGATAGACAAACAAAGGAATCAGCCAGTTACCTAATGTCCTCTGCTGGAAAGGGGTACATCTGGGGTACATTGGACAAAATGAAAACTCATTCAACAGAGATGCCCTCCACAGTCGAAGAGTCTATCAACATTAGTTTAAGCTCACAAGAGAATAATGGCCAAATGGAAAAGGTACTGGAGTATTTTTAATTGCTGTAGAATTATACTCCTACATTAGTAGCCCCATAAGAAAAAAGTACGTAGTCAGGTTAGAAGAAAGAAAATATATCTGTTGTGAACCCAACTCCTCATGGTCATCAGATTACCCCTGGTGGGAGCACATCTTGGATAACAGCAGCTAAGCAGTGGACTTGATTACAATGTTGACACAAGTGACTGCAGATGCTGGATTTTGAGGAGGTGGGGGACAAGAGAGTGGAGAATATGGGCAACTTAATTATATTATGCGATACCCAGATTCATACAAAGAATGCCACCATCATCTGTGGAACCATGTATTTGTAGTACAGTTCTGCAGATGATTTCACAGATGGACAAGGATATCCAGTTATGTTATGTATTAAGGGAGTAGGCAGTCAGTGCAGTGTACCCCTGTGGCTGTTCCCCTCAATAACAAGTACCTGTATACTGCTTTGGATACTGTTGGGGGGGGGGGGGGGTGGAAACGGGACACCTACCAGGGGAAGGCCATAGCTGCCAGCTCTGTGGATCAGAAGGGAAGGAGGGAGAAGAGGAGTGTGGTAGTGATAGGGGATTCATTAGTTAAGGCAACAGTGCAAAAGATTTAGATGGGGCAGAATGTTAGGTGTCCAGATAGGATTCCTGACACAGTACCTAGACAGGCTGACTAGAGCAGAGGCCATACTGGATCTAATACTAGGCAATGAACCAGGTCAAGTGACGGACCTCTCGGTCGGTGAGCAATTCAGAGGTGGTGACCAAAACTCCCTGACCTTTAGCATAGCCATGGATAAGGATAGGAGCAGACGATATGGAGAAGTTTTTAATTGGGGGAGGGCTTTTTACAATGGTATTAGGAAGGAACTTGGGACCGTAAATTGGAAACAAATGCTCTCAAGGAGATGCACAGCAGAAATGTGGAGACTGTTTAGGGAAGACTTGTGTGGGGTTCTGGATAGGTTTGTCCCACTGAGACAGGGAAAGGATGGTAGGGTAAAGGAATCATGATTGACAAAAGGGGTGAAACATTTAGTCAAAAGAAATATGGAAGCATACTTAAGGTTTAGGAAGCAAAAATTAGATAGGGCTCTTGAGAATTATAAGGTAGCCAGGAAGGACCTTAAGAAGGGTCTTGGGAGAGCAAGAAGGGGACATGAGAAGGCCTTGGTGAATAGAATTAAGGAGAACCCCAAGGCATTCTACATGTATGTGAAGAACAGGAGGATGACTAGAATGATGGTAGGACCACTCAGGAATAAAGGGGTAAACATGTGCCTGGAGGCGGAGGAGGTAGGGGAGGTCCTTAATGAATATTTTGCTTCAGTGTTCACTCGGGAGGGGGCCTTTGAGGAATGAGAGGTCAGTGTAGAACAGGCTAATGTGCTGGAGCATGTTGAGGTTAAGAAGGAGGTAGTGTTGGAGCTTCTGAAAAACATTAGGATAGGTAAGTCCCCGGGGCCAGATGGGATATACCCCAGGTTACTATGGGAAGTGAGGAAAGAGATTGCTGGGGCATTGACGTCCTCCCTGGCCATGGGAGTGGTGCTGGAGGATTGCAAATGTTGTTCCCTTGTTCAAGAAGGGTAATAGGGATAATCCTGGGAATTATAGACCAGTGAGTCTTATGTCAGTGGTGGGCAAGCTATTGGAGAGGATTCTTAGGGACAGGATTTACAAACATTTGGAGAAGAATAGTCTTATTAGGGATAGTCAGCATGGCTTTGTGAGGGGCAGGTCGTGCCTCATGAGCCTAATTGAGTTTTTCGAGGAGGTGACAAAACAAATTGATGAAGGTATAGCAGTGGATGTGGTGTATATGGACTTTGGTAAGGTGTTTGACAAAATTCCCCATGGTAGGCTCATCCAGAAAGTCATGAGGCATGGGATCCATGGAGACTTGGCTGTGTGGATTTGGAATTGGCTTGCCCACAGAAAGCAGAGGGTGGTAGTAGATAGAGAGTATTCTGCCTGGAGGTTGGTGACTAGTGGTGTTCTGCAGGGATCTGTTCTGGGACCCCTGCTCTTTTGTGATTTTTATAAATGACTTGGATGAGGAATTGGAAGGATAGGTTAGTAAATTTGCAGATGACACGAAGGTTGGAGGTGTGGATAGTGTAGAAGGTTGTCGTAGGTTACAATGAGATATAGACAGGATGCAGAGTTGGGCAGAGAAGTGGCAGATGGAGTTCAATCCAGAAAAGAGTGAAGTGATACACTTTGGAAGAACAAACTTGAAGACGGAGTACAAGGTTAATGGCAGCATTCTTAGCAGCATGGAGGAACACAGGGATCTTGGGGTCCAAATCCATAGATCCCTCAAAGCTGCCACGCAAGTTGATAGGGTGGTTAAGAAGGTGTATGATGTGCTTCATTAGTCGGGGGATTGAGTTCAAGAGCCATGAAGTAATGTTGCAGCTCTATAAAACTCTGGTTAGACCACACTTAAGAGTATTGTGTTCAGTTCTAGTCACCCCATTATGGGAAAGATGTGGAAACTTTAGAGAGGGTGCAGAGGAGATTTACCAGGATGCTGCCTGGATTAGAGAACATGTCTTGTGAGGAAAGGTTGAGTGAGCTAGGGCTGTTCTCTTTGGAGCGATGCACCATGAGGGGCAACTTGAGAGAGGTGTATAAGATTATGAGGGGCACGGATAGAGTGGAGAGCCAGCACCTTTTCCCCAGGGCGGCAATGGTCAATACCAGAGGGCATTCATTTAAGGTCAGAGGAGAAAAATTTAGCGGAGATGTCAGAGGTAGGATTTGCTTTTTAAAAAAACACACATAATGGTGAGTGCCTGGAACGCACTGCTGGGAGTGGTGGTGGAGGTTGACACAATATGGACATTTAAGAGACTCTTAAGATACATGGATGTAAGAAAAATGGAGGGTTATGGGCCGTGTGAGAGGGAAGGGTTAGATTGATCACGGAGTAGGTTTATATAGGTCGGCACAACATTGTGGGCCGAAGGGCCCATACTGTGCTGTACTGTTCTATGCATCTTACATTTGTCTAAGTTCCAAGCTGAAAAAATGCATCTCCTTACGCTAGTTTCTCTACTCCTTCCCCACTATGGTAGGTTTCCACATCAGCTCCTGAACCTTCCTGAGTATCCAAAACTGAATACAAGTACAGATTCCATACAACTGAATCATCACATCCTCCCATTTGAGATTCAATTCCCCTTGGCTAACATCACATTATCCTTCTTGAACAATGTTTTGCCTTTCGCTTAACAGTTGTGCTTATTTCCCATTATCAAATATCTTTGCTCCTCTACAGTGTGTAACCATTTAGAAAATGGTGATTTATCTTTCTTAGGTCTGAAGTGGATGGCCTCATAAATGCCAACAGTAAATTCTGTCAATCATAATCTTGTCTCCTTTCTCCAAGTCCTTTCATACTATCATCTTAATTTGTCATTTGAAAATCTGGATGCAATTCCATCATCCATATCAACAACAAAAATGATGAAACACTGAGGCCCAAGGACAGATCCCAGAGGAAAAAGCACTTGTCATATCTTATAATCCCATTATCCCCAGTTTCCATGACCAATTCTCAAGATATTAGGAAACTACTTCTAGTTTATTACTTCTCTTTTTGCCAGTATCCTTTTCTCTGGAACCTTATCAAATGCTTCTAGAAATCCACATACACAATGTTCATTGACACTTCTAGGTCTAAAAATATCCAACAATTATGTTAAATGTCTGACTAATTTTAAGTTGGTTCAATCCAATTAGGTCACATTTGCCATGGTGCACTGACACTCTATCCCTATTGGCATATTCCATAAGCTTCCTCACACCTGATTATTAAACTGGTTTCCCTTGCCAATACTTACCAAAAATTTGAGGTGATATTATAGACAAGGCAAACATTTAAAATAGAATACAAAAGGATCACAAATGCAGCAGAAATTAGGATAATGATTTTTTCTGCACCTCCTCGGTTGCTTTTGACTACAATTTTGATATTTCACTCATCCTCTTTGAAATTCTTTCATTGAACCCCCTCTTTTTCAGCTCACTCCTTTCTCAGCCTGCTTGGCTTCACGTGTGCTCCAAGTACAGCTTTAATTATCAACAGGCTGCTGCTTCAGCAACCTCTGTGCCACGATGAAGATTCTGTCCCAGGACCTCCTGCCAGTAATCAATGCATTGATCAGCACTGTCCTTGTTTACTGCCCGAGGGTAACTACTACACACAAAAAAAACCTCACCAGGAACAATTTCAAGTTTAATAAATATGAATTTAAATGGTAGAAACCAATTGTGACAGCACAACCTTGTTACTCAGCAAGCACTAGATTAAAAAGAAGGGCACACAGTCTGAGTGTCAGTGCAAGCTAGCAACTGACAATGAATGCTGGAAGGTAATTATATTCAAGATCAAATAGAATGAAAGAGACAGTCTCCCACTTAGTGCAAAAGACATAGGTTAAAAGGAGCACAATTCCAACAGCTTATATGTGTTTGTTTTAATTTTTGTTTAACAATGTATGACCTTTGTTGAGGGGTTGTGAACAGCAGGCATGTATGCAAAGTTCAGATTTTGGGAGGCAATGACAACCAATGTTGAACATTAAAGATTACTGTAATTAAAAAAGCCATTCATTACACCAAATCTTATCCCCAGCACACACCCTCTGCCATCATTTTGCCAGAATTAATCTCTGTACGTCTATGAAAATCAACTCTCTACCTAGAACAGCATACCCACATGGTGGACGAGCTCAAGAAATTACTTTCACATTTCTAACTCTATGGTGGGATGAGAACTGGGTGGGATGCAGTTGGAAGAATGGCACAGAGAAATGGTTGAATGATCAACACAAATGTGAATTAATCTTATACTTAATCTTAAACAGAATAAATTTCCACTATAGTTATCATTTTAAAATAAAAGCTGGATTGTAATACCATGCTGTGCATTAATGTAGCTCAGGCAAGGGACTATTAATTGACTCTGCTGGTAGGTGCATGCAAGCAGCATGTGTTAGGTGAGTCAGGTTCCAATTTTTGCTCACTGTCAGGCAGCTGTACAGTTCAGAAATTATTATTTCAATAAATGAGAGGCAGAAACTCAACAAAGCATAACACAAGCTGCACCAAATTCACGCAATGCCAATTTAAATCACCCAAACCTTAAATTAGTATATTTGTACTTCATAGTAGCATATGAAATTTTAACTAAAAAAGTTTAATTTATTGAACATTTACTCCAAAAGTAATGCAATCTTATATCATATTCAGTTATACAGAATTTATAGCAAAGATGCAGGCCATTCAATCCAACCACCGCAATTATGCTAATGTTCCACTTCTACTTCCTCCCATCTTATAACCTTCTCTGCACATCTTTTATTATTTTTTCCTTCATATAGTTGGCTAACTTCTGCTTGAAGTCCTCTACACTATTTAGCTCCAAACCTCATATTATATTTTATTTTAATAAAATTATTATTTTCTCCTTCAATCCAACAATGCCACTGCAATTATCTAGTAGCTTTTGGAATATCCAACCTCACTATCATGGATAAAATCGTTTTAGTAGTTACTTCCTCCAGTACTAGGGAGATTATTGTAATTATCATAAATCTCTCACATTTATTATCAACAATCTTACTACAAAAATAAAAAAAAGTGTATTGTACATGTGAAACAATATTAAATGTAACATGCTCAGGAATTTCCTTGTAAAGTTCTCAGAGGACTGGTGTAAATTCCCCTCAATGACACTCACGCTGAACAAGCAGTATTATACCCCCCCCCCATCATTAACAATTTAAACCCTGTAACAGAATAAAAAATGGCACATAAATATATGACAAAATCAAGGGAGATTTTAAATTGTGGTTATTATGAGAATCTATTATGTTCATCTCTTCTTTATGGTATACCTTGTTTCTATTTAGGTTATTTATTTGCATTTCATCAATCACCAATCTTTATTAAGAAGCTGCAATGCTTTAATTATAGACAGCAACTGCATAATGGCAATTGGCAAATAGTAAACACATTTTTGGATACAGTGGCATAGCAGTTAAATTACTGGACTAGTAATCCAGGCCTGGACTAACAATCCAGAGACCAGACTTCAAATCCCATCATGGCATCTGTAGAATTTAAATTTAGCTAATGATCTGAAATTTAAAAATGTCATCAGTTACAATGACTACCCATCTGGTTCAGGGGAAAAGTCTGCCATCCTTACTCAGTCTGGCCTATATGTGACTCCAGATCCATTAATGTTGTTGACTCTTAATGCTCTCTGAAGTGGTCTAGCTAGCCACTCACAGGTGGGAAGTAAATACTGGCCTTGCCTGCAACACCCAGATCCCTAAAAATAAATAGAAGACCAGTCTACTCACTTTATACAATTTTCTTTCACTTGATAATAATTACAATTATCAACTAAAAATTGCAAGTATTCAGTTACTAGTCATGACATCTAATGTCAAAAAAACCCAGTCTCTTGGCTACTCTTAGCTCTGTCACCCAAGCTAATTACCCTTTTCCTGAAATAAAAAAGACAAAAATCAAAATAAAAGCCCTTCACAAACACTTAAGTTTCTAGGTTATTGAACGTGACTGGAAAAAAATGCAATAGCTCTTATTAAACAGAAAAATATACACATTAACAACAAAACAAAATCTGCTCCATTGAAATAGCCTTCTGTAAGAGAAAAATATTTGACTCCTTCATTTTCACCATCCTTACAAATGGAACAGCAATTTACTTGCACTCTTTCAAATTAGCATATTGTGATCAGTTAGCACTTTCAAAATACTTCTAGTCAGTTTGCAAGTGGGACCCTGAGTTTCCGGTTGCTTGTCACTATAATTCTCTAACCCACTCTGATCTCCCTATCCTCTGCTTCCCAGACTACTGCAATGTAGCTCAATAGAAGCTCAACAAACGTCACCTCATCTTTCAACTTGGCAGTTTGCAGCCTTTATACCCAGCACTGCTCATAATTTTGCTGCTCCCAACTGCATCTCTTTCAGGCTTGCCTTTACTTGTCCCATTACTAGCCAGAATGGTTGAGCATTCTGGAGGTGGTTAGTTGCACTGCAATTCCTGGTAGAGATATGCATTTCGAATCCCACTTCTACTATTTGTTCTTTATTCATGCACCCCCATTTGCTTTGCTGCATTGTCTTTGTCACGTAATCTTCCATGTTATCGCAAATCTTACATTATGTGTATGAATGATCATTCTGAGTCACTTTATTTCTGACTTATTTAGTTTTAATTTAAATTTAATTTAATTAAAACTGTAGTTTTAATTTAACCCTCCCGGAGAGAAGTTGATGGGGAAGACTGCTTTTACACACAACCCAATGTTGCTCTTCTTTTACTTCAATGCAGCATACTTAGTCAGGGTGCAACCTGCTTTTCATGTGGGCCATGTTCATGGTCAAATATTTCCAAGGAGCTTTTTATCTAGATTTCAGGTGTGCTCCCAATCCAGTTCAATTCCCAAACGTCATGGAGGATAAAATGTGGTAAATTCAACACCTCGCACTTATCTGAATTAAACTTTGTTTGCCATTCCTCCACCCACTTATCCATCTAAGTTAGTCCCATTTGCCCGTGATTGGCCAATATCCATCTAAACCTTTCCTATCCATGTACTGTCCAAGTGTCTTTTAAATGTTGGTATTTTTCTCCTGTTGTCATTATGGTCTTATTGTACCTGCCTCAACCATTTCCTCCGGGAACGAGATTCATCCATATATGTACCACTCTCTTTGTGGAAAAAGTTGCCCCTCAGGTTCCCATCAAACCTTTCCTCACTCACCTTAAACCTTTGCTAGTTCTTGATGCCCCAACCCTGGGGGAAAAGAACTGTGTGCATTCACCCTATGTCCCTCATGATTTTATACACCTCTATAAGATCACCCTCAGTCTCCTACACTCCAAGGAATATAGTCCAAGCCTGCCCAACCTCTCCCTATAATTCAGTCCCTCAAGTCCTGGCAACATCCTCGTAAATCTTTCTGCACTCTTTCTAGCTTAATGGCATCTTTCCTGTAGCAGGATAACCAAAAGTGAACATGATATTACAAGTGCTGCATCACCAACATCATGTACAACCACAACAATAACATCCCAGCATCTATATGCAGTGCCCCAACTGATGAAGGCCAACATGCCAAAGGCCTTCTTCACCACCATCTACTTGTGACGCCACTTTCAGGGAACCATGTACTTGTATCCCTAGGTCCCTCTGTTCTACAACACTCCCCAGCGACCTACTGTTCACAGTGAAAGTCCTACTCTGGTTAACTTCCCAAAATGCAACACCTCATACTTATCGGAATTAAACTGCATTTGCCATTCCTCAGCTCACTTACCTTGCTGATCAAGATCCCGCTGTAATTCCTGATAACCTTCTTCACTGTCTACAATACCACCTATTTAATGTCATCTACAAACTTACTAATCGTGCCTTGCACATTCTTATTCAAAGCATTGATATTGATGACAAACAACAATGGGCCCGGCACCGAGGCACACCATTAGCCATGGGCCTCCAGTCCAAAAAATAACCTTCCACCATCACCCTTTGCTTCCTACCATCAAGCCAATTCTGTATCCAGTTGGCTAGCCATACCACGCGATCCAACCTTCCAGAGCAGCCTACCATGCGGAACCCTTACTGCAGCCCATATAGACTACGTCTATCACCCAGCCCTCATCAACCTTCTTTGTACTTCTTCAAAAAACTCAGTGAAATTCATGAGACATGATCTCCCATGCACAAAGCCATGTTGATTATCCCTAATCAACCCTTGTCTTTCCAAATGCATGTACTGTATATCTTATCCCTCAGAGTCCCCTCCAATAACTCACCTACCACAGATGTTAGGCTTATTGGTCTGTAGTTCCCAGGGTTTTCTTTGCAACCCTTCTTATATAAAGGCATAGCATTAGCCGCCCTCTAGACTACCAGCACCTCACCGATGATGAAGGCTCCCACAATTTCTTCTCTAGCTTCCCATAGTGTTCTTGGATATACCTGATCAGGCCCTGGAGATTTATCTATCTTCATATTTTATAAGGTGTCCAGCATCTCCTCTACTGTAATGTGGACTATTCTCAAGACATCCCCATTAACTTTCCCCGAGTTGCCTAGTCTGCATATCTTTCTCCATGGTAACACCTGGAAAGCATCACATTCAACTCTCACAATTTATAATTGGCAAAAAATCTATACATCTTTGGTTTTACTACACAGCGTGTTGTCATTTCTCAGTCTTTCTCATTTCAACATTGCACCTGACTTCTAACATATTTCCCATTGGCGAATTAATGGGAAATTGTTCAACCTACGATGACTTCTTACTTCAGAATGTAGGTGACCAAACCTCAGTAGCTGATGCATGCTTGGAGGCTGAACTCCAAGATATCATCAACTAGTCCACCAAACCAGAGCCATACACTCTACATCAGCCAGATGTACCAATCTGCCCCTGCTGCCCCACTCTGTCCTCTGACAATAAAGATTCATGACAGAGAATGTGGACCACTTCCCGTGTCTTGGCAGCCCCCTCTCAGCAAAGGCAGACATTCATGATAAAATTCACCACTGCCTTCAATGTGCCAGCACAGCCTTTTGCCAGTGAGGAAAAGGGTTTAAAAGTAAAAACAACACCAGAGGGGAGGGTTACCTAAAATTGGAAAACTCTATATTCATACCATTGGATTGTAGACTACCCAGGCGGAATATGATGTGTTGTTCCTCCAGTTTGTGTTGTGCTTCAGCCTGGCAGCAGAGAAGGCCAAGGATGGACAAGTCAGCGTGGGAATGGGAAGGGGAATTGAAATGGACACTCAAAAGAGACACCCCATTCTGAGCTCTGTGGTGGAAGGAGATTGCAAGCAAAAAGACAGAAAGATTCAAGACTGTGCTCATAGCTTCCCTGAAGGACTGCAATAACTCCACTGACTCCTGAGAATCTCCTGGCCCATAACCAAAGTGGAAAAGTAGCATTAAGGATGGTATTGACAACCTCAAGGCCCTGTTTTCTTCCCCCCATAAGGTATAGGCTTTCCTACTCCCACACTTTAAAAAAGCTAATGAGAAGAGATAAATCTAAACAATAAAAACTAGCAATGTAATGACTGTTTTTAAATTTCCATATTTATCTACTAACCTTGAAGGAAATATTCTAAAATATCACACCTATTTACAACTATGTCTTAAAAATATAAATGAAATAAAAATATAGTAAGATGACATACCACCTACAACTCAGTATAGCTTGTTGGTTAATTAGCTTATTATGTATTACCTTACAAGTTCCAGTTTTCTATTAGGGAAACAAAACATGTTTGCTTTTCATCATTTCACAATCTGTTTCATACACTCGCTTATTTTTTTAGGGTATAATTTATCACCTTATGTAATTTAAAAATAACAGCTTTTCCCTTTGCTACAATCAGTAGGAACTATTAAACTGCACAGCAGCTTATTTTGAGGAATGGAATATTTTTGAAAGGGTATCCAGATTCAAATGAAAGTAGCTTGTTTTGTGATTTATGAGGGTTGTTTTTTTTTAAAAACCTAGACAAAAGCACAAGCAGCTTGCAACAGGCTCCTCCATAACTCAGTTCTCACTCTTAAATCGGCATGTCAGTCATAAATCACAGTAATGTTTCTACCAGAATAAAAGAGCGTTGCTTTAGAAATATACAAAATAGAGTATGATGTACAAACCTGTGACTGGAAAACTACACCTCAGAATAGTGGGCAACTATGGAGCAGACAAGGGTTAATTACATGTTTGGAGATGTGAGATGTCATGCTCTGGTATTTTAGGAAATGGAGTTCTATAAATCAGCAACAAGAAAAACAACATTGGCTAACAAACTCTGCAAAGAAAAATAGTTTTTCTACAAATGAGCTTAGTATGCAGTGATGGAGCACTAAAATAGGAAAAAATGACAGCAGAGTGAGAGTTTAATAAAGTCTGGGATTTCTGCAGCGTTGAATGTTACAGCTCTGTAAATAGTACACTGCTTCAGTACTTTTATTTCAAATATTAACCACGGCACTGATGCAAAGGCACAGCAATACGACTACAACTTCACATTTAAGGCCAAGTAAAATTATCCTGTATTTCCATAGCTTATCAAAATTATCATCTCTTATTAGGTCCTACCTTGTTCACAAACTTCAAATTATAAATCACTGATGTACTTTTAACCAGAAGAATCTTCAGGCAGGGAAGTACATTTTCTCTTATCTAACAGCAACACACTATTGAACATTTCGCTGAATTGGCCCAGAATTTGCAGTCAGCGATGAGCCACCTTCACTGCAGCTGACTTACATATTAAAAAAATGCCTGTTATTTTCTTGTATAGATTTCCTGAAAATAATATGCTGAACAGAAGTGATTCCAAGGCTCTGCACACAGAAGGACCTTCTGTGCAAACGCCATCATGGGGAGCAGGCCAAAGAAAGACCAACTCTAGAAAATACCAAAGAAGTATTTCAACAGCCACATTCTTCAACTTAGCCAACTGTCAAAACACTAAATAGTTCTGATATTTGGATGCATTCATACAAAGCTATAAAAAAAATAAAACTACAGTTTAAAAGAAAACAACCACCTAAGCACATTTCACAAATAAAAACATTTAAATTGAAAATAAATATCAACTGAAAAACTTGTGGTATTGCAGATAATGAGGAGGATTGGATCAACATGATATTGATCAGCTGGAAAACGAGTGGATCAATGGCAGGTGAACTTTAATCCTGACAAGTGCAAAGTGATACATTTTGGAAGATCAAATAAAGATAGGACATACATCCAGTAAATGGTAGGGCCCTAGGAGCTAGGGATGAATAGAAGGACTTTGGGGATACAGATAACTGAAAGTGGCAGCATAGGTAGATAGCGTGAAGAGGGAAATATGGGATGCTTAACTTCATCAGCCATAGTGTAGAACATAAGAGGAGGGACACCATATTACACCTTTTTCAAATATTGATTAGACTGCACCTTGAATACTTTGTGCAATTTTGGTTGCCACAGCATAGGAAGGATGTGATTGTGCTAGAGAGAGTTCCGATGAATTCACTAGGACGTTGCCTGGATTGGAGCATTTCAATTACAAGGAGAGATTGGATAAACTAGGCTTATTTTCCCTGCGACAGAGAAGGCTAAATGATGACCTGTTAGATTATGAGGGGGGTAGATGAGGTGGATACCATGGTGGTGTCGAAAACAACAGGGCATAGGTATTAGGTGAGAGATAGGAGGTTTGGAGAAGATCCAAGGGGGAACTTATTTCCCACAGAGAGTGTTTGGAATCTGGAACGCACTGCCTGAGGAGATGCTGCAGGCAGGTCCTCTCTCAACGTTTATTAAGAAGCATCTATAAAGTACTTGAGTCACCAAGGCACAGAAGGCTATGGACCAAACATGGGTAAATGGGATTAATATAGATGCATGCAATAGTTAGCATGAACAGGATGCACTGGAGGGCCTGCTTCTATGCTGTCCCACTCTATAACTATAACTTACGACAGTCCCTTACGACAGTCCCTTACTACTGTTCCTTTATCCCTATTCAAATGAAAGGAGATGGGTCTCCTGCGCCACATATATCTAAGTGACAACTATTCAAGTGGATTCCCCACTAAATGGTGAGGAATTTTCACTCCACCACTGGATTCCATGAGCTGTCCAGTGGTAAAGTATGGAATAGATACCACTACCAGGAAGTTCAGGTTGCTACCCAACATATGTAGGAATACTAAAATTAGTAATAACCACACAGAGAAAAACCACCAGTCCCATATTAAAATGCTGGCAATTCCCTGCTATTGAAGAGCAAGGAAGGAGAAGACACAGATTGACCAGAATGAAATCTAACAGGAGAGTTTTTTAGATTCATGTTGACAGTTTACCTATTTACTAAATTCGAAAGAAAGCTGGTTATCAAAAGGACAAATGAGAAAGAGCCTCCAGGCTAGTGCTGAACCACATTTGGTACTACTTAAAAGTAAAATTTTAAAAAAAAACAAGGAATAAAATAAACAAGGAAGAAACATTACAGGGCTCTCTGATATTTTCCCATTTTTCTTGAGCTTTTCTACACCTTCTTTCCCAGCTTTGAAGTTATTTGCTCATTATGAAACTTAGTCTTGCATTTAGCTTTGCATTTAGTCCATCAATTGCATTGTTATCAATAGACTAACAACATAACTACTAGATCATTCCCATACACCCTCATTTCTCTTTGTACCAAGTCAACACCACAATCTCATTTAGCACAACTCAACCACAAAATACTGAATATATCAGCATTGACTGCATTAGGAGCCTGACTGCTCTGCAATCATTGTTAGCGACATACTTCGTTCAGATTTCTGAGTGATTATTGCTAGAAGCCAGCATCCTGGACTGTTTGCTCCTAATGGAAGACAAAAACTTGTCTAAAAGGACTCCGTGTTCCAACTAACAAGTAAACCAATGGAAAATACTTCCATGCACTGAACAAAAACTGTACTTGGATTTTTTTTTCAGATTCAGTTCAGAGTTTCAATTCCAGAGGGACCCCATGCACAGTAAAAGCTTAGACAGTGAACCAGAACATAGTCTGCATCAATTAGCTCATCTCAGCCAAATTTAGAATGGTGTCTGTTATATTTTGGCTTCATCCACTATGGCCATTGGGGGAAATGTACAATTTTCCATTGATAACAACGAAAAGTGTGCATGGCTGTGCATTAGGTGGAGGCAAGATATGATTTTCATCATTCTCAAATACTAATTTATTAAGTGGGAAGGCTAGAGAACTATACCCGAAGAAGATAATGACCAGCATTTAAATAGTACCTTTAACGTAGAAACATCATCAGTATAGGTGTGTATTCAAATAAATTGTTCATCAAACCAAAAAAATGTTGGGATGCCAAGCCAAATGTTAAGTAACTCTCCTTTAAAAAATGAGACCATGCTGGTGACTTTGTGCAAGGAGAAGAAAGAAGGATCAAGTTGTTGTGATGACTGCAAGGAAAATGTCTATGGATTTGGTGCCAACAAGAGCTCAAGGACTTGAGAGGAAAGAGAGATTGCTTGCAGTAGTTTGAAAAGACAGTGGGGCACAAATGATCTTTAACAACAAGGCACCTGATGACAGTTTTGGAAAGGGAGGGAACACAAATATTTGCAATGACAACTTTCAGAAAAACAAACAGGTGAGCAACAAACAATTTGCTGGATGAACTCAGTGGGTCGAGTAACACGTGTGGGAGGAAAGGAACTGCCGATGTATTGGGTCGAAACCCTGCATCAGAACTGACAGTGGAGAGGGTAGATGGCCAGTATAAAAAGGGGAGTGGTGAAGAGGAAGTCCGAGCACATGGCTGATCTTTTTAATATACAAAATAAGATAGCAGGATTTAAATCCAAGACTATTTAAGCAAGTGAGTGCAGGAAGTTCCCAAATGGTGCAGTTCTCATGCCTACTAAACCAACTATATGAGAGACACTACTACAAAGACTGCATTCCCATTGCGGGGCTCTGGTTTTTGACTGAAAGTGGCGATTGATGACAGTTTGTCATTTAAAAATGGTTTTACCAGCAGTTCAAAATGATTTCATTTCTAGTTTTAAAATCTGGCTTTCAAGAGGTATAAATAACACGTCGTTATGGTAACTGACCTTTTTCTCGTCCAAACTACACAGCCAATGAGCTCTGTTTAGTAGCTGCAGGCAATTGAAGCTGCCTCAAGGCATAAAACCTTGTGCTGTGGCTCCATATATCCAGAAAATGTCAAATTGATAATTAATGTCACCTGTGCTAAATACTTGCATCTCTCATCAAAAAATCAAGACACCAGTACCTCACCTATGCAACATGAAAATGCCCTTTCCCACCATGGATAGTCAACCTATTCTGAGACTGAAAATAAAATGTAAATAAAGAATAAAATAGCATATCTTGAATCAAGAATGCGCAATGTAATCACGTATTCTCAAAGATATCTCAGTTTTTGCTATGGTCATGCAGCAATCTATCAGCAATTATACAGAAAGCACTTTGACTCCAATAACAGGCTTTCTGATAGGCTCCTATAGGCAGCTTAGTGAATCCATTCAATTGTCAAACTACCAACAACTCTCCCTGACATTCTGACACTGGTGTTCCTCTCCCCCATTACTGCATTTCTGATTTACTGCACCAAAAATAAACAACTGCTACCTGCAATTTAACTTCATCACAGTTATTTTCATCATTGTTATTGCACCAAATCCAAACAAAACAAACAAGTATTACATGTTGATTCCTTGTTTTCTAGGACAAATGATGACAACCAGGCATATAGGCTATTTCAATTTTTAAACTGAGTACTGTTGCTAGAATTAAACAAACAATACACCCAAAAACCAATCAATAAGTAATGGAAAACTCTTCTGCAACTATGGTCTTTTCTAAACCAGGTTTTATTTTTCTATCACAATGGAACAGATTTCCTTGTATGAGGGCACAGAGAAGCCAAAGTACCTGGTCATCATCGCAGCACTAAACATATCATTCTGAAAGAAAACATTCATATAATTTACAGCACAGAACACACCATTCAGTTGCACAGCTAGTAGAGCTGCTGTCTTTCAGTTCCATAACCCAGGTTCAATCCTGACCACCAGTTCACTCTGTGACCATGTGGGTTTCCTCCAAGAGCTCCAGATTCCTCCCACATTCCAAAGACATGCGGGTTGGTAGGTTAATTGGCCATTGTAAATATTGCCTCTAGTGCAAGTGGGTGTTATAATTGATGGAGTTTTGGGGAGAATAGGTTATAGGGAAAATTAGTAGGGGGAATAGGATTGTTTTGTGAGCTAGCATAGACTCAATGGGCCAAATGCCCTCCTTTTCTGTCATAAGGAAATATGAAATTTAGCCCAACTAGTCTGTGCCAGTTTTTTTGCTCCACACTACCTTCTCCCATCCTACTTCACCTAACTCCTTCAGCATATTCTTTCTCCCTCATTTACCTATCTGGCTTCCCCTTACAAGCATTGACATAATTTCCCTCAGCTATTCCACAAAGTTCCCCATTTTAACACTACTAAATTCCTCAATGCACTCTGTACTAACTCAATGCAACTGCACTGTGTAATGAATTGATCTATATGATTGGTATACAAGTTTTTCACTGTACCTCGGTACAAGTGACAAAAATAAACCAATATCAATATTGAACTGTTGGCGACCATCTCAAATGAATGATACTTATTTTGTACCTCCTCACTTGTTGAAACGTCATTCCTGCTTCTATCCTATCAAAATCTATTATCTTAATGACCTCACTTTGATCAACCTTTTACTATCACATTACAATATCCTGTAAGTACGTGTAGCTGATGATCACTTCATATGCAGACAGTTACTAGGCATGTTCTAATTTCTGGCAAGTTGAAGTAAATGCCCACAATCCACAGAAGTGAATTTGAGAAAAACAGCAGGAATGAGGGTACAATAAAACAGAAAGATGTTACTAAACAACAGCAATCTTGGCCTTTCAATGGTCACAACTAACTTTTGTCAGGAGTCTACACTTTGGTGCACATGGAACAAAATATGATGCTTTAATTTCCAAAATTTACAATTGGCCACAGAAGTCAAATGGAAATTTAACATATAAGTGGATGCTTTCAACTGCAGCTGAAGGGCTATTTTACTGAAGGATTAAAACAATTTACAGAAATAATTTAAAAAATGAATGATAACTGCCAAACAATGCAGCAATTTTAATCAAGGCACATCAATAACTTAGTCATGGTATGAAGAAAAGGTACAGTTGACAGCTATCAATCAAGAGAATGTTCCTTTGAAATAGCACCATCTGTTGTCCATGTACTATGGTGTTGAGTATCTGGATGGGACTTACCCACTCATTGAAACATCTTTGCTTCTGTTAGTCTATCAGACTTTATTGACTTGAAAACATCATTTTGTTCAGCCCCTCAGCTGTCACATTGCAAGGTCTTGGAGACTGGTGCAATTGGTGATTACTGTCACTTGTAGATAGATACAAGACATTTTTTATATTAGTGGCAGGTATAGGGTAAATGCCCAAGGTTGTCCAAATGATTGGAATGGAGGTGCTTTTGGAAACACTGTTTCTTTCAACATCTGAAGCCACTGAAGTACAGTGCTTGTACACATTTCTGCTGTTAACGCATACATACTTTCTGTCTTCCAGAATGAAATAGAATCCAGTGACTTGCTTATTTAGAAGAAAAGGTGGCGCTACAGTGAGGTCTTTCAATTGGCTATTGACTTGTTCATTGGTTGATGTCATTTTCCAGAGATTATAAACAGGATCCAATTTAAAACAATTCCTTCGATCATAAAGCTCAGAGAAATGTATAGCACAGGAAGGTACTCAACCCATCATGCCAACTCTGGCCAGCAAAACAAATGGAGTCTAATATGGCTTCCCTACTCTGAGTTTGGAGCCTTATAGGTCACAGTGTTGATCTGATTCTTTTTTTAAGAAAGTGTGACAAAGATTTATGTCTCCACTATCCTCCTCCGATCATCTCCTACTCTCAGGCCGAGGATCCTTGGTATTAGAAACTACAAATTCTCAGAGATAACTTTGCATGTGTCCACCCTGACCCAAAATACTGGCAGACCTTTCAGCAACAGGGACATCATAGTAGAGCTAGATCTTCTCACCTGATAGTGATATGAATGTTCTTCCAGAGAAAAATATATATAATAATCGTAAGTAGAAAGCTTGGCTGATTTTATCCACTGTCCACATGCCAGAAATTGTACTATCCAAACATACTTCACACTTCCCTTTCTCACTTCTCCCCACTACAGTTAATACAATGCAAATGAAAGACTGAAACTAATGATCTTCTTATTAATCTGTTTTACTATATCATACATTTAAATAAGCCATCTGGGCATACAAAGAAAGTGATTAACTTAAATCACAATTACATAATTACTCCATAGAGCTTAAATATTTAGAGTTATCATCTAAACTGATTCATTCAGTCCAGGACTCTGTGACCCATAACATTCAATATACAACAATGCACTAAAAATAAATCACAGGTTTATTGCAAAAAGTATTTTTCCAGGTAATTGAAGGAGTTATGAACACCAGAAAAGACAGCTTTTTACTAAACTAGTAATAAATATTCTGAAATTAAAAAACATAGTCTCAAACATGACCCTTGTGATTAGCTAGAAAAAAAACAATGAAAATTAAGCAACAAACACCAACTACCAAACATGCGAATACATACCTCCAAGTTAAAAAGGTTAAATAAAAATGCTGTTAAGCATCTGAACAGTTAAGATAGAAAATTCTCCCCTAGAGTCAAGACTAAGACATAATTCAAACTCCCCCTGCCTATGCATTGGAGTAGTGAAAATAATGTTGAACAGAGGACTCAATGTATCTGAGCATCTATTAAAGAACTTCTTTCCAAACATCCAAAAGTATTAGCCTATAAAATATTTGTAGAGATCAAACTACCAAATGAACTGTGAGAGGAATGAAAAGACAATATTTAAAAATTTATATTAACCTCCTCTTACATGACTAATGTTATTGAAATTATATATGTAATGCTGCTGTAATTAGAACATGAAGGAATAAATATTATTCATCATTTGTGGCAATTATGTATTTTAATGGATAAACATATGCAGCAGCAGTTTACCAGCTGAGCTTCTGCCTGAAAATGGGGGTTTCTGTCCTTCCCAAACTTCTATAATTTAAACTCTGCAGCCAACTCAAGAACACTAATTAGAGTTATTTAATTTTCTAATTAAAATTATTTTGAAATCAGCTTGAAATAATCTCATTATTTCATGCATGAAGAAGTTTTGCATTCCCAACAATCATTGGCCTAAATATGAATCTTAAAAACTCAATGGGTCAGATTTAGCTGTGGAAATTCATCTTTTGTTTGAGTACAACTCAGATGTCAACTTCTAGTGACCAGACATAGGAAGTTGGCTAGACATAGACAGAAATTGGGAAGCCACAGACCAGGTTCCTCTTGTCCTCTCATTAGTGCATGAAGCTGATATTGCACTGAGAGATTCAACATTGAAGCAGGAACACGGAAAAGCATGAATTTGCTGTGTTTATATGATCTACATTAACCTTATCAGAAAACATCAGGGTTTGTCCATTCTAGAACAAGTACCTTTTTAAGCAGTACTTTTGATCAAATAACCTCTCTAGCATCGAAAATTAACTCTTACAAACATGGAATCTAATTATTGTTAGAATTTTTCATTTTTTTTAATCTTTCAACCAAATCTTTCTGTTCCTTTCTATTTTGCTTTATGTACTTGATTTGACCTTGAGTCAAATATCTGAAGTGAGATTTCCTAGTTCAGTCCATGCTGCTTCTTAACAATTTTTCAATATGATTAATTCAGGTGACACACAGTTGGTTGCCCTCAATACCCTACAGAGAGTGCTGTGTTGTTTTGGCTCTCAAAATCACAGCAAGTTCCAGTGCAAAATCCCATACAAAGTCCGTGTATAAGTGTGACAAAAGTCTGGTGCTGTTCATACACAGTGGAAAGCAAAATATGGCCCGTTAAAATCACACAGTTAAAAAGATGGTGAACTGGGTACACAGCTGGATTTGGCTTCATTATTTTTTTACAGCAAAAATGTACACAATTCAACATACTTCTTCTTATCATTTAAGTGTTGCGAGACATGCACTAACTATGGCTAAGCAGGCAGATGTGCAACTTTACTCTAGGCCTGTCAATGGACGCTGGTCTGAGTGAAAAGCAAATAAATGCTGCCCCTCATTCTTCCTCCTCTCTGCTAATGCAGAAAACACTTGTATCTTCCACATGAGACTATGAAATGATTAGAGGAAGGGGATTTGTAGCTCCATTCTTTCTATCAATCCACTGAGCCAAATATTCCAAAGATGATAGATGGAACCAAGTTAGAAGGGGATGATGGGCAGATGATGTGGAACCAGGTGAGAAGGGAATTATGGCCAGGTGGAACCATGGGGGAATGGGACAGGTGAACAAAGGGAGTAGAAAACTAAATGGACAGGTGGAGACACAAGACAGAGCGCAGATGCTGAAAGTATGGAGCAACACACAAAACGCTGGAGGAACTCAGCAGGTCAAGCAGCATCTATGGAGTAAAATGAACAGCCGAGACCCTTTATCAGGACTGGAAAGAAAGAGGGCGGAAGCCAGAAGTGACAGTGGGAAGAGAATACCAGAGGTTACTCTCCTGGAAATGAGGCTTCCTGTCTGCCACAGTTGATGGAGCCCGCACACAGGTTTCCTTCATTTCCCACACATATGCTCTCAGCCACCTTCTCCCCAGACAAAACAGCAATAGAGTACCCTTGGTCCTCACTTTTCACCCCACCAGCCTCCATATCCAATACATCATCCTCTGCCATTTCCACCAGGTCCAATGTGATCCCACCACAAGTCGCACCTTCCCGTCTCCCCCCATTTCTGCTGTCCGCAGTGACCACTCTCTTCAGGATTCCCTGGACCATTCATCCCTCACCACCCTATCCTCTGGCACTTTCCCCTGCAACCCTAGGTGTAACACCTGTCTCTTCACATCCTCCCTCACCACCATACAAGGACCTAAACAGCCCAAGTGAGGAAGAGGTTCACTTGCACCTCTTCCAACCTGCTCTACTGCATTCAGGCCATCTTGATCTTCCTGTTGCATATATTTTAACTCTCCCTGCCACTCCCACACTGACCTGCCTGTCTTCTATCTTCTCCGATGCTATGGAGAGACCAAATGCAAATTGGAAGAGCAACTTGTCATATTCCACTTGGGTAGCTTGGCATGAACATTAAGTTTTCCAATTTCAGGTAACCCAGTGTTCTCTCCCACACACACTCACCTGTCCACAACTTTCCCACCTCTTCCCCTCACCTGGTTCCAGCTGCAAATCATCCCCTCCCCATCTGATTCCACCTATCACCTACCAGCCTCTGTCCCTCTTCCCTCCCCCACCTGGCTCCATCTGCCCATCATCCCTCCTCATCTGCATGTTATTGGATTAGCTCAATTTAAATACAAAATCAGACAGCCTATCAAACAAACTGGTCTTCTAGCACTTCTGTCCAATTATTAATTCGGTTAATATTTATGTTCTCCCTCTGTCAGCGTTAATAGACAGTGAATTGGCAGACTGCGAATCAGCTAATTTCACAATCAAGTCAACTGACAGGAAACAAATGACTAAATGGATTAATGCAATAAAAGGTAAATAATTTAAAATGAACAAAATGAATCCCAAAGAAGCTGCTAGGGCTTGCCAAACGTGTTAATATTTTAATAAATCCGTTAAAGGGCTAGAAAAGGGAAGCAACAACTATTTAAGTCTATTTGGTACCTGAAAGTAGGCACTTGAGACTCGGGCTGGCACAAAACCATAATTTCCTATACAAGATTGGTAATCAATGAATTGTGAACAGTAACGTAGCTAATTACATTGAAAAGACTTACCAATGATTCAAGCTACTTTATAGTTACTTACACTATCAAAATATTTTGCTCAGCAAAGAAATATCTGATTGCAAAATCTGTCAAGTCAGTTTCAAAGACAATCTTTAAACCTATGTGTTTTTTCTCTATACCTTTAACACAGATTCAAGAGAATGAAACTGTCCTTACTATCTAATTGATCAATTATTTTGGTTAGAAGCTTTCAGAAACAACTCATTAATTAGAATGAGCCTACTCAAATTTAAAAAAAACAAGTTAAATAACATCAAGAATAAAATGCTCCCACTGAAGTTCTGGAGCCATAAATGCACACTGCAAGAGTTCATGTATCCTGAGAAAGACTGACCCAGAGAAATCATTTAATATGATCATCTCAACCGTCCAACGTTAAAATAAATGGAGTGTTGTAACATAAACTTGTAAACTTCTGGGTTGGCTGTCAAATGCTCCCTTCTTACTTGACTCATGGATGTTTGTTGCAATGTTTTAAAATAATTATGTTATCAAACAAAAAGAAAGCACTTTGTGATATCCATGTTGGATGGTTTCAATGACTTAATATGTTTATGTGACTGAATTCTGATTCATACGATACTGTACAGAATTGACCCCCAAAGGCCAAAGAGGGTTAAAAAGGAGCTTGTCATCTCAGGCACAGAGCAAGTGCATTGGGCAATAGAGAATTTCAGGCACAATTCTGAAATCACAGAGGACAGGCAGCCACTCTGATCTGATCACGCAAGTCTTAGTTAAAAAAAATCTCACTGATCCATTATTTATGAAACACTCTGCAGTTGCTGCTGTGAATGGCAGGATCAAGCATTTCATCCAATTCTGTCAGTGATGCTGACACAGCAGATGCCAAGGCCATTTCTGTACCTTCCGTCTCTTTAATTAAATCTCGCAAAAAATAACGTGGTACTATATATCACACACTTATTATACATGCAAGTTCCACTTACAAAGCAACACTGTAACAAAAAAGACAACAAGGGATTCATTTAATTTCGAACTAGGGTTCTAGACATCCTTCCACATCCTTCAATATAAATTTAAGTCTATTTAACAATAGGTAGGAATGCCTAAGTTTCTTTCAGGAAACATAATTTAACATTATAGTATTTCTAAATTAGTACATTTTTGGGTATGGATAACAATGGAATTAAACAATGAAAATCTACTTCGATTGTTTAATTTGAAAGAAAATCAGCGGATAGCAATGAATTTCCTCATCTCTTTTTCCTACAGAATCAGCCCGGGAGACACTGGAGCAGCGGGTCCCTTACAAGTACGGACTAAGTAAAAAGTTTGAGCGTTTGCGCGGGCTTTTTCTTGCAGAATCGGCCCGGGAGACGTTGGAACAGTGGGTCCCTCACAGGTACGGACTAAGTATTTAAAAAGCTTATGGGTTTCATGTGTTTTCACGGGCTTTTTTGTTCTTGCAGAATTTAGAAGGGCCAATAAAAAGGAGGCCATGTCAAGTGAAGTGGCCATTTTGGAGAGGCCATTGTCAGAGGGGACACAGTCAGAGTGAGTGGCTTTGGCACAAAAGGCTTCGGCATCAAGAGGCGGAGCCATCTGCAACAACACTGGGGAGTAGCTGGTAAGTAAAGGTAAGGTTTACTGTTATGGTTATAACTTTTAAGTAGACTACAGCTAGTTAAGAAAAAAAATAGTTCAGATGGAGGGCAAGGCGATGACCTGCAGCTGCATGATGTGGGAGCTAGGTATTCCGCTTTGAATGCTGTTGAGGGGGATGACCTACAGGGATCAAGCAGCCAGGCCAGGTCTCTGGCACTGGGACTGGTCCTGCTGCTCAGAAGGGAAGGGAGGAGAAGAGGAGGGCAATAGTGATAGGGGACTCGATAGTCAGGGGAACAGACAGGAGATTCTGCGGACGTGAGCGAGAATCCTGGATGGTATGTTGCCTCCCAGGTGCCAGGGTCCTGGATGTCTCTGATCGTGTCCACAGCATTCTTGTGCGGGAGGGAAAGCAGACAGAAGTCATGGTACATGTTGGTACCAACAACATAGGTAGAAAGAGGGATGAGGTCCTGAAAAGTGAGTTTAGGGAGCTAGGCAGAAGGCTGAAGAACAGGACCTCAAGGGTAGCAATCTCAGGATTGCTGCCAGTGCCACATGATAGTGAAGGTAAGAATAGGAGGAGATGGCAGATGAATACGTAGCTGAGGAGTTGGTGCAGGGGGCAAGGTTTTAGATTTCTGGATCATTGGGATCTCTTCTGGGGAAGTGGGGCCTGTACAGATTGGATGGGTTACACATGAACTTGAGGACCACCAATATCCTTGCAGGTAGGTTTGCTAGTGTGGTTCAGGAGGGTTTAAACTAGTTTGCAAGGGGGATGGGAAGGAACAAGAAAGTTAGGAACAAGAAAGGAACAGTTACTCTACTGGGAGTATTCTATAGGCCCCTTGGTAGCAGCAAGGATACCGAGGAGTAGATCGGGAGGCAGATATTGGAAAGGTGCAAGAATAACAGGGTTGTTATCATGGGAGACTTCAACTTCCCAAATATTGATTAGCACCTGCATAGTACCAAAGGTTTAGACAGGGCAGAGTTTGCTAAGTGTGTCCAGGACGGATTCCTGTCACAGTATGTTGACAGGCCGACTAGAGGGAATGCCATATTAGATCTAGTATTAGGTAACGAACTGGGTCAGGTGGCAGATCCCTCAGTGGGTGAGCATTTGGGGGACAGTGACCACTGCTCCCTAACCTTTAGCATTGTCATGGATAAGGATAGGAACAAAGAGGACAGGAAAATATTTAATTTGGGAAGGGCAAATTATGAGGCTATAAGGCTAGAACTTGAGAGTGTAAATTGGGATGATATTTTTGAAGGGAAATGTACTATGGAGATGTGGTCATTGTTCAGGGATCTCTTGCAGGATGTTAGGGATAAATTTGTCCTGGTAAGGCAGAGAAAGAATGGCAGGGTGAAGGAACCACGGGTGACAAGAGAGAGGTGGAACATCTAGTTGGGAGGAAGAAGGCAGCATACATAAGGTTTAGGCAGCAAGGATCAGATAGGCTCATGAGGAATATAGGGTAGCAAGGAAGGAAGTTAAGAAGGGGCTGAGGAGAGCAAGAAGGGGACATGAAAAGGCCTTGGCAAATTGGGTTAAGGAAAACGCCAAGGCATTTTTCACTTATGTGAAGAGCAGAAGGATAATGGGAGTAAAGGTAGGACCGATTAGGGATAAAGGTGGGAAGATGTGCCTGGAAGCTGTGGAAGTGGGTGAGGTCATCAATGAATACTTCAGTATTCACCAAGGAGAGGGGCCTTGATAACGCTGAGGACAGTGTTGGTAAGGGTAATGTTCTAGAGCATGTTGATATCAAGAGAGAGCATGTGTTGGAGCTGTTAGAAAATATTAGGACAGGTAAGTCCCCGGGGCCTGACAGAATATTCCCCAGGCTGCTCCGCAAGGCGAGGGAGATTGCTGAACCTTTGGCTAGGATCTTTGAGTCCTCATTGTCCATGGGAATGGTACCGGAGGATTGGAGGGTGGCAAATGTTGTCCCCTTATTCAAAAAAGGTAGTAGAGATAGTCCAGGGAATTCTCGACCAGTGAGCCTTACGTCTGTGGTGGGCAAGCTGTTGGAAAGGATTCTTAGAGATAGGATCTATGGGCACTTAGAGAATCATGGTCTGATCAGGGACAGCCAGCATGGCTTTGTGAAGGGAAGATCATGTCTCACGAGCCCGATAGGGTTCTTTGAGGTGACCAGGAAGATTGATGAGGGTAGTGCAGTAGATGTGGTCTACATGGATTTTAGTAAGGCATTTGACGAGGTTCCACATGGTAGGCTTCTTCAGAAGGTCAGAGGGCATGGGATCCAGGGAAGCTTGGCTGTGTGGATTCAGAACTGGTTTGCCTGTAGAAAGCAGAGGTTTGTGGTGGAGGGAGTGCATTCAGATTGGAGGGCTGTGACCTCTGCTTTTCGTGATTTTTATTAATGACTTGGATGAGGTGGTAGAAGGGTGGGTTGTACGTTTGCAGATGACACAAAGGTTGGTGTTGTGGATAGTGTGGAGGATTGTCGAAGATTGCAGAGGGACAGTGATTGGATGCAGAGCTGGGCTGAGAAGTGGCAGATGGGTGGTACACTTTGGAAGGACGAACTCCAAGGCGGAGTACAAGGTTAATGGCAGGATTCTGGGTAGTGTGGAGGAGCAGAGGGATCTGGGGGTCCATATCCACAGATCCCTGAAAGTTGCCTCACAGGTGGATAGGGTAGTTAAGAAAGCTTATGGGATGTTAGCATTCATTAGTCGTGCGATTGAGTTTAAGAGCCACGAGGTAATGATGCAGCTCTACAAAACTCTGGTTAGACCACACTTGGAGTACCGTGTCCAGTTCTGGTCGCCTAATTATAGGAAGGATGTGGAAGCGTTGGAAAGGTTGCAGAGGAGATTTACCAGGATGCTGCCTGGTTTAGAGAGTTTGCATTATGAGGAGTGACTAAGGGAGCTAGGGCTTTACTCTTTGGAGAGGAGGAGGATAAGAGGAGATATGATAGGGTGTACAAAATATTAAGAAGAATAGATAGAGTGGACAGCCAGCACCTCTTTCCCAGGGCACCAATGCTCAATACAAGAGGGCATGGCTTTAAAGTAATGGGTGGGAAGTTCAAGGGAGATACCAGAGGAAGGTTTTTTACCCAGAGAGTGGGTGGAGCATGGAATGCGCTGCCTGGGGCGGTGGTGGAGGCAGGTACATTGGTCAAATTCAAGAGATTACTAGATAAGCATATGGAGGAATTTAAAAGAGAGAGATATGTGGGAGGAAGGGGTTAGATAGTCTTAGGCAAGGTTTAAAGGTCGGCACAACATTGTGGGCCGAAGGGCCTGTATTGTGCTGTACTGTTCTATGATTCTTTGTTGAGCTGGACCCCAGACCTTCATATCTCTCAGTGATACCATTTTGTTTTGATCATACTTCAATGGCAGGCCCCTAAAACCCATAGCACTGCTGTTAGCCAGAATCAGAATGGGACTTTAGCCCTCTCTATCAGTCAGAGGAAGTCATAGCAATAAGACCAGAGAATGCTGGAAACACACAGCACGTTAGACAGTGTCTGTGGAAGGACAAACAGTCTTAACATTTAAGATCAAAGACCTTCAATGAGAACTAGGTATGTGAGAAAACAAGTTAATTTTCAGCTGCAGTGTTTTTCAAGGAGTAGTGCATAAGACAAAGAAAACATCACTGATAAAGTCAGGCCAGGGTAGTCCAGGTGACCCTGACGTTTATTGAGCCGTCTGGTTAATAAATTAATGAGGGCAGCTAGAGAGTGAGAAAACAAACAAAGGGATATTTTAAAGCTATAAAACACAAGTCAATACTGTAGCTGAAAGCTGAGACCAAAATGGGAATGCTGGAAATGCCCAACAGATTGAACCTTGTCTGTGGAGAGAGAAAAACTGAGTTAATATATGTAGATAATCTTACAGCAGCACCAATCAGAAAAAGCAATGTATTTGAAATTGTTGAATTCGATGCAGAGTTCTGAAGGTTGCAATGTGCCCAGAAGGAAGATGAGGTGCTGTTCCGCACGCAAACGTTGGGCTTCATTGGAGCAGTTTAGGAAAGCAAAGACACTTAGTTCAAGGCGGGAAAGTCCTTTTGAAAGTCAAAAAAACACTTCAGATGCTGGAATTCTGAAACAAAAAGAGAAAATGCTGCAAACAACAGGTCAAGCAGCAACTCCAGAAGGAGAAATAGTGTTAGGATTTCAGGTTGAAGACCCTGCTTCAGAACTGGGAGAGAGAGAAAACAGGTCGATTTTAAGTTGGACAGTGGGCGGAGTTATGGATAGAGTCAGAGTTATACAGCACAGAAACAGGCCCATTGGCCCAACTCATCCATGCCAACCAAGATGTCTATCAAGCTAGTCCCATTTGCCTGTGTTTGGCCCATATCTCTCTAAAACTTTCCTATCCATTACATACAGTCATAGGACAACGGGAATATATATTTCACCATATCAGCGATACAAATAGGGTGAAACAGTGATTCACTTCCACTTCTTCTAATCAACAGCACATTTATTTCTTTTCAAAATGTCTTAATAAGAAATCTTGATTTTAAAAAAACTGAAGATTTCACCTTAACTCTACTCCACCATCTCAGTAACATCCAATAGATTTAGGTCCTACCAAACCATCAGGATTTTGGAATCATCCACATGTATTGTAGCGGTCTTGTAAGCAACATTTGTGAAATGTATGAAAATAAAGGTACCAATACTTAACTGAGTTGCAAAAAATACCCCCAATACCTGGACAAGCAAACACAATCATGAATGAATCATAAAATATGATACATACCCTATAAATTAAAAAATGCTGCACAATAATTCTTCCCATTTATTGCAGAATGAAGAATACATTTATGTCAGACCGAGTTTAAGAGGATGAGAGAGAAATTAGCCATAGCGAACTGGGCAAAGTTTGTTAACTGGTAAATGGAAAAAAGTCTGTAGGAAGCGTTCAAAAAAGAATTTAACACGAGATGGAATAAGCCATGCCACAAGGAACAAGATAAAAACAGAAAATTCTGGAAATACTGTAATATATCTGTGTTAGAGTGGAAACCAAGAAAAACTGAATGATGCAGTGGTGGTGATGCCAGCTCAGAAAGGATAATGAAAGTTTGTTAACCACAGCTAAACCTACTTGGAAGAGACAAGTAGAAGGAAGTGAGTGAGAAAAGAGAAAGACAACAATAGGCAATGTTGGAATTGTAAGACACTTAATACTGTAGCTCCTGGAAATTGGAATTGGTTTATTATTGTCACATGTACCAAGGTACAGTGAAAAACTTGTCTTGCATACTGTTGATACAGATTAATTCATTACACAGTGCACTGAGGTAGTACAAGGTAAAACAATACAGAATGAAGAGAAAAATGTCACAGCTACAGACAAAGTGCAGTACAGGTAGACAATAATGTGCAAGGTCATCACAAGGTAGATTGTGAGGTGAAGAATCCATCTTATCGTAGTAGGGAACTGTTCAATAGTCTTATAACAGCAGGATAGAAGCTGTCCTTGAGTCTGATGGTACGTGCTTTCAAGCTTTTGCATCTTCTGCCTGATGGGAGAGGGGAGAAGAGGGAATATCCCGGGTAGATTAGGTCTTTGATTATGTTGGCTGCTTTACTGAGGCAGTGCAAAATGTAGACAGAGACCATGGAAGTAAGGCTGGTTTCCGTGATGTGCTGAGCTGTGTCCACAACTCTCTGCAGTTTCTTGTGGTCCCAGGCAGAGCAGTTGCCATGCTAAGCTGTGATGCATCCAGATAGGATGCTTTCTATGTTGCATCGATGAAAGTTGGTGAGTGTCAAGGGGGATATGCTATATTTCTTTAGCATCCTGAGAGAATAGAGGCGCTGGTGAGCTTTCTTGGCCGTGACGTCTACGTGGTTGGACCAGGATAGGCTATTGGTGATGTTCACTCCTAGGAGCTTGAAGCTCTCAACCCTCTGGACCTCAGCACCATTGAGGTAGACGGGTGGATGTGCACCACCCCCCTTTCTGAAGTCAATGACCAGCTCTTTTGTTTTGCTGACATTGAGGGAAAGGTTGTTGTCATAACACTATGTCACTAAGCTCTCTATCTCCTTCCTGTATTCCGACCCATTGTTATTTGAGATACAGCCCACTACAGTGATATCATCTGCAAACTTGTAGGTGGCGTTAGAACAGAATTTGGCCATGCAATCATGATTGTACAGGGAATAGAGTAGGGGGCTGAGGATGCAGCCTTGTGGGGCACCAATGTTGAGAATAAACGTGCCAGAGGTGTTGCTGCCTATCCTTATTGATTGCGGTCTGTTGGTCTGGAAGTCAAGGATCCAGTTGCAGAAGGAGATGTTGAGTCCCAGGTCTCGGAGTTTGGTGAAGAGTTTGCTTGGAATTATAGTAATGAAGGCAGGACTGTAGTCAATAAACAATGGTCTAATGTTGGTGTCTTCACTGTCTAGATGCTCCAGAGATGAGTGTAGGGCCAGGGACATGGCGTCTGCTGTACACCTGTTTCGACAGTAGGCAAATTGCAGCGGGTTGAGGTTTTCTGGGAGGCAGGAGTTAATGCATGTCATGACCAGCCTCTCCAGGCACTTCTTAATGGTGGATGTCAGAGCCACCAGGGGGTAGTCATTAAGGCACGTTACCTTGTTTTTCTTGGGTACCGGGATGATAGTGGTCTTCTTAAAACAACTGGCAACCTCAGATTGAAGCAGGGAGAGGTTTAAAAATATCTGTAAATACCCCCGCCAGCTGATCTGCACAGGATCTGAAGACACGGCCAGGGACACCATCCGGGCCAGATGCTTTCCGCAGGTTCACTCTCCGGAAGACTGATCCTCAATGGTGACCACGGGTTCAGGTTCATTGGTGGCTGTAGGGGTGGGTGGTGACATACCAATCCCCTTCTGTTCAAAATGTGCATAGAATGCGTTAAATTCATCAGGAAGATATGTGCTGTTGTCGACGATGCTGCCCAACTTTGTTTTGTAGCCCATTATAGCATGTAAACCCTGCCACAACTGACGGCTGGTCTAGGACGATTTTGGTCTGATATTGTCTCTTTGCATCTCTGATAGCTTTACGGAGGTCGTATCTCAATTTCTTGTAAAGGTCAGGGTCACCTGATTTGAATGCTGCAGTCCTAGACTTCGGTAGGGAGTGTATCTCCTGGTTCATCCATGGTTTCCGGTTTGGGAACACCCAGATTGTCCTCTTCGGTACACAGTCCTCAACATACTTGATGATAAAATCCGTGATGGTGGTGACATACTCATCTAGGCTGGCAGCTGAGTCTTTGAACATGGATCAGTCCACTGACTCAAAGCAGTCACGTAGAAGCTCATCTATTTTCTCAGACCAGTACTGTTCGACTTTCTGTACTAGATCCTCCCCTTTCACCTTCTGTTTGTATGCAGGGAGAAGGAGCACAGCCTGGTGGTCTGACTTACCAAAGTGAGGGCAGGGTCTGAAATAAATGAGATTGTTGAAAATACTCAATAGAACAACATCTGCGGAGAGAGAAAAACAAAGTTAATATTACATGTTGACAAGCTTACATCAGAATTGGCCAGTTCTGATGAAAAGTCGTCAACCTGCAGTGTTGACTCTGTTTCTCTCTTCACAGATGCTACCTGGCAGGCAGTTGAACACCTTCTAATTATACTACGTCTTAATGTATCCAGAAACGGAATTAAGAAACAGTCCAGATAGAGAAGTTATTTAACATCTCTTAAAACTGTTCATTTATTATAAAATCTAAATTCAGAATTGCCTGAAAATATATTCATAGTCCAAAATCTACTTTTGAGAGAAAGTGAGCAGTTACATTTGTAACCAGCTTTTACTCCACTTGAATTCATTTCCTAGAGACCGCAGATGCTGAAATCTGGAGCAACAAAATCTGCAGTGTCTGTGGGGGAGGGTGAAGGAATTGTCAACATTTCGGCTCGAAACCCTGCATCAGAACTGAGAGTTCATTTCCTTTAGTGGAGTTCCAATCCTTCTGCTAACACAAACCAAGAATCAGAAAAAGAACTCTCTGGAGGTATGGATATTTTTCCACAAAAATCAATGAAAGGCAAGATAACATCATTGATGGTCCTATTATTGCTCTACCATTGCATTGGAATCCCAGTATTGCCAAAATAAAAATGGATTGAGAAAGGCTCTATAACTATATCAATAAAAATCAAATTCAGATCAGACTGTATATACTTTACTGGAGTTCCCACCACTGAAAACTGAGCCGTGACTGTCAAAGGGAAGTGCACATATACATTAAGTAAAAATATAGAATCAGTGCATCTGCAATTTCCATCCTTAAAACAATCTTGGACCAGATATAAGAAAGGTCCCCACTGGGAAGAAAGAGCAAATAAGAAGCAAATATTTCCTTCTGCATTTTTCATTGGGGCTTTAAAATAGCCAGAAGGAACTCCATTTCAAGAGAACAATAAGCCTTAGGGTAAGAATGTTTTTTTTTCCTTACACCATTGCAGATTCAGTACATGGAGCTATTACCCATACCTATATTTGCAAAGACTTTGTTCTAAAATAGCACTGCTTCTGGCAAATTGGAGCCATCTTGCCAGATCTACATTATTCAGAATATAGGACCTCAATGATAAAGGACTGAAGATTACATCCATTGACATTACTTCAGCTTTACCATTAAGCAGGCCCAGTAACAACCTGTTAATAACAAGAATACAAAACCTCATTTCCACAATGTTTCTTCCCTTTTTGGAAAGAAAAGTAAATTAATTTTTTTGGTAATGATTTTTATAATGGGTTCTAATTCACAAAAAAATCCCTAATACTTTAACTATATGTATGACTATTAAAGTATTTTAATAAACTATTTTAAAGAACTTCTAGAAAGTCAATCTTCCACTTCAGAATGCATTGTGCCAACCTTTAGCAAGGACACAGCTCCAGAAAGCACATCTTATTCTCAGTGTAATATACAACATTTGAAATTCAAACAATTGATTTTATTCACTCGGACAGCATGGTCATGCAATATGCAAGAATCAGCAGTTTACATTTGTTTGAAAGGACAACACCAATACTTATTAAAGCATATTCAAGCTGAGCAGAGGTTTGCTAATTCAACCAAATCCTCCAGTGGCCACATACCACACTCATCTGACTGTGGGAAAATCTAGTAAAAAGCACCTCTGCAGCTTGTGGGAGAATGGTGAGCAAAATTCCTCTGTGAATGGTGTATCATGTAGCACTCATTATCAGCATTTTCACATTTGAAGTTAGCCCTCTCCTTTTTAATTTTGTATTGCTCAGTCGTTTTTTGGAAAACGCAAATAAACAGTGCACATAAACAATGCACACCTGGCAGAAGATATGGAGTGAAAAGGTTCTTTTCTTTACCCAAGGTTCCAGGATTGATTACTCTGAATATTGACTTTACAACCTCTGCAACTCTAGATCATTGTAATCACCCCAGATTTTGGGAGAATAGCATGAGAACTACTGTCCTGAATATACAGTAAGTGATAAATCAGGCTACCAGTCTCCATGAACTGATGTCAGAAAACTATTTTAAAGAACTTCTAGGAAGGCAATCTTTTATTTCAGAATGTATTGTGCCAACCTTTAGCAAGGACACAGCTCCAGAAAGCACATCTTATTCTCAGTGTAATATACAACATTTGAAATTCAAACAATTGATTTTATTCACTCGGACAGCACGGTCATGCAATATGCAAGCATCAGCAGTTTGCATTTGTTTGAAAGGACAACATCAATACTTACTAAAGCATATTCAAGCAGAGCAGGGGTTTGCTAATTCAGCCTAATCCTCCAGTGGCCACATACCACACTCATCTAACTGTGGGAAAATCTAGGAAAACTTCCAAGCGCCTCTGCAGCTGGTGGGAGAATGGTGAGCAAAATTCCTCTGTGCAATGGTACATCATGTAGTACTCATTATCAGCATTTTCACATTTGAACTGAATCCTCTCCTTTTTAAATTTTGTATTGCTCAGTCATTTTTTGAAAAACGCAAATAAAGAATGCACACCTGGCAGAAGAAATAAAGTGAAAAGGTTCTTTTCTTTACCCAAGGTTCCAGGGTTGATTATTCTGAAAATTGACTTTACGACCTCTGCAACTTCAGATTATTGTAATCACCCCAGATTTTGGGAGAACAGCATGAGAACCACTATCCTGAATATAACCAATAAATCAGACTACTAGGCTCCATGAACTGATGGCAGAAAACTCATGACAAATTGGGGGCACTATCCACACACAATATACTTGTGAGGAAATTATAAGTGCTATGCGAATAATTTGAGGTTTTATTCTGCATGCATTTTGATCAACCCATGGTTGTTGCTAGCAATGAAATCTAGCAAAAGAAACTTGACTGAAGTGCATGATTATCTATTTGAATTAAACAGTATTATTACATTATGCAGCACAAGTAGCAGCAATAATGCAAGTTACAAAGGGATTAGCAAGGGAGTGTTCCGAAAACTAGACCCAATTGTCACCAGTGAAGTACTTTATACAGGCCAGAATTATACTGGGAGCAGACACTAAAACCTAGAAAACAACAGCTACTTTTGGTGCTGACCATAATAAAACCTAGTAATTTCATTTGTTGGGTGGCTGGCTGTGGAAGCTGACAGGCAGAAGCAAATATAAACTAAGTATCATCATTATGCTAATAATTATATACATTCCTTGTAAACATTATCTATGATTGAAGCAAATGAATGGCAGAAAATTCCCCACCCTCAAAACTCATACTGGAACACAATGCCAGGAGCACAAAATACCCTCCTGTAGTTCGCCCCAGTGGTCAACTTTTCTGGTATGGATGTAGACAGAGCATCTGCAAAATGTTCAATAAAAAAAAGGTTATGTACAAAGCCAAAAAAAAATGCTGTGCAAATTTACAGTCCAAAAGACTTCACTTGACAGAGATCAACAGCATAAATTCTGACTGATGTTCCCTTGTATTAGACCAGAATACAACAGTACTACTCTACTGCAGCCTCAAATAAGATTAGCTAAGAGGATGGGATCGAATCTGGAATATTTCCTGTCAATATTATTGTTTGATATTGGCATTCATTTACTAATTGAGCCACCAGAAAGCAAAATATGAAACACGTAAATTGATTTATATTAAGTATATTGGTATGCAAGTATTTTTGAAATTATGTCAATTATGAATGCATTGTTCAGGTAACAATGTTGCCTTCTATCTTTTGATTCTCATAACTATAGTGTCAACACATTAAAAAAAAGCTCTTTATGTTACTTACTAGGTGATGAAAAAGCATTGAAGGCCAGATGCAATACAAAGAATGAACTGACAGAAAACACGCATTGGCAGCCTATCAGTTACTAACATACAAGCTGTCATTTTCTTGAAGCTTGTTATTACCTAGCGATTCTTTGAAGTTACGTAGACCTATTCATATTAGGAGCTATTCACATTATTCCAATTGGGCAAAAACTGCCTGCAGAGAAATGTTCTAACCAAATACGTATATTTTCAGAAATAACAGGGAAAAAATTGAAATTATTGGAAATGCACACAGAAGGTTGATCAAGATCTGTAAAGTGGATACACATTTGAATATACAATTACTGTGTATAGCTTTCACTAATAACAATTAATGAACCATTTGGCCTTGCCTTTATATAGAGATTCATGTACATTTCCAACATTTATTTTTGATATAGATTAAGTAATTGATATTTGAAGTATAAGACATTAAGATAACCATTGGAACACTGCACTGTAATGGAACTAGATATTTAGTGTGTAGATTAATAATGGAAAATGTAATTACATTTCTCTGTTTAAACAATTATATTTATCTATTACTTTCCAGTCTCATCCAAGATTTGTCCAGACTGACAGTAATCCTCAGTTCAAACCCTATGTGCATATCATTGAAAGAAAATGAAAAAAGATGAATGACAGCCTATTCTTCTTGAATAAAGACTGTGAAGATTTGCAGTTACACAAAGGTGTGATACTAAATGGAAGTTGAGGTAACTCTGACAGCATGGGTCCTCCACATCCAACAACCGTGTTGTCAATAAAACACCACCAGCTTCTCTGCTGGCATAGTGTACTACATCAGTAAGTGGTTTCCTCTCACTGAACATCTTCCATCCTCTGACAGCCAAACCTGCTCCATTCCTCCTACTCCAGAGTACTTCTGGCTGGAGGCAGCAACAGCCCCTACAGACAACAATTACAATTAAAGTAATGGAAGGAAAAAAATAAACAGGCGCTGTACAGTCCTTCTGAACTCCTATGACTAAATGAATGCAGTGCAATTCAGTCCTTTAGAATTCTCTCTGTTAATCACCTAATTAAAGAATGATCAGCTGAACCATATATCAGCAATGGAGACTTACAGTTAAAGAAATAAAGGATTTTGGGTTAAAATACAGATTTTGTGATTGTGTTCCTCAGAGGAGGTTTGATAAGGGTGCACAAGATCTTGACAGGTTTAAATAAGGTAAATAGAAAGAAGCTATTCTCATTAACAAACGGTTCAAAGGCAGATTTAAAATGGTGGGCAAAATTCAGAGTGTGGTTATGATCTGGACTTCACTATCTGGAAGGATAATGAAAATAGAGTGAATCATAACTTTCAAAAAGGGAAAGGATGGAAAATAATCTGCAGTTATATATAGAGAAAAAAGGAATGAGCCTGATTGGATTGTCTTATATAGAGCTGGCATAATAGGCCAAATGCCCTTCATATTGTCTGGCATAACAATTCCATGCTTCCCATTTGGGGAAGCAGTACTGGTGTTGCAATAGGCTATAGCAACTCTTGATTGGGACAGAAAAGTAGGAATCTCCAGATCTTGTGATCATTACGTGGTAAGCTTTGCTGAAACTGGACTATCAATCAAATAGCCTGTTGATTAGATGTCTGAATAGACAGAATGGCACTGTCCATATAGATGTTCAACAATCTTGCTAAAATTGGTAACAGTGGCAGTTATAATAATCCAAGCCTTCAGCAAATACATGGGATGAGGGACAAAGGACTGATGAGGGAGTACAAAATTTAGAAATTGTGATTCAGAATTTGAACAACTGCATTACTTCATGTTAACCAAACACTTTTGATAGTTGTCATTCTAATAACCACTAAGTGCTCTGAACTTTTAATTTTCACAGAGTGAGAGATAATACACAAATATTAATAGTTACTATTTTAGCTTTTGCTACTTACTAAAAGTCAGCGAATAACTACACGTGTCTCTGCAAAACTGGTCACGAATAATGAAAAATCAACTCGAGCATTCAGAGTCCTACAATTATTTCAAAGAATATTTGTTTCTCTGTAAAGTCATTGCAGAATATAAATACCCTTCCAAGTGATGTCCTTGATAGTTAACTGAAATGTTAGTATATTTTAATAATTAATAATCCAATTTTTGCTTTAAAACAATATTTATTATAAATTATTACATTTTCAGACTGATGTCAACTGAATGTCACTATGACATGGAACTTGACTGTCTTGGATGCTTTTCTGCCCAAATAACAAGACAATCAAGGAGTAAATCTTGTCTTGTGGTGATGGTCAACCTTTGCTGACCTCATTGATCTGATTTAGCTCATGATAAGACAAGTCATTTTGGATAAAATCAATCAAGTCTTTTTTCAAAAATATCTAAACTTTCTGACTCATGAGCCATAAGCCATCATGGATGGTTATCAGTGTCTTAGTTTTTTCTACTTCAGCCAAATTTTACAGATAGCCAAAAATGAAGAACATGCCTTAGTTCTTTTCAAACGGAACTTCACCCTCTTTAACACCACGTAACTGACACAATAAATGTCACTTTTTATACTGATTGAAGGGTGAGGTGAGCAATGTTATGAAGTGCACGCAAGGTTATGGGGAAGTCTAAGTAACTCAGCTTGGGGTCAAACAGAATACCAAGGTTGGGAATACAACCCAAGATAGTTGGGAGTCAAGCCAGCATCCAATAAGCAGATTCTCCAGTCAAAGGTGGCTTTAGCCTACCTTACATTTAAGGCTCAAGGAGTGGATATTGGAAGTTTAAGGGAAATGGACTGGTCAAAACAAAAATGGTGAAGTTATAGTATTGGTATCATCAGTATACATAGGGAATTGAACTTCAGAGTTTCAAACAATATCACTAAAATATCACAATGTGGATTTTATAGAAGAGCCCAGAGGTGTAAACAAAGTATTTAGAAGTAATGGTGATATTTTCAGAAGAGTAAGTACAGATAAAGACATTACAGTGATGAGGATTGCATCACCACCACAGTTGTACGAGTGAAGCAGACAGTATAAAGTGAAAATACAAGTTGGGATTTGAAGTTGTAGTAGAATCAGATTTACTATCACTGACTTATGTGTGGCGAAATTTGTTGTTTTGTGGTAGCAGTCCAGTGCAAAGATATAAAATTACTATAAATTACAAAAATAAATAAATAGAGCAAAGAAAAGGAATAACGAGTTGGGTTTCATGGACCATTTAGAAATCTGACAACAGAGAGGAAGAAGCTGTTCCTGAATTGTTGACCGAGTCTTCAGGCTCCTGTACCTCCTCCCTAATGGTAATATCGAGAAGAGGGCATGTCCCAGACGGTGACAGTTCTTAGTGATGGATGCCACCTTCTCATTATTATGCGCTTACTATTATTCGCTTGTCTGAAAGTAATTGGCAGTTATGGATGAAGTACAAATACGTATTATTTTCAGAAATCTAAAGATGAAGAGAATATTTGTCTACTTTGCAAAATGACATTATAAAGAAGTCAACAGGGGGCAAGGTTGAAAAACAAAGACACGTACTAGATGTTTCACAAATCATCAAAGCAGTGCAGTGTTCTGGTGTCAACCTCAGTATGATGCCTGCAACTCAGTTCATCCATTCAAACTAGGGAGATACAATTCTCTATGGCATAGGGGGAAATACAGCAGTCCTGGTTCTCTATCCCTCTGCCCATTCATATACAAAGTATGAAATATAATTATCTTTTACCAGCACTCAACATCAATCCTAACTAAATTGACAAAACAATTGCATCAATGCAATGAAAAAGCTACCTTAATAGCATTCCACTGCTATTATACTTGGCATTTAATGGCACTTTACTGCTGCTAACCTAATATTTTGCCCTGATCAATACTACACAGCAGACCATTCCTCGAGTATTTTGTAGTTTGTTATTTGGTCCCCGAGGCCAACAATTTAGAATTGCTGTCCCACAATAAATTTTAATGACTAAATATGGCACTTGCGCTCAATGCCAATTGTGAAATTTGAGAAGGAAAAGCAACTGAGCAGAAATCTTTTACTAAAAGAGTTGATGAAATATTGGTCAGTTGAACTCTCAGTACTCCAGCTTCTCAAGGATGTGCTACAATACTTTGAAAGATCAGAAAAAAACTGCAAGTGGTGGAAATCTGAAATAAAAACAGAATAAACTGGAAAAAATCAGCAGGTCAGGCAGCAAGTGTGAAAAGAGAAATAGGTAATGTTTCAGGTCAAAGGATACGATTATGCTAAAAAGAGTGGAAAGGAGATTTACCAGGATGTTGCCTGCATTGAAGTTATGGGGAGAGATTTGATAGGCTGGGCTTGTTTTCCTGGAGTGAAGGAGGCTGAGGGTTGCCTTGATAGAAATATATAAGGTTATGAGAGGCATAGATTGGGTAGATAATCAAAATCTTTCTCCCATCGTAGGGGTATCAAAATTAAGAGGGTATGAGTTTTAAAGGGGACCTGAGGAGTATCTTTTTTTACACAGTATGATTGATATCTGGAACATGCTGCCAGAGGACATGGTGGAATCAGGTATAATAACTACATTTATGAGGCATTTAGACAAACACTTAAAGAAGCAAGGCATAGAAAGATATGGTCCTAATGCAGCCAAATGGGGTTAGTGGAGATAGAAAAAAAAGTTGGCATGAACTTTGTGGGATGAAGGGCCTGTTTCTGTGCTGCAGAACTCTATGACTCTATGATCCTTCATCCTACACCACTTTGTTGAGCGCACAGTGATGAAGCCCCAACAGAAATCTCCTCTAGTAAATTTTTACATTTCTTTGCCAAAGCCCTCATAGTTTCTCAGAGTGACCTGTATAAACAGTTCATAATAGGTGTAGGTCATACAGTCCCTTGAGCATGTATGGCCCATTCAATAAGCTCCAACCCTGTACCTCATCTACCTTCCCAGCCAATCCCTGTTACCTTCAATCACAGTTTTGAGCATACTCAATGCTGAGTATCCACAACTCTGAGAAAGAAAATTCTAAATGTTTACAGCCAACTATGTAAAGACATTTCTCATCTGTCTTTAATTGTTGACCCCCCCCCCCCATCCTGAGACTCCCCACCATTATTTTAGATTCTAGCCTGAGGAAACAGCCTCCTGGCATCTGTGTTGTAAATTCCTTTCAGAATCTTATACAGTATATTTCAATGAAATGGTCTTTCATTCTCCTAAACTCCAATAAGCACAGGCCGATTCCACTTCAACTTTCCTCACAGGATAATGTCTTCATGCCAGAAATTAATCTGGCGAACCTACACCTTTTAAGTAAGTTCAATCCTTTCTTTGACACAAAGGCAAAAATTGGACACAACACTGCAAATGTGGTATCAACAAGGCATGTCCAACTGCAGTGGGCCTTACTTCTGTACTTCAACTATGTTTCAGTAAAGGCCAATATACCATTTGCCCTCCTAATTGCTTGCTTTGCATTTTATGAATCAATACACCAACATTTATTGGTTTCTCATTATTTAAAGAATATTGTTCTTTTTGTTTTCTACCAATGTGAATAACCCCACACTTTCTCATTACTTCATCTACCATCTTGTCCACTTGTTAAAACTATCTATATTCCTTTGCAGACTCTCAGCACAGCTCAATTTCCTATATAATTTAGTATTATCAGTAAACTTGGATATATTGCACTCAGTATTTTCCTCTAAATTATTAACATAACAAAATGTTAAGGGTGTAGTACAGATCCCTGCAGCACCTCACTGGTAAACAAGTCTCTCCTTTAACTAATGTTCTATCCATGTTACCATATCATTCTAAATAGTCCTTGTATACAACAATAACTTTTGTATGTCATCTTATCAAATGCTAGTCACATCCTCAAGAAACCTTTAAAAGTTTTTTTCAAAAACTATTACCCTTTCATAAATATGATTTTTCTAAGTACTTTAGAACATAGAACAGTACAGCACAGAACAGGCCCTTCGGTCCACAATGTTGTGCTGACATAGCTACTCCCTCCTACCTACAGAATGCCCATATCCCTCTCATTCATGTGCCCATCCAAGCCCTTCTTAAAAGCCCCCAATGAATTTGCCTCTACCACCCTATCAGGCAACGCATTTCAGGCATCTACCACTCTCTCAGTAAAAAACTTACCCCTCCCACCTGTTCTGAACCTTCCCTCTCTCACCTTAAATGCATGCCCTCTGGTATTGGATCACTCAATAATGGGGAAAAGATATTGCTTGTCCACCTTATCTATGCCCCTCATAATTTTATACACTCCCAACAGATCACCCCTCAGCCTCTGCTGCTCCAGAGAAAAGAGCCCAAGTTTGTCCAGCCTCTCCTGATAGCACATGCCCTCTAATCCAGGCAGCATCCTAGTAAACCTCCTCTGCAACCTCTCTAAAGCCTCAACATCCTTCCTATAGTGAGGTGACCAGAACTGCATGTAATACCCTAAATGTGGCCTAACCAGACTTCTATAGAGATGCATCATAACTTCCCGACTCCTATACTCAATATCGCAATTAATAAATGCAAGCATTCCATAAGCCTTCTTAACCAACCTGTGTAGCCACTTTCAATGAGTCATGGACTTGCACCCCAAGGTCTCTCTGCTCTTCTACACTGTTAAGGGTCCTGCTCTTAAGAGTGTACTGTCTCTTGACATTAGTCCCACCAAGGTACAACACCTCACATTTATCTGGGTGAAACTCCATCTACCATTTCTCTGCCCACATCTGCAGCTGATGTACTGTCTCTTGACATTAGTCCCACCAAGGTACAACACCTCACATTTATCTGGGTGACGCTCCATCTGCCATTTCTCTGCCTACATCTGCAGCTGATCTACATCACGCTGTATCCATCGCCAGTATTCTACACTATTCACAACTCCACCAATCCTGGTATCATCTGCAAACTTACCAACCCATCCATCAACATATTCATCCAGGTCATTTATGTACATCACAAACAGCAGAGGTCCCAGCACAGATCCCTGTGGAACACCACTACTCACAGGCCTCCAGTCCAAATAAGTCCTTTCAACCACCACCCTTTGTCTTCTACAGGCAAGCCAGTTCTGGATCCACACAGCCAATTCTCCACTGACCCCATGCATCCGAACTTTCTTGATTAACCAATTATGTGGGACCTTGTCAAATGCCTTACTGAAGTCTATATAGATGACCTCCACAGCTTTACCTTCATCAATCTCTCTCGTCACCCTATCAAAAAACTCAACCAGGTTAGTAAAACATGACTTGCCCCACACAAAGCCATGCTGGCTTTCCCTAATCAAGCCATTGGATTCCAGATGCTCGCATATCCTATTTCGAAGAGTTTTCTCCAGCAAATTCCCTGCAACTGATGTGAGACTCACCAGTCTATCGTTCCCCAGATTTTCCCTTGTTCCTTTCTTAAGTAGAGGAACAACATTAGCCACTCGCCAGTCATCCGGGACCTCAGCCGCGGTCAAAGAGGACACAAAGATACTGGTCAAGGCCCCAGCAATTTCCTTTCTCGCCTCCCTCAGTAACCTGGGGTATATCCCATTGGGCCCCAGGGATTTATCCACCTTAATACTGTTTAGGAGACCTAACGCTACCTCCTCCTTGACCTCTAAATGCCCTAACATGTTTCCGCCCTCAGTTCCAATTTCTGCGTCTTGCATGTCTCTTTCCGGGGTAAATAATGAAGAGAAATACTCATTCAGAACCTCACCCACATCCTCTGCATCCAAACATAGATTCCCTTTTTTATCCTTAAGTGGTCCTACCCTTTCCCTCGTTATCCTCTTATTCCTGACATAGGTATAGAATGCCTTTGGATTCTCCTTAATCCTACTTGCTAAGGACTTTTTATGGCCCCTCCTGGCTTTCCTTTGTTACTACATTCTTAATAATAGGTTCCAGGATTATAAATAGTACCTCTCACATAAACCTACAATGTGAAGCCACGCAGACAATTTAATCAGATGCAAGGATAACACAACTGGATTAATAGGAAATAATCCAATAAAAATAAATACTGCAGACATTGGAAATATGAAATAAATTCAGGAACTGCTGAAAATACTCAAGTTGCAAGACCCAAGTTGGAGATAGAAACAAAAGTTAGTCATTAACATGTAAATATCAAATTGTCTCATCAACGTGGAGACAACTTTGACATTTCCATTTTCTTCCCATTTTGTACCCTTTCCAACCCACTTCCAGTCCACCCATCACCTATTTTCATCCCCCTCCTTGTTCCATCCACCTACTACCCACACATTTCACCCACCAGATCTCTCCCTCATCTGGTTTCGTCTGCCCTTCACCTCTCCCTAATGGTTCCATCACCTTCCTTACTTATCACATTCCAGCACTGCTAGTCTTTGTGTTCCTGCTTATCACCCTCTTGGTTTGTCACCAATTCTCTCTGCCCTCTCCCCACAAAGTTCCATATGCCTTTTTTATTTCCTTTCTCTGCTCCCACCTATCATCCACCCAACTTTGTCTGCCAACTCCACCCCTCCCCCTCTTGACTCCATCTACCCATCATCCTTCACCACTCCTCAGTCCACCAATTACATGCTGACCATTAAACTCGTTTAGACTGCATTAATCCTATTTTTGTTCTCCCTATATTGCCATCAACTACCCCCATATTCTACCACTTACTCACACACATTAAAGCAAATTATAGTGGCCTACCCTTCTGGTCTTTGGTATGCGAGAGGAAACCAGAATACCCAGAGGAACACAAGAACAAGAACACAGGAAAACAGGAGCAGGAGTAGGCCATCAGGTACTTCAAGCCTACACCACCATTTAATATGATCATAGCTATTCCATGCTGACCTCAACTCCTCTTCTGTGCCATTTCTCCATGCCCTTCTATTTCTCGATCCATCAAATCTTTACCAACCTCAACTTTAAACACTTCTAACGATCCAGATTCCACTACCTGCTAGGACAGACAATTCCAGAGATTCACCATCCTCTGCAAGAAGAAATTTCTATGTACCTCAGCCTTAAATGACCAGTTCCCTATCTAGCAGTTATGTCCCCTTGTTTGAGGTTCTCCCACTAGTGAAAACATGCCTACATGTACCTTGTCAAGCCCCCTTAGGATCTTATGTTTGAAAAAGGTCACCCCTCATTCTTCTAAACTCCAAGGAATACAGGCCCAAACTATTTAGTCTCACTTGGTATGACAACCCTCTCATTCCAGGTATTAGCCTGATGAATCTCTTTTGTACTGCCTCCAATGTTATTACAACATTTTTGTTTAGTTAAGGGGACCATAACTGTACACAGTATTCCAGATGAGGCCTCAACAACATCCTGTATAGTTGCAACAAAATCTCCCTATTTTTAAACTCCAACCCCTTTGCAATGAAGACAAAAATGCCATTTACCTTAACTACTTGTTGGAGCCACCTACTAGCTTTTTGTGATTCATTCACTAGAACAACTAGATCCCTCAGTACTTCACTCACTTGCAGCCTCTATTTAGATAATAATCTGCTTTTTGATTTCTCTTACCGAAGTGCATGACCTCATATTTCCCCACATTAAACTCCATTTTGCCAGTCCCACTCACTCAATCTATCTATATCCCATTGCAGAATCTTTATCACAATTGCCTTCCACCTATTTTTGTGTCATTGGCAAATTTGGAAACCTTGCATACTATTCTTTCCTCCAGGTCATTAATGTAAATAGTGAATGAATGCAGGTCATGAACTGATCCCTGCAGTACTCCACTAATTACCTCCTTTCAGTCTGAAAAGGTCCTATTTATTCCACCTCTTATGTAAGGCAACCAGTTTCAAATCCATTCTAATATACTTCCTCCGATACCATGAGCTTTTACTTTATGCACCATGCCAAATGTCTCTTGTAAATTTAAATACACTACACTCACAGCTTCCCCTCTATCAATGCTCCCTCTTACATCCTCAGAGAATTCAAGCAAACTTGTCAAACATGATTTACCATTCGTAAAACCATGCTGACTGGGCTAAATCATTTAGAAAAGCTTAATATAATTAACTATTTCCTCTTTGATTGACTCTACCATCTTGCCAATAATAGCTGTTAAACTAATTGGCTTGTGGTTCCCTGCCTTCTGCCTTTCTCCATGCAGTCACAGGGAGAATGTGCAAACTACACACAGACAGCACCAGAGGTCAGGATCAAACTCAGGTCACTGGAGCTGTGAGGCAGTAGCTCTACAAGCTGTACCACTATGCCACCAACATATAAACTTCAGGCCTTTATATCTTCCAGACTTGAAGAACTGGTAAAGGCAGAGTGAGTACTTCCAAATGGTGAATAGCAGTACAAACTTGCATGGAAGAAAAACATCCCCAAAAGCTTCAAAATTTGCATAAGGTTCTCATTGTTCACACTAGGTCCAAGCACTAAATCTTAAGATTCCTACACGTGAACTATGGCAAAATACCCACCCTGCTGTGCTCCCTTGGATATTTCACTTTTATCTTTTAGATCTAGTAACATATGCCAGAATACTAACCAAGGGAAATGCAATCTATTAACTTGCCAATGCCTTTTTCCAGTTGAGTCTGACCAATTGTTAATGATAAGGTACAACCATGTTGTCATAATGTCTGAATCTCATCATTAGCAGACGTCTGTATGATAAATAATAGAATATGGGCAACCATTTATTTCAGAACAGCTAATAGTAGTGCCCTAAAAACAAACCAAGCTGCTCTGCATAATTTAACACCATATTTCCCCTCAAAGAATTCAGAAGAGTAGAATAGCGAGAATAGCATAGAATTACAGTTTCTCCGTATCTAGCTACTTGAATGTCCAAAACTATTCACTTGAGTAAGGTTTTAGGGATCAGGTAGCAAAAGGAGTTGAGGCCCAAGATCATATTACCTGTGATCTTACTGGATGGTGAAACAGGTTAAAGGGTCATGGGGGTATTACATACCCACAGTTCTTATATTCCTTCTGTGTGTCTATGTATCCAATCACAAATATTTCTGGGGATAGGCTGTCATCCATTGCCTCCTATATGTTAAGTTATTACACATCTTCCCTTATGGTCTTTACTCCTTTCAAACATCCTCGCCACCACTTGCTCAAACCCTTTAGATTTGTAATATTTTGAAACAATGTGAAATACCAAATGTTTCTCTCTCCACAAATACTATCTGCCCTGCCAGATATTTCCAGCATTTTCTACAATTATTAATCTTTCTCTTCTGTAGAACAATCTACTATTCCATTATTATCTCATCTTTCCATTCTTTTTGGTGGAAAACAATTGAGACATTCCAGTTTTCCAAAATGTCAAACTTTCAGCAGCCACAGTAGGACCAAACTATTCATTTATTTACTTAAGTAACATGCAGTGAAATCCTTTCAACAACTTCTGCTAAAAGGATGGAAAATGTCCAAAAAATGTTTAACTTCACAAAAACCATCCTTCTCCTATATTGGAAGGACAGTAGCAAGATACTTATGGTATACATGTTCCAAAGCAGCCAGTACCAGTAGAGACTGGTGGAATTGTTTATACTGCAGAGATACTGGAGGGAATCCAAAAGCTGCAATTTGCTGCAAAAGGTGGAGCTCTTTGATCATGCTGTTTTCAGGCTGCAAATCACTAGAATCCAAAAGTTTGCAGCTTGATCCTGATGATTTCAATGAAGAGTTATGTTATACATGTAATCAAGCATAGATTTCAAAACCCTATACAAGAGTGAAAATATTACTCAAGCAACCTTTTAGAACTCTTCTATCAATAGATTTAAACAGAAGACCTCACTAAAAACCCTCCAAGTTCAATTGTCCACTTATGCTTTCTAACTGACAAATTGAAAGAAAAAAAGACGTTAAAGCCAAGCAATGGAGTTTGATGAACATTAAATTGAAAATAATTGGCTACAGAGAACATGCTCAGAGCGGGTGTTACTTCTGAAAATAAATTACAGCAAAAATTAACCCACTCATTTAGCACACAGGAAAATATCCATCAAATAGAGAACAAGCAATTGTGGTGTAAATAGATCTTGGCAGCCACGTTTTGAAGGGAACATGACCTTAAATCTGTGATAAACACCTTTTTCCCAGAAATCATTCTAAAGCCAAGTTAGTTCCCAAAGGACTACAGATTCCAAACTTGACATTTTAATGATCAAAGGGTAAAATATGGCACATTGATTTTTTTTTACAGAAAACCTCATGCTTAACTATGAGATTCATTAATGTCACATGCCTCACTGGAAATAGGAATACTTGTAAAGTGCAACCTAATATGAACAGAAGAAGAACCACAGGTCAGCCATTTGGCCCTTTGAGACTGCTCCACCATTCATCAAGATCTACCTCAAGTCCTGCTCCATCCCCCATATTTCTTGATTCGCTTAATATCCAGAAAACCATTGATAAAGGTCTTAAATTAACTCGATGGCTGAGCCCACGGGGATAGAGAATTCTATGAGCATGAAGAAATTTTTTCCTTGTCTCAGACATAAAGGGCCTTATCCCTTATTCTGAGACTATGATTCCTGGTTCTAGACTTTTCAGCCGGGGAAACATCCTCTTTGCACCCAGCTTGCTGAGCCCTGTGAGATACTTTTAAGTTTCAGTGACACCTCCACTCATTCTTCTGAACTCCAGAAAATATGCACTTGGTCTACTCAATTTCATCTCATACAGCAAACTCACCAGTCCTGGAACCAGTCTAAACAAAAATATCGCTGCACTCCCTCAATGGCAAGAATATCATTTTTAGTTAAGGAGACAGAAACTCTACACAGTCTAGTGCAGTCTCACCAAGGCCCTATATAATTTGCAATGAAACATCTGTGCTCAAACCCTTTCATACTACTCACCTTCCAAATTGCCTGCAGTGTCTGTATGTTGGCTTTCAGTGACGTGTACCAAGCCTCAGTTTCCTCTGAACATCAACATTACCTGATCTCTCACCATTTAAAAAAAAGTTGGCTTTACCTTCATGTGGAAAGTGTAAACTTCACATTTTTGCACATTTTATTGCATCTGCCATGTCCCTGCCCACTCAGCTTGACTTGCCTCCTTAAATCCTCCTCCCTGTTCATAATCCCACCTATGACTGACCACCTTTTCTTAACTTACAAAAAAATGCTCTGAATTCATCCATTTAAGATATCTTTATTAGTCACATGTACATCGAAACACACAGTGAAATGCATCTTTTGCATAGAGTGTTCTGGGGGCAGCCCGCAAGTGTCACCATGCTTCTAGCGCCAACATAGCATGCTCATAACTTCCTAACCCGTACATCTTTGGAATGTAGGAGGAAACTGGAGTACCCAGAGGAAATCCATGCAGACACGAGGAGAACGTAAAACTCCTTACAGACAGTAGCTGGAATTGAACCCGGTCCTTGGCACTGTAATACCATTACGCTAACCGCTACACTTTGAAATCAGATTTACCCTGCACTGACAGATTCCACTATACCCTCATTCCTATGACATCATTCATATTTGTTACTGAATACAAAGGAACACTTAACCTGCAGAGTTCATGCAAATTGAACTGTAGAATCAGACCAGGATAAGGAAAATTACATACAAGTAACATGTATCTAATAATTGGAGGCATAGGAGACTGCAGATACAAGAATTTGTAGCAACAAACAAAATGCTGGAGGAACTCAGCAGGTCACGCTGCATCTGTGGAGGGAAATGGACAGTCGACGTTTCAGATGGAGACCCTTCATCTGGACTGAAAGATAGAGGGGAGATGGCCAATATAAAGAGGTGAGGGGAGGGGGTGGAGCGAGAGCTGGCAAGCAATAGGTGGATCCAGGTGAGCAGAGGTGATAGGCAAATGGAGGAGGGAAGAGTGGAAATAGTGAGAGAGGCTGAGAGATGGAGGCAACAAAGATAAGATATCTTTATTAGTCACATGTACATTGAAACACACAGTGAAATACATCTTTTTGCGTAGTGTCCTGGGAGCAGCCGCAAGTGTCGCCATGCTTCTAATAGGAAAGGAAGGTGGAGCATGGAATCAAAGAAGGAGGTGGGGTGGGCAGAGACGGGTGTAGGAGGAACTAGATAGATCAGGAGAGGGAAAAGGGACAGAGGGGGGAGCAATTTACCTGAAATTGGAAAATTCAACACTCATGCTGTCAGCTTGTAGACTACATAAGCAGAATATGAGGTGCTGTTCCTCCAGTTTGCTTTTAACCTCACTCAGGCAGTGGAGGAAGCTGAAGACAGATAGGTCAGTGTGGGAATGGAGAGGGGAATTAAAAAGGCTAGCAACCAGGAGCTCCAGAAGGCCATGGCAAATAGAGTGCAAGTGCTTGGCAAAGCGGTCACCCAGTCTGCACTTGGTCTCACCATTGTAGAGGGCATTGAATGCAATAAACAAGATTGGAGGAGATGCATGTGAATCTCTGCCTCACAGGGAAGGGCTGTTTAGGGTCTTGGATTGTGGTGAGGGAGGTGGTGTAGGGACAGGTGGTATGCCTCCTACGGTTGCAGGGGAAAGTGCCGGCGGGGGGGGGGGGGGGGGGGGGGGCGCGGGGGAGGTATGAACAAACCAGGGAGTGATCCAGGAAAGCAGAAAGCTGAGGGAAGTGGAAGATGTGGCTGGTGGTGGGATGAAGTTGTAGCTGGCAGAAGTTTCAAAGAATGATGTGCTGGATGTGTAGGCTGTGGGGTGAAAGGTGAGGACCAAGGAAACTCTATCCCTGTTCTATCTGTGGGGAGGTGGGCTAAGAACAGAAGTACAGGTAGTAAAGGAGATGCAGGTGAGGGCTCCACTGGCTACTAGTAATTCTTATTTCTGAAACAGAAAAAAAAGACCTAACAATGCTACTCATTCTTTGGAATGCCAGATTTACACAGCCAATATCGAGATTCCATAGTTCAAATGTGATGACCAGCTATAGATGGAGACATCTATAATACAGTTCAAACTTCCACCTGATATACAACAGTATGTACCATTCTCTCATACTATATAATTAAATTTAGAATAAATAAGCAAAAGCCTTCTTTCCACTATTTCAGTACTTCCCGGTATAGCAATAATAACAAATTTAGAAATATAACAAATAGAACAATGGCAATTGATACACATTCTGTCAATAATGATGGTAATAAATTTTAATCAGTTTGCTTTATAGCTGCATTAATGTTTCATTCAAACCATGGCACTCGACCATTACAGTAGGGAATGAAATTAAGTGATTGGTGTTCCTTTCAGTAGACAACCACTTGAGTATCCAAGAAAAAGGCATGCAATCAACTGACTTCTTTTGATAAAAGATTCCAAAGATTATTTCAACATATGTTATTTGCATATAAATGTTTCTATATGAGGGGTACATTTTTAAAAGTCAAAACAAAATCTTACTGCAAAAAAAACCTCTGGAGGCTTCTTTCAATATCCATTCTTTTGGAAAAATGCTACTTCTATTAGACTGTTTGTACATGGAAGTTAAACATAGTGCTAGCAAATACAGCTTCCACAGACATGTTTGCAAATATATATATAGTCATATAATGAGCTCATAAATAAAACTAATACAACTTATTCAATTAGTGGTACATTAACGTCCTGATGATATGTTCTATGATACAAAAGTAACTGATCATGACCCACCAAAAGCAACTCAAGAAATCTGCTACAAGGGCCTGAAATTTGCTGGTAAATGTCAAATATCCTGAACAGAACCATCAACAATTACTCACTTAAACTGCCACAAGGCCAGGACTTCGATGCACGTGTGGTACAGTGAAAAACGAGAAGAATATCGATAAACAATAGGAAAATATGAATGGCCTGCAGATTCAGCATTTAATTAGCAAAAGTAAAATGGTATACTTTGATGAAGAAAATTAGATCATCATATACTGCTTCAAAGGAAGGAATAAGAGGATATGGGAATGGGGTTCATTTCTAGAGAGCTCAAATTTCAAGATGAGATGTTATTACTTACATGCCCATACTTAGCAGCATGGTGAGCAACATTGGACATTTTGTTATGTAAAAGATACAGAAGCACTGGAAAAAATGCACAAATATTTACTAGAATTATAATAGAACATAGAGGTTACACTTATCAGAAAAGACATCAGGGACAAACTCCCCTATCTAGAAAAAAATGAGAGAGGACCTGGATGAAACCTTTAAAATTCTGAAATGGTTGATACATTATGGGAACCAGTTATTAATGAATTCAGAAGGGAATTCAAGAGAAACCTGTTTTCCCAAAGAGTGGTTAGAAAGTGAAACTCACTGGGCTAGATGAACACAAGGGAGATAGGAGTAATATGAAATGATGCCATTAAAAGGGTATGAGGAAACTCACCTAGAACAGTAACACTAGCACAAGTCACATCAATTTTTTTTTACACACTAACACATTCTACCTATGGACTGTTTAGAATTATAAAATACTGCACAGTAACTCAATTTTATTTTTGTAATCGCACAATTCATTAATATATTGCATCATCTACAAGATACTCAAAAAAAAGTTGGAAACAGCTCATTAATAAAACAAATATTCTCTTTTCCTCAGGAAAAGCTAATTGATACACAATATCTAAATTTCTGTTTGTGTAAGGAATGGACAACTTTGTGGTTTCACAACTCCAGGTAGCCAAATCCCTCCATCAGATACATATTTAAAAAGGTTCCTGGCCTTTAGTTCAATTGATTCCGCAGGGTGAAGACATGCCACAGGGAATAGATGCCCCATTCTACAATTAAATTTTATTAAATTTAACAGTAATGCTCTACTGGTCACAGCTCCTAAATCTACCATCACTTAATAGCGCCAAGCATTTCAATCGCAATCCCCAGAGCACTTATACATTTTCAATTCCACATTTCATATGTATTCTTCAAACACTGTTCAATTAACTTTGAAAGTGGGATCTTTCTAGTCACCACTACGTGCTCCCCAATTCCTTCTTACACTCAACAGGTCAAAACCCAGTCCAAGTGAGATTAACATATAACATCTGCTACAACCACTTATGGCTAAAAAAATTACTTAATACAAGATTACAAATAAAAATGAAGTCTGACATACTGCTTCTGACAAGTTATTAGACAGTACCTCTAACCACAAGCTCTCTACTGCTACTCCTATACAAGCACAGGACAACCAACAGTTGCTTTCAAACAGACCTATTGTTTCAGCAAGCTCTTGCTACATCAAACTTATTTCATCCTATCTTGACTCCATCCTTTCAATCATGGTTCAGTCCATTCCAAATTAGGTCCATGATACTTCTGATGCCTTCCACTTCTCTGACAGATACCAGTTTCCTACTCCCAACCAGCTCATCTTCACAATAGTCTTATAATCGCTCCAAACCCACCCAGCATGGTCTGAGGGTCCTCCTCTTCTTTAAGCAGAAGAGCAAACAATTCCCCACCAACCCATCATTCACCTTGTTCAAAAATGTTCTCATTTTGAACAACTTCTCCTTCGATTCCCTCATTTTCTCCAAATCAAAGTAGTAACTGTGGGAACTTACCATCTTTTGTAGGATACGTGGTACAGTCCTCGTTTCAGTCTGACTCAGGATGCAAGCTTCAGGAACACTTCAACTTCCTTCTGGACACATTGCGATTTCAGAGAATATACTTTTTCTGTTTGTATCAGAACTGGTCAGTTCTGCTGTAAGATTATCCACCCGCAATATCAACTCAGTCTTCCCTTCTTCTAATCTGTTGGGCATTTCCAGCACTCTCTTTGGATTCAGGTTTCAGCAACGGCTCCAACCTGAATTTCTTTCTGGTTGTTTTCTTCCTCTAACTTCCCTCATTAATCTATTAACCAGACGATTCTTCAAACAGCAGGGTCACCTCAGCAACCCTGGTCTCATTAGAGATATTCGCTTTGTCCTGTCCATTCCTCCTCCACTCTCTCTGCAGCATAAAGCTAACATGTTTCTCATTTTCCAATTCCGATGAAGGGTCTTAAAACCAAAACAAATGCTGCCTGATGTTCTATTTTTATTTCAGATCCTCAGCATCTACAACTTGTATTGATTTTCAACTCACACTTCATCCTGATGTAACAAGCAGACACTAAATAAAGGATATTTTGCTGGTGACACAGACCAACCAACATGCCACTCAAGTGACAGCACCCACCCTTTACCAACACCCGCCCCCACCACATCAACTTCTCAAAATCCAGGCATAGCCGATATTCCCATATTTAGTTTGCATTTCTTGAACACAAATCTTCTGTTGGAAGCACTATATCCAATTTCTTATTAATAATCTCAGTGCTTTTCAACAAGAATAAGAGCAGCCAAATTAAATATGTCCTTGGAATTTGTCCTTCTGGGCTGACTCAATAAACTCGATTTCACTGCTCAAGAACAGGAAGCTTTAGACCACACATGAATTATTTCTGAGCAAGGCTTGAGCATTTACTCATGTGTTCACTAACATGTGAACAATCAGAGAGGGGGAAATGCCCTTATCTCAGCTCATCAAATATACATAAGGCAAGCCATGCTGGGCTGAAATTAAAAATTAAAGACTTTGCTGGGCAAAGTGCTTTCAAACATCAACACAAATTAATACCTACCAGAAGAAGAAAGCATCTGACCTGGAAACAAGGTCATTACGGAGATCAATTTAATAAAAATTAGAAGGTTAATATTAACAGCTATCAGCTTGAGCAAATGGTTGGCTGTTAACCCAGTTGAAGCAGTGCCCAAGATAAGGTATAATGGCAATAACAGTCTCTAATGGCAAGCTAAAAAAAAAATTACAAGATGAATTTGGTTCAAAATTCTTAAAAAAGTGTGCATAATGAAACAAATATTGGCTCCATTGATTTCTTCCCCATATATTCTGCTGTTGATTGAAAACGTTTGTACTGCATATGGGCTAAAGTGGTTTTGCACTGTAACTCGTTATCATGTAATACTGTTGCTAACACAGCAGTGTTAAAAAGGCTTTGTTGGTTGACGATTGCCCATTCAGCAATGGACAAAACTGAATGCAAGGTAATATTAATTGCTTGAAAGTAAAAGTAGCATCAGTGGAGGAAATACTTTCAAGTGCACACTATATACCACCTTCCTCTACTACTTCAACTGCTATTACGTCATGTTATTCTTTTCTCCTCATCTAGCTTATCCTTGCTTATTACTTGGTGACAATGGCAACTTTTAAAAGTGTACTTCCAATCCCAAAATCTGAAGTGCAAAAGATGATCAGTTGAGCTCCCAGCACTAATCCCTGTGGCATACCAATTTCTACCTTCTACTAGTCTTAGTGTCTGCCTTTAACCTTTACTCTGTAGAATTAAAAAAAACTCCTCAATAACATTTGCCTGGAAGCAGCATTCCCAGCAAAACAAACCACTACCACTTATGATTGTTACCAGATTGTGGCCAGATTAGGACAAGTAATCCACAACAGTGACAATATTTGTACAGTTAATTTTCCTGACCATTGAGACTAAAAGCAAGAACATTTTAGCCATTACTGCATCATCTGCATGGAATCAGCACCACAATGTAAAATCCCCTCAACCAGGACCCCACCAAGAAGCATCAGGCCATCGTCTCCTGCACCATCGCTGACCTCATCACCTCTGGAGAGCTCCCATCTACAGCCTCCAACCTCATAGCTTCCCTACCCTGTACTACCCGTTTCTACCTCCTACCAAAGATCCACAAACCTAACTGTCCCAGTAGGCCCATTGTTTCTGCCTGCTCTGCCCCACTGAACTTATGTCCTCCTATCTCGACTCCATTTTGTCCCCCTTGGTCCAATCCCTTTCCTCCTACATCCATGACACTTCGCATGACCTCCATCACTTCAGCAATTTTCAGTTCCCCGGCCCTAACTGCCTCATTTTCACTGTGGATGTCGAGTCCCTGTACTCTTCCATCCCCCATCAGGAAGTCCTCAAGGCTCTCTCCTTCTTTCTTGTCAACAGACCCAACCAGTTCCCCTCCACTGCCACCCTCCTCCTTCTGGCAGAACTGGTGCTCACCCTCAACAACTTCACTTTCAGCTCCTCGCACTTTCTCCAAACCAAAGGTATAGCCATGGGCATTCACATGGGCCCCAGCTATGCCTGCCTTTTCATGAGCTACATGGAACAGTCCACGTTCCAAGACTACACCGGTAACGCTCCCCAACTCTTTCTCCACTACATTGACGACTGCATTGGTGCTGCTTCCTGCACCCATGCTGAACTCATCAATTTTATCAACTTTGCCTCGAACTTCCACCCTGCCCTCAAATTTACTTGGTCCATCTCCAACAGCTCTCTCCCCTTTCTTGCTCTCTCAGTCTCCATCTCCGGAGACAGATTATCCACCAACATCTTTTACACACCCACTGACTCCTTCAGTTACTAAAGAGTCCTGATGAAGGGTCTTGAACCGAAAAGTCAACTGTTTATTTCCTTCTGTAGATGTTGTCTGACCTGCTGAGTTCCTCCAGCATTTTGTGTGTGTTGCTCCACAATGTAAACATTCAGATTGCACACTACTTATAATGAAGGACATCTGTAAACAGCGCCAAGTCCAAATCACTAAATTCTTATTTTCACATCCAAATTTCTTTAATATGTGAAAATGAAACCTTTGCTATGAAACTTCCCTATTCTACTTTGAATTGCCAATGAGAAAAAAGTTGTACTTGCCCTATAACTCTCATATTCCGATAAATATCTTATCAGAAGACAATGGTCAAGAACAACAATAGTCTTTTATTTCAGCCTGACAATCTATTCCACTCCTTCTCTTCAGGCATGTTTATCCAGTCAGCGCCAGAATTATAACTGAAAATCAAAAAACTCCAGATGCCGGAAATCCGAAATAAAAACTGAAGAACTCAGCAGGTCAGGTAGCACCTGCGGAAAGAGAGCAGTTAACAGTTGAGGTCCAGGACCCTTTGACAGAACTAAGAGAGAAAACAAGCTATTTTTAGACAACAGAGGAGGTAGGAAGGGATGCATAGAACAAAGGGAATATCACTGATAGGGGGAGACCAGATGACTTAATTTGTCAGATAAACAGCTTCTTCATCTGTGTAATATGTTGCTAATAAGGCTGTGGAACAAGACCAGCAGGTCAGATTATACAAAATAAAAGAAAAAATAAAAGCTGAAATAGTCACAGGCAGAAATGGTCAATTCTGATACAGAAAGTAAGAGTTATCTGAAGGTAGAGAATTCTTTATTGGGTCCTGAAAGCTGCAGCATTCCTTGATGGAAGATAAGACGTTGTTCCTGAAGCTTGCATTAAGCATTGTTTTTACTATGCAGGAGACCACTGACAGAAACTTCAGAGTGGAAGTTGAATGGAGAATTAAAGTGGCAGACAACCAGAAGCTCAGGGTCACTCCCGCATAATGAATGTAGGGGCTTGTCAAAGCAACTACCCAACCTATGTTTGGTTTCTCCAATACAGTGGACGTCACATTGTGAATACCGAATGCAGAACACTAGATTGGAAGAAATACAAGTGAATTGCTGCTTCAACTGGAAAAAACTGTTTAAGTCCCTCGATGGTAGGAAGGGATGAAGTGAAAGGACAGGTGCTGCATCTCCTGCAGTTGGATGTGAAAGTGTCATAAGATGGAGAGTGGTAGGTGGGAACAGCATGTTGAAGGGAGAGGGGAGCGAAATATACATCTGGTAATGGAATCTTGTTGGAGCTGGTGGAAATTGTGAAGAATGATCCTTTGAATGCAGAAGCTGGTGGGATGGAAGGTAAGGACTAGGGAAACTTCTTGCACTGTCTCAAAGGATAAGACTAAAGGTGAGGGAAATGAATGAGATGCAGTCAAGGGCTCTGTAGAGGGGAAGCCACAGTTCAGAATTAATATCAGTGGAAAATTTGTTAGCTTTAGTGCACCACTGACAGCTGGATGCACTGCTGTTTACTTGTTAAGGAAGTCCTCCAGTAATACAATTTACAAAGCTGCCATCTACATCCTTTTGCATCCTACATTGGAACCCCGATATCTGTAAGCACTTTGTTTTAAATATTTATTCGCAAAATGTGAATGATCCTGGTCATGCTAGTATTTATTGTCCATTCCTCATTGTGTCTGCACTGTGGAAGCAGAGTCAACCACATTGTTAGGTCTAGAATCACATACAAATCAGAGCAGGTCAAGATGGCAGACTTCCATTACTAAAGGACAGTAATGAACCAAATGTGCTTTTAACAACAATCGAGTGGCTTTGTGATTACCATTACTGGCACCAACTTTCTATTAAAAAAAAATTCAAATTTGTTAAGTTACTTGAAGTTAAAATTCCCCAGTTGCTAAGTCAAGACATGAACCTGTGCCTCTGGATCAATTGTGCAGACCCTGGTGGCCAGTTCAGTAACTTAACCACTACATTACAGTGGCTGTTTGCCAATTGTACCTGGAAGCTGACCACATAGGTACTGAATAACTTGTTCTAATCTGTAGTGGTGATAGGGGCATCATAACTGTTCGGGGGAAGGGAGTTGGGAGTAGCAAAAGACTTGAACCAAAATTCAGGGATTCCCTGCACCACAAATGCTAATAATAGTTGTGGCAATCTTTTAAACAGTACCACTATTCATGGACTTAATTCTATTACTTGTGACTTGCATATAGTAGTGCAGAGATAATTATTTTCTAAACCAAGGCTTGTTAAAATAACGTTTCAAGGAATCAAGTGGCACAACCAAAAGTAGATTTCTAATGATTGGACAAGCAATAGCTCCACCCTGATGTAACAGATACTGAAGTCTCATAAATGTAGATCACAATTATAAAATAAGTTTGAGAAATAGTTATTTTGCCAGTGATACAGACTTATCAACATTCTACTCAAGGCAGCCTTTATCACCCCACCACATAATAAATTTCTCATACCCAAGACATTACCAACTGAGGGTCTTTCACAAACCTAATTTGCAAGTGAGGTTAGGAATGTATTAGGTGCAAAAAATCCCTAATCTCTGGGGGGGGGGGGGGGGGGGGGGGGGTGAAGAGAAAAAAAAATCACTCTCTCTGGATTAATATCTGTAATGAGCCATTGGGTCTTGTTGCTCTGTATGATGTAACTACAGGGCCTTTATTAAATTAAAAGCAAAAATTCTACTACAAATAATAACCTAAAGTTCTACCCCTCAGATACTCACATCATCCCTCTGAACTTAGAAAACTACAAATATATTAAAAAGAATTTCAGACAAAAATATGAAAATATGTGGTTCTCTATGCATTTCATCTTTACACATTTGGTTCAGATATCATTCGGCATCAAACTAATCTTTTTCACTTGCCACATGTACAATTCCTCTACAGTCAAGAATCATACAGTAAAATCAAAATTTCAAGAAACTGAAATTAAAAACTTTAATTATTTTGAATCTGATAATCAGGAAATGCTGTATTGATTTCACAGTCCAGGTAAAACTGTGAAATTCAGCTAAATAAACATATTTGTTTAAGTACTGTATGAATTTTAATTCCCAATGACACACCAAGTTAATAGTCTACTATCTACACTACAAAACCAGGCTTTCAACAAACAAAACTATATAATTTCCATCCTGGGTTTGTAACTATTCATACTCTCTCCTTCCTCCACCAACATACAGTTTAATGTAATGCTTTCAAAGCTCTGATTAATCTTTAAGTGGATGTCACAATGGAAGTGCATTACAAGATTATTAATAAACAAATTATTTTCAGTTTATAAACTAAGATTACTTGGGATGTCAAGATTATATGAGGCACTTAAATCAATCAGATTACATTTTACACTTTTAAGTGACATTGTATATCAAAAGCCAGTTTCAGTGAAACACAATACACTGGTCCCAGTAATGGAAATACATGGAATAGGAATGGACTCAAAGAAGTTGGATGCTCTCTTTGAAATCTCCTGCTTTTTCTCAGGTTTTGGATATCAGAATAAAAGTTAATTTTTAAATGAGAATAATAAAAAATCTTGTAGTTGCTGAAATGACATGGCATTGTTCATTTTACAGCAGATGATCAGAAACTGCTGTACAACCATCCTATACACATTTCTCAGATTTTCTACACTGCCATCCACTGCCATTATGACAGAACTGCATATCTACTCCGACCGCCAGAACAATAACAGTGACAGGCACTGCTTCTAACTTTCCCATGACAGACAGTTAACAATGTGAATGCTAATCACAGCACTACATTTAATTGTCAACAGTATTGACATTAAATTGTTCCCACCTGCACCCAGGATAAAGCTGACATAGAGACTTACAATGCATTTTAGACGCAATGTTGTATCCTGTTCAGCTATAATATTAAATTTAATACTGATTTCGAAAGAAGACATTAATTCCTTATTTTATGATTAGGGAAATGAAGACTATTACTGGGCCAGCTACCCCATCTTTAGCAGACAATATATGGTAACGCAATGCAACTTCTTTATGTAGCTTTCCAAATCCAAACCATTCTCCATCAAGAGACAACCGTAAGCAGCCTAGGTATCAACAATTTTGACCCACTAATTAAAGCTATATAACCAAGAATCCTTTCATTCAGTAATCTGTGGAATCATGCCATTCAATGATGCTACTCAATACTGCCTTCACAAGCAGTCCACCTCCAAGAAGTGCAATCTAAAGATATCTAATAAAATAAAATGTATGTGTGTCTTGCGCATAGCTCAGTAATGAAATAAAACTCAGAAATCTGAAATTTTACACTAACATAGGATGTGTACTACACTCTCAGTTTTTCTAAAAACTCCCATAGAGGCCCTTCATTACCCATAGGGGTCTAATTTTAATTTTCCCCATTAAAAATTTGATGAGATTTTGACCAGATCTATTTTTGAGGTACATTGCTGAGATTTTCTTTTGAGTTAGACATTTTGAAATCAGCTTTGTCTTAATTCAAAATGATATCCATCATCGCATTGCCAGAAAAGAATGGGATATTGCTAAGTGTCATAAGAACAATGTGTGCGTCCTGCACATAGCTCAGTAACGAAACAACCTAGAAATCTGAAATTGCACATGCAAGTTAGGTTTAGCACTACATTCGTAGTTTTTTAAAATCCCCATCGTTGAATTCAGAAAGGGGAAGTTGGGAGACCACATGCCAGTACTCCTTGGTGGGTCAGAGGTCGAGAGAGTTAGCAGCTTCAAATTCCTGGGTGTTAACATCTTGGATGACCTGTCCTGGGCCAACACATAGATGCAATCAAGAAGGCATACAAGCGCCTCTACTATCTTAGAAGCTTAAGGAGACATGTCACCAAATACTCTACAGATGAACGGTTAAAATTATCCTGAAAGATTGCATGATGGTCTGGTATAGCAATTCCAACGCACAGGAATGCAAGAGGCTACAGAGGATCATGGACAGCCTGGTCCATCATAGCCACAGCCCTCTGCACCATTGAAAGCATCTACACAAGATGCTGTCTCAAGAAGGCAGCATCTATCATCAGGGATCCCCACCATCCGGGTCATGCCCTCCTCTCACTGCTACTGTCAGGCAGGAGATACAGAAGCCTGAAGTCCCACACCACCAGGTTCAAAAACAGTTACTTTTCTACAACCATTGGGTTCTTAAACTGATCTGCACAACCCTAACCCTACCTCAGCGACAGAACACTATGGACCACCTCTTGAACGACCATGGACTTGTCTCTGATTGTGTTTTTTTTTGCACTTTTTTTCTTCACAAGATCACAAGACAAGGGAGCAGAAGCAGGCCATTCGGCCCATCGAGTCTGCTCCAAGGAAAAGGGAAAAAGAAATGGGGTGGGGAAAAAAAGAAGAAAAGAAAAGAAAAAGAAAAAAAGAAAAAAAAACTATTCTAATCCCATTTTCCAGCCTTATCCCCATATCCCTTGATACCCTGACTATTTAGATATCTGTCTATCTCCTCCTTGAATACCCCCACTGATCTGGCCTCCACTGCTGTGCGTGGCAAGGAGTTCCACAATTTCACCACCCTCTGGGTAAAGAAATTTCTCCTCATCTCTGTCTTGAAACTGTACCCTCTAATTCTAAGATTGTGCCCTCTGGTCCTGGACACGCCCACCAAGGGAAACAGCCTAGCCACATCTACTCTATCCTTACCTGTCAACATTTACCGGAAGGTCACGCAACACTTCTCTGCCTTGTATAATTTATGTTTTGTGTGTTGTTCGAATCTACATGCCTGTGATGCTGTTGCAAGCAAGTTTTTCATTGTACCTGTACCTCACTGTACTTGTGTATATGACAATTAATTTGACTTGAAGAGGCCCTCCACAGCCCAAAGGGAGCCTAATTTTAATATTCCCCATTGAAAGGTGAGATTTTTTTCAGATCAATTTTTGAGGTACTACATATTTGGGTGAACCTGACCCAAGTACTTTTGATCTACATGAACCACAAAGAAAAATGGAAAACCTGTGCACCGAATTTCTGCGGAAGACCAGCTATGATTAAAACTAGTTAGATGAATATATCTGAGAGAAAGAACCAAGTTTAGTGATATACTAAAGAAATGCCTTGGATACGATGAGAGACTGTTTACAATTGTATTTTTTTTTGGACGCTTCAGGTGAAATGGGAAAAACCGATCATATTAATCTACTTTTGGCTAAAGTTTAAAGACAAAATGTGATTGCTCTGGCAGTGGCATCATCAGGCATTGCTTCAACACTTTTGACGGGGAGAAATCTGCACATTCGGCTTTTAAATTCCCTTTAAGTTTGACAAATGCGGAGATTCCAAAATGTAACAATGGTTGGGGAAATGCAAAGGAAAATACTCTGACTGTAAACTTATTGTCTGGGATGAATGTACAGTGGCTGACAAAGCAGCCATTGAAGCATTAGATTAGCATTGCAAGATCTTAGACACAACAATAAATTAATAGGAGGTGTTACTTTAGTGCTAGCTGCAGATTTTCATCAAACGGCACCAGTAACTCCACAAGGTATTTAAGCAGATGAACTGAAAGCCTGTATTAAGCATTATATATTTGGGAAACGATTACATTTGAAAGCTAACATGCAAGTGCATTTGACAGGCAATCTACCTGCAAAAGAGTCTGCTTCTAGTTTACTCAAATTGGGAAATGGGGAAATTTAAATGGGAAGACTCCACAAGAATGATTTTGGTGAAAGACTCGGGCCAAATTGTCACTTCCATATCTGGTGCAAGCTGTTTACCGGAAGGTCACGCAACACTGTTTTAATTACGAATGATTACGTGAAAGAGCAACTTTAGCACCAAGAACTGACACAGCACAGGCCATGAATAAAGACCTTCTTTCGAAGCTTCCCAAACATCCAGTACAATAGAAATCTATTGACAGGTGACAGACATCACAAGATCACAAGACAAGGCAGCAGAAGCAGGCCATTTGGCCTATCAAGTCTGCTCCAAGGGAAAGGGAAAAAAAGCAATGAGAAATGGGGAATGGGGGGGGGGGGGGGGGGGAACAAAAAAAAACCTATTCTAATCCCAATTTCCGGCCTTATCCCCATATCCCTTGATACGCTGACTATTTAGATATCTATCTATCTATCTCCTCCTTGAACACCCCCACTGATCTGGCCTCCACTGCTGTACGTGGCAAGGAGTTCCACAAATTCACCACCCTCTGGCTAAAGAAATTTCTCCTCATCTCTGTTTTGAAACTGTACCCTCTAAATCTAAGATTGTGCCCTCTGGTCCTGGACTCACCCACCAAGGGAAACAGCCTAGCCACATCTACTCTGTCCTTTCCTATCAACATTTTAAATGTCGCTATGAGGTCCCCTCTCATTCTTCTGTACTCCAGTGAGTACAGTCCAAGAGCCAACAAATGCTCATCATACGTAAGCCCTTTCATTCCTGGAATCATCCTCGTAAATCTCCTCTGAACCCTCTCCAACGTCAGCACATCCTTCCTAAGATGTGGGGCTCAAGACTGCGCACAATATTCCAAATGAGGCCTCACTAATGCCCCGTACAGCCTCATCAACACTTCCTTACTTTTATATACTGTACCTCTTGAAATGAATGCCAACATAGCATTCGCTTTCTTTACCACCGATCTGACCTGGTGATTAACCTTTAAGGTATCCTGCACGAGTACCCCCAAGTCCCTTTGTACTTCCGTACTTTGAATTTCCTCTCCTTCTAGATAATAATCTGCCCACTTATTTCTGCTTCCAAAGTGTACAACTGCACATTTCTCAACATTGAATCTCATCTGCCATTTCCTTGCCCATTCTCCTAAACTGTCTAGGTCTCTCTGCAACCTTCCTATCTCCCCAATACCCCCTACTCCTCCACCTATCTTGGTGTCATCCGCAAACTTAGCCACGAAACCATTTATTTCATCATCCAAATCTTTAATGTACAAGGCAAAAAGAAGTGGCCCCAACACCGACCCCTGCGGCACACCACTAGTAACCGGTAGCCAACCGGAACTAGATCCTTTTATTTCCACTCTTTCCTTCCTGCCAACCAGCCAATGCTCCACCCATTCTGTTATCCTACCCATAATTCCATGACCTCTCATCTTATTAATCAGTCTCCTGTGAGGAACCTTATCAAAGGCCTTTTGAAAGTCTAAATACACAACATCTACCACCTCTCCCTTATCCACCCTACCTGTGATTTCTTCAAAAAAACTCCAATAGGTCAGTCAGGCAAGATATTCCCTTCACAAAACCATGTTGGCTAGGACCTATCTTGCCTTGCGCCTCTAGGTATTCCGTAACCCCATCCTTGAGGATAGATTCCAATAACTTTCCCACCACTGACGTCAGACTAATAGGTCTGTAATTTCCTTTATGTTGCCTCCCTCCTTTCTTATACAGCAGAACTCCAGTCTGCTTTTGCGACCCTCCAGTCCTCCGGAATCTATCAATTCCTGGAAAATTATCACCAATGCCTCCGCTATCTCTAAAGCCACCTCCTTCAGAACCCGGGGATGCACCTCATCCAGTCCGGGAGACTTATCAGTCTTTAGCCCATTTAGTTTTCCTAGCACCTTCTCCCTAGTAATCTTAACTGAACTCAGTTCCATTTCGTGAGACTCCTGACTAACTGGCACATTGCTGATGTCCTCCACGGTGAAGACCGATGCAAAATATTCATTCAATTCCTCTGCCATCTCTCTATCATCCATTATAATAACTCCTGCACCATTATCAATTGGTCCTAGATCAACCCGAGTCTCTCTTTTACTCCTTATGTATTTAAAAAAACTCTTAGTATCCTCTCGAATGTTATCCGCCAACTTCCTTTCATAATTCATCTTTTCTTTCCTAATGAGCTTCTTAGTTTCTCTCTGCAGGTTTTTAAAAGCTTCCCAGTCTTCTGTTTTCCCACTAATTTTTGCTTCTTTGTACGCCGCCCCTTTTGCTTTTATTTTAGCCTTCACCTCTCTCGTTATCCACATTTGTGCCTTTTTTCCATTCAAAACCTTCTTTTTTCTTGTAATATATCTATCCTGCATTTTCCTTATTTCCTGTAGAAATTCTTTCCATTTCTCCCCCGCCGTCCCTCCAGCTAGCTTACTCTTCCAATTAATTTGGGCCAACTCTTCTCTCATACCATTGTAATTTCCTTTGTTCCACTGAAATATCGATACGCCAGTTATCAGCTTCTCCTTCTCAAACTTGAAACTGAACTCAATCATATTGTGATCACTGGTTCCCAGTGGTTCCTTTACCTTTAGTTCCCTAATCACCTCCGGTTCATTACACAGCACCCAATCCAAAACAGCCGATCCCCTGGTAGGCTCATCAACAAGTTGCTCCAGAAAAACGTCCCTTAGACATTCCACAAACTCACTCTCCTGAGTTCTACCGCCTTGCTGGATTTCCCAGTCCACCTTCATGTTAAAATCCCCCATAATTATCTTCACATTGTCACTCTGGCATGCTTTTTCTATCTCAAACTGCAACTTATCGTCCACTTCCTGACTGCTATTAGGGGGCCTATATATGACTGCTACTATTGTCCTTTTACCCTTGTTATTTCTTAGCTCCACCCATAAGGATTCCACCTCCTCTGACCCAATGTCCTTCCTTTCTATTGATTTTATATCGCTACTAACCATCATGGCCACACCTCCCCCTCTGCCTACCCGCCTATCCTTCCTATACACTGTGTACCCCTGGACATTCAGTTCCCAATCACATCCATCATGAAGCCACAACTCGGTGATTGCCACAATGTCGTATTTATTAACCTGTAGTTGTGCCACTAGGTCATCTACTTTATTCCTAATGCTACGTGCATTTAAATATAGTACGTTTAGTCCGGTATCTGCTATTGATTTTGTTGTACTTCTATTGTTCAGCAGATTATCCTGACTTTTCACCTGTCTATCCTTCTTACCACCTTCACTACATACTATCTTAGACATGTTCCTATATACCTCATCCTCTATCCTAACATTCTGTATCCTAACATCCTGATTTGTTGTACTTCTATTATTCAGCAAATTATCCTGACTTCTCACCTGCCTGTCCTTCTTGCCATCCTCATTGGACTTGTTTCTATAAACTTCCTCCCTTACCTTAGCATCTTGTAACCTAACATCCTGGTTTCCATCCCCCTGCCAGATCAGTTTAAACCCTCCCCTACAGCTAAATTAAACATTCCCACCAGGATATTGGACCCAGGATATTGGACATTGATGAGGCTGCACATATTCCTGTTGAATTTTTAAACTCTATCACCACCTGGTGTGGTATCATGTAATTTTGAACCAAAAGAAGGAGCTCCAGCCATGCTACCCAGGAATTTGGATCCACAAGACTAGATTGAGTTCAAAAGTTACTACCACATGTAATTGAGGATACAATAATGACTAGTAATGCTGTTGGGGAAAATGTCTTCATCCATTGGATACCAATTATCCCATCTGATCTACCCTTTCAATTTAAGCGACTTCAGTTCCCTGTTAAACTTAGGTTTTGCTATGAACATAAACGAGGTACAAGGATAATCACAAAAAAATAAATGGCCTTGATCCTGAAACTCAGTGCTTTTCCTGTGGTCACTTATACAGTATGTTGATTGCTACAGAGATAAAAATAACCTATACATCACATTCAAAGAAATATAGTGTATTCTGAAGCACCTCAACATTGAAGTAAGTTTACACATTGTGCATAGATTTCTACTTAAAGAGAACTATAATAAATATAATTTGTATATACATATTTATTTTCAGTGTATATGTTTTATTGTAACTTTAGTTAAACTACATAATTTTAACCCTCTAATTATGTTACTTGTGGAATAATTATATGTTTAAGTTAGAGGTTATTTCATTTACAAGGAATGTTATGAAATCTGATTGCATAGAAATAACTGCAAACATCATAATTACCAGCAATAATAACCAAGGCGATGCTGGGTATAGCAACTGGTATTGTTATAAAGCTTAAATAAAATCTTTACCAGCTTAAATATTCACTTGTACACTGGGATAAACTCCACCGTTAGCTGTCAAGTTTGGGAGACATTCACCTGATAGTCATCCACTACACCAAATCATTGTATTCACCCTTAGTCATATCAATGCTATACACCGGAACAAATACTTAGAAATACTGTTTAACACATCTAAAATTTGAAATTCAGGGGCAAGAAAATAATTAAGGTCACTAATTTTATATTTGATATATATACTGAAGTGTGGACAGTAATCCAACTCAACCTTCAAACCATCCCACAAATTCCAGAATGGTTTGTAAGGAGAATTTGAATTAATCGGTCACGGTAAATTATGAAGTGTGATAACAGAACACATCATTTTATGCTTCTTCCACAATATAATGCACACCAAATCTAAACAAAAATTACCACGAGATCTATTAGTTTTATCTTATAGAGTTGCAACATTAACTCAAATACACAGCAAACAGCTGGGAAATACTCTTTAAAAGCTTGCATCTTCAGTAAGATTCAACAAACGTTAAATTTCAGTAGATCAAAAATAAATTGGATTAAGACAAATCAGGACTAAAGTTTAAGCTCATATGCATAATGCAACAGCTACTTAGGATAGCAAGTACTATTGATTTGAACAAAAATAATTGTGTGGGAAATTCAGCTGAAATTGACTGGGTTCTAAGAAGAGTTTTTGACAATAGTGAAAAGTCAATTTAGCAGACTTCAATGTCAATACTTCAGTAACAAATGAATTACAATAGGTTCTTTTGTTTTCCATTTACTCCCACTTTGCCAATAGTCATGCCATATTTTAGACCAGGATGGCTATGTTTTTCTTTGAGTGAGAGATATCTACTTTCCCTAAGGCAACAGGAAAAATTCCACATTGAAATTCAGTTAAAATCAGTGACAGATTGAACCAAACTGCCATTATATTTACTGCTTCACTGTACACAACTATTGTACCCCCATAGATCTATTTACTTTCATACTCCAATTATTTCCAAATCTACCATTACACTTTAGTCATGTGATACAAATTCCAGTTTGGAAGACTGATTATCCAAACAAAGCTTGTCATCACTGAAATATGTCAGTATCATTAGTGATTAAATCAGTCTATTATTTATCAGAAAGAGCACAGAGATTATGACTTCAGATCTTAATCATCTCTACCTGCTTTTTACAATTTTCTTTGGTTCAATTTTCATCTTTCCTGTCATGCAGAGGAAAGAAGGATACAGTACTATTTACTTGATTAGACAGATATATGCAGCAGCACTGGAAGCATTTTCAATGTTTGATATAATTTTGTTTGAGTCATATAATCAAAGAGCACAGAAACAGGCCCATTGGTCTACTGTATCCATGCTGGCCATCAAGAACCCATTTATAATAATCCCATTTTCCAGAGCTCAGCCTATAGCCTTCTAAACCATTGTGTCTCAAGTGCTTATCTAAGTACTTCTTATATGTGAGAATACCTGCCTCCACCACCCCTCAAACAGTGTGTTCCAGGGTTCAATCACCCTTTGGTTGTAAAGAACTCTTCCTCAAAACCTGCCTAAATCTCCTACCCATTACATTATACCTATGCCCTCAGGCTATAATGAAAAAAAAATTCTCACTGTCTACCCCATCTATATCTTTTATAATTTTATATACCTTCATCAGAAACCCCCATTCCATCCCAGCCTCCTCTGCTCCAAGAGAAATAAGCCGAGCCTACCCAGTCTCTCCTCATTGCTGAAATGTTACATCCCAGGCAATTTCCTAGTGAATCTCCTCTGCACCCTCTTCAGTGCAATCACATCCTTTCTATAGCATGGCAACCAGAACTAAACACTTTGTTTCTTTTTAGAGCTGTGGCCTAACTAATATTTTATACAGTTGTACCATAATCACCCTTCTGATATTCTATGCCCTGATAAATGAAGGCAAGAATTCTGCATACTCTCTTAACCACCTTACCAGCTGTGGTGCTGTCATCGGGGATCCTTGAACATGCACACCAAAGTCCTTCTGTTCCTCTGTACTTCCTAGGGTCCTATCACTTATTGTGAATATTCTAGCCTTGAAACCAGTAAGGTCTTTCAAAGGCAAAGCTTAACCTTTTTGGGTTGTAAATAATGAAATTGGTCTGTTTTCTACAAAGAATGAAATGTAACAGTTTTCTGGGGGATATTCAAAATATAAATCTTTTAAATCAAAAGGCTTGCAATTCTGGTTAGTAGCTACATTGACAAAGAAAAACAGATCGTGTTAGTACTGATCAGGCACCTACCTTGTTAGACCACTTGTATGCCTGCAAAAGCTGGCTGTAGAGGGGAGTTTTATCCTGCACTGGATCAAGACTCAATAAGCCACTGTTGTGGAGCGGATGACTCTCTGATGGTCGGCCTACCAAGTTACTCAAGCGTTCCAACTCACTGAAAATCAAAAGCAACAATAGTGATTGGTCACCACCTCTGCAATGCAAATATACACAGGTCACTTTTATTAAAATTAATACATGCAGAGAGAAAAATAATTAAAAGTTACAATTCATTAACCAGATATGAATATCCTTTAAGTGTGGGATTCTTCAAAAATCAGGAACTTTTTTGTTGAGAGTATATGGGGATAAAAAAGGACAGACATCACCAAATATGCATGAGAGAAGTTGTGAGAAGGGAGAGGGGAGCAAATTAAATATGCAAAGTAGAAAGGAGACAAAAACAATTGCATGGGAAAAGGAAAACAAGCATAGGGCTGCTGAGGAATAGGTGGCAGTGCTGTTTTACGTAGGTCTGCTTAAAAAAAATCTCCCACTAACAAATTTTATGCATGCATAAAATTTATTCTGTTACAACTTCCATTACAAGACATTGGATCTTCTAATCTTGAAGATGTTCTAAAATAGTTAATTCTCCAGCATAGATGTTATCATATAAGCTGTCCAAAATACCGTGACTGTGTCCATCATGACAATCAGCAGCAATTTCCTCAATGTCATTGGATTTTTACTTTAGGTTAGGATATCCATTCTGAGAAAGTTTAACATGCTTCACATTTTGTCTCTGTAGTCATCCACAAGTAGCTTTATGTAGGCTAAGAGTAAGTTTAATTTCCTCTACACCACGCTTAAAGAAGCACCCTGATACCACCAATGTAACATAACATGAACTGCGGTTTCTCCAAAGATATAGTGAAAATATATAGCTGAATGCTAAACAAATGCATAAAATCAACATGTATTAAAACCTAAGTAGCAACTGCACAAACTCATTTCACACAGTTTATCCATCCTGATTTGATGGATACAAGTGGAATGAGTATTGTGCAACTTGGAAGGCATTCTCATTCCACATGTTTGACTGCATCAAACCAGGGCTATAAGAGGTTATTGGATGTTTTTCAACTCACTACAGGTCCTAAATGTGGATAAGAGTGAGGACTGAAAACACTGCTAATATAGTACAGCAAGAAGCTATTAACCTCCATTGAAAGTGCTCAAAATATAAGCCAAGCTTTTGCATTAGCAACGACAGTGAAAGAATGGATTTTCATGCCATTAGTCTGTAACACCAACAACATTTTCAGCATTTCTGAGTGTTTACTAATTTAATAGAAATCCTGAAATTCCTCTCAGATTCAGCCCTCCTGCATAGGTTGCAATGTTTACAGCCTTCTCCAACAGAATCATGGGAAACCTCTTGAAATGACATGATTTTAAACCTATTTACCAGGTTAGGGTTAGGGTTACCAGGTAGACTCACTGCAAAATATTCATAGAATGCTCTGCCTTGACTCATGAGATCCAATTGAATGTTTAATGGCATATTATTTCATAAGACAAGATATTTATTAGTCACATGTACATCGAAATACACAATGAAATGTGTCTTGTTGCATTACTGAGAATGTGATGGGGGCAGCCCGCAAGTGTCGCCACTCTTCCGGCACCAACATAGCATGCCCACAACTCCTAACCTGTACATCTTTGGAATGTGGGAGATACCGGAGGAAACCCACACAGACACATGGGGAGGACGTACAAACTCCTTACAAACAAGAATTGAAGCCGGGTCACTGGCGCTGTAATAGCATTACGCTAACCGCTACACTAACAATGCGAACCTAACGATATATGTATACTGTATTGCTCTCATAATTATTTAAAAGTACAAAATGTTATTTTTAAAAAGATTATTTGTAACATCTCACCTTTTGTTATAACTAAACGTGTAAGTTCTTAATTTGGGCTCTGTGTAATGTTTAACAGTTAATTAAAAATGTCGCATTTTTTTCTTCCTGGCATCCTTTAATGATGCCACCCTACTAGCTTGTTAACATCACAGCTGTTGGTCACATAAATCCCCTTGAACTGACGTCTGAATGCGAAAGATACATGAATCAGTAAAGTTCTTCCCAAAGATTGCAAAATGTTTATGGGCAACTTTCCTTGATTATTACTTTGCATTTGATTACAAATATTAGGCCACTGTTGTGAGATCACTGCAATGAAATTCCATGGTTCAGGAATTCAAGGAGAAGCTATAATTATATGCTTTTGCTTAAGTAATCCAAGCAAAAGGACTAAACTAATGCATTTTAATCCAGAGAATTATGCCTTATTTTACACAAACAAAGTTTAACGTATCCAAATTAGAAGCAGCTCCAAGGTAGGCTTCAAAAGTGTCACTTATGTCTGCTCTTAATCCAACAAAGATAAACCAGAGATATCATCAGGGCAATATCATCAATAAAATCATCATTAAAATAATATCCTTTAATATTGCACGGACACAGTTCCTATTTCATCATTTCAATTTGATCACCACTTCATAAGTGTTTTGTTTTGGCATAATAAATATTTCCTCAAGACAACACACATTATAAAACATCAAATCTATTACAACATTCCCAAGTGTTTTCATACTTCATGATATCAGCCTTAACCCAATCCCCACCCTATCTGAAAAGATTACCACTAGGATTTGGGAAATTCCTAAAGACCCAACTTTACCCCATATTTGATGGTCAGCTACAAAGATTGAAAGAGAACTAGAAAGAGATACTGCAAGAAAACAGATATATGTTTAAAGCAACAGTTACACACAGTGATTTAGGAGACCATGGACAAGCTTCTCACCCCCCAGACTGAGCAGCGAATTTGCTCAGGCTGGTTTCCAAAGTCAAATTCAAGGTCAAGTTTATTGTCATGTGCACAAGTACACATATGCACAGATGCAATGAAAAGCTTACTTGCAGCAACATCACAGGCACATAGCATCATATAAGCAGCATTCACAAGAAAAACATAAATTGAACATAAAGTATACACAATTTTTACAAAAAAAACACAATTAGAACAAAAAAATAAACAAAGTCCATTTTAGTGCAAAGGTCATAATGTTGCTAAAGTGTAGTGGTGATTAAGGTTTTGCCGGCTGGTTCAAGAACTGAATTGTTGAAGATAAGCAGCTGTTCTTGAACCTGGTAGTGTGGGACTTCAGGCTTCTGTACCTCCTGCCCAATGGTAGCTGTGAAAAGATGGCATGGCCCAGATGGTGGAAATCTTTGATGATGGATGTTGCCTTCTTGAGACAATGCCTCCTGTAGATACTACCAATGGTGGGGAGGGATGTGCCCATGATGTCCGCTATTCTCTGCAGCTTCTTACATTCCTGCGCATTCGAGTTGCTGTACCAGACCATGATTCAACCAGTCAGGATACTTGCATCTTTTGAAGTTTGTTAGAGTGTTCAGTGACAAGGCGAACCTCCTAAGAAAGTAAAGACGCTGGCACGCTTTCCTTATGATTGCATCTATGTGCTGGGCCTAGGACAGGTCATATGATATGTTAATGCCCAGGAATTTAAAGCTGCTGACTCTCTCCACTGCTGATCCTCCAGTGCAGTCTGACACATGTTCACCCTCCTTTCCCTTCCTCAAGTCAACAATCACCTCTTTAGTTTTGCTGACATTGAGCGAGTCGTTGTTGTTGTGGCACTACTCAACCGGGTATCCTATCTCGCTCCAATTAGCTGACTCATCACCACTTGTGATTCGTCCAACAACAGTAGTGTCGTTGGTGAATTTGAAAATGGCATTGGACTTGTGCTTATCCACACAATCATGTGTGTAGAGAGTAGAGCAGAGAGCTAAGCACGCAGCCTTGAAGTGCACTTGTGTTGATGATCAGCGAGATGTTGTTACCAATCCTCACTGAGGTCTGCCGATGAGAAAGTCGAGTATCCAGTTGCAGAGGGAGGTACAGAGGCCCAGGTCTTGAAGCTTGATGATGAGCTTGGACGGGATGATTGTGCTGAATGCTGAGTTGTAGTCAATGAACAGCAGACTGACATACAAGTTCCTGTTGTCCAGATGGTCCAGAGCAGAGTGAAGAGCCACAGAAATCACATCTGCTGTTGACCTGCTGTGGCAGTAGACAAATTGGAGTGGATCCAGGCAGAAAATATTGCAATAAACAAATCAACATTTTTCTGCCAGTCTACAGCAGATCCATGTGAATGAAGTGTGTGGTCTCTGCTCAGAACTGCATTTTTATTTTTGCAAAAGGTGTGACTCACTACTAGAACCATACTATGCCAGCTACTATAATCAATTCAAACTACTTAATTAAATCAGCAGTGGTACACAGAACCACACACAAGAACATGCCCCAGTGCAAATTCAAATGTTGGCCAGAATACCGTGTCGATCAGCTGCCTGGGCCACACCTATGTGCATTTATATAATCATACATTATGACAACCAGGGCTCATTTCCAAAGCAAAATGCTGTGGATGTTGGAAATATAAAATAAGAGCAAAATATGCTGGAAATGATCAGCAGGTCAGACAGTATCTGTGCCAAGAAAAAAAAAATGGGAAGGGAGAAGTGACCATACAACAAGATCTATGACAGGAGAGAAGGCAAGAGGAATCACAGAACCTTACAGCATGTGTCATTCAGACCATTGTGTCCATAGCAGTTTAAATGATCAAATGTCAATAAGTAATGATAGTACAGGGTGAATGAGGGTGATAAATAGGACAAGTAAAGAAACAAGTGGTAGGGAAAACAAGTAAATTAGAACAGATGCCCTATGCTTAAACTGAGCCTATGGAAGTCAGGAAATACTTATCCACCAGTCAACATGACCATCACTGATCTCACCCAACACTAACAACACATTCTGCAGTAAGTGACTCAATTCCCAAATGCACAAGTTATGCACTTTCAATGCACAAGTCAGAAGCAATTTATCTCTGCCTCATAAAAAGTAGATGAAGATGTTTTAGAGCCATAGCCATTTACAACACAGGAGGCCATTCAGCCCACAGTATCCACTTCAGCGTGTAGATTATAAGTATGAACATTCGTGTACTTTTTTAAATGCAGAAAGCCTTCTGCATCCAACATCTTTTCGGGCGACTATCCAGCATTGAATAATTATCCTCAAATATCCCACATACCTTGGCTTCAAATATGTTCAACTCTACCGTAAAATGCCTTGAAACATTTTTGCAACCTTAAGGACCCTCAGTAATACGTTGTTACAGTTATTAAAACCTCTAATATCCAATTTATTTTACCAGTAATAAATGACAGCCATTGAGAAGCCCTCATTTCCACTCTGAAGCCTCCAACTTACTTCAGATCCCTGTTGACAGCATGAAGGTTCTCCTGAAAGTCACTGATGAAGGCTTTCTCCCTGCCTTCCAAAGTCTCTTTGTTCTTCATCCCATCCTTGAGAGTATCAAAAACGCGGGTAACACTGGAGCGAAGTTGTTGAATGGCGTTAATCGCATGAGCAAAAGCATCGAGATTGATCCCCACACTCAAAGAATCCGCCATCTTCACACCGCTGCCTAGTGACCGCTTCTGCGCAGGTTGATGACGATTAATCTTTAAACCGAAGTCGTAACGTGGAATGATTGGACCGCGCGGCGCCAAGCGAACTACAATTCCCAGAATGCAGCGCCCGCGCGTCCTGAGGAGTGCACTTTGCTTGGAGCTTCTGATGTACACCTGAGGTGAGAATAAACACGGGTGTTTAATAAAAAAAGACAATTTTGGAAATGTTCAAAAGATCAGGCATCATCTGTGGATACACATACAGAATTGTCACGGAAGCTTACACCAGATATGGTCAAATGGATTTAAAAGCTCTTGCTGATGTTATTTCCTTATCGTTCACACTGATGTACCATTACATTCGTCTGAGTTTGGAATGGGATTGTAGCTGATCTGTAACTGAGAACAAAAACCTGGGCAACATTGAGCCATTCAGCAAAGTTTCCATTTGCTCTCTGAAGTCTATACAAAAGATCCCATTGTATTATTTCAAAGAAATGGTTGCCAGTTATTAGCCAATACGTCTTCCCTCCATAAACATTCACATTGACAGGTTTTACTGTCATTACAGTCAAACTCTGATAATCCCGCATGCCATGATGATGGTGGTGCCGGAGTAGCAGATTTTCCTGAATATTAAATGTTACTTCTATTAATAATCGAACACACCTTAAATTCAATTTATTTAGATGTTACACAGTATAATAAATTTTCCAGTGAACCCAGTGAATATAAATGGAGTGCAGGAACCGGGGCTCCGGTGAGTGGTCAGGAAGTGTGGGAACTGGGACCGTGTGTGAAAGGCAGTGTGGGAATTGAGGCCCTGGGGAATGGAAAGGGTGCAAGGCAAACAAAAGCTGGCAATCCAGATGCCGAACCATCGGGATTTCCAAATAATCGGAGAGCAGATTATATGAGTTTTACTATACCATGTTGCCACAATTCTCACATCACAGCAGTGACTGTATATCATCGGCATTTAAAGGCTATGAAGTGCACAGGCTGTAGATTTGCTCTACGTGGTGAATATAAGAAAATGGTGGAATTACTTAGAGGGTCAAATAGCATCTGTGGGGAGAGAAACACAATGGTTTAGATCAGTGATCATTCATCAGAACTAGGCAAATTTGGAAAACAGGCAATGTCTTAAGTTGCAGAGATAGGGGAGGAGTGGAGAGAACAAAGGGGATGTCTGTCATGGAGTTGAGAAAACAGATGACAAGATTGGTGCTGGCTGAGAGAAGGTGGTGAAGACTCCTTAATGGCAGATAATCAATCTGGAAGAGTTGTAAATGACGAGAGAATAAAAGAGAAAAAAGTTTTTAAAATTGCCATAATTGTGAGATACAAACACAGCCGTGGCTGGAGATCTGAACTAAAGAAGAATGCTGTGAAAGCTCAACAAGTCAGGTCGCATCTGTGGAGACAGAGAAACTGACCAGGATTTGGAAAACAAGAAGCAGCAGATGCTGGAAATTTGAAACAAAATAAATGCCAGAAACACCCAGCAGGTCAGGTAGCATCAGTGGAGACAGAAAAAGAGCCGGCATTCTAGATCAACAATCATTTTATAATGTGTTGTTACCAACTTGAAATGCCAGTACTGTGCCCCTTTCCATTGACACAGCCCAAATGCCAACTACCTCCAGCATTCCCTGCTCTGACATCAGAAGTTCCTAGTGCTGACACAAACTGGAAAGGGAAATTTCTGAAATTTGGGGAAAGACTAAGATCAATGTACAGAAATCAGCTGGATGGAGATACAACAATCTGCATGCTCCTGAAATCTCAACTGGGTTGCAATGTTCGTAATCGGAAGATACTGTTGTTGTTCAATTCATCACTTGCTAATAAAGTTGATAAAGATGTTTTGCAACTACTCATCCCTATATTTTCAGCTTCCTGTTTATCCGCAGCTACAAAATATTCATGTTCTCAGAATGCATTGGCCAGCCCTTCAGTGAGAAGCATACACAAAACATACATAAAAAATGAGGACCAAAATAAAACATTTTCTATGCAACAAACTATACCAAGAAAATGAAGATACAGTAAAACTCCAATAATCTGGCATACTTGGCATTTTGCTGGTGCCAGACAAGCAGATTTTCCAGGATGTTATTCCATTAATACTCCAAAACACTTTTAATTCACTTTTTTTTAGGTATCAGAATACTAGTAACTGGATGCTGAATAATGGGGATTTCCAAATAGTCAGGCAGCAGATTATTGGAGTTTTACTGTACTTACCAAGTGGTACTGAACCACATAATTTGCAAGTTAGAATCCTTGAATGCTCAGTAAACTATTGTAATTTGGCTTTTTTCCAACTGACCTCTACTTTTGGAACAAGATTGAGGTTTAGAATTAACCTCTGGATACCATAATTACCAACTATTGGATGCAATGTAATAATTCACCAAAGTTATTTCTACAGCACTATCGACATGGATGCCCACCTATTGAAACCATTTTCATTTGTGATCTTTGCAATGAACAAATAGTCCCTTCATCAAGACTGGAAAGGAAGAGGGCAGAAGCCAGAATAAGAAGGTGGGGGGAGGGCAAGGATTACACGCAGGCAGGGGATAGGTGAGTTCAGGTGATAGGCGAGTCCAGGTGAGAGGGGGAAGGTAGTGGGTGGGGGAGGGTGAGAAGATGTGATAAGCTGAGAGGTGATAGGTAGAAGAGGTGATGGTGTGGGAGGGGGAGTTGAAGTGACTGGCAACGGGGAGATGCAGATCGCGGTTACAGTCAGAGTACAGGTGTTCAATCACAGTTACGGACAGAGCCTAGAACTCCAGGCGCAAACTGGAGGAACAGCACCTCATTTTCCGTCTTGGAACCTTGCAGCCTAACGGCATGAATATTGAATTCTCCCACTTTAAGTAATCCCCACCCCCCTTCCCCAAACCGCCCCCCCCCCCACCATGCTTCTTCTCTTCTTCCCTCTCCTAGCCTATCTCTCTTTTTTCTACCTTTTTTTCCTTTCCTTACCTTTGACCCATCCCCTGATGGATCTGCTCTCCCCTCCTCCCCCACACCTGCCTGTCACTATCTCTTACTTGCATCTACCTATCACCACCTTGTACCCACCCCGCCTCCCCTCTTTTGTCCACCTATCACTGCTCTGCTTTTACCTCCTATATTATTGGGCTTCCCCTTTTCCTATCTTCAGTCTTGAACAAGGGTCCTGACCATCTGCTTTTCTCCATGGATGCTGCCTGGCCTGCTGAGTCCCTCCAGCATCATAGTGTTTTTCATCTAGATTCCAGCATCTGCAGTCCTTTGTTCCTCCTGAAGAACTTAGGATGTTTCACTAGGGTCCCAATTTGTCATTTATTGATCAAATAATCCCTTTTAGGTGTTGACAATCAATACATTTTAGTCAGGACACTGAAGAACTCCTTCAGGTCATGACTTGGAATAGTCACATCACATGAAAGCAGGTCGTTCAGCTGACTGAATCTGTGCCAAACATTGAGTACCAATTTACACTGAACTCTAACTTAAAATTTTATCTAAAACATGACACCTTTGATGGTACAGCAATCTCTCAGTATTGCCTTGAAGCATCTTCCTGCATTTTGTGCCTTTTATGTATTAAGATTCCCATGAAAAGTTTAACAAAAGCAGGCTCCATCTTCAAAAGACAGCTGCTCAATATTTCTTCTTGAATGTCTTAGCTTCATGTCCATTCAAAACTCAAAGGCATCAAGGCACAAGAAGTTACACACTGCCCAGACTCCTTCAGCAGGCTCAAGGAAACTCAGGTTTGAGGAATGATCCAATCTGAGCTAACCCACGGTGGGATGGAATTTTTCATCTGCCAAGATGCCATAATTTCTTGAAAACCCCTGTGCCTCACAACTTACATCATCTTTTGGAAGATGAAAGCATGGGAAAGAGAAGCAGGAGTAAAGGCTTAAAGGTTGGCACAACATTGTGGGCCGAAGGGCCTGTATTGTGCTGTACTTTCTATGATTCTATGAGTAGACTATTCAGGCCTTCAAATTCCTTCTGTGTGATTTAATCTGCATGGAGCAACTTCCTGCACCTGCTTGTACTTTCATCAGTTGTTACTCGCGAAAGATGGGCACAATTTCATTTTTGTTTTTGTTTAATGACACAGATTCTTCTTGCGGGCCTTTAAAGAATATGTCCAAGAAGTCCTGTACTGGCAGCCTTTAAATAATAAAACTGACTTAGATGCATGTGATGAGATTTTTACTTGCAACTTGCAGTTGTATCCCAACCAAGGTCAGACCAGACCACTGTAGCCAAAAATATTTTATGAGAAGCAAGTAAGACAGAACAGTTAAAAAAAACTATTAAAAGTAACACAGTTATTCTCAGTTCTAACAGTGAAATACATTTTTCAGAAATTGAGCAGTCTCACTGAAAATAGGTGAGATTTAATAGTTCAGTATTTTGGGAACTGTCTGTCCAGTATGTTTGTCCTACATGAAAAACTATTGATTTTTTTTCCAAACTCTATTTTTATTGATTATTTTGTAGCTCAAGACTATCTGATGAAGACAACATTAATCTTCTCCATTCACTTAGAACCAATCAGTGGAGCTTAAAGTCAGCCTAATTTGTAACCTTTGCCCACGGCTATTTTGCTGAACCGTGGAGACAAACTGTGAAAATGCTGTTGTCTCTGCTAACTATGTTCTTGCAGCCTCTGCAGGTGCATGCAATCCATGGACAGAGGGCATAATGCTGTGTTTGAGTGTTGGCTGTGTCTCCATTGTAGTATTCTCATTTTTGAGAAAGAAGGTTTCATTCCAGAAGCTTGAGTGCATAAATTCACTGCAGTACTAAAGAACTGGTGCACTGTCAGAGGTGTTGATTTTCAAAGGAGCCAGTACCCCAAGGCCTCACTTGCCCTCTCAGGTGGATGTAAAAGATCTTGTGGCACTATTCAAAGTAGAACAGCAGACTCTTTCCATGTGTCTTGGTCAATACTGATCCCTCAGCTTACATCATCAAGAGCAGATTATTGGATTATTGTGGAATTGTTGTTTTGGGGACTTTGTCGTGTGTAAATTGGCTGCTGTAATTTCCCTCTGCAATGTGTTTATTGATGATACCATGACAGCATTGAGTTGAATCTGCAGAAAAGAAATTCAGTTTTCCCAGAAAACAAAGTTGTTTTAAAGAACAGAAGAAATACAATTTATTGCAACTTCTCCTAATGAAAGAAGGGTTACTTCTCCAGAAAAGTGCAGTATGTGCGGAATAGTTTTCTTTTTAGGCAGCTTCTCAGGGTTGAGGAATTACCCAATTATCTTCACTTTACCTATAAAGTTGTCACCATATGCAGCCTTCCCTACATTGCAACATTTACTGCACTTCAGAAGAGTTGCATTGATTCTAAAGCATTTTGGGACATTCTGACAGCATGAAATCAATGTATTACTGCTGTATTGGACCAAGGCAATGAGCATTCTATTTACACTGACTGTCCAGATTTCAATGGCAATTTCCAGCTTAGGAGGGAGCTTTTTCTAGGTGTTTAAAGGGATTGAGTGAATTACTGGTACGTCTAAAGAGTGCTTAAGCTGCTCTTGTACAAGACTGCTGTATCCTATATGGCAAACTGGAGTTGTTAATGTTGTTCATTGTACCCTTCTCCAGGATCACTGATATGCTTCTCAATGTGTGGAAGAAGTTGACGCTTAAAGAGTTAAGTCAGCTAAAGTCTGATGAGAATAAAAGAGCAAGGGAACTGAAACTAGCAGCTGCATGTCTAAGAGGAGCCTCAAGGACAAACCTCACAAGGCCAGACTTGGGCAATAGTTCCAAGTCTGGGATCTATTGTCCGTCACGATTATGCTGACAACAAGAGTTGTTTAAGCACCTTTGTAAACATAAGGTTTATCTATGTATATATGCTTTGCACAAAAACTTGTTTGTCTCTCTTGTATAAATGAGAAGGACTTTGAGAGCTCCTCGGAGTCCCCAGGTAATCCGATTTCAACTTGTTGGTCTCCCCATGATAACACGAATAAAACCTCTTCACCTGGAAGTCTGTATGGTGTGAGTTGCTTTTCTCTGACACAATGAAACCAAAACTTCAGTGTCCTAGGCTATCATCATGAGCTGCTTCATCAATGACCTGCCTTCCATCATAAGGTCAGAAGTTTGTTGATGGTTGCACAGTTTTCAAAACCTTCACAAATGAGGCAGTCCATGCCTGCATGCAGCAGACCTACATAACATTCAGGCATGGACTGAGAAGTGGCAAGTAACATGCCACAAAAGTGCCAGGCAATGATCATCTCCAACAAGAGAGTAAATCCACTACATTTGATGTCCAAGACACTCACCACTGATTGGACCAGCCACATAAATACTTTGCTATGAGAGCAGGTCAGAGGCTAGGTATCCTGCAGGGAGTAATTCACCTCCTGACATCCCAAGATTTTTCCACCATCTACAAGGCAAAATCAGGAATGTGATAGAGGCATTTTTTATTTATCTGAATAAGCGAAGCTCCAGAATAACACCAAATAAGTTCAATACAAGGCAGGGCAAAACAGGCTGCTTGATTCATACCCCATTTACCAACCCAAACATTCATCCTCTCCACTATCAGAACACAGTGGCTGCAATGTTTACCATTTATGAAATGCACTGATGTTAATTGCCTGGGCTACTTAGTCAGCACTTACCAAACTCACAACCTCTACACCAAGAACAAGGACTTCAAGTGCATAGGAACACCGCCTGTAGGATACCTCCAAATTACACACTGTCCAGACTTTGAAATATATTGTAGTTCCTCATTACTGTTTGTTCTAGGTCCTTGTACTGTGAGAATACTTTCACTAGAATGACAGCAGTTGTATTGGTACTTGTATTGGTATTGGTTTATTATTGTCACTTGTACCGAGGTACAGTGAAAAGCTTGTCTTACAAACCAATTGTACAGGTCAATTCATTACATAGTGCAGTTACATTGAGTTAGTAGAGAGTGCATTGAGGCAGTACGGGTAAAAGCAATAACAGTACAGAGTAAAGTGTCACAGCTACAGAGAAAGTGCAGTGCAATAAGGTGTAAGGTCACAACAAGGTAGATCGTGAGGTCATAGTCCATCTCATTGTATAAGGGAGCTGTTCAATAGTCTTATCACAGTGGGGTAGAAGCTGTCCTTAAGTTTGGTGGTACGTGCCTTCAAGCTCCTGTATCTTCTACCCGATGGAAGAGGAGAGAAGAGAGAATGTCCCGGGTGGGTGGGGTCTTTGATTATGCTGGCTGCTTCACCAAGACAGTGAGAGGTAAAGACAGAGTCCAAGGCGGGGTGGCTGGTGTTTGTTCAAAAAGGCACCTCACCACCACCTTTTCAAATAGGGATGGGTAATATAAGGTGGCCTCACCAGCAAAGCCCAGATCCCCAAAAATGAATGGATTAGATGTTTTTCAGCAACCTCAAGGCTACAGTACAAATGAATTCAATGTAACATCAAAAGAAAAGGACAGTGAAGTTAGCATCTTTAGAGATGATGGCTAGGTAAATAAATTCAACTATTGGAGCCATCACACTTCAGACCTAAACTTCCTCAGCCAGCACTGAGAAATATGGACTTTGGTAGTAACATAAAAGGGATACATCAATGCCTGGAAATCTAGACATAGATGTCGTGCTGAATTTAATGATACAATCTCACCAGAGCCGGAGGAGATCCAGCTGGGAACCTAAGGCACAAGGCAAATGAGAATAACACATCAATGAGATGTGAGCTCAGAGAGCAACAGTGAGAAAGGAGACACAGTATCACTGGGGGAGAGATCAGATCTTGGGAGAAATGATCACCCCATCTCCTCCATCCATTATTAGGAGTATAGTTACCCAGCAGAAGACAATGAATGTTGACAAAGGGCAGAATCTCTGACTGATCTTTCTCCTTACCAGCCCAGTAGTGGTCAGGTCAGTTGCAGAACCTCAAACACAGCATCCCAACCAACAGAGATTGGTAAAAAGTGGCGACCATGGGTAGCTTTACATTGAAATAGCAAACAAAAGGGAGCAGACTTCACCCAGTAGTTGGAACTTGCCAAGCAGAACAATGTCAAACTACAAGCAGTCAGGATTTAAGTCTAAAAGGTGTATCTAATAACAGATTTTGCAGTATGGAAATGCAATGGAGTTGAAATTGAACCAAAACTGTTGTATTAGCTCAGTGGATGAATGACTGGTGTTACAGTGGACCACACATCATGAAGTTTAAGAAAATCAAAAGAAAAACTGAAGATACTGGAAACCTGAAATAAAAACAAATTCTAGAAGCACACAGAAGGTCAGGCAGAGAAATCAGTGTAACATTTCGGGTCAAAGACCCTTGACCAGAACTGGGAAAAAGAGAAAAACAAATTAGTTATAAGTTGTAGAAAAGATAGAGAGAGGAGTGCATAGGACAAAGGGAATTTCTAATGATAAGGTGAAGCCAGGATTGCGACGGGGATAGGCTGTAGTCGTCCTCCAGTCGAATGGGTTAAGGGGGCAGATAGTGAGAATACAATCAAAGAAACATAATAGCAGAGTTATGGAATTTGCCCAGAAGGTAAGGCTGTAGTAATGAAAAGGGAAAAGCTGAGTCAATATCACAGATGAATAACTTACAGCAGAAATGGTCAGCTCTGATGCAGAGACAGAAAGTGAACTGTGAGAATTTAATATTATCTGAAAGGCTGTAATGTGCCCAGATGGCAATGAGGTGCTCTTCCTCAAGCTTCCATTGGGCTTCATTATAACAGTGCAGGACCCATAGACAGATGGGTCAGAGTGGGGATGGGATGGAGAATTAAGGTGGCAGACAATAAAAAGCTCAGGGTCACCCTGTAGACTGAATGTAGGTGCTCCCCAAACTGGTTACCCAGTCTTCATTTGGTTTCTCTAATGTAGAGGAGGCAGGATAAGGTGGCATTGTCCAAATTATTAGACCATTAATTTCAAAACACAAGTTCATTCCTACCAAGGAAGTTGTAACATTCAGTTAATTACATAATGTAGAATAAAAAGATACTATCAATAATAGTGACCATAAAATCCACCTAAATCACTAATGCCCTTTGGAAAGAAAAGCTGCTGTCCTACAAAATGACATAGAAACACTTCTACATGCTGTTTATGTTCATTCATGGGATACTGACATGGCTAGCAAGGCCAGCATTTAATAACCATCCCCAGTTGCCTTTGAGAGAGTTGTGACAGATCTTCATGAATTTATGAAGTCCACATAGTGAATCTGAAACTTGGTCTTTACAGAGCATGGTTTTGAATCTAATGGCAAAGGTATCCTGGACAATTAGAGAACAGGCTCTAAACACACATACCTGGACACAAGCATGCATCTCAACACACACAGATATACCCTGACCATTGATGAACATGCACGCACGCGTGCACACACACTTAAAAAAATGTTTAAAAACTTTATTTATACAGCACGGTAACAGGCCCTTCTGGCCCAACGAGCCCACGCTGCCCAATTACACCCATGTTAACCTACTAACCCGAATGTCTTTGGAATATGGGAGAAAATCGGAGCACCTGGAGGAAACCCATACAGTCATGGGGAGAACATACAAACTCCTTACAGACAATGGTGGAAATTGAATCCCGATCACCAGTGCTGTAATAGTGTTACACTAACCGCTATGCTACCGTGCCCATAATTTTTTTCCTCAGTCCCCTTCCCTCACCATGCCACCCTGGCTCCCTTCTTCCTTTGCTGAACTTGGCACCTCCCTCTTCACTCATTTGTATTGATATTGTATTGTTATTGGTTTATTATTGTCACATGTACCGAGGTACAGTGAAAAACTTGTCTTGCATACCGTTCATACAGATCAATTCATTACACAGTAAATTGAGGTAGTGCAGAGTGCATTGAGGTAGTACGGTATAAAAACAATAACAGAATACAGAGTAAAGTGTCACAGCTACAGGGAAGTGCAATGCAGGTAGACAATAAGGTGCAAGGTCATAACAAGGTAGACTGTGATGTCAAGAGTCCATCTCATCGTATAAGGGAACGTTCAATAGTCTTATAACAGCGGGATAGAAGCTGTCCTTGAGTCTGGTGGTACGTGCCCTCAGGCTCCTGTACCTTCTGCCTGAATGGAGAGGAGAGAAGAGAGAATGACCCAGGTAGGTGGGGTCTTTGATTACGCTGGCTGCTTCACCAAGGCAGTAAGAGGTATAGACAGAGTCCATGGAGGTGAGGCTGGTTTCTGTGATGTGCTGGGCTGTGTCATTGAGGGAAAGGTTGTTGTCATGACACCATGTCACCAAGCTCTCTATCTCCTTCCTGTACTTCAACTCGTTGTTATTTGCAATATGGCCTACTACGGTGGTATCATCTGCAAACTTGTAGATGGAGTTAGATGAGAATCTGGCCACACAGTCATGAGTGTATAGGGAGTAGAGTAGAGGGCTGAGGACGCAGCCTTGTGGGGCACCAGTGTTGAGAATAATCGTGCCAGAGGTGTTGCTACCTATCCTCACTGATTGTGGTCTGTTGGTCAGCAAGTCAAGGATCCAGTTGCAGAGGGAGGTGTTGAGTCCCAGGTCTCAGAGTTTGGTGATGAGTTTGCTTCATCTCCCTCTTTCATTCCCTGCTCTGCTGCTGTCACCTCAGCTTCCCTCCACTCACCAGCTGCTAGGAACTTGCCCTCTCCGAGAGTGAGGCCACCCATCGACTGCTGCCACTCATCCTCTTCAGGGCCACACCCGATTGCTGATCGCCTTCCCCAGCAGCTGCAGCACCCAAAGCCTGTGGTTCAGCCCAGGACACCCATATCCCTTCCAGAAATCCTCAAGGCAATCTACAGCCATCTGCCCTGTACTGTCTGATGTTGGCAGATTGTGGTCTTCAGGTGCTCTGCAGGCAGGTTGGTAGGTCCCAGAACATCAAAACATAAGAAGATAGGAGCAGGAATAAGTCTTTCGGGCCCTAAGCCTGCACCATTCAGTATTCAATAGCCCTAATGATCTAGCCTCCAAAACCCCCCAGGGCAGAGAATTCTAGAGATTCACCACCCTGTGTGAGAAGTTCCTACGCACCTCAGTTTTAAGTGGCAGCATTAAGGGGGCAATTTCCTTCCAGACTATGGTGGATTCACCCTGTCATCATTTCACGAAGCTGTCATCATCAGTCAGCATCATGACCCTAAACACACAGAGTTTCTGAGTTTCCACTCCAGTTGAATTCATGATTCTTCTATCTCCTGCACTTCTCCTCAACTTGCTCTAACTCCTGTATTTCTCCTGAATTCAGCAAATAACCAATACATATTCATAACTGGTTCACACATGGATGAGGTGTGAGACAGTTACGGATGGTTGTGAAAGCAGGAAGAAAAGGAAATAAATTTAGCTAGAAAAATTTTTTCAGAAGTAAGAATACTCATTACTTCCTCAGCATGGCAGTCTTAAAAGGATTTCTTGAAAGGAACCTTGGTAAGTGCTCTGCAGCCTTATTAAAGATTTGTTATTAAAGAAGCAGCTAGTAGAGCTGCTGCCTCACAGCTCCAGTGACCCAGGTTCAATCCTGATCTCTGGTAAGGGGTTTGCACATTCTCCCTGTGACCATGTGAATTTCCTCCATTTGCTCCAGTTTCCTTCAGCTCCCGAAGATGATGATAGATTAATTGGCCACTGTAAATTGTTCCTGTCGGGTAGGTAATTATAATAGTTGTGGTGGAATATTGGGGGAGTTGATGGGAATGTGGTGAAAATAAAATGAGATTAGTGTAGGATTGGTGTAAATAGGTGCTCATTAGTTGGCATCGACTTGGGCTGAAGAACTATGCTGTATGACTCTGTGACTCTAACATTGTATGTTCAGTGCAAGGTTAAAATGGAAACAACTCAAGTGAGAGAGGAAGTCTAAAGGTTTCATCTTTGATTAAGCCACTAATTTTGCCCTCACTCGGAAGAAGATGGGGATTTTCAGTGATGCTGCCTGACACTGGGATCACCAAACATGAACTCATTTAGGGTATCTTTTGATTCTAAAGGGGGTGATGGTAATGCAAATAGTATTGATTCCTAATCAGAGCAACTTGTCCAAACAGTTCTTTTTTAGTTGTCCAAATTGCTTTGTAATTCCCACATGAATGAATAAACTCAGCATCTCTGATCAGAACAATTCAACTGTCCACAATAAGAAGCAGAGGAAGGTGCCGAGGTGATGTGATTTGCAGCCTTAGTAAGAGGCATACACAGGCCTTCCTCAACAGCCCAGCTGAGCAGGAAATAACAGGCTTACTAGACCCAGAAAGCTAAACAGATTTTCATTGTTTTGCTTTTCTTGTGAAGCTTGAAGGAGGAGCTTCTCCACTGAGCTCCTATAGGAGTCTAAATGTCCCCTGTCCAGGTTACCCGCACTCCTCCAAACCTTGAGGACTTCCCAACAACCTCCCAGCAAATGCATCGAGTCCTTCAGACTTTTCATTTGGATTCCTGGCACCAATCTTCCTGCATCTAGCATGCCATTTCTTTTGGTCAATCTGATGCTCCTTTCTTCCACATTCAAGCAGGAAACTGAAATGACAATTGTAATATGGTGTGAAGTGAACTGCCTGTGTGCAGGAAGCTAGTGCTTCATATGATATGGTTATGGCAGAGCCGAAGATGGTAATATATTCCTTGATGGTCCCATAGTTAAATGGATGGATCTGACTTTAACAGTGCAGGACTCTTAAAGTATTTTGCATTTGAAATAGCAATATCTTATTCACTTGATAACAAAATAAAATTCAAAAGAAGCCCTTTATATTATTAGACTACAATTTCAATCCCAGCCCCGTTTAGAAAGGCATTATGATAGACTGGTAGGAGAAAAAGAGGTATTTCCAGCATCTGCATTGCTTCAATTGTTGAAAAGAATCTTGTATCCTTTTAAAACAGAAAACAATGCGCTCTGAGAGAGAACTAAGGGCCACCAGTGGATGGTGACCTGCCTGCATATGAAAAATGCCACATGCTGAACCCAGACTACATATCATTGATGTGATGTTACCAAATGCCCTCTTTCTGTTTCCCTGATTGTGCTAAACACTTTTTGTGTGGTTAATACAGGGGTGAATTAGGTGGAAGGCATGTTAAGATTGAAGATCAAATCAAGTAAACCACCCTGGGAGAGACCTTGACAAATTTAGTGGAAACAAAAACGGAGGTCTTAATGAATAACAGTAAACAAAGAACTCATCACCAGCTCATAGAGTAGACCTTCCATGCAATGCACCTACAGACCTGAACTGGATACAGATCCATAAAGTAGCACGTGGCTGTCTTTTCTGTTAAACGAAACTCAAATCAAATCCAAATTGTGACTGCAATAATGAAAATTATAACAGATCATTTCATCATAGACTACTGCCTTTGATCTCTTCCAGAGCACGTGGCTGGCATTCATATTGCCATACAGTTAGCAAACGTGGACTGGGGAAATAAAGACAGGGAGGCAATGGCAATCATATCAGGAAATTCTCAACAAAGATGTACGCTATGAAGAAATAAAGGATGATCCAACGGTCACTCACTATGAAAGTTACAAAATTTTACACAAGTATGTAAACAAAAAAAGAGTAGTGAGGGCAAATGTTAGGTCTCTTACAGTCAGAAACAGGAGAATTTATAATGGGGAATAAACAAATGGCAGAGCAAATAGACAAACACCGGTTCTATCTTCATGGAAGAGAGCACAAATAACTTCCCATAACTGCTAGGGGAGCAGGAGTCTAATGAAAAGGAGGAATTAAAGGAAATTAGTATTAGTAAAAACAAAGTACTGGAGACATTAATGGGACTAAAAAAAATAAATTTCCAGCCCTGATAATCTGCATTCCAGAGTACTGAAAGGAATGGCCATGAAAATTGTATAGATTATGGAGCAGCACCTGCAGATTGGTGGCTGGCAAATGTAATTCCACTATTTAAAAATGGAGGGAGAAAGAACACAGGGAACTACAGACTGATTAGCCTATCATCAGTAGTCAGACACTTAGAAAATATTAACAGGATTAATCAAAGTCAGCATGGATTTATGAAAGGGAATGTGTTTGATAACCTTACTAAGGTTTTTGAGGCTACATCTATTATAACAGATAAGGAAGAAACAATAGATCTGGTGTATTTAGATCTTTGGTTCTTGGATAAAGTCCCACGTAAGAAGTTTGATTGCAAAATTATAGTGCATTAGATTGGGGGTAATATATTGGCATGGATTGAACATTGGTTAACAGACAAGAAACAGACAGTAGAATTAAACGGATCTTTTACTGGGGATGAGTTGGGGCAGGTGGTGATGGGTTTGCCATTGCAGAGATCAGTGTTTGGGCCTCAGGTGGTCACAATAAATATCAATGATTAGGATGAGGGAACTGAATGTAATATTTCTATTTTTGCCAATGAAACAAAACTGAGTTGGATGTGAGGAGGATGCAAAAAGGCTTGAAGATAGTTTTGATAAGTTGAGATGGGTGGGCAATCACTTGGCAGAGGCGACATAACTTGGGTAAGTATGAATGTATCCGCATAGGTAGGAAAAACAGATATGCAGGATATTATTTAAATGAATAATTGAAATAAGAGGACACTTACTCATTTGATTCTTGGGATGAAAAATTGTCTTATGAGAAAATGTTTAGTAAGTTGGATATATGCATATCGGGATTTAGAAGAGTGAAAGGTGATCATACTGATGCACATAATGTTCTTAGTGGGCTTGATAGGATAGATGCAGAGAGGATATTTAGAGCTAGGAGGCATAGTTTCAGAATACGGGGTCTTCCATTTGAGTCAGAGATAAGGAGGAATTTCTTCTCTCAGAGGTTTGTGAACCTTTAGAATTCTCTATCCCAGAGTGCTGTGGAAGCTGAGTCAATGAACATATTCAGAGCTGGGATAGGTAATCTTTTGGTCGATAGGGAAGTCAAGAATTATGGGAACAGGCAGGAAAGTGGAGCTGAGACCAACATCAGATCAATTATCTTATCCGATGGTTCAGAGAACCACATGGCCAACTCCTGCTCCTATTCTGTATGAACATTGTAAATTGAATCCAAATTTAATGCCTCACTTAAAAGGTAACACCTCTCTCAGCTGAGTGGCAGCTTAACTTTTTGTGTTTAATTTGCTGGAATGGGATTTGAACCTAAAACTTTCAGACTCAGGGGTGAGAGTGGTAGCAACTGAACCAGAGTTGACAGAATTGTTACTTCAAATTGCAGCACCATTACCTGACTGGAACAAGGTCTAACAAAAGAATCAGTTTTTGTTACCTCAAAACTAGTCCACACAGCAGGAACATTTGTCATTTTACCTCTCAGTCCATTGATCTGTGCTTTATTTGGAAAGAGATCGACTCAGTGGCAGTTTTGGTAATGCAAAGGCTCTCAGTAAAAACAGATTTCTGTCAGCTGTGATGAACTTTTTTTCTGCTTAATCTTGAAATATTTTAGAATCCACACCATCTGCTTTGATCTTGTGTTTTCAGACTGCTGCATTGGTGTGAATTAATTTTTAAATGCACAAATAAATTTTCTATCATAACAGAAATCTAGGTTAACATCATCTAAAGCCATTTTTCAAATCTAAATATAGACTTCTGTCAGTTAAAGGGCTTGTCCCGTTACTGACAGTGATCTATTGTACTCTGAACTGGCTTGGCAGCCAGCAAAAATTGTTTCCTGTGAAAAATAAAATATTGGACTGTATTCCGTGAATCTTTAAAAGATTTCGGCTGTGAAGATATGGATGATAGGAAGAAGCAGTCCTGGGGTAAGTACTCCCGGTGTGCAGGAGAGAGGGCAGATTATCAGTCAGGCTCTAAATTTGTGAGGTCCCAGTCAGAGCCTTTTGTTCCAAGCTGAATCTGGAGCAACACACAAAACACTGGAGGAACTCAGCGGGTCAGGCATCATCTATGGAGGGAAGTGGACAGTCAACGTTTCGGGTTGAGACCTTTCCTCAGGACTCAGAACTTGTCCTGCATCTTTTCCCATTCCTTGCTTTACTGGATAATTTTTCTGAATGCAGCAATGAACTTGACATGAATTTAATCAAAACAAAATGGGAGAATTTAATGAGGGGCTGAGTGGTTGCTGTTCTGTTCTTTATCTTCTTATATGTTAGTTATCACCCATTTCATATTATTGCACCTTGGAGATCTAGCCTGATGTCTGAGCACAGACATCCTTTCAAAAATCAAAATTACAGTTAATGTATATTTTTTTATCTGTGTTGCTCATTTAGGATTTTTTTGATACAGGATTAATATCGTCACTGTGAGAACCAGACAGGATCAAGTCTAATGGTAAGGGAGAGTTGAATTATCATCAGAAGTACAGTCATTGATCTGGATGCTTCAGATTTTGTCTATATACTTTAGTGAACTTTAGCTGCATTTTCTGGGTTAGTAATTTGTTTTTTATCTGCAACTTTAAGAAATTATCTTATGAAACACAAAGAGCTTATGTGCAGCACTGTTGAATTTTATCAAAGATCTGATTATGCGCTTTCTGCATGCTGAGTGCAGAACCACCCCCCCACCTCCACCATGCTTCTTCTCTTCTTCCCCCTCCTAGCCTTTCTCTCTTTATTCTACCTTTTTTTCCTTTCCTTACCTTTGACCCATCCCCTGGTGGATCTGCTCTCCCCTCCTCGCCCACACCTGCTTATCACTATCTCTTACCTGCATCTACCTATCACCACCTTGTGCCCACCCCGCCTCCCCTCCTTTGTCCACCTATCACTGCTCTGCTTTTCCCTCCTATATAAAGGGCTTCCCCTTTTCCTATCTTCAGTCCTGAAGAAGGGTCCTGACCTGAAATGTTGACCGCCTGCTTTTCTCCATGGATGCTGCCTGGCCTGCTGAGTTCCTCCAGCATCATAGTGTTTTTCATCTAGACTCCAGCATCTGCAGTCCTTTGTTACTCCATTATTGTTGCACAATGCAGTGACCAGGATGGTAACAGATGAACTAAGTAGACCATATGTGTGGTCTTATCCAAATTAATTGTTCCCATATTCCCATTCTTGTACCATGTATTGTTCATGAGCACAATCATTTCAGCTTTTCTGAAAATGGAATCTTGATGTTGAGTATTCCTGAGCACACTTAATAGTAGCAAAATACTTAAAAGGATATTACATTCTTAAAGTGAAGATAACTGCCAAATTCTTCTAGCTCTTCCCAGCAAAGTTCTTTGGTGAGGAAGAGAGATTTAACTCATAAATTGCATGACCTTTTAGCAATATCATTTTCAAACTGCATTTACATTGGTTAAAATACATATTTGCATTGCAGACAATGTACGACCACCTACCTTGGCATGCCTTACTGCGCATTTGCTGCTGACACACTGCTGGTAACAAACTTCACCTGAGGTAGTGTATGTCAGTGGAAGAAATGGCTTTGAGTGAACCTTCAGTAGCAGCCTGAACATACAGTGGGGTTAGCCATGTAGTTTGAACAGAATCAGAATTATTATCACTGACTTAGGTGACGTGAAATTCACAACAGTGATGAATTCAATGACTGAATGACTTACCTGCCCCATACAGTCAAGCAATGTAAATTTGCTCCTACTGACCTCTCAAGGTCTTCCATTGACACCAGAGAAAATGCAAGCAAGAATGGAATAGTTTATATTCATGACTTTAAAATAAACAGCCATGATTAAATGTTTGAAACTGCATTCAGTTGTACCACAATATAAAATAGGAATTTTACAATACAAACAAGCAACCCAGGAGGTAGATCTGCAATTGTAGCATTAATGCTGAAAACCCTAATTCCTTTGTGATTACATATTCCTATTAAGGGACAAGTGCATATTCATGTGGTGCTCCAAATAGACTTAATATCTTCATGGAAAGATATTATAAATGGTTGTCCTTCTTCTGATTTATTTATAAGGTAAAGTGATAATGTAAATTATTACCAGAAGTGGAACCACATCAAATTGTGAAGTAATTGTGATAAAACATTGTATTCTTGTGCCTCTTGCTCTATGTAATATATTTATCAAGCAGCTCATTTAACAATCTATAAAACTATTTTTTCCATCCTGTTTAACCATTTACACTCTTCCCTGTTTGTAAACTACACTGAGAGTAGCACATATTACTACTCGTCCACTTCTGATTTTGTACAGCAGTGATTATTAGAATGACAATGTGGTCAGCATTACAGCTGCTTTATCCTTGCTCTTAATCTGCATAACCTTTAGAGAATAATGTTCCAACCTTGCATTTCTGGCAGGAAACCTAACAAATCAGAAATCGAAGCTCCATGTCAGGAATGCAAAATCACAAAATGAAGGCTAATTCACGCAAGTTATTCTGAGCCACCTTCATATAATCCTCCTGCTCCTCAGTTCTTTGAAAATCTGGAAGCCTCTATAAACACTATTCTTGACATTAAAATAATATAACAGAATAAAGGTTTCTTCTTTCAAATGGATCCTGACTTCTGGAGCACAGGCATTATTTGAAAATTTCATATTAGTAATTTTTCATTCACATTGAGTCTACAACACAGCATGCGGTTATTCAACCCCTTGGATCAAATCCAGAGTTCACATTCCATACTAGCCACCTCCCACCTTATCCACATGTCTCATTCCCCGTCATACTTATCTGGCTTTCCCTTGTATGCATCTGGACTATTGGCCTCTGCTGTATCTTGTCGTGGCACCTTCCACATTCAGACAACACTGTGACTAAAGAGGTCCATTCTTGAACTTGTTTTTGGCTTTATGAGTGACTGTCTTACTTTTATGACCTCTGGATGTAAATTATCCTGAATATGGAAACACTGGCCCAGAACTTGCTGGCTTTTGGTGCTGACTCCACAGTGAACTCTTGGCACTTACCCTCATTAATTCTCGAGTTCAGGACTTTGGCCCCATGTGTATCCAAACAGGTAAGTCCCATGCATGGTGACAGACTTTGCTGGCAAATCTGACACCACCTTTGCCATGGACTTCACAGCAGCTGAAATTTTCCAGCATTTAAACTGAATACCTGCTCATGGAATCTATGACAGCATAAGTCTGGCATAGAATCTGCCAGCCCATTCATCTGATTGCAGATTTTATAGCCGAGAGGTAGGAAGGTAAGAGAAATGGAAGTTATACTTATTTAATTATTTGTGTTTACTGCACTGTTTTTAAATTATTTATGCATTTTAAGTGTCTTTAGGTGATAAAAATCAGATTTACATTATTCATAATTTTAATTATTTTAAATTTTTGAAGCTTATTTATGGCAGGGTCATTCAGGGGCATTGAAAAGTACTCGACAGCTCTGACAGATGACAGACCTGGGCATGGCTTATGGCATTGCCATCTATCAAAAGTGTTCTCAGCTCTTTCAGGGGTCGGATTTGGTCTGACCCGCCCACATAACCTACTTACATTGTTCAAGGGCCTGGCACCACATAGGGCCTTGTTGAAGGCTTTCATGCAACACATTTTTCCTCAATGTGCTTAGGAGGCAATTGGGTATCCAGGTAGTCAGTGTAGGTGTTACGAACCAGCAACAAAAGAAGCACACCGGATAAGTGTTAAAAACTACTTTATTAATAACTACTTATGATAATAAGAAAAATAAAAGTAAAAATGTTAGAATGTTGGAAGTAAAAATGTTAAATCTTAAACATTAACCCCAAAAACTAAACCAAGTGTGTGTGTGGCAAATTCCCAAACTCCAAGTCCAGGAATAATTCTCAAAGTTCAGTTCAGCAATCCATAAGTTGAAACGTGAGTAAAGGCTTCTTCAAAACCACCATTGACTGAAGATAAGACATAGATGTAGAGGGAAAATAGAGAGTAATTACGAAATCCAAATGTTCCACGATGAAACCCATACGACACCTCAGTGTCTACTCAGCAGTGACTACTCCACCGCATCTGCCTCACCCCGAAAGGATCTTGAATCGTGGCCGTCCACACAAATACCTGTTTCCTTCTACAGGTTAATGACAAAGTGGACTCCACCAGATTACTCCAAAAATCCATACATGGATTGTAGTGACAGACACAGTTATTGTTTTACATCCATCGATAGAGACTAGCAGGCTGGTGTCTCTCTCTCTCTCTCCTCCAACTGATTCCGATTGACTGCTTCAAAAACGTAATTACGTCCTTTATCTTCTGTTGTCATAACCATGCCCCACACACACAGACACACACAACTATGATCTATCTGATCTATCTTAAAGGGACATTCACCAATAGTAACTTAGTCCGTAACAGTAGGTAAGAACCACTGAGCAGATTTCAAGTCATCTTCTCAGTTTGTTATATCAAACCCTTTCAGGATTTTGAAGACCTCTATCAGGACTTCACTCATTTCTGATTTCTCTTTTCTAAAGAAAGTTCCAGCTTGATCAGTATTTTCCTGGTAAGTATATCCTCAGTTCTGGTTTCATCCTTTTGAATCATTTTTGCATCCTCCAATGCCTCTGTATTCTTTTTATAATCTGCAATCCATAATTATGCACAGTATTCTTAATGTGGTCTAAACAATGTTCAATACAAATCCAAAACTTGCTTCTGTCTTTTTTAACCACAATCCTTTAAAAATGACCCTTGGTGCTTGGTTTGCTTTTTTTATGACCTTATTAACCTGCATCTCTCCTTTCAATGATTTCTAAATGCATAGTGTTCTTTTTGCCCCTCTACTTCATTTAGATTCCTATTATCTGTGACTGTCATATTCTTCTTACCCAGATGCACCATGTCACATTTAATTACTTTAAAATTCTTTTGACCATTACGTGCCCATTCTGCAATATTGCCAATTTATTTTCTATTAAGAGTTTCCTTACGGAAAAGATGTTCTTTCCTTAGATTCTGTTGGCATTGATTCCATAGCTAGTGATCCCCTTTCTGTACTTAAGCCATGTCCCCCAGACTGATATATGGACATTCAAAGAATAATACTGTAGAACTGCAAAGCAATTAGCACCCACATAACTGCCTCAGCCTTTATCAGCACCTGAAGGAGAGGCTGAGAGACAACCACAAATAAAGTATAAAAATGAATGTAGTTTCACAACACAAGCTATTTTCAAAAACAAAATCAGATAGACTTGATAACTACTAAAGTACAAAGTAATGATTGACCCAATTTACTTAGCAATCTGGTTCATGGAATACTGTCAACCTGAACAGTAAGCAGAGGATTACTTGACCTGTGAGTGAAAGCATTTGTACTTACAAACATTGAATTATATTTCTTACATACTCTTGAAAACAAACAAGGAATGCAGTATTATCTGCAGTGTGTTCCCTGCATTGTTTGGTCTTCATTAGGAAAGACCACCTTCAAAGTCATCAATAACACAAAGAAATACATTATTAACACAATGCCATAAAATAGAAATCCTATATGGACCTCAGCTTTAGATGTCCAGTGTTAAATATAGATTATTGAGCCTTGTCAATGTCTATTGTATTAAGGTACAGTCCCACTATAAATTAAGGTAAACTAGAACAAAAGGCCATACAAACGAGCATTGCTGGCAAGGCCATTATTACCCTTGGGAAGGCAATGGTGAGTTGCCTCCTTGAACTACTGCAGTCAATCTGTTGACGGTTCTCTCACAGTGTTGCTGTGTGATGATTTCCAGGACTTAGACCCAGTGATGATGAAGGAGCTGCAGTTTATTCCCACGTCAAGATGGGGTGTGACTTAGAGGAGAACTTGCAGGTGGTAGTTTGCCCACTACCAGTGCCTTTGGGGCTGAGAGGTCAATGATTTGGGGAGCACTAACAGTGGCCTAGGCAAGTAACTGCTATGCATTTTGTATGTGCTACATTGTGCTGGTGATGGTGGTGGATTGAGGGCCCATCAAGAAGACTGCTTTGTCTTGTGTTCAGGGAAAAAAAGCTTATATAGAATTTGGCTTCAAAACATTAAATTTTGAAATAGCTCAATCCAATCCGTTTTTTAATAACTTTTAAATTCTACACACAAAGTTCATTAAGGGGTAAGGGGAGAGAGCAGGAGTAAGATACTGAGAGAAACAATCAGCCATGATCTTATTGCATGGAGGAGCAAGCTTGAAAAGACAAGTGGCCTACTTCTGTTCTGATATTTCTGTTCCTGTGTTGTAGTTTATTTATTTAGTTATTTATCTGGTATTACTTCAGGGAAGAATTAATAAATAAATGTCTTTTACAAACCTCCCTAAACTGGACATTGCCTCTTTAAGGCTGGAGGACAGTCTGTTCAGAACAGAATGTCCTAGCAGATGCTCTTACGCTGTATCTTCTCACTGGTACATACAGGGAAAAGGAATGTGGTAAGATTCTGTTTGAAGTTTGACATGATTGTGAGCTAATCTTTTTTCTAATAAATCAACCCTCGCACTCCCACCTCAAAGACTTTGTTGTGAACTGCATAAAGATTTTTCTTTGTGAGATTCTACTTTTTCCCTTCTGGTCTATAGATCCTCTCAATGGTAATCTAACATAGAATCCAAGATACCCCTGTACCTCCACACATCTCAATATCCTTTCATTTATTGTATGCTGCCCCTCCCCGAATGCAATATCTTTTATTTATCTGGATTAAATTCCATTTGGAATTGGTTTATGATTGTCACATGGACTGAGGTACAGTGAAAAGCTTGTTTTGCAAACTGTTCATACATATCAATTCATTACACAGTGCATCGAGGTAGTACAAGGTAAAACAGTACAGAATGCAGAATAAAGTGCAACAGCTATAGACAAAGTGCAGTGCAGGTAGACAATAAGGTTCATTGTCATAACGAGGTAGATTATGAGGTCAAGAGTCCATTTCATCGTACTAGAGAACCGTTCAATAGTCTTATAACAGTGGAATAGAAGCTGTCCTTGAGCCTGGTGGTACATGCTTTCAGGCTTTTGCATCTTCTACCCAGTGGGAGAGGGGAGAAGAGAGAATGTCCGGGGTGGGTAGGGTCTTTGATTATGCTGGCTGCTTTATCGAGGCAGCGAGAAGTATAGACAGAGTCCATGGAGGGGATGCTACTTTTTGCTACTTTTCTGGCCAGCTAACCAGACCACATATATCCTCCTGAAACAGGAACTATTCCTCCTCCCTGTCAAGTGCATGGCCAATCTTTGTATTGTCTGCAAACTTCTTTAACATGTCTCCTGCACCCAATATATACAATGAAAATCATGGGACAGAATACTAAGACTGTGGATTGAGATATGACCTCTACTTGCCTCAGCCAATTTTGGACCCCCTTTTTTAAACAATGGTACCATATTAGCAAGCCTTCAATCCTCTGTCACTACTGCTGTAACCAGGGGTGATTGTCTCATATGGAAGATCCCCTTTTCTGGTCACACCTCTAAATGGAAACATATCTGCATTTGCCTTATCAAACACACTCATTATTTTGAAGGCTGCTAAAGGGTTACTTCTCAGTTATCTTTGAGTCCTAGCCTATTCAATCTTTCCAAGTAAGTGAAACCACTAATCTGTTATTCTATTTTTTTTGTATATTCTTCTGTGCCTCTATATCCATATTATAGAGTAGAATGATTTACAGTTCTGTATAAGTTCATTTTTTGTGTGTGAGTGTTGGCAGCTTACACCATGGGGATATCACAGCTAGACCTAACTGATATTCACACTTTCCAGCAGGAGTCACACTTTCCCTTCATAGCCAAGGGCACTGAAGCCAATTGATGCAATCATACTGGCAGAGGCCAAAATCAGCAAACTCAGCACATGCTACCAATTGAACCTGAGACCTTCTGATCTGTTCAGCTCACTTATGTACTGCTGCTGCCAAATGAACTATTGAGGATGCCCTGACAACACAATTTTGTGTAATTCTACCTCACTTCTTTAGATTTCTCATCATAACAGTCCTTCTATTTTATTCTTGTGTTCATCAAGGTGAGGAATGTAAAGGTTGGGATGAATCTATTTATGTCTAGGGCACCAATGCCAGCATTAGTATTCCTGAGTCACCTACAGAACATGTACGAAGTGAACTTCTCTCCAGCCTTTACATCAATAACTTGTCTCGACATAAAAAGACTATTCCTCCGTGGCACCATTTTACTACTAAACAGTTCTGAGCTGACAGAGTATCAAAGGTTCACCGGGTCATTTGCTGTGAAGCCCAATGATAAAATTTCAGACATAATGTCCTCTGCATGCTCATGTCCAACATATCAAATTCTGCACCATAGCCCCACATGACCCCGACCTCCACCTCCCACCAGTCTGGTTAAAGCTGTAATACTGCAATTGCAAAGGGACATTCTTCAGAACATAAAAAGTGGAAGTAGTAAGTACTTGCCTCCTTGAGACACCTGCTCTATTCAATAAGATCTTTTACCTCCAAGCCACTTTCCTGCACTAACCCCATATTCCTTAATATCCAAAAAAGTATAGAACTCTTCCTTGAATATACTCAGAGAATGAACCTCCACAGCTCTCTTGGGCAGAGAATTCCAAAGATCCTCAACTCTCAAGTGTTTTACTCTCTCATTTTGCATCCAAACAGCTGGACTGTGGTTTTGAGATTTTTAACTCCTGATTTTAGACATCACACCCAAGGTAAATGTCATCCCTACCTTTACCTCGTGAAGCCCTGCAAGAATTTTAAATGTTTCCATGAGATTACCTCTAATTCTTCCAAACAATTGAGCACGTTGACCCAGTCTCCTTAATCTCTCCTTTTAGGACAATTCAATGACCCCACTCTACACAATCCCACGAATCAATGCAGTGAACCTTTGTTCAACTCCCCAGGTTACCAGTATATCCTTCCTTAGGTAGAGATCCCAGACCTCTACACTGTATTCCAGGTGTGGCATCACCAGTGTCCTATTTAATTGCAAAAAGAGGTTTTTGCTTTTGTTCTCAAATCTTCTTGTAATAAAGGACAACATACTATTTGTTTTCCTAATTGCTTGTTACAACTGCCTGTTCGTTGTCTGTGTTTTTTTGCATTAAATAGGGCCCTGGTGATGTTGAAGCTCTAGAAAAAGTACAAATTTAAAGAAAGACTTGAAAAGTTGGTTGTCCTTTTCTTTCACTTGAACAATGCAGAATACAGGTCAATATAAGAATCTAGAATTAACAATATTAAACCAAAACCAATACCAATTAATTACGAATGAAATAGAAAAGGCAGAAATATCATCTTTCTTTACTAAACCCCTGACAATCCACTTCACTCTTTGCCCTACTTCAGCAGATTTTGATATTCCCTCTGCCACAGTACAAATCACAAAGAAGACTTTGATAAATCTATGCTGATTGTCTTTGATTGGCCTGTCATTGTCCAAATGATTTGCGTAGAGTCTTTGCGAGCCTTTAACTCTTCTTTAGTTTTCTCTAACTACACTGCCACCTTTAGATCCTTGAACTCTCTGCTCCTCCATTGCTTAAGCATGACATTTTTTAGTGTATGCTTCCTTATACTTTCCTCCATATGTGACTTCACATTTCTCTGCTTTGAATTGTATTTGCCATCTAATTGTCTATGCTGCTAATCTGTATAGGATCTCCAATCTTCCTTACAGTTTGCCATGCCCTTAATTAAGCAAACGTCAATATAATTTCCCTTGTGCCAATGTTCAAATCGTTTTAAAGTGGAAAACAAGTCCCACACAGGTCCCTGGAGTATATTATTACCAACATTCTGACAATCTAACATCTTTCTTTGGCCCCTAATTCCCTGCTTTCTATCCTCTTGCCATCTCGCTATGCAAATTACTTTCTCAGTAACACTACCTTGCTTGATTTTTAAAAGACTCTTTTGCATATCTTGCACTCTAAAAATCCAGATATATACAATGTCCACTGAATTTCTATTACTGTAATTTCTTAAACAAAATCAAATTGATTTGTTGAGTATGGCCAGTTTTGGCAATCACTGATAGAACAGTCAATCAATCAATATAACAGCCAGTCTAAAACTAGAATCTGTAGGCACCTGATGATCGGAAGGTAACAAACAGGGTATTAAAGTAGTAAGTTTGTTCTTTTAAAAATGCTTCAAGTATTTATTTGTCCTCATCATTCTGAAGGATGGATGAAGTGGTTTTACAATATTTTATGTTTTGGTGTAAAGTCTATTTGTACCCAAAGAATGCATATGATTCTCATTGGTCCCAATCTCAGTAGAACACTTACCATTTGACCAGTGTTAAATTTCCATTTTGCAAATGAACCAGCCACTTCTGAGCATAATTGCCAATGTATTAAAAGACAGCAAATTGTGGGATTGAGGCATACATACCAGAACATGATTAGGTTAGTCTGTACTGAAAAGGCCAGGAAAATCAGCATTACTTTTCTTGGCCCATGAAGCTCAGACTCTTCTCAGTAGGATGTTCCATAATTAGCCCCCAAATTCCCAGCAGGAGAAGGAGATGAAAGTTCCAGTTGAATTGTGTCTCCGATCTTCAGGCAAAGAATACAAAAATGAGAGAAAATTGGTCAGCATTTAATTATTTTTTACTATATATTCACTTTTCAGAATCTGGGCCTCACTAGTTTAGTGCCCATCCCTAATTGCTCTTGAAAAGGTGTTGGTGACATGGTAACAGTCCTTCTGTTAAATGCTGTTAGGGAGGGAGTTCTGGAATTTAGATCAGCAGTGATAAAAGAACAGCAAGATATTTTCAATTCAAGATGGTGTGTGTCTTGGAGAGAAACCTGTAGTCATCGAATTCCCATGCACCTGAAGCCCTTGACTTTCTTGGCGGTAAAGGTTAGTACTTTAGCTGGTGTTGTTGCAGTAACTGTAGTGCATTTTATAGTGCATTGCAGGCACTGTGCACCAGCAGTGGAGGGAATAAATGCTTTGCATGATGGATGAGCTACCAGTCATGCAATCTACTTTGTCCTGGATGGTGCCAAGTTTTTTGATAGTTCTGTGATGGAATACGCCCCAGGTATTTGGGGCCTATTTCATCACACTCTTGACTTGTGCCCTGTAGATGGTAGAAAGGCTCTGGAATGTCAGGAGGTGAGTCACTTGCAGCTTCTGACCTGCTCCTTTAGCCACTATATTTAAGTCACTGGTCCAGTTGAGTTGAGTGATGCCACCCCCCTCCACACGCATGCACGCACACGAATGTTCACGGTATGGGACTCAGCAGTTGTATTACCATTGAATATCAAGAGTAGGTAGCTAGACTCTCTCTTGTTGGAAACGTTCTCACAGCCTGGCACATTTTTGGCATGAATGGTAGTTGTCATTCATCAGCCTATGTCAGAATGTGGGCCCAGGTCTTGCTGTATGCTGGTGTGGATTGCTTATTTGCAGAGGAGTTGTGAATGGATCAAAAGTTGTGCAGTGCATCAGCAAACATCCCTGCTTCCCAGCTTGTGATTGATGAAGCAGCTGAAGACGATTGGGCCTAGGACACTGCCTTGAAGGACCCCTGTAGATCTGGGGCCGGGATGATTGACTACCATCTTTCTTTATGTGAGGTATGACTCCAACCATTGGCGTGTTTTCCCCTTGATGCTCACTAACCAGTTTTGCAAGGGCTTTTTCATACATCACAAAGTCAGATGCTGCTTTGATGTCAAGGGCACCTTGCCTCTGGAATTCAGTTCTTTGGTCCACGTTTGAAGCAAAGCCATGATATCTGGAACTGAGTGATTGGCAAAACCCAAACTGGGAAATGATGAGCAATGCCATTGAATGTAAAGAGTCTGTTGGAGATGGTCTTGCCTGGTGCATTTTTAGCATGAATATCACTTGCCACTTATTAGCACATAACTGATATTATGAATTTTCCTGAGTAAGATCAGCATAAATTTAAATGCTTTTAATAGTTATTGTTTCAGTTAGGCCTCAATAGAAAATCTGTTGCGGATGTGACCTCAATAATAAGAAAAAATCGAGGTTGAGGGTGTCCAATACACTCATGGATGTACAGTATCACAGGATTAGCAGAAATCAAAGCAATCACGCTGAATCCTCCTTCTTTAAATTAAAATGATAGTGAGTTGTGGGAGAACTGTAGCAGAAGCTTGGCCTTTCACCTTTGAGATCCAAGCAAATTTCAACTCAGATATTTGGCAAAATGAGCTTAGACAGTCTTTAATTCCTAGAAGCACCCCTACACCAGAAGCTGACAAATTATCTAGTAAAATGCATTCTCACTAAAGAAGGCTGTTGAACAATTGGGATTAGAGATGAAAACATCACACTGCTGGAGTTGATTCTAAGGTCATCTTTCCCCACGGCCTCCAAACTCACTGACCCCAAACCAGCATGGCCCACTTGTATCTCTTTTCCAATACTGACAAACAAGGCCAATCCCTTTGTTTTTGCTTGTTTTTTTCCCATGTTCCCAAATTTCTTTTATATCAAAACAATTTTATTCTAACCTTTTGCCTAGATGCCTCCAGTTGGGGTCTCTGACTCTTCCCAGATTTTCCTGGCGTCAATCTTCATTTTTCTGGTGTCAGTCATCTCCTTTTCACCATGAACATCAAATCCTTCTTCCCCTCTATGCCTGGCTAGAGCAGTCTTACGGCCCTCTGTTCCTTCAACAAACAGAGGCTCAACCAGTTCCATCTACCCACACCCTCCTCCACATGGCTGTACTTGTTTGTATGCTGCACAACTTTTAACATCACTCATTTCTTCCAAGTATCAATCCAACCTTTATTCCTGGTTGTAGCTGCCTTTTCATGGAATATGCATGAAAATATGCCAAACATTCTTTATGTCAGTTTTGCACAGGTCTTCAATGTCTTCTTTTTCTAGTACTTGAATGATTATATCCTGCTCCAAAATAGAAAATTTCATCAACTTTCCTGCCCTAGATCTGTGTCTGTAGATTGTCTATTAAAAACTTCCAGAGATACTGGGCTCAGCTTGCTCCTATCCTGCTTCCCTCTCCTGGATTCTCACACACCATTTCATCTATTCTGTCCACACCCTATTCTATACTAATGGCCATAATATGTCTTCCCTGTCCTTCAGACAAAAATTCTCCAGTACTGTTGTTAACCAGGCACATGACCATTCCATTTCCTATAACTCTTCTCTCACCCCATCCTCTCTCCCCCAGAATGACTTTGGTTTCCCTGCCCCCATATTCTGCCCCACCTGCTTCTGCATTCAGTGTATCTTTATCCACAATTTCTGCCATATCCAGTGTTAGGCCTCACCAGGCATCTCATCCCTGTGTTCCCCTTTCAGAATTCTGGTGGGACCATTCCCTCTCAGGTACTCTGGTTCACTTCTCATTCATCACCACCATACTCTCCTTTTCCCACAACATCTTTCCATGGAAGCACAAAAGATACAACACTGGGCCTTTTACCTCCTCTTTCCCCCCCCCCCCCACCCAAACACTGGCTGATCAGAATGTAGGGGAACCACAAGAGACTGCAGATGCTGGAACCTGGAGCAACACACAAGATGCGGGAGGAATTCAGCGGGTCTGGCATCATCTATGGAATGAAATGGACAGTTGAGGTTTCAGGTCAAGACCCTTCAACTAGATCTGAAATGTCAATTGTCCATTTCCTTCCATGGATGCTGCCTGACATACTGAGTTCCTGCAGCATCTTGTGTGTTGTTCAGAATGTAGTCTTGTCTACACCACTGGGACCAAATACAGATAGGGAATCATATTGGAAACCCTTTTGTATAGACTGCAAACTTCTAGTTGCCCTGTCACCTTAATTCCCCTTCCTACTCTGACCCCTCTGCCATCAGCCTCCTACACTTGTCTCAATGAAGCACAACTTACTGCACTGTGTAATGAATTGATCTGTATGAACGGTATGCAAGACAAGTTTTTCACTGTACCTCAGTACGAGTGACAAAAATAAACCAATACCAATATTTCCTGCTTCAATTAGACACTGCAGCTTTCCAATCATAACACTGAATTAGATAATTTTGGTTCAGAATTATTGCCTCCATTTTTTTTAAATGGCAGCTATAAGGAATAATTCTGCTATTTCCATTTACACCTCAAGAGACTCAGCTTTACTTTCTTTGCTTATTTCATTACTACCCCCACTTTCCCTTGCATCATTATCGTTTGGCTCAATAATCTCTCCTCCTTTCCACACTATCACATTTTCTTCTGTTCATTCCTTCCTGCTTTCCCTGCCTCTTCCTTAAAAAACTGCTACACTGCTATTTTTTTTCTGCTGGAAGGTCAGTGGCGTGAAATGCTGTCCCTTTTTTTTCTTTTTCCACAGGTGCTGCCTGACCCATTGACTATTTCTGGCACTTGCTATTTTTTTCTAAAGCTGTAGCTGGAGCAACATTTTTCTGGCAGGGTAGAGCCAAATGCATGACCTTGCAGTGCTGGATAATAATGTCATATGCCTGAAATAGAAAATGATCCATTCACAGTACCAACATGCTTCAGACAGATCAACACAAATTCAAATGCATTTTGTTTTTATTGTATCACATTCACTAATTAACCATGTGTTTGATACCTAGTGTGTGTTTTACAGTTGTTTTATAAAGCATGTTTCCTGTGTGTAATAGATTTTATGAAACATGCTATCCATCTAATTTTGTTTGAATTTATACTTAACATAACACAGACAATACACGGATGCTTACTTGATCAATATGGAACACAATAGATTATTCCAAAGGTTATTGTTTTGATGAATCCAAGTTAACATATCACTGGTATCCAGGTAACTCTTCATGCAGTCTCTTCAATTATTTATCCTGCAACTCAGTCTAATAAAACCAAGAGAAAACACAAAGTTATACAAAGTGATTAGGCTTGTAAACCACACTTGCTATCTGGATGCAGTGTTTAATTTAGTGAGCTGCACATTCCAGTAGAAAGGCTGTGGATGAATTCTGTACAATGGAAACATTATACTTCCATGCACTTGAAATCTATATTTGAACCCAGATGTGGGTATAACAACCTGGAGAATTTATGGCTTATTTTAAATGGCTTTACATTGCCAAAATAAATGTGATTCAAAAAATTCCTTTGTCTAGATGTATTGTGGCAACAAAATTAATCGATATATATATATCTGGCTACGTAATCAAAAATGATAGCCTGTTATTATAAAATGTCTTTAACCTCACAGAACATCCCAAGACATTTTGCAGGAATTTTATCAAACAAAACTCGATATGGAGCTACCTCAGGAATATTGGAGCAGAAGGCAAAAACTGTTATCAGATATACATGCCTTAAGGGGTTTCTCAAAGGAGAAAGGAGAGGGAGCAATACAGAGGGGGTTTGGGAGAAAATTCCAGGCCCATGGCAACAGAAGGTAACAGAAGAGTGGTTGAATTTGGCAGTAATCAAGGGGCTAGAATTGGAGAAATTCAAATATCTCTGTGGGTTGTAGGGACTCTAGAATACACAGATAGGAGTGATGCTATGGGGGGATTTGTATGAGCAATAAATTATATAAATCAATTACAAATTATATCAAAAATTTTTTTCATTTATTTGGCCAAGTAGTTCATTAAATGTACTTCATAGACTTGATGGATCCCATTTCTCTGTCTGTTGAAACAGCAAGGCAGACTGTTTGCGATATGGCATCAGTTGAGCCTTGGTAAAACTGAAATCAATGGGCATCCAGAGGAAAGCCATACAAAAGTTGGAGTCATTCCACATCTGGAGTACCGTGAATTGGTCTACCTACTTAAGGAAAGATGTTAGTGTGCTGGGAGTTCAGAGAAGATTTGCTCGACTGCTACCTGGAATAGGCAGGTTGTACTGTGAAGAAAGGTTGGACAGACCAGACTTGCATCTGCTGGAGTTTAGAAGAGTGAAAGAGGACTTGATTGAAAGAAAGAATGGTCTTGACGGAGTGGAGATGAATCTAGAACTAGGGGTCACCTTGTAAAATAAAGGGTCACCCATTTAAGAAAAACGAAGTGATTCTTTTTCAAAGAATCATTAACCGTTGAAACTCTCTTGCTCAATGGGCATGGGAGCAGCATCATTGAATAGTTTTAAGACAGAGGTACATAGATTCTTGATAAGCAATTGCATTCTGTATCAGGGTTTTTAAGTTTCAAGGGGTTAATTCTATTTTGTTATTTTGTACAGTATTTTTATTCACTTGTTCCACTATGTTTCTCTCAACCTGTAAATAAATCAAGTCCCCCTTCACTCTTCTAAACTCCAGCAGATGCAAGTCTGGCCTGTCCAACCTTTCTTCATAGGACAACCTGCCCATTCCAGGTAGCAGCCTAGTAAATCTTCTCTGAACTTCCAACACACTAACCTATTAGTTTAAGTTTGAACTATCTAGTTTAATGATGAGTCTCCCATCTTTTGGTGGAGATAAGGAATGTAATTGGCATATCACCTGATCCCTGAAACATTACCCATCATAATTCTGCAACAGTTAATGTCCCATCACACGATCCCACTGGGGGTATTCATGAAGCCTCAGACTTTATGGAAGATGTTTAATCATGGAAATATTTTTCTGGGGGAAACATGAAAAACATTTTCCTAGTACCTTCTATTGTATCTGAGGGTGATAAAGATGACTGTTATTACTTTCAGGGCAAGGTTAAGAAGGAAATTCAATAATGTCCTTTGATAAAACTGAAGATCAAATACATAAAAGTTATGCATTCTGATACGAAAGATTATCTGGTCACTGGCCAAACCTTCTATATTATAATTAGGGGTAATTGATAATTGCATTCCATTCTATCATGACATTCCTTGAGTCTCAGGAATCTGTTATGGACTCAGTGAAAGTCCCTTTAAGATAGAGAGTGTGTGTGTATGTGTGTGTGGGGTGTGCTTACGTCAATAGAAGATAAAGGACGTAATGACGTTGTTGAAGAAGTCAGAAGAAGAAGAAGGAGAGAGAGAGAAGGGAGAGAGACACCAGCCTGCTTGTTTTCTCTATCGATGGATGAGAAACAATAACTGTGTTTGCCACTGAAATCCATGTATGGAAGTTGGAAGTAATCCGGTGGAGTTCACTTTGTTGCTGACCTGTAGAAGGAAACAGGTATTTGTGTGTGGACGACCACGGTTCGGATGCTTTTCGGGGTGAGGAAGTCACTACCGAGTAAACACTGAAGTGTCGTTTGGGTTCCATCGTGGAACATTTGGATTTCGTATGTACTCTCTCTATGTTTTTCTACATCTACATCTTATCTTCAGACAACGGTGGTTGTTGAAGAAGCCCTTGCTCATGTTTCACCTTATGGCTTGCGGAACTGAACTTTAAGAACCATTCCGGAACTGGGAGTTTTGGACTTTGTCACACACACACACGAAGAGTTTAGTTTTGGGGTTAACGTTCGAGGTTTAACATTCTTGAATTCTAACATACTAACATTTTTTTTAACTTTTATTTTACGTATTACCATAAGTAGTCATTAATAAAATAGTTTTTAACGCTGAATCATGCTCAGTGTGTTTCTTTTGTTGCTGGTTTGTGACAAATCTCTGTAAGACATTTGGTCCTCTCACTGTATAGCGATGAGAACAGCATCTTCCTGACATTGTGGAAATTTGCCCCACTGCACCCTACCCAGAAAACTAGGACAAGTCTACACAGGTAGTAACTTCTGCACCATCATTCTCCCATCTGTCAATAAAGTAATGGAAGTTAATGGCATCAAATTATTAATTCATAAATAACCTTATCACTTTAGGCTCAGAGTGATTTCACTCTGGACCTCTTCACACTCTTGATTCAGAAATGGATTTTGAGCTGAATACCAGAGAAGTGAGGATACTATTTTCCAATGTCTTCTTCATATGCCAAGCAATTAGAATCATCATCAAAGCTTGTCAACATGACACTTAAATGGATTATTGTGGTTGCTGGAGATTAATTATTTCAATCTCAGAGCATCATCACAGGAGTTTCTCATGCCAGCATTCTCAGAACATGCATCTTCAGTGTTTAATTGATGGCCTTCCCACATATACAAGATCAGACCAGGGATATTCATTGGCAAATCTGCTCATTTCCTCGCTCCCCTAATAATGAAAGAGCAAGTAACATTTTTGCCATGTCAGGTGATGATATTCTGAATGAGAACAAGTCTAGCCACTGACTTCCCCTAAAACCAGTGCTACTAACAGCGACAACTTGCACTTATATAACAAATTTAAAGTAATAAAGCATTTCATTCACAGGAATGTTATCAACCAAAGTCTGAAGCCAATAGATATTTGAACAAATGACTAGTCAAAGTCAAAGCAAGTAGGTTTAAATGAGCATAAAAAAAAGAAAAAATGTAAAGAAGAGGAAAGAAAAGGAGTAGAAATAAACAAAGGTTTTAGTTCATACATGGTTTGACATTAGAGACTTCTACACAATAATAAATAAAAACTAGCTGGAGAGGAAGAAAATAAAGAATCTAGGATTTGACTAAAACTCAGTCCCCAACAGAATAGACACCCGGAGCTCTACAACAAAGCCTGCCCCTGAAAAGCCTCTGTGAAATCCTCATGAACAAATTACATTGCACAGTAGAAGATAAAGTCCAAGGAATCACAGAGACCCATAGCTCCTAGGCTAATAATTTGTAGTGTAGAAGTGTATTGTTGTGCACCATGAAGTTGGCTATCATGCATAATTATCACCCTACATAGTTAATTGAAAGACCCATACTTTTAGTGAGACATACTACCTTTGCGAACAAGAGTACACTTAGATACAGAGAAATGATAGGTCTTAACAACAATGACAATAGGTCAAAGGACCCAGGGGCAGCCATACGAGGTAAATTTCAAAAGCCAATCAATTGAGGTGGCCTTGTTAGAACCAATACACTTTCATTAGACACATGCTTTAATGCTAATCCTATCATTTTGTTCCGGACCCACGTGGGACCTGAACAGACGGAAGTGATTAATAGATATCAAAATACTTCTACAGACTAAAATGTGCACGGGGTGATTGGCTCTTTTTGGTAAATCCATGCAAACCTAATGGTCTGACAGGAAGAGAAGAGAAAGTGAAAGTACCTGACACGCCTTTTACCCGTCCCATTCACTTGTTGGGGACGCATTTCCAACTGTGCATCTGAATGTCATTAATTGTCACCCTGGACAGTAAAATTAGTGAAAATTCACCTGAGGGGGTTTGCAGATACTCGTTTAAAATCTAATATTCTGAATACTTCACGGGCGATGGAACACCGTTGCCCTGCATGAGCACATAGTAAGATCCCACAAACATCAACGTCCAGATAATGTTTTGCGATCATGCTTCCCTCCTCTTCTTTGAACTAAACCCGTGGCATTTTCAATTAAAACTAAGGAGCAAGGCCAACTAATCACAGAAACCCCGAGCTCCAATGTTTGTAGTGTAAAAACACACTATTGTACACCATGAAATAAGTTGTTGCGCCGAATAACGGCATCACCGCGCCCTGAATATGACACCCCCCCCCCCACCGTATATCACTACCTCTGTTCTGCCTTGGAGCACTAATCCAGATCTTGGTCTAGAGTGACCTTGAACTATTTTTGTAGGTGTGGTGGGGAGGACCTCCTCCCGAAAACTCCCAGCATCCCGTTCAGCCGCTCCCCGCACCGGTCAACCAACGCCCTCTCCCCCGTCCCCGCCACCAGCCCCACCCCCGGTCTTTCCCCTTGAGCTCCTCCCCAAGGCAACATCAAAACAGTGGTCACCTTTGCTGCTGTTCCTTGGCGGAACCTGAAAGGAGCGGGTTGACCACACAAGAGTTTGTCTAGCAAAAGACAAACAAATCAAAAGAGGCGTCACTTTCAAGGCAGCTTCTGAAAATGAAAGCACATAATAAGCATGTGATTGAGACGGAAATAAAAAGGGGTCGAGAGAGGGAGAGTATCAAATAGGAAATGACTAAGAAACAATCGGTGATAATTGGAACCTGTTCCTGAACATGCTTTAAATGCACGAAGTAACAGTGATGACAGGAACAGTGACAGCACTTCAAACCCGAGCAGTCAGCAGTCACACATTTTAACTCAACTGTGGTGACATTTTAGCGCGGGTTTCAGTGGATCTCAGTATCACTAGAATGAAGTGACTTTTGCCCAATGGCCTTGAAAATCTTACCTTGTGTATTTCTTGCCAGGAAACCAAAAAAAAACCAAACCCACCTCACACGCGATTTAGCAAATAGTGGAATACTAATCTGCCTTTTCCCGAGCTTCAAACGACTGGGATTCCCACCCTATACATTGATAGCAAGGGCGATGTTTTAGGTACAATCATCTATAAAATGTGTTATCCTTTAAAAATAAATAACCAGATTTCGACCAGAATTTCAAAACCAATAAATAACGAAGGTCATACCTTTTTCTTAAAGTAGAGTGATCGTGACTTGTTTTCTCATATCAAACTACAGACGTTGAAGGCTAAATAATGTGATGCTGATGAGCGTTCTACACCTTAACAGCAGGGGGATTCAACCTATCACACGGGGAATCAAACAACTTTACAGACCAAATAAATTATCGCGTGAGGGGCATGATAGTTAAAATTAAGTCACAAAACTTCACGTAATTGACCAGGATTAGAGGAAACAATCGGTTATGATAATGACTTGAAATTCCAATAACCCTGGTTGTCGGGTGGCAGCAGGAACAATAATTAAAAGGGTGACTATAACAGCAATGTTAATAACCGCAGCAGATATTCTAGTGACACATAAATATTGCTTTCTACTGTTGTATAATTGTTAAAAAAAAAGTATAGGAGAGGTATTTATAAAGGAAAATAAGTTATCCGTCAATGATCTTCCGAAATGCTGTCTCAAAAATACAGCATGAGATGTGAGAGTGGATGATTTGTTCAAAACCAGTGACCCTCCTACCGGAGGTGGTGTAAGGATAATGAAACTGAACACTGCAGTTTACTGAGAGAGAGAAGAATAGATAGAACCACATCCAGATTATGGATAGCTTTGTTATAATTGAAAATATATGCATACCCCACACAGACAGCTCATATGGATTACACCGGAGATGCAAGTCAGATAAACTGAGTGGCAGTCTAGTCAAATGGACAAGCAGGTAGAAATATCGATAAATAGATACCTAGATACACTTAGATAGACACGCAGGCAGATAGTATAAGTACAACAAAGGGCAATGTTAAAAGATTTTCTATAATATAATTTTAAGAGAGAACAACCTATTTCATTTCTTTTAGAGTTGTAATATAACCATGTGTTTCCAAATATAACCTTTTGTTATCTCTTTTTAATGAGAACATAAGAAAACTCAAGTACGATCAAAGACCATTTGGCCCATCATGTTCAGCGACTAACTCTCTGACTTCAACATTCAATGCATTGAAACATCCTTTACATTCATAGCAGGATTACAGAGGTCGGGATTTTAAATGTGTTTTTAATACTCCAATTGTCCTCCGTCTGCTCAATGTATAAGTCCTTTCTGACATAAATTACGTTTGCTTGGTGATATTTTCAGCGTCTAAACCAATACAGCAGCCTTATTTTAAAACAAGATTTTGGATTTAAGAGCTAAGCCGCTTAATATTTATATACTTCAGAGAAATTTCGCCCCAGCTGCGTTCACTAATGTTAAAATACTGTTTACTGTTAAATAAAATAACCCGTGTATTAAAATAAAATAAAAAGCCAGACCATCTTGTAATTGAAGTCATATTTACTGACTCTCTGCGCCTTCTCTACACACTTTTGTTTCTGAATCATCACCACATTGGCACCTAATAACAAGCTGAGCATGCCTTCACCCAAACATTGCACCGACTCCGCACAACCTCATTATTGGCTCTACAACATTGCTTTATCTTGTTAAATGTATAAATTGGTTCTGATCTTGTCAAGGGAGGTGCAATTTGACCCGAACGCCCTAAAATGGCAGTCTTTGGCGACTGATGGGAATCTAGCAACAGAATTCTAGAGGCAGTCACTGTGAAAATGCTGGCTCGCTCACCGCCCAGGTAAAGTACCCCAGTGCCTCCTCTGTCTCTTACCCACCAGTCTTAACAAAACCAGACAGGTACGACCTACACAACAAGCACCCAACCACTCTTTAATGGCTTATGATGCCCAATAGCACGACCCTGATACTAATCGCCTTTAGGGAGGACACGGGTTAGTGAATTACACCAAAGACTGCCCCCATATTTACAAAACTAAGTTCCCTCAGAAACTTCTTGCAACAATTCTATTCGTTTGGTCTTCATGTTACACGTTGTGTTGCCTTACGTGTTATACTTCATGATTGTGATCCTTATAGCTAAGCTTCATTTGCCGCTTCTCAGCCATTTTTCATATATGTTCCAAATCCTTATTTTATTACTTCTCTGTTTTAATATTATCCACAAATGCAACAATTTTGGCAGACTGAAAAAAACTGATTGCATGTGGTTTGGAAATGAATCCCTCGAAATCTCTTTCAATAAAAAAAGTCATAGCTGCAAACTCTGACAAGATGATGTGAATTTGCGATAGATTTCAGTTCCGCATTGCTCCCCTCCAAAAACAATTTGTGTTTTAACGCGATTCCTTTCTCTGAATAACAAAAAAAAGCTCCTGAAACTTGAAATTCTGGTATTAAAACAGGAATTGGAAGTTAACAGCAAACCAGCATAAACACAATTGATATCCTAAGGCAAAGTATGGCAAATACTGGAAATCTGAAATAAAACCAGAAATAAAGTTTGACGACAGAAATATGGGGTCAACCTTTGCTCTAACTCCCTGGCCCGTGTGTCTACCTCCCCGGAAGCACGCGGTATCAGGGCTGCGCTATAGGGCGCGCAAACCAATGAAGGGTGGTTGGCTGCTTGCTGTGTACCTGCCCAGTTTTTTTCAAGCAGATAGGTAAGAGCTTCTACCTTAAAGACAATTAAGACAATTAAGTATGGGGTTGGGTCCCGATCAGTACCGGTTCTCGGACCTGGAATGAAATACCCCTTAATGACCACGGAGCCAATTTGGGAACGAGTCGTGACTAAAAGGATGAAAGAGAGGACATGCTTGGTTTTTGTCTACTTGTTAGCTGGCAGGATTAGTGACGCCGATTAAAGTGCTAATCTGTTACATGTTATATTTTCATTTTACATGGCACTTAAGATATGAACGCGTTTCTTTCGGCCTTGGCTGGTTCCCTCGTGGTAGTAGTTGTAGGACGGAACACAAACCATGTTCCATTTATATTCAGCAGGATATACAGCGTCTGTGGAGAGAGAAACAAGGTTAATATTTAAAGTTGACTGGACAAGGTTCGAAAACAAGCAGGAATTAAGTTGTAGAGGGGGTAAAGGCTACAAAGAGAGAGTCTATGAAAGGGTTGTGTCCACGAGAGACTGTGGCACAAATAGTATTGGTGCCTACTGAGTGTGATGGCGGCTTGTTAATTACTGACGATCTGAATGAAGGAGATGTAAAAAGATGAATGGGGACAGAGAAAAATGCTAGAATTTTGAGAACTTTGAGTCCTGATAATGGTGATGCGCCCAATCAGGAGATCGGATGCTGTTTCTTGTGATTACTTTAAGCTTCCTTGGAACAGTGAACGAGGACAAAGGCAAAGCAGCCAGAGTGAGTGCAGGGTGGAGAATTAAAGTGAGAGGCAACTGGAAACTCAGGTTCACAACCGTGGGCATGTTATGCTAAGCAAATAACTCAATCTGTATTTGTTTTCTCCGATCATGAGCATCGAAAACAGTGCACTAACTGCAGAGAGTTGTGGACACAGCCCAGCACATCATGGGAACCAGCCTCCACTCCGTGGACTCTGTCTATACCTCTTACTGCCTTGGTGAAGCAGCCGGCATAATCAAAGACCCCACCCACCCGGGTCATTCTCTCTTCTCCCCTCTCTCATCAGGCAGAAGATACAGGAGCCTGAGGGCACATTACCACCAGGCTCAAGGACAGCTTCTATCTCACTGTGATAAGACTACTGAACGGTTCCCTTATACGATGGGATGGACTCTTGACCTCACAGTCTACCTTGTTATGACCTTGCACCTTTTTGTCTACCTGCAACGCACTTCTCTGCAGCTGTGACACTTTACTCTGTACTCTGTTATTGTTTTTACCCTGTACTACCTCAATGCACTGTGTAATGAATTGATCTCTACGAACGGTATGCAAGACAAGTTTTTCTCTGTACCTCAGTACACGTTACAATAATAAACCAAAACCAAAAACCAAATTGGGTGAAGCATTAGCGAATCATTGCTCCAGCTGGACTTCACATTTAATGTACCACATTCAATACTCATGATGTGGCTTCTTCCACGCTTGGGAAACCAAACGGAAACTGGGTGAGATCTTCATTCGGTGCAGAAGAGGACCCTAATCTTCCAATTGCTTCTCATGTTAATTCTCCATCCGGGTCCCACAACGCCCTTTCAGTCTTGGATCTCGTATACTCTTCCAAGGAAGCCCAAAGTAAGCTCAAAGAACAGCACCTGATATTCCAACTGAGCACACTACCACCAACAATGAATTCAACTATTTCACGTTTGTAGCAGAATTGAGCAGTTCTGATGAAAGATCATTAACAGATAACGTTAGCTTAGATTTTCTCCCTCCATAGCTGCTGCCTGATCTGGTGGATATTTGCAGCATTCTCTTTTATTTCATATTTCCAACATGGCAGTGTTCCATATCTCACAGTTCCACTATTTTTCTCTCTCCCGTTTTCCCCCATCTCCTTCCACCTACATCTCACCCAGACAGATCACTTGCAGCTAACAAGTCTTCACCTGCCTCTCTCAACTGGCAACCTCGTCGATTGCATTGCAATCCTATCATAAACGTTCCCCTTTCTTCCTTCCAGCCCTCATCCTTCCCCGATGAACTAAAACGTTGACTCTTTCTCTTTTCACAGATACTGACTGACCTACTGAGTATTTCCAGCCTTTTCTATTTTTAATTTCAGATTTCCAGCATCTGCAGGATTTTTTTTGCCTTCTCACTTGACATCGTTCTGCAGCAGCGCACATTTGAACTGGGTCAAAAGTCCCACAGGCAAAGCAGGGTTAAGTCAAAGATCATACAGAGTAGATGCAGTGCAGTCCGTTAACTGTAAATAATTTATCTTTTTGTTGCGTTGTTTGTTGCTTAATAAAAAAAATCAATTTGGGTAGTGGCGTAGACAAATTGGTTCTGTGATCCGCAGACTGAAGCTCTGCAGAACTTGTCCCATCTGGCGAGGGGATTTAACTCCATTAAGCGCAGTGTAAACGGCTTTGTGTGATGCCTTCAATCGGCTCGCAGATTTCAGGTTAAAGTTCACCACATCCTGCGGGCCTTTATTTGCCACAAAATGGACCGGAGAAAATGTCTCTACTTTCACTCCGGAGTCCCACCTGTGAAATTACCCAGACCAGTGCTGACAGGCGGCCCCGCCGATAGAATTTCAATAGAAGAATTCATCAATTGCCTTGAAATGGCAATACCTTTGTCTTTAAGACCGTGTTTCTTTTAGAGCTGGCTCGCTCCAATTTTACATTGCGATTCCCATTAAAAATCCCTGTAGTTCTTAATAGTACATCTACTTACATGACTTTTGATCACCCCTCCCCCCGAAAGCCGATCGGAAGATTCGACAAGCCTTTAAAAAGTGCCCCAGAAACGATTGACTGTCTCTCCCATCCCACTGAGGGAAAGCTGACTGGGGTAAATTTAGAGTTATCAGTCTTCCCCTTCCCATCCCTACGCTAGATTCCCTGCGGACTTCCGAATCTCCCACTCCAACGACGGCTCTTCGGCAGCCTGTCCCTTTAAGAGCAGATTTGGCTCTGCGTTTTCCCTTTAAGCTGATTGGGAAGAGCAGAGCCCGAGGCTGTGCAGGAGGAAGTTGCGCAGACTTGATGCTGCTCTGACATAAAAGCACAGATAGTGATTGAAAGTGATGTTAGAAGGATTTAGCCTCTGCATTAAGTTGGACCACGGCATGTGCGACCATCTGCCCTTGAAGCCGGGAGGGGAGGCCACGAAGCAGCAAACCCTTAATGTAAAGCCAGCCCGTCAAACCTCAACCTCCAGCGCGCGTTATGTTTAAGACACCGGATCGCCTCCTTCCTTCAGGTCTGTCTCTCCCTCTTTTATCCTCGTTCTTCTCCCTACCTCTCGGTCTCTCTACCAATGACCCCTGATTCCCGCAGTAAAGTGTGCGCCCAACTCCCTGCCGTTCCCCACTCCGTCCCTCTGAGCCCGCGCTTCCACGCGTGGCCGCCGTGCGACGGGGAACCCCTCTTGTCTGTAGGAGTGATGGGGGGGGGGGGGGAGGCACTTTTACAGCGTTTGAAGCTTTCTTTAAGTTGTGCGCCCGTGTCATCTCACACCCATGTCTTTTTTTTCTCTCACACACACAATTAGTTACCTACAATGCTCACGCGAATTTGGAGAGGATTGGAGAGGTGTAGGACTCAGCGCGTCCAGACGGATTCCCAGTAATCCCAGTGGGATTGGGAGACTTTACAGCGGCTCGTTGGAATTTGGACAGCGGCCAGATCGAACCAGAGCGTTGAAGTATTTGGATCTATGAGGTTTTGCTGCCGGCGGGAGATAGGTTTGAGTTCTCTGGGGAAGAATGGAGCTCCGGGGATGCAGCGATCTCCGACTGGTGTGTGACTGGTGCCCATGCTGAGGCCGGCACTGCACCCTCGCCATCCGCCCCGAGCCTGTGTGTGCGCTCCGCCCGGGGACCATGCGCTCCGGCCCCATGCCTGTGCTGCAGCTGGCCGCCCTTATCTACTCTCTGCTGCCGGCCCGGACCCAGTACAACAGCTGCAAGTCGCTGGTGAACACCGGTGACGCCGGCCCTTCTTGGGAGTTTTACGCGTGTCAGCCGAGACCTGTGTCCATGAAGCAGTTCCTGAGGGTGAAGGTGGAGCCGGAGGGGGTGACCTGTGGAGACCCTCCCGAGCGCTTCTGTGCCCTGGTAAGCAGTGAGGAGGGGAGGTGGGCGGGGGGAGAGGGGCTGCGGGAGTGACGTGGACAGGAGACGATGTTTCCATCTGTATCTGATGCCTAATTTTCTAAATCCACGGGAAAAAAAACTCATTTACTGGTCTGACTCCCGAGTAAACTTTAAGAGGCACGTCGCTGCCTATTGCTGCGGCTATTCCTTCGCCCGAGTTGGCGTGAACTCAAATACGAGAGGACATGCATTTAAAGTGAGAGGGGGAAAGTTTAAACGAGATGACTTTCCACACAGTGAGTGGAAGGTGCCTGGAACGGGCTGCCATGGGTAGTGGAAGCAAGTACGATAGTGGCGTTTAAGAGGCTATTAAATAGCCACATGAATGGGTGGAGGGGGGATGTGGATCATTTGCAGGCAGAGAGATTTAGTTTAAATCGGCATCGTGTTCGGCACAGACATCGCGGGCCCAAGGGCCTGTTCCGTTACTGCACTGTTGTATGTTCTATGAACATTAGCTGGCTCAGTGTGCAGCTGAGCAAAAGTGAGCGTAGCAAGGTGGGTGCGTGAGAGGAGCACCAACACTTTGCTGGGAAATTCACTGAGAGGGAGGGAGGGAGAGCGCGAAAAGCCGAACTGGCACACCGCGGCTTTCTCCATGGAATTCACATCCAGGAAATTACTCCATTAGTGTTCCTTCTTCCCCCGTCTTGGGGGCCCGTAGGACCATTGGGAGTGTATGTTTTGCCTGGTTTCTCTCCGGGTTCCAGCAGCTTAAAGACATCAGAGCTGCCAAGATATAACCGAAGAAACTCCCAGTAGTTGAGTGCCCGTCCGCCCTGTATCTGGGTGGTTATTACCGTCCACGCCGTGCATCAGGCGGTGGAAGGAGAATTCATCATTATCAATTTCTCTCAACTACATCGCCGGCAGCGCTTTGCTTCTGCAGTTGCGCTCGGTAACGCGCACTGTCAACCTGGATAGAGCATCAGCTGACTGTGCAGAGAGGGAACATTCAGAGGTAATTTCACTAACGGTCTGGAAACTGGGTTTGCTAAACTGGAACTCGGTGCATTGCCCAGGAGCGAGAATGAATGCACTTTACAACATAAATAATTCAGTTGAGAACGAATGCCATCAGGTTAGTTTAGTAAACAGCTGACTAATAGACATGCAGTTATTTGGAATGGATGCTAAGAGTCTGGTGCATGATTAAAAAGACAGATCTATTTGTACAGAATCCATACTCTACACACTGCCTCCGGATTAGCCACCGAGCAGATTGTTAAAATCCCCCAATGTTATTTGGAATTGCTAAACCCCAATTTACATAATGACGATCGCCTTCCCTGTTGCGGACTGCGCGGGGCAGGGACGGGGAGGGGATGATGCACATTGGAGTTGGGTTTCGGGGACATACAATGGGAACACAAGAGACTGCAGATGCTGGAATCCCGAGTAAAACAAAACAAACTGCTGGAGGAACTCAGCGGGTCAGGCAGCATCTGCGGAGGCAAAGGGATGGTCGGCGTTTCGGACCGAGACCCTGCAACGCAATGCTGCAGCTAAACGTTTATCGACCGATGTAATATTTCGTTTTTTTTTAAAAAAAGAGAACTCAGAAATTACATTTTTAAAGTAGGTGGCTTGAATGTTGACGACATTCCCGCCCAGAGTTGAAAGCTTTGCCTCTCTCCGTCACACCTGCTGATTTTCTTTAGTTCAACAATCCACAATAACCTACTTTGAATTGAATATGCAACAGGATTTATGCCTCTTAATTTCCCACCGCTGTGCTGTAAAACCCGAGCAATCAATTAGAAAGGAATCGAAGAATTGAGGAGAGATCTCGGGTCTCCGTTCAGCCGCGATTTCATAAATCGAATTACTTTTAAAAGTAGTTTACAAACAACGTGCGGAGCAGCTGAGAGTTATCACTGAAACATTAGTACAACCACCCGCTTCTACCCTTTCTCGGTCACCTTCGTCTCGCTTCTTCCCACTGCAACGATAATTCTTCAAATTACAGTTTGCACAATTAGTGAAATTCACTCCCTTCCGAGATCAGGTAACTCAGCATGGCGCCAACAGATCTGGGAGTTCAAGATATTTTCGGTTTACTTCTGACTATCGAATGTCTCCAAACACCGCGTCTAAAAATCCGGCTTTAATTTAAGATTAAAGTTTGTTGATGGTAGCACTCCAAAACCATCGCAGGGTAACAGCGTCGCGGTTAAATCCACCTTTACCAAACCAGTGTAATTCTCTTGGTCTGAAAACGTCAGCAAACTGAATTCTGCCACAGAGATTAAGGAATCCAGGTGAACCTTTCTTCTATATACCTATTTCACCGCAATGTTTCAGAAGCTCAAGAAATTGCACATTATAATTTGGCACAGATGAAAATGTCATCTTTTCACGGGCTGAGCTGAGAATTTTTTGGGGGGTGGGGGGTGGAGCGGAGCAGGACGGGAGGGCTTGTAGCTGAAACCACGTGTGGTCAGTGGGAAATGTGGTGAAAATTGCTAATGGACACTCCCAAGAGAACGCATCATCAATTAATAAAGAGCTGCTTACTGTAGCCAGATAACGAGCAATACTACTGATATTAGTCGCAGGTAACAAATGGATAGGCGAAAACAGCTCCCTTTTCCCATGGCCCCATCCCCACCCTCCGCCACACATATACACACACAACTACTGAGCACAGCAGGACGGTCAACACCAGAACGGAGAGAAGGACAGTGTGTAACCCCAATCATGAACTCTCCTTTACGGGCGATGCGTACTCACAGCTGCAACTCACCATTCTAAATACATTTTTAAAAAAGGTTAAGGCATGTAAATAATCACCACCGATGCTGAAGAAGTATTACATGGTTTACAGAATTTGTGAATGGCTTTATATAGTCATCGAGCGCTTGCTTTCCGAGGGCCCTGATGTGCCCACTCCATGAGGAGCCGGTAGGCACAGAGTGCGGGTCATGTCCATTGAATTCTGCTCTTCCCCACTGATCTAGATGTTGTGCTAAGTAGCTTGGAGATAAACAGGAGACGTTTCTTCCTTGCCATCATCTAAACTTCTCTAACACCTTATCGGGACTAATGGGATTCAACGTGAGGTACTTTGCAGCTATAGTTGCAACGTTTAAAAGGCTTTTGGACAGGTACATAGCAAGAAAAGGCAGAGGGACACGGGCCTAATGCAGGCAAATGAGATTACCGTAGACAGGACATCACGGTCGGCAGGAGGGAGACGGGCCGAAAGGGCCCGTTTCTGTGCTGTACGGTTTTCTGATTCTATACCTGGTGTCCCACACTCCGTGAGCTGTAGAGGGCTTTGTGGTTGTGACAGTTGCTATATAAATTCAAGATCTTTACTCACATGCTGGTAATAAAAACGGTGTGGCCCCTGTAAATCATCCGAACGCCTTGAGTCTCATGTTTGTAAAGAAAAGATTTGCTTTCATGTGTCACTAAATCAAGTCGCTAAGAAATCTTCCAAAGTGCAATTGAACCAGTGCAGGGTTCCAAGTGAACCAGTGCAGGGTGCCCTCCAAGTGAAGACGGTGGACGACAAGACCTGATTTACAGCAAGGACAACAGTCAGTCACCAATTTGGTGAGTGAGAGGAGTACTTGGGAATAACACATTAAAAAAAATCACATTCACGCAGCCCTAGGCTTCAGTTTAGCTCTCAGCCAAATGAAGGCATCGCCCAACGTTACCGAAGCGGTCCAGTCCAGGAGTGCACAGATGGACTATCTCTACAACATCGAATGCAGCCAAGTTTAATCGCATCTTGGTAGGACAGGGCCTGGGTAGATACTCTCGATAAGACACAACATACTTGCAACTTTTCTGCCTCATTGGGTGAAGTCACCCGGTTGGGTAAAACATCACTCTTGCCAGTTCTCCCACTATCTCCGATACACCGGAAACCCACGCCCAGGATCCCGAACAAAAATTGGAAAGGTATCTGAGTGCTACTCGTTAGCAGATAATGTGAGAGATTAAAACCAGAGTGCTGGAAATGTGCAAAGGCCGACCAGTTGGGTTAGCTCAACGGAGATCGGTCAATGTCAAGGTAGGATTCTTTACCAGAGATTCATTTTTGCTGTAACATTGACCAGGCAAGGAATCCTCGGACCCACCATCCCCAGAATTCTGTATATCTCGTCCGTCCTGTTGTTACTGCCCAGCACCATATTTACCAGGTAACGAGCACATCGCTTTAACTCTCGACGATCCAAGCCTCCGCCGTCTAACACCGGGTTGGGAAACCCCAATGCTCGTTTGACTTTGCTCAAAGTCTGGTCTACTTGGTTCTTATACGAACTGTTTCAAAAAATGTTTTGCAACATTGCAAATCTCACTTTCAACAAAATCAACAGCAGAGAGAGGATTCGCGTTTCTAAAGCCCCTTTCCCGTCCCTTCCAGATAGCGCAAAGACATAATCAATGACGAAAATCTTCAAGTGTAGTCCCTGTTAAAATGTAAAAAATACACGCAACCAAATTTGCTCACCCCACAAGAGTAACATAATAATGATCGATTTATTTATTCTTGATGTACTTGAGGGGTAATTTTGGCTGGGAAACCGGGGTGCGCTCTTTTGAACTGGGGAGTCGCTCTTTGAAAAAGCGCCTCGCGTTCTTTGCGTCCATCTGGGAGAACAGAGCAGCCTCAGTTTAACGTCCGAACCGAGAGCCAGCACTCGTGGCAGTGCAGCACTCCCCCAGGACGGAAAGAGAAGCTTGCCGCCAATACAGCTCCCACTGTAGCTACAGACTGGGGATTTCTGGAACCACCCAGGTTATAATCCGCACGGGTGGGGCCTGTCTCCAAAATAGACGGACGGGAAGAGAGGACGCGAGAGCAGTTTGGCATTAATATTTCATGTTATTCCAATTCTCCGCTCGAATGGAATTGAAGCACAGTGGTGCGATGAGTGACGTTGACTCGTTGCCACTTCACTTGCTATTAGGGGGCGTGTGTGGGGTCAGGTAAGGAGAGCGTGTGGGGGAAGAAGAACCAATTTGAAAAGAAAATGCCGGGAATATTTCTTACGCGTGTTCCTTCCAATGTTGAAGAAATAATTCATTTTTTTCCAGGAAATTTGCTTGAAGATTAAAATCATCAAGCAGCAAGCGCACTAATCTACAGCTATAATCAAGGCTGGCGTGGTAGGAGAGCAGTTCAGTGAGGGAGGAGTTTAGTTCAGGTGGAGTGCGGATCCAGGGTTGTAACTCAGCCGATTATGCTCGACAGCAGCAGTGCAGGCGCCAGGCCTGTCTCTGGCAGCCTGTTCGGCACACAACTCTCCCCGGCGGTATTTAAAGAGTTGTTTGGGCTGACTGTAACTTGCATTCTTTGCAAGCAATGACACTGTTGTTGAGTAAACACCAAGTTACCAAGTGTATACAGCAGTTATTCCCCAGTTTGGGGATGCCAGCGGGCCGAGGCAGCCACGCACGATCTCTCCTCCTTCCAGTTGCAAGGAGGTTAAATCAGTTTGTAAAGGGTTGGATACATGGACTGTGCATTAAACGTTCAGCTTGGTGGGAAGCTTGCTGCCCAAGATTGATAGCCACGTTATTCACCAAGAAGGTGCATTAGAGTTTAGCGGACCTCTTGGCCCGGTTTAACCCGGATGAATTAAAACACCTGAACCCAGGCAGAAAGCGGACACTGGCGTAGTTTGAGGGGAGGGGGATTCCGGACTCCGTTCCTCCCTGATTACTCTAGACTTTCACACTGTACAGTTGTATTTCTCACAGGTACCTATGGACGAGAGGGACAAACGATCTCTGATATTTAAGATCGCAAGTTATAAAGAGTTCCCCCCATATCAACATCCCAGGGTATAATTCGACGTTTTGCTGATCACCTTTGTAAACGCGAGTCCCTTTCCTTCGTATATAAATGAGTGAAAATAAACTTCTGAGACTACATTGCTAAATCACATTATTTTCAACGAGGAACACTTTTACAATTCCCCGTTGTCTGCGTCCTTGCTTTCAAACGACCTTTCCAAAGAGGAAAAAAATCAATGAAACTTGAGAGTCTTTGAGCAGCGCCTGAATTAGTAACTTTCTCCTTGGAAAGAGGTTTTTCTGGGATATTAATATTTAATCAAAGTTCGGAATTTACTTACTTGAAGGAGGCACAGAGCGAGGATGAATAGAGATAAACAGGGAGAAGGCTCTGGGGAAATCACGTACGACCCGTTGTACTACACCCAACTTAAAACAAATCCCAGCCTACTGGTACTTTTATTTTCCATAAATTGCATTTATCTTTGAAAATATACAGAAATGATATTCGGGTTGCCGAAGGTAGAAACACGCTTCTTTAACTACTTAATTTAAACAATTGAGTACCTGGGTGTGTGGCGGTCCGATTAATTAAACTCTAAGAGGAGAAATTGTTTCAATAATATCGGGCAAAAGGACCTGCATTAATGTGGGTGTCCGAGTAACTTGGACAAAACTTGTCCGGAAAGTTGCACAGGGTAGACGAAGAGGCGTGGCCTCTCCAAACTGTACCCAGGTGCCTACTCAGTATGCATCGAAGTTAATCTGCTTGCGCTACGTGCAATGTCTCCAGCCTCCAATCCTTTCATTAATTCACTTTCATCATTATTTACTCCTGCTTAAGGACAGGACGGGCAGGATTTTTTTTTAATATTGTCCCACTCAGCAGTTTTAGAACGGATGAAAGCTCAGATGCTCCATTACTGGCTAATTCATTACTTACTGAGAACGTATCATGATTTGTTAGTAGTAATCGAACTAATTTTTATCATTAATATTTAATTCCACCCCCAATGCAAATCCAGATCGTTTAAAAAGGTAATCATGAACAGATGAGCAAAATCCATAGGATGACATTCTAAGCATTCTCTCTCGCCATCACGTAGTGAATGGTTCACAATAATTCGCCAGTGTGGCTTCATTTGTGGGATTTTACAGGTTTCACAACAAGCTATTTGCAAATAGATATCTTTTCCAGGATGTTAATACTGTGTAACTTTGTATATGTTTTAACTTCAGCTCATCAGTCCAATGTTTGTTTCCTCTGAGGTTTGTTTCTGTTGGGAGATCCATTCTCTTCCAACCCAGTTTTCCCATCCCTCAATTACAAAGCTTTGGCTTCCCATAACTAGATCAACTCACCTTCTCCTTCTGAGAGGTGATTTTCTCCCACCTCTCTCACTTCTCACCTCTCACCTCTGACTCTAAACACCAGGAGGCAATTGACCTGGGCTCTGTGCATGTTTCCATTTATCTGGTCTCTTCCTTTCCCATCTCAGACTAGCACTTAGAACATAGAACAGTACAGCGCAGGAACAGGCCCTTTGACCCATGATGTCTTGGGATTGTTGGAGAAAAAGATATAATTCTGGAGACTTCCGACCTATACATGGTGGCCTTCATCTTTCTTATAGCCAGGAGGACTGTATCGCTTAAATGGAAGGAAATTACTCCCCCCACTCATGCTCAATGGTTACGGGATGTTATGTCATATCTAAACTTAGAGAAGATCCGTTTTTCTATTTCTGGATCTATTCTGAACTTTCAAGTATTATGGGGACCTTTTCTGAACTACTTTCAAAACCACTGATTTGGTGCTTAAAGTACAGATATTGGCCAATACTATTATGTCTTTAGGGTTTTTTTTTATCAAACAGCTTCGGTTTTGGTAGTGGGTTAGATTTTTTTAATAACAAAATTATTCCAATTTATTAATACTAATTAGTTACCATTTTTGTTTATTAATATGAAACATTGTGATTTCAAGTGTGATTCAATACAATCTATTTTGTAACATTTTGTTTTTTCCTTTGTTTCATGTACTTTGTATTTTTTATCTGGAATTAATAAAAATATTGAAAAAGAAAGACCCATGATGTCTGCGCTGACCATGATGCCAAATGAAACCGATCTGCCTGCTCAGCATCCATATCCCTCAATTCCCTTCATGTTCATGGGTCTAGGTGCCTCTTAGACACCTCTATCATGTTTGCTTCCACTATCAACCCCTGGCAGCCTGTTCCAGATACTTATCACTCTCTGTGTAAAAAAAACTTGCCCCTCACATCTCCCTTAAACTTTTCCCCTCTCACAAAGCTGTGCCTTATAGTATTCAACATTTCTACCCTGGGAAAGAGATTCCGACTGTCTACTCCATCTATGCCTCTCATATTTTTTATAAACTTCCATCAGGTCTTCCCTCAGCCTTCAACACTCCAGAGGAAAAGCCCAAGTCTGTTCAACCTCTCCTTATAGCTGATACTCTCCAATCTAGGCAGCATCTGGATGAACCTCCTCTGTCCACTCCCCAAAGCCTCCACACCCATGGGGCAAATAGAGCTGAACACAATTCTCCAAGCGTGGCCTAACCAAAGTTTTAAACAGCTGCAACGTGACCTCCTGACTTTTATACTCAATGCCCCAACCGATCAAGGCAAGCAGATCATACGCCTTCTTCGTCACCTCTCATAATCTTCTACAGTTCCTCTTTACCTACATCACCTGTCCATTCTCCTTGGAACTAATTTTCTCTATGAAATTAATTTCCTCCCTAGCTTGTTCCTTTGCCTATCATCCAATCCATGATCTGCCTGTTCGGTTCACAGCTCCATGGTTTTTACGTTAGCGCCATTTAGACTGTGATTGTTCCCACTCCTTTTAAAACCATTGTGCACTCATTTGATAGAGACCGTGCTAATGATCTATCATTGAAAACCTCTGATCAGCATGAATGAGAAAGGTATATGCAAGTCGAAAGCCATTGATATTTCAGCACATAGAAGGTTAAATGTAAAACTGTATCCCTATGTATAAGTATCTTTTCATGTGTTCTTCAAATTAGTCTGCTTCCTTCAGTACTTTGCATCCTCCCAAATGTTTATAGATTTGGGAATTTTTTAATGAGAATAAAATGGTGTTAAAATGCATCCCATATACCATTTCAAAACTTCAAAGTTGTCAGATCTGAAAGAGTAAGTTATGCTAATGGCTGCAGTGCCAACTTCCCTAGAGAATTTCCATTTTCTTTGAAGTTCATTAAAAAAATACATTTTCATTTTAGTTAGCATCCAGTTAAGATATCAATTTTTGCTTCAGCACATCTATAAATTAAGATCAAATTTTCCCAATAGAAAGTGCATATGTTGAGAGAAACTGTCTTGTACATCATAAATACTAATAAGGCAGTGGGAATAAAGTAGTGTGTGATAGAACGGCAGTTTTAAAACTGTCATTAGCTTGACGATTTCAGAAAAACATAAGCTTTGTTCTCCATTTTAAACATAACTCCTGTGACCATTGATATACACCAGTATCTGCTACCATTCTAATATTCCTGACAGACTTAACACTCGTTATTATGCAGAGATTTTTGACAACCTTAACCTTTTAATGTACCACAGTGCCATTCAATTAATCTGTGAAAACAGCACACAAGTAAATAATGACAGTTCTGCATAGGAAGGGGCAAAACAAAAGAAAATAACAACCCAAATTGGAACAAAATGTGTTTTAAGACTGTGGAAATTATTCTGAATCCATCATGGATGTAACATATATTGAGGCTTTAAAGGAGTTATGTCCCAAAATGTACAAATGTCACCCATTGGTGCATCCATAAATGTAAATATAATTTCTTTCAGGGCTGTTAGTAGACAAAAGCTCTTGCAAAACAGTGTACTGTACGTATTATGATATGAGCACAATTTTTGTTTTGCATTACCACAGTAGCTGTAGTTTGATATTTCCATTAGTCTATGATGCAATGCAAAAGCTCTATAGTGAAGTTAAATGCATGCATTAAGCAGCTGTTGATGGGATTGCATCTCCATTTCTGCACTCACTCCACTCAAGCTGACTAACATCCCTCCAGACCTAGTCCATTCATGCCAATGCCTGGTTACCACAAAATCATATTCACGAGGAAAAATGGCTTCTGTGTTCCAAACTTAGTAGCTGGAGTAGCTTTATACTATTGGGTTTCTTAGCTTGTGTTATGTGGGTGGAAAGTAGCAAGTTGGTCCACTGCCAATTTGTAATAATGACAGTGGTTAAAATGAGAATATTATGTGTATTATCCAAACAGAGCAATTACTCTCACTAACAATGTCAAAGAGACTCTATTTTTGTATATACTGTTCTTATTGCATTTGATTATCAATGAAAGGATTCTTCTTTAAAACAAATGTCAACTTTTAAATATCAATTTAATTGGGATTTTATTACTTAACAGCTCATTCATTTTTATATTTTGATTCAAGAAGTAATGTTTTGAAACTACTTTCAGCTTTGAATAAACACAGAATCGTTCTCTGTCTTTTCACTACATAAGTAACACAATGAATCTTCTCATTACATCTGAATATGCACATAGTTTCCTCAACCAACAATATTCATGTAGAGACCAAAATGGGAGGTGCATATAATCTGTGTGCTCAACATCACCTTAGTATGACTGTAGCGATCTGTCAACATCATTTAGTTGATTGTATTTCACCTCTGGTTCAGAACTTGAATACATAATTTAGGCTGATACTTCAGTTGAATGTGAAGAGAGCTCTGCTGTGTCAAAACTATCATATTTTGGGTGAAGTATTAATTAAAGACAATGTAATAGATCATATAGCCACTCCACAACCTTACACTAATGGAACAGATTAAGTGGTCTCACCTGCTGTTTGTGGCATCTCACTCTGCACATATTGGCTGCCTAAGGAATAAGGGGCTTTGATGCATCCTAAAGACAGGAAAGCAGCTAAATAAATATAAGTTCTTTATAGCAAGCAAATAGCGACAGTAGATATTTTTAATATATTTATTCAGGGATGAGGGGAATGTTTTTGCCATTCCTTCTTGTTCTTGAGATCCATCTTTTTTTAAAATTTTTAAAAAAATTTTATTTGCAGCATGGTAACAGGCCTTTCCGGCCCAACGACTCCGCGTCGCCCATTTTAAACCCAAATTAACCTACCTGTACGTCTTCGCAATGTGGGAGGAAACCAGAGCACCCAGAGGAAACCCACGCAGACACGGGAGAATGTACAAACTCCTTACAGACAGCGACGGGAATCGAACCCCGATCACTAGCGCTGTAATAGTGTCGCACTAACCGCCACGCTACCGTGCCGCCCGGGTCACTTGTGATGAGTAGACTCCCAAGGCACTATTAGGTAGGGACTTCCATGATTTTGATGTAGTGATAATGACATCTGTGGATACACATCCAAATCAGGATAGCTTGTAACACTATGAGGAACTGAAAGGTAGCAGTGTATCCATATGCCAGCTGCCTTTATTTTCCAAGGTGGCGAGGTTGGCCATTTTGGGAAGTGCTGTCAAAGAAATCTAAGCAAATTGCTGCAGTGAATGTTGTAGTCAGTACTCGGTGGTTGCCATGGATATGAAGGGTCTCTTTCTGTGCTGGTTAGTCTCCATTCTCCTTTGTCTCTACACATTATGGTCACATTGCATGGGTGGACAAAGTAATGAACGTTCAAATTGATGGGTAGGTTGGCAGTCAAGTAAACTGCTTAATGCTGGATGGTGAGGAGGTGTTTGAGTGTTGTAGTGGTACCATCCAGGAAAGTGGGAATGAGGCTGACAGGTGGGCTCTGGGAGTCACCATAGACTCCATTGACCAAATGGCCTCCTGAATGGTGAAAAACACTGAGAAGTGAGAGCAATAACAATCAGCAGCTTTAATGTAGGTGAAACATCACGAGACAGAATCAAGTGACATTTAAATAGGACACTGTATCTGTTATTGTCTCCTTAAAAAGTTAACAGTTTAACAAGCAACAAACTACAAATCAAAATAATGATTCAAGCTACTTTTTGCTTCAGTTTACTGTGTTGGTTCTTCAGCTTGCTGATTGAAGATACAAAATGATTGCATTTTAAAATGTTGAAAACTAAAATTCCTCCTTGAGCCAGCAATACAAAATTTAACCACCAAGACCTTGGAAGTTATTTTGAACCCAGAATAGATTTTTGTGATGAAATCTTCCTGTATTGGCACTGTAAGTCTTGATTTGTATAAAGAAATGTGTTTTTTCTTAGCCCAGTGTTAACTATGGCTGAGTCGGTAGCATTCTTGTCTCTGAATCAGAATGGGATTCAAGTCCCATTGCAGCAAATTGAGTGCAAATGTCGAAGCTCCCTCTCCAGTGCAATAATTGGGGTGGGGTGGTGGGGGGGTGGGGGATGCTGTGAAGCTGGAAGTGTGTTGTTTGTTTGAAATGATAAACCATGACCCTGAACGCACTCAAGTAGATGTGAGGGTTCCTGCGGCTCCACTGACGAGGAGCAGAGGAGTTATCCCTGGTTTCCTAGCCTTTATTTGCAAATTTATAATTATTTATGAATTATTTATTCATTCCTCCCTCTTCATCAATTCGACTACAATGAGATGGCACTTGCCACTGTTGAACATATATGAGAGGTTTGATTGTAGTAAGAGGTCCTCAACCTTTTTAACTTGCTTCCTGTCAATGACTGATCTCCATTCTATACCTACTCACATTCTGCACCTTCCGGTCAGCCAGGCATGCTGTCAGTGGAAAATCAAACCTCTATCTAATACCCTACTGCTCAATGATATAAAAATGTAACAACTAATTCACTAATGCACAAATGCCCTTGCCATTAAAACAATCAATTAAGTTGAACACCAGCTCAATTATATTTGGTACTAGTTGGGAAATCTCACTGAGAGATCACATACTTAATGATGCAGAATGTGTAAAACACCACAATGGTGATTGGATATGGAAAAAGGGTAGAGCATGTGGTTGTTCATTCTGCTTGAGACCAAGGACAGCTGAGTTGCCACTTGAATTTTGTCCTAAGATAAAAACTATTGCATGTAGGAAGTCATGTTGTCATAGTGATACTCTGATTTCCTGTTGCCAAAGTTTTTGGAACTGAGAAAGGAGAATTGTCCATTCCTTACATTATGAATTTTCCCTCCTATTCACAGTGGTATCATTGATGCTTTTGTATTGTTTTATTGAATCAACTGCTAAATAAATTAACCAGAACTAATGCACCATTTTAATGTTTTCATTTCAGGGCAATCCCTACATGTGCTTTAGTGAATGTGATGCTTCGAACCCAGACCTGGCTCATCCCCCCAAACTAATGTTTGATCAGGAAGATAATGGACCTGTAACTTACTGGCAAAGTGTCACCTGGAGTAAATACCCGGAACCTCTCCTAGCCAATATCACCCTGTCCTGGAACAAGACCATCCAACTCACTGAGAATATCGTCATTACCTTTGAGGCAGGCCGGCCCACCACGATGATACTGGAGAAGTCCCTAAACTATGGAAGGACATGGCAGCCTTATCAGTACTATGCAGAAGACTGCATGGAGGCTTTCAGAATGGAGGCCAAAAATGTTCGTGATCTCTCACCCGTGACAGCCCTCCAGATCATCTGCACTGAAAACTACTCCAAGTGGGTGGGCTTTGAAAATGAGAAGAACTTGCACTTCGAGGTCAAAGAACGCTTTGCCATTTTTGCAGGCTCATTCCTCCAGAATATGGAAGGTCTGTACAAGAGAATGGACATTAACAAGGGCGTAAGGGACTTTTTCACATTAACAGACCTTCGCATTAGGCTGATAAAACCTGCAACTGGAGGGACATTTGTGCAGAGGAAATACTTAAACAAGTACTTCTACGCGATTTCTAATGTTGAAGTTGTGGGCAGGTAGGAGATCAGATTATTATTGAAATAGAATCAGTTTTAAGATTTCATTTTCTTTTTGGAAAGTGTTGAAGGAGATTTTCCTTACCCCATGGGACATTGCTATTGTCCTGTTTCAGACGAAAAGCAAAATAACGTTGCAAAGGCTTACAGAGCTGAGCCATCTGATCAAAGTCAATCATCAAAGCCAGCCAATGGACTGTCATGACGCAGCTAAATACAAACCTAAATATACATATTAGCAAAAAGAATCAATCGGCGCTTACCTTATATGGTTAACATTTACTTAAATGAGTTGCGAGTTGGGAAGGTGGATCAGATTGTTGAAATAAGTATATCAATTTTTCAAGGGTAATAAATTCACAATAATCTTTAACACAGGTTGGTGTGTGAGGAACTGAAGTGAAGCTTGGTCTGCTACCATTATTTAAAGATAATTTCCTATTCCTTTTCCCCTTTGCTCATTCTAGTCTTTTTATTATGCCTTTTATGTTCATGTTATCCTCCTGATTCAAAGTTGGGATCACTTTTCCCAATAGAGAAAAGTCCTTGTGTGGATCGTCATTATAGTTAAAAGTGGAAAGTGACTATTTTTGCAAGTCAATCATTATAGTTATGAGCTGGGAGGGAGCGTCTTTATTGTAATAGGTCATCGGTTAAATGTTTGCTGCTCATTGCCAGAAATTGGGTTAGAAGTCTGGCTTGGGATGAGAGTCTCAGCTGGCTGCTGGGTAGATGCTACACTTCCAGCTTTCTTTAATACAGTTCTCCTTGTGCAGATCTAATTGCACCCTGTCCACTAAATTTACCACCATAAACACTTAATACCAGTCATGGAAATTGCTTGCATGTGTACACATTGGATGGATGTTACCTCAGATAATTTGGAAGTTGGAAAGTAGCACAAAACTAATTGCTTGTCTAGAGTACTGTTCAGATCTATTTACAAGTAAAATGATTTACAGAATCAGGACAAAGGAAAGACGTTACATAGCAAAACCAATAGCTCAAACTACATACAATTATTCTTGTTGTCCAACCAATCCTTTTTGAAAGAGGCAATCATACATATATGAGAGATATTCACAAAGTCCTAACTTTTTTTATTCATTTATGGGATGCGAACTTTGCTGGCAAGGCCAGCATTTAATGCCTATCTCTGAAGTTAAGAAATTTGTGGTGAGCCATCTTCTTAAACCACGATTGTTGAGTTGAATGTTTCAGGATTTAGACTCAATGATTATAAAGGAACTGTGACATGTTAAAACTCAGGATAGTGTGAGACTTAAAGGGGAACCTGCAGGTTGTGATGCTTCCAAGCATCTGTTGTCTTTCTCCTTCTTGTTGCCAATGGTGTCAGATTTGGGAGGTGCAGGTGGAGTACTCTAGGTGAAAAACTACTGTAGATGATGTACACTCAGTCATAGTGATTTAGTGGTGGAGGGAGTGAATAACGAAGGTGCCAATCAAGGAGACATCTTTTCTGGGATTGGATGCACATCCAGGCAAATGAAAAATGTTTCATCACTCTTTTGATCTGTGGCTATTGATGGTGGAAAGAATCTGGGGTGTCAGGAGATGAGCCATGTGCCGCAGGATACCCTGGCCCTGATCTGCTCTTGTAGCCACAATATTTACACAGTGGATCCAATATGTTGTGGTATTGGGTGACTCTAAAGAAACAGAATGTGAAGGATTGAGAGTTAGACAACTTATTTTATGGGTTATGAGCAGGATCTTTCTTTTTGGAAATAGTCTTTGTGTGGTATGTGGTTACTTAGCACATTGGCCCATGTCTGAATGTTACCTAATGTCTTGCTACATGCAGACAAATGTTGGCACATTATATGAGGAGTTAACATTTTGAAGAAGCAGCTGAAGATGGTCGGGCCTGGGGCACTGCCCCAAGGAACACCGACAGAAACATCCTGGGACTGTGATGGTTGACCTTCAACAACCACAACTTTTAATGAGAGGTATCACTCTAGCCATTTTCCCCCTTGTTTCCCATTGACTTCACTTGTTCAAGGCTCCTTGATAACGCAACCAGTCAAGTGCAGCCTTAATGCCAAGAGCAACTACTGTCACCGCACCTATGGAATTCAGGTCTTTGGGTTAAGACAATAGTGAGCTGTGGAGCTGAGTGCTCCTGGTAAAACCTGCACAATGGTCAGGAACAAATAAGGATTAGAATATTCCCCCTCAAATTCAACATTATTTTGAAAATGGAATTGTCTATCAATCTTGATTATTTCAAACAACAAAACAATGATAATAATATTTTCCAATCCTAAACCATAATTTGTAGTACTGTTAACAGAGCTCAAACACTATCTAACCACAAGTTAACACAATTAGATCAAACAAAAGCAAAATACTGCAGATGCTGGAAATCTGATATAAAGTCAGAAAATTCTGGAAATATTCAACGTCAGGCAGCTTCTGTGGAGAGAGAAACTGAATTAAGTTGCCGGCAAGTCTGCAGGGCACTGCTGAGTAGTGGGACCATGTTCCAGAGCTCTTTGCCTGTGCACTGCAGCAAGGATGGCAGGAATGCGCTGGAGGTCAGGTGCATGAGCAGTTGAGGGGCCAGATACATTCCACCTGGCACAGCAAGAATGCCCCACTCATTCAAACCTCTATCTTAAAAGTAAATTTTTTGTTTTCTTTATTTCAATGTATATTTATGCTTTTAGTTAATTAATACCAGATTCATATGTTTTTGAATAAACTTATCGTTTTTGAATAAACTTATCATTTTTAAATGACTTACTTTTTAAAATGATTTCATACCTTGTTTGTTATTTATCATGTTCAAATTTTTCTAACCCTTTCTGATCCGAGTGATCTGTGAAGAGCGCTTTATTTTCCATGGCCCACATCCCACAGCTGCTCACAGCAGGGCCTTAGCTTTGGTTCAGCTGTGGGGCTGGTGAGGCAGCATCTGTGACAGTTTGGGATCGGCACAGTCTGGCCCATTATATCAGGTCAATGGCCTTTCATGAAGGATTGTCATCAACCTGAACTCTTAAATCTTTTTCTCTCTCCATCATTGAATTAAAGTTGTACAGATTAACTTCAAGGGCAGAAGAATGAATATTGACCATAAATTATTCTTCATAGGTCCAGTGTTATAAAAGGACATTTCTGCAAATGCTAGAAATCTGAAATAAGAACATACAGTGCTGGAAGTAATCTGTAGGATTGGGAAAAGTCTGAGTTGTGTTGGGGTTTAAGTAAATGCAGAGGCAGGCGGGGGGGGGGGAGGAAATCAAAGGTGACGTGGTGGAAGGCAAGAGGTATTAAATGACAAAAGGGGTGATGGTGCACAGCAAAGCGATGGTTCATCTGGACAGGGAATGGGAACAGCAGAAGCACTACCAAAAGCTGTTCCCTGAAAGATGCAGTGTGTATGAATTGAAATTGTTGAACTCAATATTGATCCCAAAAGGTGTAACATGCCTACCTGAGAGATGATGTACTGCTCCTTGAGCTCACAACAGTGCAGGAGACTGAAGATGATGAGGTGAATGGTGGTTAATATCATTTAAATTACAACTAATTTCCCACCTGCAGATCAAACTTTACTGCAGAGCAGAGGAGGTTCCATGAACACCATTGGTTGATGTCACATTAATTGCTGCATTTCCCTAACCACTGGAAACGAACACACAAAAATACTGTCATTGTGTAATGATTCCATGAATTGGGGTTGTCAAATCTCATTTTCAGTTTATTTTGTAGGGCACTAATTAGCACTAGATTGGTAACCATAATCAGCACAACCACAGGATGGCTGCTATGGGACATGGGAATGTGGGGGGGATGGAGCATTATTCTAGAGCAACACACAAAATGCTGGAGGAACTCAGCGCGTCAGGCAGCATCTATTGGAAGGAAATGGATAGTCAATGTTTTGGGTCGAGACCCTTCGACAGGACATTATTTCTAGATTATTCCAGGAGATTATAGCATTATTCTAGGTTGCTTAAGCTCTTTCTGACATAATTCACAAAGCAAAAATATATCGATGCTGGAAATCTGAAATAAAAACGCAAAATGTTAGAGATTCTCAGTGGATTATGCAGAATCTATGGAAAGAGAAACAGAATTAACATTTAAGATCAATGATCATTCATCAGAAACAAAAATCAGAAATATTTCAGATCAATGAAAGATTATTTTCCATTTTTATTCCTGATATATTCACCCATTCAATGCAAGTTGTGCCTTTGTCTGTGTTGGACAATGTATAGGGTGTTTTTACTGTGCTGAATCTGAGCTGGGAGCGCTAGGTGTTGACACAGGTAACCCAAGATGGAATATTTTGTTGTCTTTACTGCTTTTCTTCACCTTAATGGGCTTATTCTCTTTGTAAAGCTAAAATGGTGGTTATAGAAATGGATCATGCAATTCCTGTCAAAATGCATCATATCATTTACACTTGATATTATGATGTGAAAAGGACACAAGGTTGTTCTATATTCTTGTGATAGTCTGTACCTTTTGAAAGTTTGCACCATAAGATTGCAGTGACTTTGCAATGAGCCTGTGTGATTGACCCTTATGTATATCCATTTCAATCTAGAGAGACACATTCATAAAGTATTGATCTGACATCCACAATAGCTATACCCCTCCTCTTGTCTCACAGCCTCTGACCTTGGGTAGGATTTGCACCACAATATTTTCTGCAGGGTCCAACTGAGGGCAAGCAAACAAAATATTCTCAGATGTCAGGAAGGTGCAGGTGGAGAGATTAAGAGATAAGATTTTTTTAAGATATCTTTATTGATCACATGTACATCGAAACACACAGTGAAATGCATCTTTTTGCGTAGTATTCTGGGGGCAGCCTGCAAGTGTCGCCACTCTTCCGGTGCCAACGTAGCATGCCCACAACTTCCTAAGCCATACGTCTTTGGAATGTGGGAGGAAACCAGAGCACCCGGAGGAAACCCATGCAGTCACAGGGAGAACGTACAAACTCCTTGCAGACAGCGGCCAGAATTGAACCTGGGTTGCTGGCGCTGTAAAGCATTACACTAACCACCACACTATGTGGCTGTGATGTGCTCACTGCTTAAAACTAAGGAGTTGCCCTATTTAAGACAGAGATGAGGTAAAAGTTCTTCTTTTAGAGGGCCATAAATCCTTGGAACTCTCCTCCTCAAAGGGCAGTGGATGCGGAGTCTTTGAATAATTTTAAGGCAGAAGTAGATATATTTGTGATCAGCAAGGGGTTAAAGGTTGCTGAGGGTAGATGGGAACGAGGGTTGAGGTTATAGTTAGATTGACCATGATCTTATTAAATGGTTGTGCAGACTTGAGGGGCAGGGTGCTCCTACTTTATACACTTGTATGAATCACTGTCTGTGGCTGCAATGGGAAAGGGCAGGTTGGTTAATATAAGCAAAATCTTTTCCTTTTTTTTGCTCTCGTCATATTTTATCAAGGGTGTAGCCACACAGTGAAGATCAAGAGGGGTTCTGTGCAGTTAGCAGAAGTAGTTTCTTTCAGAGAAGATGAGAGAGAGAATATTACAAGCTGGTGGGGGTTGGGGAGGTGGTAGGCAGCAGAAGGATGTTATTAAAGCAAATGCTGACCAAGTGGCTCAGGAACAAAGTTAAGCTTTGCTTTCTTTCTGAAGGTGAAAAAGGATGAAATTTCGTGGCATGCACTCATTCAGGCATGAGTCCTGATGAAAGGTCTTGGCCCAAAACATCAGCTGTTCATTTCCCTCCATAGATGCTGCCTAACCGGCTGAGTTCCTCCAGCATTTTTTGTGTGTTGCTCCAGATTTCCAGTATCTGTGGTCTTTCTTGTTTCTGAAATTTTGTGGGTGGGTTCTAGTGTAAAGGGGGGGAATTCACTGATCAGAGTACAAACAAGTGAAGATAGGGCATTTTAGAAAGACACCTTCTACCTGATTCATTGTATTCCTGACAGATATATCACTTCATTAAATCATCTACTACTTGAAGTAGCACATCTATAATCTTTTAATTCTTTGTCATCTTTTGAAAGATATTTTTGGTGGGTTTCGCTCAGTTTAAAAGGATCAACTTTCAGCACAGCATAGTCTTATGTCTTTTTTCCTTCAGTTTAAAGCTCGAGATCAGCCACTTAGGAATTGAACCAAACCCGACCAACCTTCACCTCAGACCTTCTATTGGCTGGGATTTGCTGTCACTTCCTTGCTGAGGTCTATTTTGGGATTATTTCTGTTTAACTCTCCACATTCTTGTGGAATTAAAAGTTGTGGCATTTGTAAAAGGCTGTTGTGCCAAGTATGTGGATTTCAATGCCTCTCCTGAGGTGAAGGGCAGATGGCAAGGTCAATATTTATTGTCCTTTGCTAGCTGCCCTTGAGAAATGTGCCACCTCCTTCAATTGCTGCCGTCTACACGGTGAAGTAGCTCCTAAAGTGTCTGGTGGTTTTGATATAACTGACTGACTTTCTATTCTATTTCAGAGGGCAATCAGGTGTCAGGCACATCAGTGTGGGATAAAAAGAGAGAGTTCTGGGAATACTTGGCAGGTTAGGCAGCATCTATGGAGAGAGAAGCTGAGTTAATTCTTTTTCTCTCCCTGCAGACACTGCCTGACTGCTGAGCATCTCCATCACTTTGTGTTTCTATTTCAGATTTCCAGCATTTACTGAAAGATTTTTACAACAATCCCATTCTTTTATGATATCTCTTCTTATTCTAGCTTTTAAAAACAATTTAATTAACAATTTAGGATTTGATCTCATGTCTCAGGGTCATTAGACCAGGTCCATGGATATCTAATCCAGTAACATAACCCTCTTGTTAGTCCATCTCAGATGTTGGTTTCCACCAATGACAGAACGATCTTGTTTTTCTTCTTTTTTCACTCATCCAGAAGCAACATTTTCCAATGTGAATTTAAAATCTCACAACTATAGTAGAAATATTCCGAATGGTGGAACATCGTCATCCAAACTGGAATAATCTGAGTCTGTCATTATATAATAAGGGCAGAAAATTTTATCTGATCCAGCCATTACCCATGAATGCCACCCAATATAATAGAAAGGTACCCATTCAAGTAAAAGACTAATTCATCACCCAGTCTGGCACATTCATAACACTGGTCTGTTTGTGGACTTGCATAACAGAAATGAGAAAAGATATTGACTCAGAAAATCAAGACGTAGAATTAATCTGGGTGAGGCTCAGATACTGGGGCAGAAAACATTGACAGGAGTTACTTACCCATGTATAGGTCATCAAACCATAGTGATGAAGATGGTATCAAACAGGAAATTAACACAGCATGTGTTACAAAATATTACAGTAAATGTGGGTGACTTTAATCTACATATGAAATGGTCGAACCAACTTAGCCATAATGTGGAGGATGAATTTGTGGAACTTGTACAGGATGCTTTTCAAGACCAGGACATTGAGGAACAGGCTGTCCAAGACTGGGTACTGTACAAGATGCAGTTAATCAATAATCTTGTTGTGTGAGATTCTATGGGGATGGATAACCCTAACATGATGGAAGTCTTCATTAAGAGGGAAAACGAAATAATTCAATGAAAAACTGAAGTCCTAAATCTAAACAAAAGGATATATGAGGAGTGACTTGGCTATTATAGATTGGGAAACTTCATTGACAGGCAAAGTTGTGGAATGGCTAATGTTGAAGGAATGAACACAGGAACAGCAGAAGTTATATGCTACTTTCTGGTGCAAAAACACAAAAGGAAAAGTGACCCAACCATGGCTAACAAAAGAAGTTAAGGATACTTTTCGAAAAAAGAGGAGTTATATAAGTTGCCAGAAAAAGAAGCAAACCTGAGGACTGAGAGCAATTTAGAATTTAGCAGAAATAGAGATTCTTTAAGAAAGCAAAAATGAAGTATGAGAGTAAACATGCAAGGTCTATAAAAGCTACAGGTATGCAAAAAGGAAAAAAAAAATCAGTGAATGCAAATGTAGGTCCCTTACAGTCAGAAATGGGAGAATTTATGAAGGGGAAACAAATAAAAGGCAGAGTATTTAAAAAAATGCTTTGGTTCTACCTTCATGGAAGAGGACACCAATAACTTCCCATTAATGCTAGGGAACCAAGGCTCTAATGGAAAGAAGGAATGAAAGGGAATTAGTATTTGTAAAAAATATTGGGCTGGAGAAATTATTGGAATTGAAAACTAATAAATCCACGAGGCCAGATATGTACCTCCTGGAATACTAAAAGAAGTAGCCATTGAAATATTGGTCAAATTGATTATCATTGTCTAAAACTCTATAGATTATGGAATGGCTCCTACAGCTTGGGAGGGTGGCAAATTTGACCCCATTATTTCAAAAGGGAGAAAGGGAGAACCTAACATCAGTGGTTGAAACAAAGAATGTGATAACAGGACACTTAGAAAATTGTAATATGATTAGTCAAAGCCAACATGGATTTGTGAATGGGAAATTATGTTTGATAAAACTGCTGGAGTTTTTTTGAGAATAGAACAAATAGAATAGATAAAAGATAACAAATGAATGTGGTGTATTTAGATTTTCTGAATGCCTTTGATAAAGTAAAATATAAGAGGTTAGTGTGCAAAATTTCAACACATGGGAATAGGGGTAATATACTGGCATGGATTGAAAATTCATCAACAGACAGAAGAGAATAGGAATAAGTAGATCTTTATCAGAGTGGTAGGCAGTGACTAGTGTGCTACTGCAGGGATCAGTGCTTGGGCCCCAGCTATTCACAATATGTATTAATGAGGCGGATAATGGAACCAAATGTAATACTTATAGGTTTGCCAATGGCATGAAAATTGGTGGCATTGTGAGTTGTGAAGGGAATGCAAGGAGGCTTCAAGGCAATTTGGACAAGTTGAGAGTGAGTGGGTAAATGCATGGCAGATGTGATATAGTGTGGATAAAAGTGGTTACTTTTCTACACAAAACAGAAAGGCAGAGTAATATTTAAATAGAGATGGATTTGAAAATGTGAATATACAAAGGGATTTGGGTGTCCTTGTACATCAGTCACTGAAAGCAAACATGCAGGTGCAGCAAGCAGTTAAGAATGCAAATGGTATTTTGGTTTTCATTAGAAGCAAGGATATAATATTACAGTTAAGCAAGGGTTTAAAGGGACCACACCTGGAGTGTTGGAGGCAATTTTGACCTCCTTACCTAGGAAAGGATGCAGTGTCTTAGGTAAGGAGATCTCACTGAAACATACAGAGTTTTGCCAAGGCTTGACAGACTAGATGTTGGCAAGTTATTTTCTGGGATGTCTAGAACCAGGGGCCACGGACTCAGGATATGGGGTAAGGCAAGTGGAACTGAGATAAGGAGAAATTTCTTCACTTAGAGGGTGGTGAACCTATGGAATTCTCTACTGCATAAGGCTATGAAGGCCATGTCATTGAATATATTTAGGAAGGTGATAGATAAATTTATAGACACAAAAGCCATTGAGGAATATGGAGAGTGTGTTGGAATATGGTATTGAAATAGTAGATTAGCTATGAATGCATTGACCAGTGAAGGAGGTTCAAAGGGCTAAATGCCCCTCTCCTGCTCATAGTTTTCTATGTTTCTAATACCTGTTTACACAGAGCAACATTTCCAATTTTGTGTATAATTCAGCTCAATACTTTACTAATTTTATAAGGACAAATGCACAAATACTTTCCACATCATTTGACCCACATGTTAAACAAAATCAGCATCTGTTTACATGTGGAGTTTATGCGCGGTGGTCATTAGCACAGCCCCCCACAGTTACTGTTCCGCACTTTGACGTTTGGGAAAAATCCTCTCCAGACTTTTCTGCACTCTCTGTTTCCCAACTGAACTGAATTAACTTCAATTTATTTGGAGTTCAGAATACATTGGACAACATTACATAATAGAAATATCTCTAAGGGATTCCAAAGCAGAGTATGCTATTAGAAATGAAATTGGTTAAAGAGTAGGAAGTAGAGAGGGGAATTCTGAGGGGTCTTGGCAGGGTGAATGTGCAGAGGATTTAATTTTGTGGGAGAATCTAAAACTAGGGGTCAATTTAATTTTTTTTCTCTCAGATGGTTTTGAGTCTTTGGAATTCTCTTACTCATAAGGCAGTAAAAGCAGAGTCTTTAAATATTTTAAAGCAGAGGTAGATCCTTGATAAGTAAGGGGGTGAAGTGTTATTGAAGGATAGGCTGGACTGCAGAGTTGAGATTACAGTCATTTAAGCCTTATTGAATGATGGAACAGGCTCAGGAGGCTGAGTGTCCTACTCCTGCACCTAATTTGTATGTTTGCATGCATTGCAGTGAGAAACTGCATGGAGGGATTGGAATGCCATTGTATCCAATCTGTGGGTACCAGTTACTCTCATGTATATGCATCCAAGGTTTTGAAATCTGCACATGGCTCTGGAATAGACAGGACAATGCAAATGGGGAATCCAGCTGAAGGCTGGAAGAAAGTTTGAGTCATTTGTTCAAGTGGGTAAGAAAGGTAATCCCAGCAACTGCAGAGTACTGAACACTGTGGAGGATAATGTGTGGCACAAGGAATGCAATGGAATGAGCAAAGCAAGACCCAGATGCGAAGTAATGGTAGACTCTCATGACATATGTCTAGACAATGCAGCAAGATAATTAAAATGCTGAAATATATTGACAGCATAATGGAATGAAATCCACTGAGATTATGCAGAGGCTGTATAAACATCAATGGGTCAGGTAGATGGAGATGGAGCCATAGAGTAATGATTTTAATTTTTGAAATAACTTAGTTTCTATAACCTGGAGAGAAAACTGGTTAAAGTGGGGCTTCTTATAAAAGATCAGCCAGCACTTACTTGAGGTTGCCTTAAGGATGAACCAGTAAAAGTAAATAATCAAACAGCAACAAGAATTTCTACATCCAAAAGAGGTAGATCTACGAAATCATCGATCCGTGAGATGACAGTGATGCTAGCATCAGGAGGACATTACATACATTGAAGGCTCAGGTAGAGAACTGAGGTCTAGGAGAAGATTAATTGTGGGCCAAAAGGACTTTTCTTGAATTCACTTAAACGTTCTGCGCCTTCAAATCCATTTGTACTTTCCAGAGTTTATGATAATTAACCCATTACACTTGCAATTCCAAATTGCTGCTGCAGTTTCCTGTCAGAGCCATTTAGGATCATAACTCTTTTTGGCCAATTTGTGTGATAACAAGTAGGGAGCCATTGATTTGACAGGATTATTTATAATTTGTGGTCGTATCCTTGAAGAAGATAGTCCTCGTTATTGGCAATAACTGTAAACCACAAATCCCGGTGAAAGGATATAACCAAGATTTTTGATGCTCTACTATTGTAGCTGTCCACACTTTGGAATTTCTTACTGGCTTCTGATCTATCCAGCAGCACGGTTGCCATTGTTCATTTTGGCACCTGTTACAGGCAAGCTGGTTGCAATTAGAAGTGGTACTGAGGTCTCAGTTGGAAAGTGGGCATCAGGTGAGTTCAATATGATGTCTTCCATGGTCAGATAACCAATAACCACTTGGTGTCCAGGCTCACTAACCATAAAATGTCTGGATGAGTGAACCTCACCTTGGAAGGAGGCATTTTTCCATTTATGATAGGATATGGTTGCTGGCAAGGCCACCATCATTTCCCCTCATCTAATTGCTATGGTGAGCCACTGCTCGAACTGCTGCAGTTCATGTGGTGAATGTCCCCCACAGTGCTGTTGGGTAGGAAGTTCAGGATGTTGACCATGGAGGGATGTTATATTTTTCCAAGTCAGGATGGTTTGTGATTTGGTGATGGACTTGCAGATGGTGGAAATGGTGCAGATGGCATTCTCTTTTAGAAAGAGAATGCAAAGAGAAAGCTTGAGATGAGGAATATTTTTTCCTTAGGTTAAACCTGACAGTAGTAGATGACATGACATATCTTTGTACATGAATGAACCTTGGATCTTTCATAAACTACATTACATATGCAGAACAGATTCTGCAAGAATGACTCTCTAAAGGGTTACAGCTGTGCTGAGGCGGCAGTTCTGAGCTGGCTTGGTTCCGGACCATGGACAGCAGCTTTTCTTTTCAATAAACATCCTGTTACTATTGATCTAATGTGTAAAAGGAGACAGATGGAACTTATTAGAAGAGGAGGCCCAGCAGAAAGATGAAAGAGCATGGCCTTTCAGCTGACGTCTAAATCCAGAGCTATATTTTCATCTGATTTTAGCAATGAGACAAATTTAAACTCAGATAATGTGGATGCATTTAGTTTCTCCTTGTCCTTTGTAATATGAGATTTGATCAGTGGGCTGTCCAGGAGATAACTGGACTCTCACGTTGGTGTAATGTGTGCTCTGTGATCATTGATACAATATGCTGGCATGCAATCTCCTTCTGGGAGGAAGACAAAAGGTAACTTGAGCTCAGGATGCAGCTACAATCTAAGGACAGGATGCTGATAATTGAGTGGAATCATGTTGCAGTTTAATGACTGAATGATCTGCCAGTTCTAAAGTTGCAATGTGGTCAAGGATGAAGCCGTTTTATATAGAAAAAAAAGTCTAAATTTATATTTCCCTCCTCCTTTCTATATAATTTCTCAGCAATGGGAATTAACCTTCCTGGAGACTATCCAGGACTACTGCCAATTCTGCTTGTAGCAGGCTGACAGAAGTTGCAAGTGCACAAGGAGCAGCAAGAACTGGCTGTCAATTTCTTTGATCCAGCTCAGAAGTTTTGAGGCTCGGACACTGGGGCATTACTGGCCAATTCCCGGATATGGAGATGGGATCCTTTCCAATCCAGTCGTGAAGCTCTGCCTGGACATGAGAGCAGCATATGCTTTCCACCCGGACATACGGATGCTACCCAAGCACAAGGCATCACAAAGCCCCTGGATCTCAGCACTGTAACAATCCCAGTGTATGTTGCCCATACCCAGTACTCCTTTTTCAGCTGACTCAGGCAGTGGGATAAGTAAACTTTGCTGGAGATCACTCCATGGTTAGTTACAGCTTCAGGTGCCCTTCTAAAAGTTTGCCTTTCCATTCTGTGTGTGGCTGGGGTTCTGGTTTCAAGAGTGGAACTTGTAAAACAGACACAAGTTCGAAGTTGGAAGAAAATAATTACCTCTTCAGCCCAATATCTGCCATCTTTTTCTTAAGATGCTGAAACGTGTATGGCTCATCAACACAAAAAGGGGCAACGGGCAGCAATCAAGAGGACCAAGCAAGTTCAATTCCCACCCCACAGCTACTGAAGGACACTGAGGCTGGCTGCAGTTTCCTTAATGCTGTTCCAGGGATTGAACCTGGGATCCACCAGCACCATATGATTGAATATCACATGTACTTTACACTTATTCTCTGAATTATTGGGGTAAGTAAAGACTTAATGGCAGGTTTATCTTCTGTAGACTGAACACTGTACTTCAACATCATCTTGTATGATGGGAAGGTGGAGAGAATGGGTTTTAGTGGAGGAATGGAACTGCTTTGTGAGCAGCATTGACTTGATATGTCGCAAGAAAATATCGATAAAAGGGCTAAAAATTTCATTGGAAACACCTGGTTAAACTCTGTGCCTGGCATCTGCTGGGTACACCTAGTCCATGAGAACCAGGAGTTCTACCTAACAAGCATCAAGCAGTCTGATACCTGACCAGAAAGGTTTGTTCTCATAGTTTATTTTATGTTTTACATAAAAATATTGTTTAGAACACACCAATTGGTTCTCCATTTCTGATATTTCTTTTAATCTACAAGCCTCGCATCCATGGTAACCGTCCATGAGGGCATTTACCTGTCATTTTCATTTCCACTTTGAACCTCCATGTTCACAGCCTCCCAAACTGCTCCAACAATCCCCAACATAGGCTCAACGAACACCAGGGTGTAATATTGAATTTAACAATTTCAGGTAACCACCTCTTCACATCTCCCCACGAATGTAGATGTACCTTTCAAATTCAATTCCTTACCTTTCACATTCAATTCCTTTCCTTTTATGTCTTTTTTCTCTCTAACTGTCTGTTTTTAAATTAATTGTAGCTTTGACAACTTTACCTGCACCCTATCGTAGACATTCCCTCTGTTCTCTCCACCCTCCCCCTGTCTGCAACTCAAAACACTGTTGTTTTCTCCCTTTTCCAATTCTGATAAAGGGTCTTTAACCTGAGACATCAACTCTGTACCTCTTCCCACAGTGCTGCTTCACTGCAGCATGTTTCTGTTTTGGTTCAGATTTCCACAACGTGCAGTTTGCTTCATCTACAAGGCTAACCTTGTTCTGTTTGGAAACATCTCCCAGCGATCTTCAGAGATTCCCATTTATTTTGGATCATTTTGCCTCCCCCCTCCATGTCTGTGTTGGTTCCTTAGTACTTTTTACTGGGCTTTCTAGCTCTGTGGCTGTCTCTGTGCTCAAGGAACTCCTGAGGCAGACAACAATTATATAAATAATTTAACAAAATGATGAAAAATTTAACTGCTCGGGAAGTGCAAGGGAAAGTTAAGATGGGCAAAATTCCAAGCTGTTTCACGTTGAGATGGATTGGGAGCTGTAGTGGAGTAAAACAGTGATTGCTTTGACCTTCATTCAGTGAGGTCAGTATCTCAGTGCTAGCTGGCTCTGGATGCTTCAAATTGAAAATTGCATAACCTAATCCCTCCATTGCACAGTTCTTGCACTCCTACCTTCCATTTCTCAACCAACAGTCAATTCCATTTTAATCTGCTTGAACTGTTCATAAGTAGAAATTCCAAATTCAGGCCAGCCACTATAAAATGTTACTCTGCTTTAATTTTTAAATTCTTTATGAGAGATCAGTAAAGCGCTTTCTTTGAATTAATTCATTATTTTGTGATTTGGATGTCGTCAAGGCCAGCATTTATTGCCTGTCCCTAATGCCCCTTGAGAAGTTGGTGGTGCGATACCTTCTTGAGCTATGGATGACCTTCTGCTGAAGATGCGCCCACAGTGGTGTTGGGTAGAGGGTTAAGGCCACAGAGTCATGCAGCACAGAAATGAGCCATTCAGCCCACTACATTGATACCGATCTTGTTGCTCATCATCACTAATCTCATTTGCCTGCATTAGGAAGAAATGTCTAAATGCCTTTTAAACATAATAATTGTATCTGATTTCACCATTTCCCCTGGGAGCACGTTCCAGATATCAAACATTCTCTGAGTAAAAAACTTACCCCTCAGATATCCAGATCCTGGAATTCCAGGATTTAGACCCAGTGGTGATGAAGGAACTGTGACAGATTTTCAAGTCCAGATGGTATGCAGTCTGGCTTGATTTGTTGCCTAGGTCAAGTGGCCTGGTCAGTGGCTTATTAGGCCATTTCAGAAGGCAATTGAGAGAAAATCACATTGCTTCATGTCTTACAGATGAATGGGCTACATAAACCAAACCTCTTTTTCCCTGAATATAGGATAGTAAGGGTTGGTTTAATTCATGATTAAATGAGTTGTTAGGTTGATAGGTACTGTTTCTTATGTTGTGAAAGTCCCGAATATGTAGCCATAGCTCTAAAAGTAGGTTTCTCAGGGGAAGCACTTCTTCATGCCAAAAGGCTGATGCAAATAGAAATCCAGAATTTTCTTCCACTAAGGTTGCTAGTCAGTTGAATATTTCAAAACCAAGATCCATTAGTCTTTGATTATGAAGAGAAATTGAACGCGGGGAGTAGGTGGGGTTGGGATACAGATCAGCCAGTGTTTAATTGAATAGCAGTACAGGGCCCACTCCGGGCTGGCCTACTCCTGCTCCTGGTCCTGGTCCTCTCCTTCATCAACATCTATTAAAGTACTACATAACTTCCTCTGATTTAGTGACAAAAACACATAATTTCTTAATATCTTTGTGCCAGAGTAGTACTGCAACAGCCCTACAAGCTGTCCATGTAAACAACAGAGCCAAAATTGTATGAAGTGCCATTGACCCATGATCTTGTACAAGGTCATTGTTACTTACTTGCACTTTCATGTCCTGGATACAAAACCAAGGGTTCTATTTGCCTTTTTCCATTTAATCATCTTCTCACACAATGAAGTCTCTTTGTTCTTCTCCAGTTTAAAATCTTGTCATTCAAGGTATATCTTTTCTCTATATAATTCTTCCTATTTTTCTACACTGCACTGCATTTGCCACCTCTCTGCCCATCTTGCACTTTTAGTTTTGTCCTCCTCTGGTATTTCACAATTTGCAACACTCCCACTTTGGACTTATCAGAAAGTTTTGATATTCCTAAATGCAAATTGGTTATATCTGTGGAAGACAGAACACTATTAACCATCAGTCTGAAGAACTTTAATTCACTGTATTTGCTTTCTATTTTCTAGCTGTGCCATTATTTTTGTCATATGGCTGATTTTATTCTTCCTGTTGTGCCCTTCTTCAATTCAAATTGAATGGTAGTAGAACAAAATCATTTACTGACTTAACAGCCAAGACCTGCCTCCTCATTATCCCCCTGTTATCCCCTGCCCCATTGTGATTTTTTCATTTGGCCTCAGTTTAGAGGGCCACAACTCCCTCTGGAAAACAGTAATGGTCCCATGATGAGGATCAATTTCACATGAGCCAGCACTGCCAAGGCAAAACTGTAAATCTGCCCACAAAATGGCAAAGGTCCACCATGGAAAATAATATTACTTCTTAATCCGCAACAGGCCCAATTGGCCAAGTGATCTCTTTCTTGCTGCATTGTTCCATGATTAACACAAATTTGGGAAAAAGCTCAAAGTTAGCCTTCCTTGACATGTTCAGAAGTTTTGAGCTTAAATATTCCTCAACCTGAACATCTTTTTCCCAAAAATTCATTACATTTCTCTCTCACACATACTTTTTTTCATTTCCCAGTAGTCCAGCACTATTATAATCAGCATCTTTCTATTATTGAGCCTATATAGGCTTTTCATTAGCCATCATGATATTTGCTTATTTTTTATCTTATATTCTGTTTTATATCTTTGTTAGTACTATATTTTTTCGTGATATCCATTATTAGATTTGCTTAGCTCTGAATGCCTCTTTCAAAACTGGTAGAATATGCATGATCTGTACCTTTCAATACCCTATGTAAATATATTTCCAGATTTCCCTGCATGTTAGTTGCCTACTCTAGTTCATAATCCAGATGAGTTTGGATCATTCTTCTTTTCCCCAAGAGGCAACATATTGACTGAGAGAGAAATCCTTCTATCTCTGCATAAAAAACATACTCCCATCTCTTGCCAGAAATATTCTCCCTTCTATTTTTGGAGAACTAAAGTCTCCTAGAGATTTAATTGTATGCTCTAATGCACACATGTCAAACAAATCCATAAATTGTTTTGAAACTGGCAGAAAGTGGAAAGTCGTGTCTCACATTGATCATTCTGGGACCTTTATTGTTTCTCATAGTGATTTGGTCTTTAAGACTGGAAATATGGCATTGAAATTTAAAGATTATAACCAAATTGGGAGCTGTAACTAATAATGTGGACGATATTACTGCTGTTCAAAAATATTGGAAAGCATAACATGGCATATGAAATTAGATCAGCAAAAAAAAAACAAGGTGGTTCATTATGGCAAAGGAATACACTTAGACCTTGGGTATTATAAAGCCAGTAGGGTGGGGCAGAAAAAAGATCTTGGATTTATAGGTACACAATTTGCTAGAATTTGAAACATGAGAACATAAACAACACAAAATACTTGAGTGGGGAGAAGACCATTAAAGTAATGGGTGGGAAATTCAAGGGAGATATCAGAGGGAGGTTTTTCACCCAGAGACTGGTTGGTGCATGGTATGCGCTGCCTGGGGTAGTGGTGGAGGCAGATATATTGGTCAGGTTCAAGAGATTGTTAGATAAGCATATGGAGGAATTTAAAATAGGGGGATATGCGGGAGGAAGGGGTTAGATAGTCTTAGGCGTGGTTTAAAGGTTGGCATAACATGGTGGGCTGAAGGGCCTGTATTGTGCTGTATTGTTCTATGGTTCTATGGTAAGATGTGTAAAGCCAGTCCTGGCTGAATGGACAGATCCTGGGCTGCAGTTTCAATGTAAATTACATCCTTAATTTCTGTTTTGGAAGATGAATGGGGATCAGGCAGGAAAATGGACTTGAGGCCAAAGATTGGCCATGGTCCTGTGGAATGATACAGCAGACTTGGGGGCTGTAAGGCCTCTCCAGCTCCTAGCTTTTGTCCTTGTGTACCAGAGTCAATAATATGCTCAACAAAATGTGACTAATTCATTGCTATTCCTTATCTTAATCCAAAGGATATAATTTGAACTCACCTCTTTGTGTTGACTCTTCAATATTGAATTTTAACACATCCACCCTCTCCAACTTCTTCCTTCTCAACACTTGGTGGAAATTTTACATATAAATTTAATTAATTTTAGGCCCCAATCTCCCCATAGTCATATTTCAGCTATTTCTTTGTTTATATTTTTATTGGAAAAGCATTGTTCAAACCCAAAATTTTGGTCTTGGAGAAATGCTCCAACATAGAGTCTTTCCATCACCTAACCCTGATGAACTAATCTTCTTCACAGTTCCACACAATATTTTAGTGAACCACAAGAAACCAGTATGTTCGTTTTATCAATTGGCAGATGACAGAAGATCTGATGCAGTCAGCACACTTGGCTGCTCCAGTACCTAAATGGTGTAATATTACTGACTTCACATATGTCATTGTAGAAATTCTCGTCGTACATCATTTACAATTTATTAGAAAACATCACTCTGAAGTTGTTGGCTGATTATCCTGCTCTTTTCACCCAAAGTTAAAAATAGAGTAAAACCCTCCTTTGTTCCCCTTTATAGTGGTAATCTTCCTTTGACTCTGGCCTCCCTTTTTCTGCTTAATGGGTTGTTAACAAGCTGGAAACAAAATGATGTCCTATCATGTGAACTGCTGGGATCACTACATTCTTGATGCAAATCACACTTTGTAAAAATTTAACCGTTATTTAAAGAAAACTTACTGTCATGAAGTCAATAAAATGGAAAATGATATCTCAGGGTATGTTGAGTGCATAAGAGCTTCTTGGCAATGGCATTTTGCCATTGATAAAACAAAATTAACCTTGTTATATATTTAGCAACTTAACAGAGAAATGCATTTGTGTGCTTCAGGGAATGCCTGGCACTCCATCAATAAAATGTATTGTGGCTTATTCAGCAATAGAATACATATTTTATGGAGCTATCAGTGCCATAATTAGTTTCAGTAACCCAGAGCTGAGGCCAGTTTGGGGGCAGGGAGTTGGGCAAGGGAACAAACCTGTTGGAGCCCCTGTTCCTGATTCAATCTAGGGTGGTACATTGTTGCATTCTTGATGTGCAAAGGGTGCAGACTTTACTGTGATGTCCTTTTGTGGATGAAGGCTTGACTGAGACTCAGTGCTCATTTTCAGACATAAAGAATCCAGAGAAAAGAAAGCTGAGGAGTAGGCAAACAGAGGTCTTTCAAATTCTGGCAGATAGACTTATGGAAGGTGTAGGTTTTGGATTTACTTTGGTTTGTAGATGCTGTGGAAGTAAAGATAGGCCCACCATCTTTTAGGGTCACTACTTTGCTCGCTGTTGTTTAATCTTTTGCCCATGTTTATTTCACCTAAAAGTATTGACACCTTGTTGGGGTATAGATCCAGGAGAACCAATTGCCCTCTGAGATCTCCATGTACCATAGTGTTCATACTTGGAATGAAGCTCTGGGTAGGAGTTTCCTCAGAGCTGCTTCCCCACATAACTTCACAGTGAAATCCTGCTCACATGGCTCTACATTATTACACAGGATTTCCACTATGGCAGTTTGGACCAGCTCTGAGAATTATACAATCTTGTTGCACTTACTGTTTGTGGACTTTGCTATCAATGCCAGCATTTATTGTCCATCCATGATTGCTCCTGAACTGAGCAGTCAGTTAAGAGTCAACCATATTGGTGGGTCTATAATCACATATAGGTCAGTGGGTAAGTATGTCAGATTTTCTTCCCTGCAGGGCACGAGTGAATTAAGTGGAATTTTGCTGACATCAATTTTTTTAATGTTCCAGACATATTTCATAATTTGAATTTAGATTTCCTAGCATCCATTGTGGAACTTGAGCTCATGTTTCAGGATCAACGGTCCAGAGGTCTGACAACTAGTCCAGTAAGTTATCCATATGGCTACTGTACATCCAGCGTACCCACTCAATGAGTGTGGACATCAGAGTTGAGCCCAATCCTGTCCTTTTCTCACTGGATATCCATGTACTCAATCCAACATTAGTGTGGGAATCCTGGACAATTTGTCTCACCTTAATTCAGGCCACCGAGGACAATAAAAATATACCATAAATATGTCCCAGCTGAAAACTAACTCACACAATGAGGAGACAGCAGGGGAATAAGCTCACTAAATCATCTGGTTTTCTTCTTCAACAGAGCTCCAGGATGCTGGTTTGTTGACTGAAGTGTTTCTAATATGTTGGCGTATGTTTGGTGTAGTGGCACCCTCCTAAATCAGCCCCTTTAGCTATTCACTATTGCGAAGCAGGACAGTGAGTATGCTGGCCATTTGAGGGGTGGGACATGGAGATTTGCTCACTACATAGCAACCAGAGTGGCCAATCCTGGCTCAGTTCTTTTCCCTTCTCTTGTTCAGTCTTGCTAAGCTTGAGAGGAAGCAACTCAACATCAACAGGAAATCACAGAGTGGCAACACTTGTCTCCATACCACCACAGGCCACAGCATTCCTCCAGTATTCTGTGAGGCAGATAAGCAAGGGTGCAGGCGAGCCCAGTGCTGCTCTGCTGTGCCAGAGGTTACTTGTGGCTGTGCTGTCAGGCTTGCTGTCAGTGGGGACTTCCACACTTCACAACAGGTGGAGAAACTTTCAACAAAGGAACCTTGAATGTCAGCCCCAGCAGTGCAAATGTCTTTGGTGTGGGAGGTATTGCTCCAGCCCAAAGGTGAATGGAGCTGGCCATTTGAAAGCAAGCTCTGGCGTTTGCTTTTCCTTAAAAGTATGATTCATTGTTTTCCACATTCACTTATTCTTCTTAGAGACTTGCACGGGAATTTAAATATGGCTGCTTTTGGAAAGGAGCTCTGTGGACACTCTGTTGTAGGCGTATGTGCATCCTGAATGATTAATGGGGATAGGATGTGCTCCTACTGCACCTTCTGCAAGTTGGCTTCACACGTTGTTAGTATTCTCCAGGAGTTTATGTTTCCATACAGGGGAAGAGGACATGAAAAGTTAGATGGGAGAAATAATAATTTTTTTATTCAAAGTTTAAAACTTAAGCGAGAAGGTGATGGTGTGTAGAAAGCACAGACCTCTCAGAAGTGGGGTACAGGAAAAACAACGTTTGTGAACATGCATGACAGAGGAGCTGGCCAAAGTCAATCGGAAGGGGACCCCAGCAGGGATGACGGTAGAGCAGCGATGGCAGGAGTTTCTGGGAGTAATTCAGAAGACGCAGGATCAGTTCATCCCAATGAAGAAGAAGCATTCTAAAAGGAGGATGAGGCAACTGTAGCTGACAAGGGAAGTCAAAGACAGCATAAAAGCAAAAGAGAGGGCATACAACATTGCAAAAATTAGTGGGAAGCTGGAGGATTGGGAAGCTTTTAAAAACCAACAGAAGATAACTAAAAAAGCAATAAGGGAAGAAGAGATGAAATATGAAGGTAAGCTAGCCAATAATATAAAACAGGATACCAAAATTTTTTTTCAGATATATAAAGAGTAAAAGAGAGGCAAAAGTGGACATCGGACCGCTGGAAAATGACACTGGAGAGGTCGTAATGGGGAACAAAGAAATGGTGGATGAACTGGATAAATATTTAATGTCAGTCTTCACTGTGGAAGACACCAGCAACATGCCAGAAATTCAAGAGAGTCAGAGGGCAGAAGTGAGTGTAGTCACTATTACTAAGGAGAAGGTGCTTGGGAAGCTGAAAGGTCTTGAGGTGGATAAGTCACCTGGACTGGATGGACTACACCCCAGGGTTCTGAAAGATGTAGCTGAAGAGATTATGGAGGCATTAGTAGTGACCTTTCAAAAATCACCAGAGTCAGGAATGGTTCCAGAGGACTGGAAAATCACAAATGTCACTGCACTCTTTAAGAAGGGAGAGAGGCAAAAGATACGAAATTATAGGCCAGTTGACCTGACTTCAGTGGTTGATAAGATGTTAGAGTCCATTATTAAGGATGAGGTTTCGGGGTACTTGGAACCACATGATAAAATAGGCTGAAGTCAGCATGATTTCCTTAAGGGGAAATCTTGCCTGACAAATCGGTTTGAATTCTTTGAGGAAGTAACAGGCAGGATAGACAAAGGAGAGCTAGTTAATGTTGTTTACTTGGATTTTCAGAAGGCCTTTGACAAGGTGCTGCACATGAGGCTGCAAAACAGGATAGGACTCCATGGTTTAAAGGAAAGGTACCAGCATGGATAGAAGGTTGGCTGACTGGCAGAAGGCAAAGAGTGGGAATAAAGGGGGCCTTTTCTGGTTGGCTGCCGATGACTAGTGGTGTTCCGCAGGGGTCACCGTTGGGTCTGCTACTTTTCACAATAAATGATCTGGATGACGGAGTTGATGGTTTTGTGGCCAAGTTTGTGGATGATATGAAGATAGGTGGAGGGGCAAGTAGTGTTGAGGAAGCAGGGAGTCTGCAGAAGGACTTGGACAGGTTGGGAGAATGGGCAAAGAAGTGGCAGATGGAATACAGTATAGGGAAATGTATGGTCATGCACTTTGGTAGAAGAATAAATGCATAGACTATTTTCTAAACGGGGAGCGAATTCAGAAATCGGAGGAGCAAAGGGTCTTGGGAGTCCTAGTGCAGGATTCCCTAAAGGTTAATGCAGGTTGAGTCAGTCATAAGGAAGGCAAGTGTGACGTTAGCATTCATTTCGAGAGAACTAGAATATAAGACCAAGGATGTAATGCTGAGGCTTTATAAGGCGTTGGTCAGACCACATTTGGAGTATTGTGAGCAGTTTTGGGCCCCATATCTAAGGAAGGATGTGCTGGCATTGGAGATGGCCCAGAGGAGGTTTATGAGAATGATCCTGGGGATGAAAGGGTTAATGTATGAGGAGCATTTGATGGTTCTGGGCCTGTACTCACTGGAGGTTAGAAGGATGAGGGGGGATCTCATTGAAACCTAACGAATATTGAAAGGCCTGGATAGAGTGGATGTGGAGAGGATGTTTCCAGTAGTGGGAGAGTCTAGGACCAGAGGGCACAGCCTCAGAATAGAAGGACATCCCTTTAGAATAGAGATGAGGAGGAATTTCTTTAGCAGGATGCTGGTGGTGAATTTGTGGAATTCATTGCCACAGATGGCTGTGGAGGCCATGTCATTGGGTATATTTAAAGCAGAGGTTGATAGGTTCTTGATTAGTAAGGTGTCAAAGGTTACGGGGAGAAGGCAGGAGAATGGGGTTGAGAGGGAAATATAAATCAGCCATGATTGAATGGTGGTGCAGACTTGATGGGCCGAATGGCCTAATTCTGCCTCTATGTCTTATGGTCTAAAGTTTAATTTTTCACTGAATGGATTCCTTACTTGCCTGTGTGCTGCAAGTAATTAAAGATAATGAAGTAGCTTTAACATGAATGAAAACAGTGCCTTGCATTGTCTGAGGTTTCATCCTGTTCCACAGAACCCTTGTTGATACTGAAAAATGCAGTTGTATAATACAATATTCTTTACTAAATAATGTATCCCCATTGATTTGCTTTAGCATTCTGAAGGACGTCTGTGTTACTTGGTGTGGACACTCAGCTAATATTCTTGCTGCAGACTGATGGGCCTCAAAGGCCAAAGTCTTAATGCAATTCTCAAAAACATTGATCTCTGAGATCTAAGTTCAAAGTACGCACAGAGAGAAGAAATATCCTCTGTAACTAGAAGCAGTTCCAGTAACTGGGAACATCAGAATATTTTTGAGAGCCAGGATAATTAATACGACTCAGGAAAACTTTGCTGAAAGTTATTAGTTTTTGATTATGATTCCCATTTACACTTAATAAAAAAGCTTGCTTTGATTATTCTGAAAGAGTTCTGATGTTTGCAGAACTGGGTCAGCTCTTTCCTCAGAACTGTTTTCAGTATCCTGGTCATTCTCTCCACAATTCCTGACAATTGCAGACTGTGACGGACACGCTTTCTCCCTGCAATGCCTAACAACTTGAATGTGCCTTTGCTGATTGTATTAACTGACTGGGTCTGCTTGGGCCCTGACCACTTTTTTTCATGGTACTTCTCGTCAAAGTGTGCTGTTATGCCACATTTGAATATCTCTCTCTCTCTGTCTCTCTCTGTCTCTCTCTGTCTCTCTCTGTCTCTCTCTCATATATTATATAGTATACGTATATATGTATATCCGTCCATCTATCTACTGCCCCCCTTGCTGTCACTGTTAACCTCTACTTTATGAGAAAACAAACATGAATTAGGATTTCAAAATATCATGGCTAATTGGATTGTAACTCAACTCTGCATTCAAGTCACCTGTGGGTAACCTTAAACACCCCCCCTTGTTCATTAAGAATCTATCAACGTTTGCCTTAAAAATATTCAAAGACTGTTTCCATCGTCCTTTGAGAAGAGATTCTCAAAGACTCACAACCCTCTGAGAGAAAAAAATAATAATTATTAAAAAAAACATTCTTTTGTAATAGTGACACCTAATTTTATATTTTAGATTCTCCCACAAGAGGTAATGTCCCCTCCACATCCATCCTGTCACAACCACTCAGGATCTTATATGTTTCAATCATTGCATCTCACAGTTCTCAGCTCCAATGGATATAAGCCTAGCTTATCCAACCTTTCCTCATGAAACATCCCATCCATTCCTGTTATTGGTTTAGTAGCCTTCTAGGAACTGCTTCCTATATTATTGCCATCTTTTCTTAAATAAGGAAACCAATAGCAGTATTTCAGATTTCACCAATGCCCTATATAATGAAGCATAACCTTGTATTCAATTTCCTTGCAATAAACAATAACACTGTTAGCTGTCTGAATTACTAACTGTACCTTCATACAAGCCTCATACATGCTCTCAGACACCCAGGTCCTTCTGTATCTCAGAGCTCTCTAGTCTCTCACTATATAAATAATAGCCTTCTTCCTTATTTTCCTGCCGAAATGGGTAATTTTTTTCCCACATTATCTTCTATTGGCCAGATCTTCGTCCACTTAGTTAACATCTATATTCCTTTGTAACCTCCTTATGTCCTCATTACAACTTACCAATCTGCCTGTCGTTGTGTTATCAACAAAATAGCAAACACACCTTCAGTACCTTTATCCAAGTCATTTATTTAAATTATAAAATGTTGAGGCCCAGCACCGATCCCCGTGGAACACCTTTCATTCAAGAACAGGAAAAGATCTGTGTCTACTTCCTGCTTCTTGTTAGCTAGCCAGTCTCTTATCCACACCAATACTTCCTACACCATGTTGCAGTGCCTTAACTCTTAAAGTCCACTGGCTCCCCTTTATCCGTATCACATGTTACTTTTTCAAAAGAACTTCAATAAATTAGTCAAAAATGGATTTCCAGTCTCTGCTCCAACTGATTACTCTGAGTGAACTCTCCAAATAATTCCAGTCAATCTGTGCCCTCTCCAAGCCTCTCAAGTGTTGCAGAGGTCATACCACAAAACCTTCTCCTCTGTGCCCGCAACTTGCTTTCCAAAGCCTTTTTCTCTTTCACATTACATTGGTCTGCCTCCAGTTCTAAAGCCTTGATAATTTCTTTTAATTGTATTGTTAGAAACTGCATCCTTCTCACCCACCATCCCCCTGAGACTACCTATGGATCCAACAACCACCTTCAAAGCTTTATGCAGATCAAAGTTAGCATTTTGTTATGCACCAAGTGTGTCTCACCATTATGAGGTATCTTGGCTCCCTGCTAACACTTGAACCTATGACACAGTCCAACATCAGGACCTTGAGTCCTTAATCTAGGCTGACAGTACAATGCAGGGACTTCGCATTGTCAGAGGTATCCTTTGAATAATAAATTCAAGTCACAGTCTGTGCAGTGGATATAAAAAGTTACAGAATGGGGTTTCTGACCAACAATTATCCCTCAACTGATAGCATTAGGTTGTCATTTATCTTATTGCTGTATTTGGGACTTTGCTGCATTTTCTTACTACAGTGACCAACTTCGAAAGTACTTAATTGGCTATGAAATGCTTTGAGAAGGCCATGGGTCATAGAAGGCATCCCTTAATTAAATGTTCTTTCTTTCTCTTTTTACATAAAGTCAATTGTTATTCAAGGAAAGACTATGAAAAAAAATTGAATCTGAATTACACACGTACACAGCAGAGGTCCACAGGACTGCAATCCATGACATGTTAACTGCTGCTGATTGTTCAGTACATTTATTTAATGTATTTTAAAATCAATTTTGTGTAACTACTGATTAATAAAGGTAACTGCACTGAGAGAATGTAATCCCCAGTTCAATACAATCAGACCCTTAATTCTCTGTTTAATGCCATTGATCTGGAGTAGAATGGATGACCTCAATTTGAAGCAATCCAGAGGAGAATGAGGAAATAACTGCACAATGCCTTGCAAAGAGGCTTTAAAGAAATTGCTAACCTGTTAATGAAATTCTATGCATTGTACCTTTTGTCAATGGTAGGAAGGCAGTCTGTCGGGGGCAGGGCTGGGGTGATGGGTACATCATCAGAACAGACCGGCAGGCCTATTCGTATTAAAAGTGGCACAATAATTCACCCTTAGAGTGTGTTGGAAGTTTGCAGCTTCATCACAGCTATTCTGGATGAGCCAGTTATACTTGATGGTGAAGTGATTGGGAAAATATGATAAGAGAACTTCGCTGCCAAGTCATACCCCATTCTATGGAAATATAGTGCTGTTCCTTTGTTATTGCTGGTTTAAAGTTCTGGGACACTTACCTGATAATGTCCTGGGAGTACCTTCACCATGCACTGCAATGGTTCAGGACAGCAGCTTATCACTTCTTCTGAAGGACAAGTAGAGATGGACAATACATTGTGGCCTTGCCAGCAATGCCCTTGTCCCAAGAAAAGAACTTTTTTAAAAAAATCACACGTAAAACATGGGTTTCAGAACATGACATGAACATGACTTGCTTTGAAGTGCAACAGTCTGGATGTTACTGGAAGAGAAGTTCCATGAGATATGTGAATAGATATGGAAGCAGTAAAAAGTGATCATGTTATATCCATAAATTTCTATAGCATCAAAGGATGAAATATATTGGTACCTCCTCCAGTGCAAGATTAGAATCAATATGATGGATAAATTGTGAATAACTTTCCCTGAACAGTAGTTTTAGGTGCAGCAGGGGACAGCAGCCTTGAGCAGTATCTGAGCTGTGTGTCTGCCCCATTGGCACCATAAATGGAAAATAACATGGGCTGAACTGCATTATTTCCTGTGATTGCAGCCCTTACTCTCTTTGCCATGTCGCATGCCCCTCTAATCAATTAATAACCCGTATTCGTGTAATTGGAGCCTCAGAGAGCACTAATAGACTAGGTGTAAAAGGAGCAAACAGGCAGATGTTTCACTGAGACAGCACATTGGATCTTCCTAATTAAGTATCCTCAGGATGTCGGCCAAGGCTTGTTTTAAACAAGAGCACTAGAATTAAGACAAATAAAGACCTTTTGAAGCCATTTGCGCTCGTTCTTCCAGTAAGTCAACCAGCTCAGCAGCAATGGCTCTACATTGATGTCCTTGAATATGACGCCATTACATTATCTAGTAGCTTAATCCAAAAGTTTATTAGCCTATGAGTAAAGACAATTGATCTAAGATTGGTCTTAAATTAATTTTTAATTGGTTTTAAATTAATTAATTTAAATTAATTGGTTTTAAATTAATTTGGTTTTCAAATTAAATTAATTTAAATTAATTTAAATGGTGCTCAAAGTAGAACTTTCCCACAAAGGCCATGATTACCCAGAGTCACTTCTTGTGAGGTAACCTTCATCTTAAACATGATGAGATCTATACCGTTGTTTTTGTTGGCATTCAGAGTTGACAAACTTTAGATTCTTTAGGAATTTAACCTGTAGGTTTAATCACCTATGCCCATAAGGATCTATCAGAGGTTAAGCTAAATGCCCATAAAATCAACTACATGCCAATGTAAAACTGGAGACACAACTCATAACTGCATTTAGCCTCAGGACATTTTGTTGTATTATTGGTAGGGAGTCTGCAGATTGTGGGTTTGATGCCCACTACAGGATTTACATACATAATCTATGCTGTAAAGGTTAGCTGAGGTTAAACTATTGGCTGGGATTTTGTGAGAAGTGAGCACTGATTGTCTCAAACCCACGTACCTGTTCCATGAGTTCAAGTGGATGACTAGAACACATTGAATGTAGCATAGCTCAATCAACACACATCTTGTATTCTCTGTGAAGGAGATAATTGTTGCGTTTGGCTGAAGGTGGGCTTGATTTTCTTCACTGGTAGGTCTGGCCTGTCAAATGGTAGAAGAAAGTAGATGACTTGCAGAGCTGAAGGCTTGTTGTGGCCTGTCTGTTCTGGAACTATGAATGGGAAACAGTAGTCAGTAATCTACATCCGGGAAGCCCACACATCCCTAAATGAAGACCAAACTTCACATGCAGGCTGATCTTTGTCATTTCTTCACTTATGAGGCTAGAGACATGAGAATTAGCTTGGTAGAGGTAGAGACGTTAATGGGAAATCAAAAGTGTGTTGCTTTCCCTATCCTGTCAGGAGCCCCACCCTCTTTCACCAAGCCCACCACTCAGTAAAACCCACTGTTGACACCAAAGCATGTGATCATTCTCCAGGTAGAGTCTCAGCAACATGAACAGTCTCCACAGCAACCCACCGGCTGCAGAGATTGATCATGAAGACAACAGATGGCATCTTGATTCAAAAGACCCAACGCTCCCAGGAGAAGCCAAATGGCATCACTCTGATTGTGCAGTTGGGAAAATGGTTGGCTGACCAAAATAGGAAGCAAGTGTGGCTCAGGTGCTGAATTTGAATATCTTGTGAGATATGTTTCCATAAAAAGAACTTGAAAAGAACAATCTGTTTACACAATGTGTAAACTAATTTGGTGTCTGTGAGGCAGTTTTGCCTAATTGGAAATATTACTGTACCAGATGCGCACTTTACAATTAAGAAAACTTAGCATCTGCCAGCATTGAAGATTGTTCAACTGAGTGAAGTGACTTCTATTTTTCCCATTCTTGGCTCTGACTTGTGCTGGATAATCTCACGTGTGCGGGCTGCCCTTTGAAAACTCAACCTTTGGGCCTTTTTAAGTCTGGAGATGGGATTTTGGTGGGCTATTCCACCATGAGAGGCTTCTGATTCTAAGCCACTTTCTGGTAATGGTCCACCACTATTCATCTAGTTCTGAGAACATCTATAGCATTCCTGCAACAAACCAGCTTGACTGCAGCTCATGGAGTTCAAATCCAAGCCTCAGTACCATATGATGGCCTAGTTACTAACAGCATTAGAAATAGTTATCAACTTAATGACATCAAATGTAGCTTACTGTAGTGCCCACGTGTTCCAAATTATGAAGTGTTTTAAATAAAATAAATTAAATAAAAACTAGTTCTAATGATAATTTGTAGTCAAAGATCATTAAGCTAAAATTATCACTGAAAGGACACGAAGAGATTAGAAGAAATTGTACAAATGTCCATTAGAACAGGTTGATTCCCAAATGGTATTGAGTATAATGGAAAGGGATTAAGTCGGATGTGCAGAGAAGCAGGCCAAATACAATAGGCCAAATGGCTTCTTTCTATCCTGCAAAATTCCTGCATTCTAAACAAAGTACAGCAAATCAATGTGTAAATGAGTAAATTAAATTCTCTAAGATTTGGCTGCCAAGCACATATGGCACTTTAGCTCCTACCCTCCTTCCCAAATCTGCTGGTTTATTAGTTTTCTTTGTGTAACAACAGCAAGAATTGTGTACGGTATGAATAATTCAGACACCCATTCCCTGCTCAACCTGAAAATGGTCATTTAATATTCTGAAGGATGGGAGCTCCTCCAAACAATCTGGATGGACCTTGAGGGCAATTCAGTGACTGCATAGTCCATGTGGATCTTTAGCTGCTGGGAATGGATGTTAGGAAGCTTGGTGCACACTCTCATCCCCTGCAAATTACTGTCCAATAAAATGATCAACTGATTCAAAGGCCCTGATGTGGCTTTACATTACATGCCTGTAGATAAACATGTGGACATAGAACTCACAATACCAGGGACTTGACAATTTCAAACCATGTCTTTTTGTGAGTTTGTGTACAAGATAGCCACAGCAGTGTGTCATTATTTCCAAGGCTATCCCTATATAACTACCAGGGGGTTGCTGAGAAGTCCTTCCAATGAGTGAGGGATATAAGGAGTTTTTCACCTTATCCCAAAATCACCCATTAGCTCCTTGTCCTCCTTCAAGCTTTTGCCTGTTGAGCTCATCAGTGGGTACATGGTCAGTTTCTGTGTGGTTAACAATACCATCTACCTCTATGTTTCCATCACTTCCAGAGCCCCCAAGACCATCTTTGCATTGCTAGGGTCAATCTTACATCAATGATGGGTGGGTCAAAGTTTCTCCAACATGCCCATATGACACCAAAGCCATTGCTTTGCTCCCAATATTAGCACAGGCTCCACCACTTTTGGATATGTCACTTTTTTTACACTGCACATTTTACTTGGGTTCAGAGTCCTCTCATTTCCCCAAGAGTGCAGAGAGGACCCTTATTTTACCTGCACAAATTAGAGAAAAGAAGTTGTAAACATTTGTGATATATTTGTACAGATAACTTCCACTGTGAATGTGTCTTTGGGAATTTAATGGAATGTATTTCAATATAATAATAGATATAACCAACTTAAGTATTATATAAACACAAGGACAGATGTATGATTGTGAACTGGTCCCCAAGTTTTATCTATGTCACAGTCCAATTGTCCCCACCTTCTCCTCATTCTTCACTGATCTTGACATTTCATTTTCATTTTCATTTGGTGCCATGCCACAGGAAATCCAAAACAGGGTAGACAGATTTCCTAAGTATCTTTCAACATAGTCTCGGGAAACTGGAGTTCATTCAGCTCACAAGCCCATGCTGGCTTTTCAAAAGTGCTATCCAGTGAGTCCAGTCTCTGGTTCTTTCGCCAGAAACCTACAAATACTTTCTTACCTTATTCTTTTAATGAGGGATAATTCAATCAGGTTTCACCACACTTCCTCCTCACTTTACCCTTTTTTTGCCAGACACTTTTAATTTTCATCCTTTGATTTTTGACCCTTCTGTTAGCAGAAACAGTTTCTCTTTCTTCACCTTATCTTTACCCTTCTTAATTTTGAACACTTCACCCTTCTCCAAGTAAGGAGGATACTCCAGCTTCTCCCATCCATCCACATAAATGAAGTCCATTGACCCTGAGACAATGCTGATTAAACACTTCTGTATGCTTTCCAAGACCTTAACAAGTGCAGAATTGGACACAATACTCCAGTTGATGGCAAATGTTTTGTAGATGTTCAACATAGACTCTTTGCTGTTGTACTCTGTTAGGCAGTGAATTGCTTTGGGATGCCCTGAAGTTATGAAAGAAACTATACAACTGTCCAGGTTTTGTATCATCAATTCTTCTGTGTTGCTAGGGGTACTTATTTTAGAGAACCTTATAGTTTATTTAGCTGCTTCACTACAAATAGTGTTGGCATCTTCCAGAGCAGCACCACCATGGAAATGTACACAGCTAGAGAGAGCTTAGGGTCATTACCTATGACAAGTGGTACGTCCAATACAATGGGTCTTGGATGGTGATTATGGCATCAATTCAAAAGTTTCCTTGTGTTTAAAATTAATTATAATACTTTTAAAGGTGTTTCATTGGCTGTGAAGCATTTTAGCCTGTCCCACACAGGTGAATGGTGAGACATAAATGTATTCTATCTTTTTTTAATTAAGAAGCTATGTGTTTGTTGTCTCTACATTAGGAGACAGAGAATTGGGAAAAATTGGCTTTTAATTTTAACATAATGGGACTTGTGTCTAATTTAAACTACAAACATTTTAGACCAAATCTTTTTTAAAATTGAACTGAATGGGCAAAAAACTTCTCATTTTCAAAAAGCTAAGATACAGATGCTGGGAATCTAAACTATAAACAGAGAATTCTGGAGATGCTCAGCAGGTCAGGCAGCATCTGTGGAGAGAGAAACAAATTTAACATTTCAGGACATTCACTATTCTTATTTCATTAGAATAATGATTGTCCTGATTCACTGACCTGAATCATTAACTCTAGTCCTTTCTCCGCAGCTGCAGCCTGGCCTCCTGTGTATCCTCAGCATTGTCTGTTTTTATTTTAACCTCCCAATTTTTCCTGAAATATTGATTCTCCCTGTGGTGAAGGCGACTTATTAAAAAGGGAATGGGGAGCGGTCCGTACAAAGTCCTGTTTAAATTACTCTTTAAATAATTGCACATCATTTAGAGGCTGATGAATACCAGGATTCATCAGTGCAGCTGGTATTTTAACTCTGGGAATTGGCAGGTAGCCGTGAATCATGATGGCAGATGCTTTACTTTTAATTGGAGCTGCAGATGGAGTTCCCAGGGCGCTCAGCACTAAACAGTCATGGCCTTTCTAATATCCCATCAGTTCCATGCTGGCAGAATAGGTAACCAAGGCCCCACCAGACCCCAGATATACTGAGGTTAGGGTGCAGTTGTCACTGATCTGTTACACTCACTCCTTCTTGTTCCAGGTGTAAGTGCAACATGCACGCAAACAGCTGCTACTTCAAGGAGGGGAATTTGATGTGCGAGTGTGATCACAACACGACAGGCCAAGACTGTGGAAAGTGCAGGAAGAACTATAAAGCCAAGTCATGGCGACCAGGCAGCTACAGCCCATACCCAATGGGAACAGCCAACAGCTGTATGTATATTATTGCTTTCTTATATTGCAGTAGTACTGTGCTTTCTGGAAGTTTATTCACAATACTTCATTAAAAAAGAAGTACAGTACTAATCATGAGTAGCCCTTGGGATTTGCTACTGCTGGGAGCTATGATTAGGTAATAGTCCACCTCTTCTGACTGCTCTATTTTCACTGAACTTTCAAAATCTGTACAGGTCCTTCATTAAACTTCTGTTGGCAACTCCCAACATCACAGTCCTGGTCAAATATACCAACCAGAAGCCCAGGTTTTTGGAAGAGGCTGAATAGCAGAATGACAGCAGTTGGCAAGGACATAGAAGTGGGCACTACCACCTCCTTCAGGATTACTTATGAAAAGTCCAAGGTTTGGGTGAAGACGTGTTAAAGTGTAGAGTAGTCTGACAATTCCATTGTTTTAGCTATGATGAGGTGTTCCAGAAACAAATGAATACAAAAGAACAAGTCCCCCTCAATGCACTGTGTAAAGAATTGGTCTGTATGAACAGTATGCAAGACAAGTTTTTCACTGTACCTCGGTACATGTGATAATAATAAACCAATTTACCAATTTAGTTTAAATTTAATTTACCAGTCCCATGCATAGAAGTTAAAATCCGTAGTTCTGGATAATTTTATTCAGTCAAATCGAGGTACAGTGGAACTCATTGACAGAGTTGTTTTTGTCAGTGGTGAATTCTGTCAAAACCTGTTCATACCTCCATGGAACTCAAGCCATTTGTACAGAACATACTCCTGGAATTCCTAATCCAACACAATGCAGCGCTCAATTCTCCAAAACAAATGAAAATCAAGGGGGAGGAAGCTGATGACAATTGCCTGTTTTCTGTCACTGGTTAAAATTACCCCAATCTTGGCAGAGGTTTGGGACGAGAGTACCTCACCTATTGAAACAAGCATGTTTTCTAACAACAGATAGAAAAACATTTTGAGAACAATTTTTGCTACAACCAGACCTGTGATTTTTAGCTCAAGGTCAAAGATAGGAGAATGCGCATTGGAATTTATCCTTTGTCTCTGAGATGGTGGTCTTTGAAGTCTTAATATTAATGTATATGGCTTGGTGTTCATTTATTGATTTTATCTCTTCAAAATACCTGGGGATGATTTCTCCTTATGTTAAAGGTTTTCTATAAATACAAGTTATTGCCTTTATTGCAGTGACAGAGATCTGTCAGAGAGAAAGGTTAAAAATCTGTCAGATTAACTGCTCAGCATCACTCAATTTCCCACTGATGGAGAATACTTGAAATACTCACCGGGTCTCTCAAAGGAAGAAAGAACTGTAAACTTTGTGTCTTGGGAAATCTTTGGTCTAAAGAAGGGATCTCATATGCAGTGGAAAAATACCTTTCTCTTCCCCCTCAGAGGTTGATGGACCTGCTGCATAACTCCAATATTTTTGGCTTTAATTGAAAAGATATGATAATTGAAACATTTACTCAACTGATTTATTGCACCTGTCTGTTCATGCCCAAGGTAAGTTCTGATGATTTAACTCACATTATCAGCTGCCTAGTGAGGGGACTGGCTGAAGCTGTCACTCACTGAGGAGTTAGTGACCTCCCAGGCTGCAGAAGGTACCTCTGACACAAGTATGAAATTTTCCTATGTGCAATGGCTGAGAAACATCTTGGATACACACATGCTTTTCTCAGATAAAACTTTAAATCAAAGACTCAAAAACAAGAAGCAATCGACCATGAAGCTCCTTTTATTTTTCAGGTCAAGTAAATGGAGTTCAGAGTCAGTGCAGAGACAGCAGGGGACATGTTAGTGGGATCATTGGAGACCAGTTGCTGAGTGCACATCAATGTAAAAGTGACACTACAAGTCAGGGAAAATTGCATTCATTGAACAGTAAACAGCTCCCTAACAACACAGCCCTGGGCAGAAATACCAAGCAGAAGCCCATGTTTTTCAGGAAAGGCTGAATAGAACAATTGGTGTTAGCTGTTGAAAAGCTCACTTTCACCCACAAATGGACACTTCCAACCCCTTTGGGACTTCTTATACAGAAATACCAGTTTGCTGTGAATTCTCATCCAAGTGTTCAAAGGTAGTGTCGTCTGACACAACAGCTGACCTCACAATGACCTGACTTTGGTTCCAGTTTGCATAGCTCCAGCACACGTGACAGGACTTCACAGATGTACCTGTTGGCCTGACATTTTACAAAGATGAACTGCAGCTTACCTGCCTCACTGGTGTGGAATTGAGAGGGTAAGATAAGAGTCAGTGCCCTCACTCTCATGTGTAGGGGACCCAACGTTCACTTAGTACAGCTGTCCACCATATCTCCTGACAGTGTTTCACAGGAGCCATTGTGCACATCACTACACCCAACACTGGTCCTCCTTGCCCTGAAATCAAACACAGAGTGTTTATCTAGAGAGAAATCTGCTCTTCTGAAATTGCTCTATTAGTGTGACAACATGCATCTGTGAATATTGTAGACAAAGCTGAATTCAACTGTATCAAATGCAGAATTGTTAACCCATGAGTGGTATTTTACTCAACAGCTAATCCCCACTTTACAACAAGTAACAGAGCAAAATGCAGGCTGGGTGCAGATTGCAGGGCAATCACTGTCTGAGTTTTATTGTTACAGCAAGGAAGGAGGACATTTGGCCCATCGAATCATTGCTGGCTTCCTTAACATCTCCTTCTGATTTCCTTTCAGGTGTGGCTGCCAGTTCTGCTTATGGCAGTAAGTACAACCCAGGGTCACTTGCTTCTCTGTCTGTCTCTCTTTCTCTCTCTCTCATTCACATCCATCAGTTTTCTTACTTTAATCAGAATTTTTAAAACTTTATTTCAAGTATCTTTCTGTTTTGTTTTCATCATTTTTGCTTTCAAAACCTGAGTTTGTCCTGCATGTTGTTTATCTGTGACTTAAAACAAGTTTTTCCACAGTTTCTTTAAGTGAAATTAACATTTTAGAACAGAGTCTGAGGGGTGCAAGTAATTCTTCTGACACGTCCCACAGCTGGAGAGTTCACATTTCAGAATGTTATCCAGGTTGACTGTGCTTATTCATAGAACACTTGAATTTCTTGCCATTAGCTCTTGCCCTGTGTCCGTGCTCTCTCAGTAAGACCCTGGCTGGGCAACACTCATGTGACTTTGGCTCTATTGCCGTCCACTCTGCCAACCTGACTTGATTCCCAAGTTACCTGCTGGACAATGGACTGTCCTGCCTCCGTGTCCAAGTGACTCAAACCTACACGGCACTCTGTCCACGTAAGGAGAGGTATCGGACTCAGCAGGAGCAGCAATAAGGGGGGGTGGTCCAGTGGGACACTGTGGATGGATCCTCTGCTGCCCAGCAGCCTGCTAACACTCACAGGGGCAAGGCGGCAAAATGGATTGTGTCCCTGGAGCCAATGATCGGCTAAGGAATTGGTGATTATGGCTGTTCGGAAGGTCTTCCAGGAATTATTGACCAGACACCCTCTCAGAAAAGAAAAGGAATGCAAAATACAGAAAAATGAAATCGAAATAAACAGAATAATGCTGGAAACATATCAGGTCTATAAACACAAAAGAGCAGGTGGCCACTTAAGACAGAGTGTTTTGTTTCCATTGCTGTCAACTAATGACAAAAGGCCTCATCTAAGATGATAGTCGCACCCTTTGTCTTCTTGAAGAGGCGGTGTCTAGATTTTCAGTACATAGTTTTGCTTCTTTCTGGATATCTGTTTGAGCATTCTGAAGCAGTAAAGATGTGTCCCCATGTCTTCCTGTTAGCTGTGACTTTCATCTGTTTGTAATTTCCCAAGATGATGATGTTTTCAGAGACCAACGTGTGGCTTGTAACCTTATATGTGCTGGGATTCTGGGACCAGACCGGCGCTTGTGCAGGTCTGGGTCAGTAACTACAGTACAATACACAGAGCCATGTCCTCATCATGAACCCGCTCACCCACATCCCGACGCAAGAGTGCTTCAAACAACAAACAGCTTCCAGCTGTGGGAACAGGGCTAAAGGCACTGACCAGTGTGGAAAGCTTTGAGGAAGCCTTTTAAGATCAGGGTGAAAGATTTAGAAAGTAGAATGGTTTAAGGAAAGTGTTCCAAGACACAGCTGGGATACTGACAGAGGGGTGGAGAGGAATGCATAAGAGCCAGTGGGAGGCTAAATCCCATTCAGAGGGCAGCCAATGGATTGAAACAGACTGTGTGCCTTGGTGGAAAGTTGCCTGCCGCTGTGAAAACGGTTACAGTGGTCACAGACTAGTGTCTGGGGTGTCACAACTCTTGTACAGCTAAAATGTTTCCTTTTGTTTTTGCATGTGTACAGTAATCCAAAAGTCACAAGTAGTGATTCCACCCGTGGCTGCCGCCTCACAGAAGCCACAGAAAGCTCCAGGTAACGTCTCCTATAGCTTTCCAACAGACTGCATGTCAGAACTCCCTAGCACGACAATGCGGGCACAAAAATGTAGAGGTAAGATCTGGTGAAACTCTGCCCACTGAGACTTGTTAGAAAAAGTCGACATCAATAAATAAACCATCACACAATCAAACCCATTAAAGTTTAGGTCCACAGAACCAGAGAATGATCTTCTGAGTGTAGTACCTGCTCTCTGAGTCACCAAGCTCATGTTCAAACTGATGTTACACTGGATCCCTCTCCTGAAACTGTAAAGATTTAATATAGAGTGGAAAGATCAGAGAGTATCCTCACTTCAGATACTGAGTAGTGGAGGAATTTCATTATTACTTTTGAGTTTATTAGCACCAGGTTTATCCTCTCCCTTTTTAACATTCAGATGTTATTACACATTTCCTACCTTCATGGTTTCAGATGGTGAACATGGTGAATCAGTAGGGTATTAGGTGTGAGATTTGTGGTAAAAGGAGAAAGTTTAAAAATCAATTTTAAAATAAGGAACAAGGGTGACTACATTAACTCCCTGCCCATAATGAAGACTATGGGTTTGGGTGCATATGTGCAAACAACATAAAAACATGGAGTAGAGATCCTCCAGTGTATTACAGATATGGAGGAGCCAATGATTCCTACATGCCTTTATAAATTGCATAATAATGACTGTTTCAGCAGAGGTTCTGGAACTAGTAATCAGTCAATTCTTATATTATTGAAAATAAAGGGCTCCAAAGGTAAGCAGGATCACTAGAACTGTGAGTCCACCTTGTACCACGAATGAAGAATAGCAGTCAGACTATTATTCAGATAACCTCTCTTTGAAAGAGCTACTTAATTAGTCCTGTTCCCCTCACAATCCTCTATAAAACCAATTGCTCCTGATTAATAGTTCACAATCATTTTCAAACCTATTTTTCAATTTGTAATATTGCAAAGCTTTAAATTTCAAATACCCAAGTTTTAATTTTACAGATAGATTTATATCGACAGGAGTGGATGTTTCCAGACTCAGCAAAAACAAGAGATGTCAGCAGTAGGGGGAGTCCAATTCTAAAAGGAAGAGATTTTCAGAAACTGGCACCTATTGCTAACAATTGGTATTGTAAATTGATAACTTGTAAATTGGTTTATTATTGTCACATGTACTGAGGTACAGTGAAAATCCTTGTTTTCCATGCCATCCAGACAGATCATTTCATTACAACAGAGCTTTGAGGTAGTACAAGGGAAAACAATAACAGAATGCAGAATAAAGTGTTACAGCTACAGAGAAAGTGCAGTGCAGGCATAGAATTTAGATTTAAGCAAGTAGAACGATTATACTAGAAGTAATGGGTAGATCTGCAGAGAGCAGCTTGCAATGAGCTGCCACACTCCTGCACCATCAGCCCAAGCAGTACTGTAGCCTGATGTGATGTGAACCCAGAATCTGATTTACTGAAGTTGATGTGAGTAGAAAGATGGTGAATCAGTAGGGTATTAGGTGTGAGATTTGTGGTAAAAGGAGAAAGTTAGTTTAAAAATCAATTTTAAAATAAGGAACATTTTTAAGAACAGAATGATTGAGACTTGAAATGTGAGTGCCCATTAATGAAGAACAACATGAAGGGGAAATAACTATGGTTATTGGTTAAGGTCACTTTGCAATGCAGATTATTTGTCACAGGCCAAGTTAGAGATGTCAGCTCGTATAATTCTGGCAACTAATGAGAAACACTTCCCTGAATAATGATTATTGGTAAAAATCTCTACAAAAGCACCAGTCATGCTAATTGCTCGACAAGATTCTTTAGCTTGAGTCTCGCTCAGCTGTCTAAACCAAATCCCTTGATTGTTTATAAGCTCAGTGCTCAAGGAAGAAGTATTCGAGCCACCTTCTGTCAATATGATTGGCTGTCTTGTGATTGAAGGAAGCCTCTGCAATGGTTAAGCCTTGCTTTCTCCAGTGATTTTAACAAAGAGCCAGGTTCCTGTGGTGCTGCACTAACTGTATACTGTTTGTAACCTTGAATGCAAAGTGCCAGTTGTAGTGGCAGTTGCGAAGAACCCATCGATAAATATTTCTTTTAAAAAAAATCAATGTTAAATAATCCCTTTCCTTAATGCAGATTCATGTCCACAGGCCTGCAGAAAGGAACAAAGTTTTAACGGCAGTGTAACACTCCTTTATGTAGAACTGGTACTGTCCATTCTGCTATGTATTGCTGACAGCTCCATCCCAGGAAGAACTCAGGGTCCCAAGAGCATGGGTTGGGCTGCTGGGCCTGTTTCCATGTTGTATAACTCTATGTCCCTATGACTCTGTGACACCAGAACCAAGATGGGTCTTCAGTCTCAATTCATCTACCGTTTTCTTCCAAATTGATCACCAAAGTGACAATAAAACATAAAAGAAAGGACAGGAACAAGAAACTGTTCTGGTGCTTGCACCAAGTAGAAGTGCAAATGTTTGGAAATGGCAGGGAGTAATAAGAAGCAGAAGACAAAAATATAGTGTTTAATGGATGGTTTTCGAACAAGAGGTGCACTAACACAGCTGCTCTTCTCAGCACCTGTAAACTTACAGCACAGCATCAAAACTGCAGGTAATATAAAAAATAAGTAAGTGTAGAAAACTATGAAGAGGACTAAGTGACTTCAGGAGCATTAAAATAGATTTGTAGGTTAGGTAGATGGAGACTAGATGAAACACTCCAGAGAACCCTGAGGTGATAAAAAAAATTTTTAAAAAACCCTGCAGATGCTGGGAATCTGAAATAAAAATAGAAAATGCTGGAAACCCTCAGCAGGTCAGGCAGCATCTGCGGAAAGAGAAACAGTTAATGTTTTGGGACTGAGACTGTAGAATTGGGCTCCTCTTACTGATGAAGGGCCTCAAACCTGAAACATTAACTGTTTTTTCACAGATGCTGCCTGACTTGCGGAGTTTTTCCAGCATTTTGCGTTTTGTTTCCTGAAGTTATAGAATTTGCAAGGAAAAAAATTCAGATAAAACATGCACTTGAAGCTAAAATTTTAAAAGGACACAGCCAGAGATATTTGGGGATTTCATATAACCAAAGCTACATTCATAAAGCTGTGGTTAAAAATGCAGTTGCCCAAAACAATGAGGTAATGCTGAGCTTATGTAAAATATTGATTTGGATAAAGATAGAACGTTGGAGCTTGTTTTGAGTAAGGTTACTTTAAGAAGGATGTTAAGGCTGTGGAGTATAAATTAAATATGATGTCATCAGGGCATTGAAGTATTACTTTATGAAGGGAGACCAGAGATACTGAATTGTTTTACTGGATTAATATCAAAATCCTGAAGAGTTTGTTTGGTAGGTAAGTTTTCAGTAGAAGGTGAGCCAATGACAAGGGAACATAAATTTAAGATCAAAGTCAAAAGAACAAAACAAGCGGTTTGGAAGGACAAACACATCCCTGGCATTGCTTTTTAAACAAGGAAAAGGAGATAAATATTGAAAAATAAAAAAAAGGACATCCAATAGTGGGTGTCTGAAAGAATGAGGTATTGAAAGCTCCAGGTGCCAGTGAAGTGGATTGACTCATGGGCAATACTGCATGTGTAATCTTGAGTGTGAAGTGCCAGTGTGCATGGTCAAGACTGAATCATCCACGACCTTATTCAAAGGCGGAACAGACTCAAGGGCCTGACTGGCCCATTCCTCTTCCTCTTTCTTATGTCCTTATGTTCTTGGTGACATTTGGGAAAGAGCCCAAGTGTCACGCTGATGGTTAGAGAAATATTTAAGAAATTGTTTCCTTAAGTGAGATTTCATTACCAGGTCCCTGCAGAAAGGAATGAATTAATGGCAGTGTCAACTGTTTTCACATAGAAATAGGATCTAAGCCCATGGACACTCTCTCCTGTATTAGACCAGGAGCAGAACCACCAGCATTGATCATTTCACTACTCAAATTGGCCACTAAAACAATCAATATTCCTCGAACAATATTCATCAAAGGTCACAACTTCCTGCAACTAATCCATTCCCTGTGGTCTTATTGTCCGTGATGCTTGGTGTAACCCCTGTGCTGAAACATATTCCTTTAATTCTAGTCAATAGCACAACCTAATTTCTAGTATTCAGCACAAATGAGTGTGTAAAATAGCAGTCAGCAGTAGACCCGAGAGCTGAATAGTCCTCGAAATGTTATGTTCATCAATCTACCTTTGTTCTGCTTCATTGAAAGGAGAAACCATTTCCCGTCTCGATAAAGGGACCAAGAAGAGTGAGTCTTTCACACTAGTCATTAATAACTAATAATAGTTAGCATAAACCAATATGTAGAGCAACATTTAACAGCTATTATTGTCTTGAACAATTTTAATTGATTTTAAAGCTATTACTTATCACTAGTAGCTTTGAAATAAAACTCTCCTCTCCATAGTTACTAGTGCTTCCCTCCTTTTTAATATTAGTTATCTCTCAGCGAACGCAGCCTGTAGCACTAGTAACTGAAACAAGTATGTTTGCAATGTTATTAGTGGATTCTAACCAACCTTAGAAATTGTGCTTATGTTTCTTGTTAAAGGACTTGTACCAACTGCTGAGCGAGAAGTTAAAAAGGGTGAGTTTATCATTCTGGTTAGAATAACTGAAACCACAGTGGTATTTATTAGTTATAAGCGAAAGCCTGCTGGTACATGTACTCCTAGACAGAATTTAAAAGCCTTTATGTAGAGTTTATTCAAGGTGCAGATAATTTCTTCTGGCTTATATTCACTAGATATGTTCTACATCCTCCCCTGAAGGCCAGGTTAGATACAGAATGTGATCAGGCAATTCCACCAAGGACATCATCACAGCCAAACCTAATTCTGTCCGCACCCACACAATTCCAGCCGGAGTCACTACAGTTCAACTTGATAATCCCATTTCAATGATGTGTAGCCCCACTGAGATCAGCTGACACACTTCTACCCTTTGCCCACCGCCTCAATTTTCCACTTCTTAGTCGTATCTCCATTTTCTTTATATTTTTCTATTTCTAATTTCTCTCAACAGCCTCTGCCAAATTCTGCCAACAGCCTCAACAGCCTCACCTAAAGAGCCCCACCTCTGCCAAAGAGTTAAAACCCATTTGGGTCTCTTCTAAAGGCGATAAATATTTTTTGTCAAGTGATCAATTATCTGTAAGTTGCCACATTCTTGGAAAATATCAGCCATGTACACGAGTGGACCTATCATTAGGCTAGTTCCCTGCAGATATGCAGCCCAAGAATAATTCTGTGAAGGAAATGTTCCCATAAAAAGTCACTTTACTGCACTGCTCACCAGGTTTGCACTGACACCTTATACACTCAGGAGCAAGCTTAGCCAGCACTACACAATTAGCTACTCTGTACACTGTAAACAAAATATAAAATGACTTTTGATCCCTTTACACAGCTAAATCACGGATCAGTCCAACGTCACCTGACACCACATGTAATATAAATGTTAGCAATTAAATTGATTGCAGAGACAGCTTTGGTTAATTGAAGCAGCTAGTAATGGATCAAAAGATGGTGTCGGTTGTGGCAAGACCTGCTTCTTGCAACACTTACATTTTGCAACGTACTAATATGACATAATGCAATTGATATGGATTAAAATAGCCAATCAAAATGCTGCTTCCCAGTCATTTATCCACAGATTAAAACCTGACTGCTTGTGTGCTAACTTGTGCTATCCCATTCCCTATCCGTCATCCCAAACTGGCTTCTGGTTAAAATGTTCAACCATTTTCAAACAGCTTCACTGCCTCGCCTCGCCCCGCCCCACCCCGCCCCGCCCCGCCCTGTTTTTGTAATCTCTTCAAACTCCAGCAATTTGTACTCCTCCATTTTTGGCCTGCTGTCCATACTGCCCCCTTGGCAACCAATTCCTCCTGAACCTTCCAGTCACCTTCCTTCTTAAATACAGACCTGAAAGCTGACATCTCTGACCAAGCCTTTGGTTACCTTTCTTACTATCTCCTTCTGTGGTTTGTTGATAATGCTTCTTGCATATTGTGGACAATATCAAAGGTGCTATAAAAATGGAAACTGTTGGATTCTTGGAAATAATTGCACATACTGACAGAAATTCCAGTAGAATGTATTTTCATTTAGTATAATTACTTGGAGAAATCATAATCCTTTAACGTAAATTATGATTTTGGATGTCCTAGTTTACTAAAAAGACGAGCTAACAAGTGTGAAAATGAAAGCGGCTTCACATGTAGAATGAAATTATCTTACTGATAGAATCTTCAATTTGAAACGCACGTACCTGACACATTGTACCTACATGATGGTTCACTGCTTGCTTACAAGGAGGACGCACCTCAGTCTCAGGACAAGGGATCAAGAAAGGTGAGTTCATATTATTAACTCTGACCAGTAACATAGGCACAAATTATTTGTTCTGAACCTTAGTAATAATTCTTAGTCGAGATTGATCCCCTAGGTACTTAGTATTATCAGAGCTGTATCTGACAACAGATGTTTCTGCTAAGTGAATTAAAATGGAAGATTTACTTGTAATAACTGTTAATGGATTTGTTTCCTTTTGAAATTTCTTTTAAGTGAGCAGCTTTATCCACAAAATGCAGTATTCAGCAGGTTTCCTAGACTACACCGCTCCTCTGGGCATAAATCTCATGCCTTCCTATTACTGCAAATCACTTTATCTTCAGCTGGTAGAACTTGAATGCACATTTTCAACACACCGAGGGTTTGTTCTCCCCAGTGGAATATCTTTCTTCTACAAAGTATCCCACCTGATGATCTGATTCTCAGCAAACTCTATTCACTGCCACAGGATATCTTGACAATTTGCCACTATCTGGTCATGAAGATATTAATGTTATACAGTAATAAACATGAAGCACCTAGATAGTTAGTATTAACGGAGCTGTATCTGTATCCACTCAATGGACCAGCAGAGAACAGATGTTTCTCCCTGCACCTCCACATTAAAGAAATAACTTATCCCTACCCAAATAAACTGATCCTACTCCTTTTTGCTGCATTCAATCACTTTGCTTATCTACATTTGGGGGAAAATTCCCTCACCACCCTCTCCCCTTGCTCTATCATGTTGCAGATATTGTACAAGGTTCCACACAGGGAGACAGTGGCTCAGGCTTGTTGAACAATCAACATTGATATGCGACATGAGAAGGTCAGGGCCTACACTATGAGTAATGAAGGGAGTAGATGCAGGGCAGGCTGTGCATTGTCCCTGGAGACCAGTTCATTGACAAATTAATCCCTGCCTCTCAGCTTCTTTCCTAGCTGCAGTTCCTGCTGATAATATGAATGTCTTGTATGAGCACTGGTGTATCTTATAATGAGCAATGATTTTCCTTTAAAGGGCACCAGATCTAATCTTGTGTCTAAAATCCTAATTCACAGAATTGTGTTGCCATTTTCAAAAGTGACTTGAGTGATCTAATAGATGTTTGTGATAAGTTAAATATGTAAATAACTACATGATTTATAACTGGCAAAACCTGCTCTGAAATACAGGGAGTCATAACATTAAGTAGCATTGGTTCCAGGGACTCAAATAATAAAAGTCAAATAATTACTACATTTTGGGTCGAAGCTCTGAGTCCTGATGCAGGGTCTTGACCCAAAATGCCAACCATCCCTTTGCTTCCACAGATGCTGCCTGACCTGCTGAGTTCTTCCAGCAGTTTGTTGTTTGTTCCAGTTTCCAGCATCTGCGGTCTCTTGTGTCTTAGTTCCCTGCACATAACAAATAACAAGATTCCAGAACTAAGCAGTATTCTGAGATAGAAGCAATGATAAACAATACTGTTCTACAAGTTATTCGCCAATCAAGGGACTGAGGGCTTCCTTATGAAGCAGACTTAATAGTGGGAAAGAAGTTTATACTGAATTTATCAATTTACCTATTTGATCAACAGTAAATATGGTCAAATCGGACAATTCTCACTTCGTATATCATAGTAATCTTAATTGGACAGATATGGTCTCATTCTGAGTCATCTGTGTGATAAATGCTTACATCACACCACCTCGTGCTTTAATCACCTCTCCGTTTCTACTCCAATGCACAATCGTTTTTGTCATACACTAAAGTATGTGTGCTTTCTAGTGAATGTAATTTTGCCCAATTATTATATTGAACTTTAATCCACTGCTGCCTTTCATGTTGCACACTTGGTGATTCCAAGTGGCATCATTGGGTGTAGGGAAGAAACAAAGACATGCCAAGCTGAAGCAGCTCATGAACTGGTCAGAAGCACTGACATAAATTTTCAGTGCTGTCAGTTAAATCCAATCTGTTCTCTCAACCTGTCAGAGTGAATTGCAAAATAGAGTGAAGGATTCAGAGCCTCTCTGTAACAGAAGTTAAATTGCATGTTTAACTGAGAGGTAGTAAGTAAATGTGTCAATTTAGTGCAGTTTTAAGATGCACTGTTTATAAAATTGATAAGACAGGAATAGAAGTAGCCTAGTCTAGAAAGATGTCCAATCTGAAAAGAAACAGTTATTAGTTTTCGTATTAAAGTTGACATATCTCATAAAGCTGCCCTTGGATCTCCTGGACTGATTTAGGAGAGGTGCAGTACTGCCATGCGAGGTGACAAATGGATCAACAAGCAGTCACCACCAACCTTGACCCTAAGGACGAGCTGGGGACTCTCAGTAATAATCATCCAAATGGCCCACAAGTACCCGACTCTTCTCCGGAGTCACTATTTTATCTAATAATGAAACTAGACGTGGTACAGGCTATACCATGTAAAACGTGACTGTAGTGGGAAAACCCACTTATAATGGTTCTTGTCATAACCAGTGCAGGCTTACTGTTAGTTTACAAGTTCTTCTAAGCACCTTACAAACCTTTTACAAGAAGCCATGCATTATCCGTGCTCCTGCCCACTGGGTGACAATGCCTGGCGTCAGCAGTTACACCCTCCCCAACGAACCGATTGCCAATCATTCTGCTGGCTCACACTTACCGGGCGCGCTTGGACTATCGGGAGTGGTGAATAATGGACGGTGCAACCGATACCGCCCATTGTACGCTCTCGCCCAAAGTCAAATTTACCCTCGACTCGGGCAGGGTGCCAGGGAGCAGGCGGTAAAGGACATCAGAAGGCAAAATAGGCAGAGAAAGGTCGGACTTATAGTACTCGGGAGGCTTAAAGTACTCCTGACATTTACCGCAGTTCCAATCTGCTAAATGATGAATAACGAGGCATTAAACTGAAACGTTTTGATAAACTAATCAACAGATTAACATTTGGAAAGGTGAAGGCAAGCATACTTTAATCTGCCTCCTCGGGTTATTTTAAGCAAGTCGACTGCAGTTATCCATTTAAATGGAGAATTCTAATTATTACAGGTTGATTTCATTGAACTAAATGGAAGCTCCTCGGCTTTTGCTAAAAGCTGCATCTTAAATATTAAATAGATGTTGGCTACAGGGTAAATGGAGACATCAGCCACTGCCAAACTGTTGTGAACATGAAACAGATCTGTGGTCTCCCACCTGTGATCGTGCGCGATTTTTGTGCCGAGTTTGCTTTGTTTGGTTAATCAGAACGTTAAAGAGAAAATACAAAATCTGGAGACAGATTCAATCCCAGCAAAAAGCATGAATACATCAGGACACCCTTCCGCAGTTAGTTTTCCCTTGTCTCCGTTCAGCGCCAGTGTCTCCCTGCCCAGGCGTTGGGCTATTAGGTTGTCTAAAACATCCGATAACCTCTTGTCCGCTTTAAAATCTGATTTAAATTTCGCAGAACTGATTTTCCCTGCGAATTGCACAAGTAATTATACAAATTAAATCGTACAAACAAGTTACATGCTGTTAACCGATTTAAATTTATCTATTTAATTGTTTTTTTTCTAAAACACTTCTTCCATTAGAGCAGATGACATTATACCATAACAAACTCAGGAAGCCGTGGTCAGTCAGATATTACATGCAATGTAGGCTTGGGGAGTTGGGGCCGGGGATATCGCCCCTACAAATACAAAATGAATAAGCCTTTTATATTTCTAACATTGACTGGGATACTCGGGGAAACGCGTAGCGATAATGGCATTTCTTCATTCGCGATCCACTGGCAACGGCTACTTTGTTGGGATCTGGATCTTTTTGGATAAGGATTCTCAAATTCATAAATTGGACTCTAAAAAGAGTGCATTCGGGGACAAATTAACGTTTCTATGTATTTTAAAAACGATGGCTTGTTTTCTGAATACATGCCCGGAAGGACTGGGTAGATATTTGTGGCGTTGGATTCACACCCTAACATAGTGCACACTTATGGCCAGGTGTTCGCTCAAGTGAGGCTCAGTTCCAGCCCGGCTATATCCGGCATCGTTTCAGAAGTTTCTTGTCGCGCAGTTAGTTTGTGATGTGTGCCAGTATTAACACCCCGACCGCCCCCCACCCACCCCCCCCCAACTTCCCCCATCAACGCAACCCCGCCCTATAAACGTCCTCGTGGACAGTGGGTAGTTCAAAAGACTAAGGGTGTTGCACCCTAGATATCTGGCGCAACCTGTATGTAGGCTGTTGAGTTTCCGAGTGGTGAAACGCCCGAGATCAAATCCTATTGCAAAAGCGAGCTACGGAAAGTGGCAATTTATTTAGGGAAAAAAGAATGATTAAGAACGGTTTCAACATTACATTACCCCGTTATACGATGCTAGGTAAGTTTTTCATTGCACCTGTGCGTACATGTACTTGTGCAGATGACAATAAACTCGACTTTGAGTTATCATTTCGTGCATCGTGTTTACAACACAGGACGGGACCATTCAGCCGATCGTGTGTTTGCTAGCCTTAAGCGTGCAGTTTTATAATCGGAGTGACGGTAGGAGACCATCGAACCTTCTGGTTCACTTCACGTGGATCAACAGAGACTTTTTTCAACTCCGCTTCCTCGGTGCTCCCCTAATTGTGCACCCATTCACTTGAATCAACCCAGCCTCCAACAGCCGAGTCGTTCACTCCGCCAGATCCCTGCCCTGGAAGATTACCCCCAACAATCTCATTTTCGAACAGTTTTCTCTTAATTGCGACTACTCTACCACTCAATAGCTCCCATGCCTGTTATTTATGCTCCCATATTGTGCCAGTCGATTGTTGGTTTTATATCTAGTTATTTGCTTCACCGATTATCTTAAAACATTTTATGTGGTGATATCAACGGAAGGAATTTTTGACTTTTCAAGCACCAGAAAAAGTGAAAAAGCTATCTCAGTCGCAGCCAAGGTCAAACAAAGAAGGAGCCCAGAGGAGTGTTGAAGGTAGGAAAGTAATTGGAATAGTTGATGTATGAGTAGTCTATGTATATTAGAGCAACGTCTGATATCACATCATTTACATTGTTTCAGAGTCATTCTGTATATTAAATATTCTTCACTTTTATCCCCTTCTATTTGCTGCCACACACACAGGGAATAGGGCAATCCAGAATTCGGATCTTGATTTCTTTTCCATGGCCAACGCTATGGGTGTCTCCCAGATGTAATGAATCATCTCATGCTCACTTTGTACCATCATTTGTAAACCAGGAATCTTTTTTTTACAGTCTGGTCAGGTTTAAACCTGAGAAGTATAAGTAACACACACTGGCTGTGAAGTGATTTCTTCAGATTTGACCACTGCTGGACTGTAAAGTAGTCACTCTTTTATCGTTGACTGGCCCCCACCGGGATTTTTCTACTTCATGTCCGTTTATTTCCAGGATTGTGCTTTAATTTATTTTCTTGAAGAAGAAATAAGAACAGTTTGAGGCTGAGCTGTATACACCGGGGAATTCTCAGGCCACAAGATGTCCTTTGTTACTGAGCAAGCTATGGAACTATAAAGACTTTGTCCAAAGGGTATAGATGAAGCTGTGAAGAATACTGTATTCTGTACATGCTATATATGCTATATATTTGGCAATCTAAGCAATACATTAGAATACTCAACAGAATACATTATGTGCCCTTGGGCTTTTGATCATCTGAAACCCTTTATTTATTCTGTTTGAAACAAAGTACGCTTGTTAACCAAGTAATGAGTTGAACGTCTGAAGATTAAATTTGCAAGTGACTGTTTAGAGCTGTAAATTGGAAATTCTGGTTGTGGATTTGATTTTGCATGGTGATGAATCGTTCAAGGTGAGTACTTCGCCCTGTGCTTGTGTCCCAACCCTCCTCCTGGAATATTTTCCTTAAAAGTGAAGCGGAACGGTGGGAAACATGTGATCAGAAGTATGGCGGCCACTCTCCATTGCCTCGGGCCTGAATGCTTCCTCATCAGATGCATTTCTCTGCTTATCTTCGGTCTCCTCGTTCCCTCCCAAGGCCAACTCCGTGTTACTCATCGTTTCATGGCACGTCTAGGGTCCCCGCCATTACAACAGTGTGAGTGAGCCCGCTGTCACCCAGAAGACCATTCTAGGCTTGCGTCAGGCAAATATTAGTCTTCAGTTTGCTTTATCCCGCCTTATCTTGTAGTGCCCACAAACGGAAAAGACCATCAGCAGCGTTGTGTTTACCATGTGGTTTAGCTTCATTAATGTTTTCAAAGAAGAACACTGTGGAAAAATTTACATTTTCTCTCTGTTTCATCCAAGTTCATTAATAATTCATTTCATCCTTCTTTCGATGCTTCCTGTTCACTAAATACTTTCACAATTTCATGACGTTTATTCTGCAAAATGTCCAATTTCGACATCAAACCGGTTCGGAGTTTGAGATAGTTTACATATCTAGCTTTGGTGTTTAAGTTATAAATAAATTGTCCAGTTTCTATTCCTATAATTATTTGGTCAGCCTCAAGAACTCAGTGTATTGAAGTTGCGTTGTTGCTGATTTGTCTTCATCTTCGTTCCCCACTTTACATTTTAGACTGTGAATGCTACGGGCACTCCAATCGCTGCAGTTACATAGATTATCTCAAGATCGTGACTTGCGTTAGCTGCAAACACAACACCAGGGGGCAGCATTGCGACCAATGCCGACTGGGCTACTATCGCAACATTTCTGCTGAACTGGATGATGAGAATGTCTGTATTGGTCAGTACCAGCGACCTTAATTCCAAGCAGGTTGTACAAATTTCTTTCAACCTTCACTCTCTAGCAGACGCCAGCTCTCGTCTCAGGTTACCAAATAACCCCTGACTAAAGATCTCCATTTTACTTTAAGTTCCAGAAGATGAAGCCTGCTGTGGGGAGGACTACCAAGGGATCTCGTGGTCCCAGTCCATAGCTTACTGAGAGTCGCCATGCAAGTAGATAAGGCGGTAAAGAAGGCCAATGGCATGCTTGCCTTCATTGGTGGGGTCACTGAGTAAAAGAGTAAGGAAATCATGGTGCAGCTGTATAAAACTTTGGCTAAGCCAGTTTGGAGTATTGTGTGCAATTCTGGTCGCCCCATTACAGGAAGGATGTGGAGCCTTTGGAAAAAAGATGCAAACGAGGTTTACCGGGATGCTGCCTTCTATTCCTATAATTATTTGGTCAACCTCAAGAACTCGATGTATAAGGAGAGGTTGGACTAACGTGTGTTGTTTGGAGCATTGAGACTGAGGTGAGACCAGATAGAGGTTTATAAAATTACGAGAGGCGTAGATGGGGTAGATAGAACCTTTTTTTTCCCACGGTAGAAATGTCAAGTTCTATTGGACATGCATTTAAGGTGGGGGGGGGGGGGGTAAGTTCAGATGAGATGCACGGGTGAAGTTTTACACAGAGAGTGGTTGGTGCCTGGAACGGCTGCTGAGGAGACACGTGAATGTGCGGGGTATGGAGGGATATGGATGATGTGCGGGCAGGAGAGATTTAGTTTAATTTGGCATCATGTTCGGTGCAGACTTCCTGGGCCGAAGGGCCTGTTCCTGTGCTGTACTCTTCTATGTTCTAGATTAGATCCGGGCAAATTCCCGCCGCAGTGCTGATAGGACGGGACGATTCTGTGTCGAACAGAACATTTGGTGCAATGATGGGTCAGTGTCTGTGTGCGAGTTAAACAGTGAGCAGGGCTCCTCAACAAGGCAGCGACATCTCCGGTAAACAGGGACACGGACAAATGACCGTCCAGGGCGCCACTGGTGAAACGTTTGCCGGGATCTGCAACCTTCGTCTCAGGTTTCCATTGTCTGTTGGCGTTTAGAATAGTTGACGCTGTTTCTTAGCCTCGGTGTTGACTCTGCTCGACGTGAATGGTTGGAAATGGGAAGGAGCAGAGAAATCAGTTTAAATATACCAAACACAGAAAAGTGTTCCACAGTTGGCATAGGGACCACGCCCTGCTCTGCAGATGTCCCCGTTGTGCAGGTCAGGAGGTGGGACATAAGGGTTTCCTCCTGCTTAATAATCTCCACCCGTGTTTCGATTTCGGCAGCTGGGAGCAAAAACCGATCGGTGCCCAGAAATTCATCAGTGCAACTCCGGAAAAATGCGGTGCGGTAGAGTTTAAAAATCGTGTTGATGCGGCGTAGAGCAATTTTGCGCACGTTTCCGGCGTTAACATTTGTATGCACCTTTTGGCGTCTGGATTTTCATGTTCCTTGGCGCTATTGGTCCAATGTCCAGCTCCCATGTCAGCAACATTACAAGATCTAAATTTGCTGTCAGCGAGATTTCCAGCCAGGTTGATCCGAAGTCGTGGCCACTGGCGCTGGTCACCGACAGCGGAGCCAGCTTCAACTAACACGGAAGGTTCAAACTGAATGATATTTAAAGGGCCACTCACACTAATCCGGCACAACAGTCAGACTGTTGCTCGCCGCCCTGCACTCTGAACACACTTTGTAGTCATTGGAATACTGAGCCTTCCTTGCATCTTCAAACATTGACGCTGACTTCCGGCGCCTATTTGTCAAGACATAGATGGCAGGATGTGCAAAAGTCTTCTCCCAGGCCCTGCACGCACCCGAGGGACCACCTACGGAAAGCAGGCAAGGGCTCAACACACCGGGTTTCACAGGGAGCTGTTATATGCACCCCTCGAAGGTGTAATGTCCACAGATCTCACATTAACCACCTCAAAGACTCAGGCGGACTGCTCCCACAATGGAGTTACTCTTGTTTTCAATTTACCAGCCTCGGGCTCATTCCAGCCTACCTCACTGTGGCTGACCCCCCGCTCCACAGGACCATTGGTCCCCAGCAAATGGCAGAGTGGCCACAGGCATTGACCGCATTGCAAGCTCCCCCGAAGTGCAGGCACTCAGAGACTACACTCACGTCCTTCCAGAGACCTCAGTGGAACCCGCCGTCACCAGCACCGGCTGCAACTCTGGAAGTGTCCTTCAGTGTGGACAGTGGTCCCATGTCAGGAGACACCAGGCTGCGGCTGGCTGGAATCAAAAACAAACTGCTGAAGGAACTCGGCGGGTCAGGCGGCATCTGTGAAGGGAAACGGACAGTCGACGTCTCGGGTCGAGACCCGAAAGCGTAGGGGGGAGATAGCCGGATGAAGGGGAAGGGGTGGGGCAAGCGGTCGGTGGATCCAGGTGAGGAGGGGAGATAGGCAGATGGAGGAGGGGAGGGTGGGAATAGCGACAGAGGCTGAGAGGTGATAGGGAGGCAACAAAGGACTGCAGATGATGGAATCTGATAGGAGAGGAAGGCGGAGGATATTAAGGGAGGTGGGGAGGGCAGTTGGGAACATGGGGGGGGGGGACCCAGTGGGAGGAGAGTGTGGGTGATGGGGGCTGGTGTGTGTGAGTGAGTGAGTGAGTGAGTGAGTGAGTGACCGACCGACCGACCTGGGTAGATCAGCAGAGAGAACCGGAGTAGGTTACTTGAAATTGGAGAATTCAATGTTCATGCATTTCATTGTTTCTCAATGGGAAAAAAAAATGACTGCGCCAAAATAAACCAGCATCATCTCTGGCGCTCCAGTGAGTGGCGTGAACCGCCGGCCTCTTGGAAACCTGCGAGTGGTGTTCTCCCTTGTGAATTCTGTTTGGATTCCAGAGTTCACTGGCACTCGCCCACCGGCCCCAGTTCGGAGAAATGTGACTGTCTGTGTCGGTGTGATGTAGAGCGACTGCTTGTCACACTCGAGGCAATACATGGCCAATGGAACGGGCCGGATGCCATCTTCACGGTAGAGGTGTCCAGCACTAGAGAGCAGAGGGTAACGGGTAGGAGGTTTAGCGGAGATTTGAAGAAGGATTTCACCCAGAGGGTTGTTGGCATCTGGAATGCACTGCCTGAGGACGTGGTGAAAACAGAGACTCGCAGCATTTATCAAGACTATCAGTTGATTCACCAAGGCATAGAAGACAATTTACTCAGGGGGTTAGCCCAGATAGGCAGTACGGACGGTCTGCTCCGGTGGCCCGGGACTCAATGCCCCAGCACAGAACATCTCTCACTTACAATGACGCACCGTCCTGGGAGCACAGATCGGACTCTTGTTGTTTACGCCTGGAACTGCACTGTACAGGGACTGGTTTGTGAAACTTGGAGGAAGGAATAGTTTCAATTATTCCCTGAAACAATAAAAATGTATTTTTATTTTAAACAGTATGCAACTGCAATCAACACGGCTCAAGGCACGATCGCTGCAATGAGACGGGACACTGTCAGTGTAAAGAAGGGGCGACGGGCTTGAAGTGTGACGATTGCAAGCCAGGATACCACTGGAGACAAGGCTGCTTCCGTGAGTAAATCCGAGTCATTGCCGTTTAGCTGTAAGAATTGCGGTTGGCCATTGGCGCTGCTGAAGGTCATCAAGTGTTCCACGGCCAGACCCTTGGCCGAGGAAGTGAAGCTTGAGGACAGGTCAAGACAGCGAGTGTGAACTGGTGGGGCGAGGGTGAAGGGAACAGGCGCTAGCCAAAGTTAACCTGAAGGGAGCGCAACAGTGCAGATGCTGGAAACCTGAGATAAAATTAGAAAATGCTTAACAGGTCAGGCAGCATCCGCGGGGAGAGGAAAACTAGACGTTTTAGCTGGATGATCCATCATCAGAGCCAGGAAAAGTTTGAGATATTATGTAATGAGGCAGGGAGCTAGAAGGGGAAAGGAAGAGGTGATGTGATTGGCTGAAACAGGAGCCAGACTTTAACTTCATCGAAACCAATTCCGCCAAAATTGTTCAGAATTGATTAGAAACTGAGGCAGGAACCTGAAAGCGCCGCAGTAAACCAATTCTGCGGCCTCACTGGCTACTAGTAGTCATCGTTACAGGCAGCTCCCTGCTGACTCGTGTCACAGGAGCTGCAGCGAAGTTGGAATGTCCTGGGGAACCCCGCCTAACGCACCCGGTACCAGGGGCAAATCAGTCTCCACAAATGGAGACACGAGGGAGACTGCAGATGCCGGAATCTGGAACAGCGCGCACACACACACAATGAAATGCTGGAGGAGCGCAGCGGGTCAGGCGGCATCTATGGAGGGGGAAATGGACAATTGACGCTGTGGATCTGGACTGTCCACCTCCTACAGCGTTTGTGTGTTGCTCTGGATTCCAGCATCTAGTTTCCTGTGTCTCCCACTACAGCTGCTGCCTGAGCCGCTGAGTTTCTCCAACTTTTTTTTTGTGTTGCTCCAGTTTCCAGAAATAAGTTTACATTTCCACGTCTCTCCCCTCCACGCCTTTTTATTTTTCGATCTTAACCCTCCCCTTTCCCTCCCCCAGCAAACATCTGTGACCATGAACTCTTGCTGTGCCAGAACGGCGGGACCTGCCATCAGAACCAGCGCTGCATCTGCCCCAAGGGTTACACGGGCGTCCTGTGTGAAGGCGGCAGATGCGACCCACAGGACGAGGATTGCAACGCGGCGTCCAGCTCATCCCTCGGCCCGGCCACTGTGCTGCTCTCCGCCCTCACACTGCTGCTGGCCGCTCCGTGCTCCTAGTCAACCGGCGTCTGTGGGTCAGTCTCAGGCCCAGGGTATTCAGCCTGCCGAGGTGCTTCAAGAGCGGGAAGGCTCCTGCGATGACTCCGCGCCGCACCAATGAAAGGGCACTTTCAAAGCTCCATGTTTTCTACCGGTGATGATGACGAGAGTATCCAAGTTGACACATGTCTGTACCGTATCCCACAGTGAACGTTGCTCATAATCCGTAATGGGGAGGGGCGGGGGGGGGGGGGCGGGGAAATTCCAGGAAGCAATTCCATCACTAAACCCCAGGGGACATTTAGGACCTATTATGGCGAGTAATTGCAGAACGGACTCTTCAAATTTTGCTGCATAATCCAATCTCATCTATTGTCTAGATGTACCGATGCCTAAAATACTAGTGGCTGCATTTTTTTGCAAAATACCAGTTGGATGGGAAGAATTGGCTGAATTCGCAACGAGCATGGTTTAGAGGGTGAAACGGCTGGTTATATAACATGCCGAGCAGTATTATTATACCAGGTTCAACACTTTTTTTGTAGAAATGGTTATTTTTGCTCTACTTAAATGTTAACATATTATGGGCATTTTATTATACAGTGACAACACAGAGTAAAGTGACTTGTTACATCATTGATCGGCATTCTATTGTTTTTTTCCCCCCTCCTGAAGTTTTAAGACTAACCCATGATCAAGGAAGCATGAGCCAGGTAGAGAATTAGGGTGAGGTAGAGGTTTGAAACTGATGGGGAGGGGGACAAGAAGCCCATTACATTGGCAAGTCTACTTACAAACTAGGAGCACATTTTTCCCCCCACAGCTGAAATAGAATGAAAAATACAGGAAATACTCAACAGTTCAGGCAGCATCTGTGGAGTGAGAAACAAACTTAATGTTTCAGGTCAGTGATTGGAACTAGGAAAAGTTAAAGCTGGCTGCTTCTGGCAGTTGCTCTTCACAGAAACATACTTGCTTCGATGGCTCACTGTGTCTCCACTGTCCTTTGTGAATGGGATCCAGAATCTGGTGTCTGCATTGTGGCTTCCAACACATCCCCTGGTCTGGAGACTGTCCTGGTCTCTGTACTGACCCAGCAACCAGGGCACCTGGCCTGTCCTGGTGCATCAGGAGCTGAGGCTATTCTGCTGACTCAGTGCCTTTGTAATGGGAGAGTCACTTCTCGTGTCAGAGGGATGAACAATACTATCCTTCCCCAGGATTGGTCAATCCATACTTTCAAGTTCATGGCTCTGGCTGGCAACTGTGAGCAGCAAGAACACAAAAGGGACACAGGTCAGTTAGCCCCTCAGTCCTGCTCCACCGTTCAAAATTGGTCCTGACACCACACTCCTGCTCCCTCTCCACACCCCTCACCTTTCTTGCTGTCAATCTCCACCTTGAATATGTCGGTGACTCCATCTCCACAACTCACTGGGGTAGAGAACTCCACAGATTCACCTTCCTCAAAGGAGGACCCTTGTTCTACAGAACCCCCCCTCCAAATGAGGAAACATCCTCTCAGCATCCACTCCGTCAATTCCCCACAGAATCAAATTTCAATGATCACTTGTCATTCTGTAATCCACTGAGCGAAGACCCAAACTACTCAACCTCTCTACCTACGTCAACCCTTTCAGCCCAGGAATCAACCTGGTGAACTTTCTCTGCATCACCTCCGAAGAAAGTATACCCTTCTTTAAATAAGGCCAGAAGTGTGTGCAATAGTCTCACCTACACCCTGTAAAACCAAATCAAACCCTCCCTCCTTTATACTCCATGCCCTTTGCAATACAGACCAACGTTCCATTAGTGTTCCAGTAACAGCATGCTAACCTTCCTGTACCAGGAACCACAGATCCCTTTGTAGCACAACATTTTTTCGTCTCACTGTTCATGTAATAAGTTGCTTTTTCACTCTTCCTTCCAAAGTGGATAACTTTGGATTATTACATTACCACATTACACTGCGCCTGCTAACTTCCTGCCCACACATTTACCTATATTGTGTTGCAAGCATCTTATATCCTCCTCACAAATTGGTAACCCAACTATCTTTGTATCATTAGCAAATATGGCTACACTCTGTTCTATGTTCTCAACATAGATATTAAATAGTTGAGGCCACAGTACTGACACCAGTTACATCCCACTAATTACTGATTGTCAATCTGAAGATGTCCCCTTATCCCGACTCTGTTTTCTGTTAGTTCACCACTACCGTCCATGCCAATGTATTACCCCAAATCTCTAGACTCTTCTCTTGTGCAGTAACCATCCCTGTCGTAACTTATTGAATGCCTTCTGGAAATACAAATACCCAACACCTCCTGGTTCATCTTTATCAATCCTGTTTGTTACAGCCTCAAACAACTCCAGCATATTCACCAAACACTAATTGCCCTGCTCACCAGCTGAGATCAATGACCCAGCCAGCAGACTCCTTGGTGGAATTGGTTTTCCTCACAACATCACCACCCTGTCCAGCTGCAAATAAATGTTACCAGTTAAGATTATACTTCATCTTTTCCACCACACTGTCCAGTTGATTGAGCAGTGACTGGCCAAGTTGTTTGTTCTGTACTCCATGGTTGCCTCGAATCCAATATCAATTATCTGCCTGAGCAACCTGTTACACTACGAATCACAGGTCCATTCAAGCAGCTTGTTTGTACTTTAGATGTGAGGCACAAACGGGCATTCGTTTCACCAATGATCCGACACAGACCAGAAATGGAGCCACTTTCGTGAGAGTCAGTGTGAATGATTCATTGCAGCTTAGAGTGCCAAAGACCCAATGAACATGCTGAATTTGGAGTTTGAAACACTCATCCAGCTTGGAATGGGCCAGGAAGCAAGGTAAAGGTCGACGTTTATATAATCATCTTTCACTGCTTTGCTATTTTAAAGAGATTTCCTTGTTTTTTTTAAGTGTAGTTACTATTGCAATGTAGGGAACCTATTGCCATTTACCACACAACAAGCTCCCTAAGGCAGCAAAGTGATGAGAGTCAGATAATCTGGTTATGTGATGTTGACTGAATGATAAATATTAGCCAAGACAGCAGAGAGAAGGCCTCACACATCAGAACAGTAACATATGGTGTTAGAGGAGACAAGGATATTAAAACAAAATGAGAACCTGCTTTCTCCTCAGGCAGTGTCCAGAAACAGCTGGATCTCAGTTCACTACTCATCCAGCAGCTGGTTAAGAACTTGAGAATAAACAGCAATTCCTAACAGAACTGAGACACACAGAGTGGGCTCCCAGTGGGCAAACACACAGAGTTTTCTCAATGAATCAAAGAGAAGGACTTAGAAGAACAATTACTGTGGTCTCCATAAAGCAACATTGTTTTTGCACATCACAGGCAGAACAAATCAGCCCTCTTCTCCCTGCCCCCACCCCCCCAGGTCACTGTTACATGGAAGTGGCAATGATATTTGTTTTAAACTCCTGATCTCATGTGTGACAGATCCTGCAGTTTCCTAAATTCCAACTGTATACCAATAGCATTCTCTTGTAATCACACAGATGATATGGAATCCTGAGTTAACCTCAGGAGGTGCTTAAATAAAAATAATCTCAACTCTATAAATACACCTTGCTTTAAATCCTTTAAATCCTTATTCCTTCTTAATCATCTTAAAATAGAGAAAGTTCCTCAATAGGGAGTGTACACACCGACGATGAGTTTCTGCTCTCGCCTACGTTACAGGTTAGAAATCCAGTCAGGACTATTTCAGACTCCTGCAGTTTATTCTTCCCATATGTCACAACCTGTACAAGCTATTTCTTTAATAAACTCATTTCTTGTTTGGCCAAAATGCTTGTGTGGCCAAAATTTAGGCAAAACCAGATCCTTGTTGACAAGCACCATATGATGTTACTCACAGAACAAAACTGGGTTTGATGTAACCCCAATCCTGTTACAGCAACATTTTGTATTAAAGCAGAGATCACAATTCACTTAATTCAAGCAGCATTTAATAATATCAAAGGTTGTACATGCCACCATCTAAATGTTCTGTAAAAGACCTGGTGATTGTCAGACTTAATAGGTCTCTTCTGTCAGTGCTTCATCTGTTTCTGACCAAGTTTAGAGAAAATGCTTTCTATACCCATGGATTAAAATCCTTCATACCCAGTGTCAGCTCAATCCTTACAAGCTCTCCTGCATTTAAAGACAAATTCCACCTTCCTATTTTGTGAGTGTGGTCCCCGATTTCCCCAATGCTCCTACCGTTTCATCATGATCTAGCTGTTTGTTGCACCATGACTTCAGCTCAGTTTACAGAAGTCCCAGGGATGGGACATTAATGACTGATAAGATTAGCAAGACCATCTTCCCTTTGTAGTTCAGTAGATTTAATTCCACAACTTAGTCTCAGTCTTTAATTATTAATATGTTAGCTTTCCATCAGTAAAGTCTAGTGAGTGTTAGTATACCCTGATAAAGTATTCTGAATAAATTATCCAATGTCTGTAGATGGTTGAAGGAATTTGTATGCATTCATAATACATACATTTCTATATCATCAAACATCTGAATACCTTGCTAGTGATTATGCCAAATAAGGTTGTCACGTGTTACAAATGCCTGACTTAGGGACACCCCTACATACGAACAAGCTCCCATAGTATTATTAAATTCAAAGGGCCAACAGATGTACATACGGTCATTCCCATGAACAGTCAGACTGAAGTCCTCTCTCTCCACTTTTAGTAATTGTTCTTTCATATCAGTCTTATATGCCTCTGATGAGAATACTGTGGACATATCGTTACCATATTGAGTGATTTTTGTGTATTTTCTGACTTCTGGACAAAACCGACTAACGAACATCTGTAAAAACAGGACCTGTTCGTTACCTGGGACAGCCTGTACGTGTTAAAATTAGTGGAATGAGAAGAAGTTTGGACGGCCACTGCCCGACAGGAACTGAGCTCTTATTAAAGCGGGAGCCAAAGTAGTGCAATAGTGAGAAATTCTCTGATGAACTCCAGAGGCAGAGAGAGCAGCATCCTTTCCACTAAATTTCACGTGTATATGGCATGTTTACTAGCAAGGTGTTCAAATGTTTGATGGTAAAGAAATGTACGTCTCACGTCTGGATATCGAACTCCTTCAGGTGTCTGCAGATGCAGGATGACAGACTCTGGGACTGGTACATCCACATCCCTGCTTTCTTTCATCTCACGACTTGCTCTTGATTTCCATTTGCAATTGAAATGTTGTGAAGAATCAATAATATATTTATCACACATCCAGCAACTCTTGCACCATACACAGCTCTGCTTTCTTCTTCGTCTGTTCCTGCCATTGGCAGAAAGCAACAGTGTCTGAGACAAAGTGCTATAGGAGGTTAATGCTGAACCAGCACTTGGGGGCCCTATCAATAATGAAGTCACATTTTCAAGCGCTGAAGCTTAGACATGCTTACAGGAACTATCAAATATACAGTGATAATTGGCTACACATTGTACAGTTGCACAGAAATGAAATTGACCAATCAAGTACTTACTTTAAAGGATTAAACACAACACATACAATACATCGTTATTCTCCTAATATTGTCCTTTTGATCATAAAATCACAGCAAAGTACAGCACAGAAACAAGCCCTTCTGGCCCACCTCGTCCCTGCTGACTGTGTTGCCTATCTACACAGATCCCATCTGATACACAAGAGACGGCAGATGCTGGAATCTGGAGCAACAAACAATCTGCTGGAGGAGCTCAGCGGGTCCAGTAGCATCTGTGGGAGGAAAGGAATTGTTGGTGTTTCAGGTCAAAACCCTGTGTCAGGAATTTGACCCAAAACGTCTACAGTTCCTTTGCTCCCACAGATGCTGCCTGACCTGCTGAGATCCTCCAGCAGCTTGTTTGTTGCTCCTAATTCCATTTGTCTGCATTGGGCTCATATCCCTCTCCTTTCCTATCCAGTTTCAAAATCCTTTGTCAATGGGATTTCTGGAATCAACTTTTTAATTTTCAAGTTTGTAAATAAAACTTTGAGTTTGTGTGAGCAAAAGTATCCATGGAGACATACGTGGAGGGTTGTAGACTCAGCCAGCTCCATCACGGGCACAACGCTCCCCGCCAGTGAGGGCATCTCCAAGAAGCAGTGCCTCAAGGCGGCGGCATCCATCATTAAGGACCCTCACCATCTGGGACATGCCCTCTTTGCGTTACTACCATTGGAGAGGAGGTACAGGAGCCTGAAGACCCACACTCAACATTTCTTCCCCTCTGCCATCAGATTTCTGAACGGTCCATGAACACTAACTTGTTATTCCTCTTTTGCACTATTTATTTATTTTTGTCTTGCACTGTACTGCTGCCGCAAAACAACGAACTTCATGACATACGTCAGTGATAATAAACCTGACTGACTTGCCTTAAGCACCTAATTAGCAGACCACACCAGAGGAAGTTGTGGATTTACCAAGGCTCACTGGTCAGATCTCATTTCACGATCTGTATCCTGCACTGACAATGAACGCAGAGGAAACAGAGTTTGGATGTCTTGCAAGACAACTAATCACCAGTCTCAAAGAACTGCAGTAAAACTCCGATAATCTGCTATCTGACTATCCAGAATTCCAAAGGTTCGGCATCTGGCTCACCAGATGGTGTTTCCCGCACTCCGCTACAACTCACTGGGCCCCCAGTCCCCATGGTCCCTTTACACTGACCACGGCCCAGTTTCCAGCATTCCCTTTAAACTTACTGGGTTCAATGTGTAACAAATAAAGAAAGTGAAATGAAAGTGTGTTGGGGTATTCATTGGAAAAACACCCAACTGTCTGAAAAATCTGCCAGTCCGACAAAGAACTGAGTGTACTGGTTATCAGAATTTTCACATATCCCCTTTCAAGCTTCACTTACCTCAAAGTGTGTGAACCTTTTAAAAGTAAATATTTTTACATGATAAAGTCCAGAACTTTACTTCAGTTTAAGAGCGAGCAGGAGTACATAGATGTAACTAAAACTGTGAAAATGGTATTCTTAACACAGTTTTCAAGAAGAACAACACAACAAATAACTAAATAGCGTAACAAAGATAAAATTTCATGTCAAGAGCCAGATACTGTAATGGAGAAGAACAACTTTTCCTTACAGCTGTCACCAGCCATTAACATTCTGTTATGAACTATTATATCACAGTGAGGAACTGATGAATTAGTAACCAACTCTAACCTAGCTCTCCTCATAAGCAGCTCTCGGCCCAGCTTCTGATAAGAAGATACTGTATGAAAAAAGAGACCAAGAATGCCAATCCTGCAGAGAAGCCAACAGTGACTAGTCCAAGTGATATAGGAAAGTCAACACTGCAAGGTCATTGATGGAAAGTAGATCAATTTGTTACTCCATTTGAATAATAATTTTATTTGTGCACAAGATGAGCTTTTCACTGTACCTCAGCATGTGACAATAATAAACCAATTTACCAATTTTATGTCTTTATTAAATCTCTCTATGCAATCAGATCGATGTAACACATTTAAAACCACGTGACCCAACTAGAACAGAAGAGAGGAGGAAAATGGTGAAAAGGAGATTAAACAGAACACAATTAAAAATATTGTAGTTTGGGAAAACACGAGAAGATAGAATTGCTATGTTAGAAACAGAAGATCTCTATAAATTCTGAACAAACATTTTTTACTCAGGAACACAGAAGGGAGAGTTATTATGTTTGGAATAATTTGCTTCTTTAAAGTATAACAGGTTTGGCATTTTGATAAATAGTTTTCATCAAGGCTAGCAGATGGATAAATGAGTTGAACTTAGTTTTCCTTGTAAATGCTAATATAATCTCTCCATGGCTTATCAACAGCAGCTACATGCAAATCATTAAATCTTACGGAACAGTTTTAACCCTTCCATAACATTGCATGCAACAGAACTTGGAACCAATAATAGTTTTAAAATTATACTATTACTGAATCAAATAATGAAATTTTATACATAATCAATGGTGGATACCAAGAGGAGGACATGGTTTCTGGACAAGACCAACCTGCTCCAATTGCTTGATGAAAGGTTATACAAAATTTCTCCCTGCTTATCATGGGTAAATTAAAGTCCAGTCATCAATCGAGCTTTTCACTGTATTTCACCCTCCGTGGCCACCTCCTTTGAGATACCATTTCCTCAGTCAATATCACCAGGTTAAGTCAGAACAATTACACTTGTGAAATCAAACTGAAACTTGTGAGTAACTGATATTCATTTATCAGGATGACTTAATGATTTAACAAATAAACTATAATTGTTGTTACATGTAAGTTTATACACTGCAAGGTGTCACAATCAGTTGGCACAACCAAGCCAAGTACAAATTTATCCAAGCAGATTTGACAGTCACTTGGTTGCTTTGCTGATACTCATCTTGATTCTACTGAGGACTAACCAGGGAGTTAAGCAGAGCTAACCTTGGGTCCTCTTCAGCGAGGCCTCACTTGTCTCCTTGCTGGGTCGTCCATGTCACTTTATAGTTACTTTTGGCCACAAATCCTACATTGTATAGATTGTATGCATAACTGAAAAAAGCACCTTCGTCATTATGTTTACATCACTTACCAACACTGTCCAAACAAATCCATTCATTTGCCCATCAGCTGTTTTACAATCTCTTAATTTTTTTGTCTCAGTAACATATTTCGTACTTGGGTTCCAGTTCTTCTTCCATGCATTTATAATTACTTTACAACAGGGAAAGAAGCATACAACTGTTGATAGGTTTTGTGAATTATCCCAGGCTTGGATTTCTTCCAAAGGATTCTTGTCCTTAAATGCCTGAAACTCATGTCTCTGTATTTTAGGGACAATTTGGCCTTTTTTGTTCAAAAGACCACAAGACAAAAGAGAAGTAGGCCATTCGGCCCATCGAGTCTGCTCCATGAGCTAAACTAAAACTATTCCTGTCTAGCCCCAATTTCCGGCCTTATCCCCGTTTCCCTTGATACCTTGACTAATTAGATACCTATCAATCTCCTCCTTAAATGCCCCCAATGATCGGGCCTCCACAGCTGTATGTGGAAAAGAATTTCATAAATTCACTACCTTCTGGCTAAAGAAATTTCTCCTCATTTCTGTTTTAAACCAGTACCCTCTAATTCTAAGACCGTGCCTTCTAGTCCTGGACTCACCCACCAGGGGAAACAGCTTAGCCACATCTACTCTGTCCAGTCCTTTCAACACTCTAAATGTTTCTATGAGGTCCCCTCTCATTCTTCTGTACTCCAGTGAGTACAGTCCAAGAGCCGACAAACGCTCATTGAATGCAAGTCCTTTTGTCCCGGGAATCATCCTCGTAAATCTTTTTGTTTTACCCATCAAGCCATCATTCTTATAACACTATCATTACAATGCTTATATTTGAATATCTATTTCAATACACTACTTCCAAAGCAATAGATTGCTACCTTTACTCATTCACCATTACAGTGATTAGTCTATATATTGTTGGCTCAGTTACCCACACATTAAATGCAACATTCCAGATGCAAGCAAATATTCAAAAAAGCTGATTCTACCAATAACCTGACTTCAGTTCTGGCAAGACTACAGTGGAGAATATTTTACACTTATCCAAAACTGGAAAATTAAACGTGGCTTGTAGAGTATTGCAGGAGCCCTGCAACCAATCCGGTATCATGGAGTTAGGCATGGGCAAAATAGAAGGTATAATGGTAGGCGAAACGTAGTGGGTGGATTTGGAGATGAAAAGGGAAACAAGAGAGAACTTTATTTATCTTCAGAACAGTCTTGAATTTGAAGGCAGGCATTTCAACAACACACCATTCCACTCATCTTGCAGCCTCTGCATTGCTGGAGGAGTTCCCACTGGATGAGAAACTCAGGAAACAGTGCAGTGACTGCAACATCCAATAATGCTCACATCAAGGTCAGCACTCAGGTGTCACTCAGTATCTGGTTAACCAATCCTCCACTGATGGAGAATTGCATCTAAAAGAGGTTCCAGAAAAATGATATTGATGGTTAGGAGGTGGCGATGGAGATCATTCTAAATGGGAGAAAAATATAATTTGGCAGGATATATGAACATTTTACAGAAACCCTCTGATATTGAAATAGCAAAGCACAGCCCATTGTCCCTGGTGCTCTGCCGCCATCTAGTGCTTATTTTAAAAACTTCAGCCCATCTTTTTACGAGCCTGTAATTTAATTAATAGCCACCATTGTGCTATTATGTCGATAAATGATTGCACAAATGTAGATAAATGATTTCAGATTCTGCCTATTCTGGTGACAAATGATGCTGAGCTACCAAATGAATACACTTGAAAACTGGAGTTAAATAGCTCTTCAGCAAGTGACAGACGGGTCTCAACACCGGAAAGCTCGAATTTCTGTTAACAGATATTAATCTGCAATGCCTCATGCGTCCACGTCAGCAAAATGTAGCCATGAAGTTATCTTAAACAGCAGTTCCCAATAATAAATAATTACCACCTTGTGCGTCAAGATGAAAGTTTGGCAAGATAGTAGCTAGTGAAATCTGTACTGTCTCAACTTGTGCCAAGAAACTCGAGGTTCCATATCCACCTCTGCAGGACACAAGGCCAAAAGCCCTGTCGTATTTGCAACACTTGACTCTACTGCTTGCTAGTTTTATTGCAAAGATAATTTTGTTGGTTACTTTCTGACTTTGGTCTTACTAGAGATGAGAAACTAAAATAATAATGTGCTTCGTTACCGTTATATTTCTGTGCACGTGTGGTCCTGAAGGAGGGTCCTAACCTGAAACGATGACCGCCTGCTTTCCTCCACGGATGCTGCCTGACCTGCTGAGTTCCTCCAGCATCATCGTGTTTTTCTAGATTCCAGCATCTGCAGTCCTTTGTTCCTCTGGTACGTGTGAATGTTTTTGTTTGTGGAGAGAGGTGGTAGATGAATACTTAGAATTCAGCAAACCATTTTACAATACCAAAGAGATATTAAAAGAATTGTACATTTGATAGGATAAGTAGTATATGCCATCTGGAAAAAATTTGGACCAAGTAAAGCTCCTGTTGATGATGTCTGATTGCGCTATTTGACCTGCTCTTTGTAAAGACAATACCCAAAGTCTCTCTTTAACGTGTAGCTGGTACAGAAAGAGAAGTTTTACTCTGCAACTAGCTCATGCTTTACCTGACAAGAGAACAACTGGTACAGGTATCAGGCACATAGCTATGATAGATCAAATACATTTGAAGACCTTGAAAGCTTAAGTGCAGAACAAATCGGTAGCAGTGAGTTAAACAGACCTCCACGTATGCAGGCAGTTACTGGATGTCAAGGACAAACAATGAATGGAACAAAATACTGCATGGTTGGCAAACATGAAAGGAATGTTTGAAGATACTGTTCCTGCCGATGCAAATTTAATATTTAGCTCGAAACTTCTTGAAATATGTTGATCTTGTGCAACATCAAGTCACAAAGAAGTGTCAGGCTCCACTGATTGCAACAGACGCTGAACTAGTTTGTGCCCACTCAAGTACAAAATTAGAGTGTTCACATTAATCTTTCTCTGCGTTTATACTGTGGAATAATGGGAAACGGAAATAGAATGAGCTTTGACGAAGGGTTTCCCCTTTAAATGTTAACCAATCTCTTCTATCTTTAACTGTTGACTGGTTTGCTGGGCTGCCGGAAACGGTGGTGGAGGCGGATACGATAGGGTCTTTCAAGAGACAGTTAGATAGGTACATGGAGCTGAATAAAATAGAAGGCTATGGGTGAGCCTAGTAATTTCTAGGGTAGGGACATGTTCGGCACAGCTTTGTGGGCCGAAGGGCCTGAATTGTGCTGTAGTTTTTCTATGTTTCTATGTATATTTTGTCCCTCCCTCCCCACACCTCAGTGCAGCAAGTTTAATCATTGTTAAATTCTCCAAAATGAAAAAAAAGTGAATAACTGTGGCCTCACTCAGTTAGAAGGAAGAAATTATACCTTTGCTCAGTTTTGATGTAGAACCTTCAGTATTTCCAACATTTTCTGCTCTGGTTTCATATTACTAGTTTCTGGAATACTTTTTTCTAATTAGTCGTGTTTTCTTTTGCAAAAGGCACGAGATAGGTCACAGCTGCAACTTAAAAACATTAAATCAATAAAATTAATCATTCTTGTATTTTTTTTGTCAAAGGTAAACTCTACAGGAAGAGCAGCAGCCAAAACCATTACTGTGTTTCCCATTGATCTCAATACAGCAAGCATCACAACTGGGATCAAAACTTATATGACTAAATTGACCTTTGTATTGCTCACATTGGTTGGAAAATATACAGCTTTGAAACAGCACGAGTCCTTATTGTTAATTTACTGCAAGAAGGATCATTCAACCCATTTACATGTGACAGCTCTCTGCTAAAAGTAAGCCAATGCCTGCACATGCTTCATATAATTTCCTCTCATTTTAAATGCTTATCGAATTTTCTGTTAGCACATTCTGATTTAACTCTCCCTGTTGTGAACTGTGCTCAATTCCAAAAGAAAATCCTAAAAAAAAATTTTGTAGACAGCACAGTGTGGAGCTGCCATCTCACAGCTCCACCAGCCTGGGTTTGATTCAGACCTCAGCTACTGTCTGCGTGGAGTTTGCATGTTCTCCTCGTGATCTTTCCTCCGAGTTCCACATCCCAAAAGACATGCAGGTTGGTAGGCTAAGTGTGTAGATGAGTGGTAGAATCTGGGCAAAGTTGATGAGAATATGGGGAGAATGCCTTACAGGGGAAAAAATAGAGGGGATTGGGATTGCTGTGAGCTGGCACACATTCAATGGGTCAAAGTGGGCTATACCACAGGCCAACACGGACATTTTTAATTGTTGATTCCTCAACATCAACTTTCTAATAAGAATTTGTCTTTAGCCATTTACTATCAACATTTTTCATAAGAAAACCACCTACTCAGAATTTGCTGGTTAAATACAGCATTTTAAGTCTTCTCTCAGGAGCAGTATCACTATTCTTGCCAGTGATGTTAACACCCCATGAACTAATAATGATGCAAAACATGAACTATGTCTTACAGCATTATCATGAATTTAAGTTGTAGGCTCCCCTCCTCTTTAACATCCTTCCATTGGACTCTGTTACTAAACCAGTGCTCTGTACGATTATTTCACTTTTATATTTAAACCCAACATGTTGCCCACCCACAATTGCTTTTTTCAGGGAAGTCTTTATGTCAGCATAATACTAATATCACTGATTTATAATAATTTAACTAGATCAAATTTTTATTTCTTAACAAATATTCTTGGATTTCTACTGCTTTGGGGGGCAGTGTGCAGTGGTCAGAGCTTAACTATTGTCTCAGGATATTCCTGTCAGCAAACAGCAGAAAGCAAAGTCCTGGAGATCTCCACAAATACTACCCAGAACAAAGAAAGTGCGATTTTGGTGGATCATCTGGAATTTTGTTTATTTGTTAACATTACTTCACAAATTCTAACCAAAGTACAGGAAGGATTTTGACAAAACCAAAAAAAATGTCACTTACGTGATATAATCACTGGCAAAACTGTATTTAAACTGATAAACAGCTCGTGGGGATTTAAGAGGGTATATTCTGAAATCATAAAGAGCAGAAGTGCCAACAGAAGAGTACTTGATTACTGGGATAAAATCCAGGTTGTTAGGAAGAGTTTTCAGTCCATGCAGAGAGGAAACTTAATCCCAGAGGAACTACCAGCAGTTACAGAAGCATAATATTAATGGGATACATATCGGAATTATTAGTTTTGTACTGTCATTTAAATATAACCCAGAGGTCATGGAGTCATCGTCTATACGGGATTCATTCATTGAGAGAACAATGTATTGCTTTTAAATATGATGGGTGTTGCTTTTGGAAAAACCCGAGAGCAGTAATTGCAACATACAAGAAAATCTGAAAATACAAAACAATAATGGAGAGAAGACACAAGGCTGAGCTTTCCCAGAAAAGTAACATTATTTCGGAATGCAAGAATTTAGGAAGCTCAGTGCAGTTGTACACATGTCAGTCATGGCCCTTGGCTGCCACCTGCAGGCTGAGTAAGGAAGTTTTTGTTTAGAATCAAAAGCTCATTCCCAGACTCCTGAAGTGATGAGCCTATCCATAAAGGTGTTTTTCTTCACTTTGAATAGAGCGATAATCATTAATATTTTCAAACTGGCGATCAACAATTTTTGACATGTCATTGTCCAAATAAAAAGATACAATCATGATATTAATTTTAAAAAATGACAGGATGGAGTTAAAGCTATAACCCAATTCGATGACATTATTTTCGAATGTAATTTTTTTTATTACGCACAGCTTCAAATAAAATAAAAAGGTTTCCATTTTCTGAGAGTGGGTATTGCTGGAAAGGCCAGCATTTATTGCCCATCTCTAATCCATTTTAAAGCAAGTGGCTTTCCGAGCCACTCCAGAGGAGAGATAAGAACCAAATCATATTGCTGAGAGTCTGGTATTATGTATAGATGGGCCGTAGGACCTCCACTCCCTTAGCGAGCCGGATGAGTTTTTATAACAATCTGACATATTTTTAAATAAGTATCAATGATGATAAAGAACAGATTATTAATTAATTGCACTTAAATTCCCCATGCTTTGGTGCAATTTCAACTTGTCATTCGGATCAGTCTAACAATCCGGATGTCAGTCCATTAACAAAACCCACTAGACTCAAATATTCCATGCAGAGACGAGACCAAGCCATTAGGTTTCCCAATAATTGGCAGTACTGCTTGAATAAATGGACCTGGGAACATCAAAACACAAAAGGTTTTTACAGAGCCAAACATCCATTTTAGGTACAGATATTCAACGTTTAAATTAAAAGAACAGTGACTTAATTACCAAGAAACGGACAAGTGTAACTGCACTTCAAAGTATTCCATTGGCTATAAAAGGTGTTGGAACATTGACGATTTTGAGAGCCACCATGTATGCAAATTATTTCTATAATTTTGTTTTCAGTTCAATTTGAATTTAATTAACTAAATAAAGGAATATTGACTACTGGGAAGCAGAGGTACTCACTTCCCACTGATGATATGGAATCTGAATCCTCTTTAGCTTCTTTTGTCCATCTCACTCCAGTAATTCTGAGTATGGCCTCAGCTCTAGACTGCAAGCAAACGACCTCCCAAACCTCTCAATCAGCAGAGCATATATAATATTATATGCTCTTGACTTCTATACAAGCTTTGAAGTCAAGAGTCATCATCAACCAGTATGGAAACAGCCCCTTGTCCCACTGAAACTATGGCAATCATTAAGCACCCATTTTACTTCAATCCTATACTAATCACATTCTCTCCACATTCCTATCAACACCCCCAGCTTCTACACTGATCTACGCACTGGGGGCACTTTGCAGTGGCTGGCTGACTTACCTGCATGGCTTTGAGATGTGGGAGGAAATTGGAGCAACCAGAGGAAACCCACACGTCCACAGGGAGAATGTGCAAACTCCACAGACTCTACCAGCTGAGTCACTACACCACCTTGATTCCTGATAATTTTACTTTAAAAAATCAAATAGCTAATGAATATTGAATTCTCCCATTTTAGGTAATCCCCACCCCACCCACCACGCTTCTTTTCTTCCCTTTCCTAGCCTCTTTCTTTTCCTCTGTCTTCTTACATTTTACCCATCCCCCGGTGGATCTGCTCTCCCCTCTTTCCCCGCACCTGCCCATCACCATCTCTTACCTGCATCTACCTATCACCACCCTGTGCCCACCCCGCCTCCCCTCCTTTGTCCACCTATCCCTGCTCTGCTTCCCCTTTACTTATCTTCAGTCCTGAAGGGCCCTAACCTGAAACGTTGACCACCTGCTTTTCTCCGTGGATACTGCCTGGCCTGCTGCAGCATCATAGTGTTTTTCAGCTAATGAATTGTGTGACATAAGTTTAAGCAATGAATGCAAGTTTGATCTGCCCTACAAACCCACCCCTTCAATGGACAGTATCCTGGACTGCCACAGATTTTTATTTAATCTCCTAAAAAAAAGGTTTCTGCAAAATTAGTGGATTAGCTCTAAAGACAATTCAGCGTAGGACATGTCTCAAATTTTAATTGGTTTAACTTCAACACAATAGTTCTCCATTTCAACTAAAATGTTGAGCTGTGTTCAGCTTCTTGCAGACATTTCAGAACCAGTTGATACAACAGTATCAAAAAAGATACCAACACTCCATTTAAATCTTGATTTGCCAACCAAAATGCTCCAAGATCATTTACCTTAGTGCAAATGAAACAATTATCGAAATATAACTGTTTCAGCTCACAAATGTGTTCTGTCACAAATGGATTCCAAAGAGATTCTTCATTGTTGAGACTTCGGGAAATCATTCAATTTATGTGCAAGCACAACGAAGCAGCAGGTAGTGCTGCTGTCTCACAGCTCCAACGATCCTAATTCAATCTGGACCTCTGGGGTTGTGTGTGTGGAATTTTGCACATTCTTCCTGTGACTGTGGGGGTTCCCTCACACATTGCAAAGACACAAGTTAGATGACTTCTGTAAATTACCCCCAGTGTAGGTAGGTGGTAGGAAAATCCGAGGGCAGTTAATGAGCATCTGAGAGAGAATAGGTCACAGGGAAAATGTGTGGGCACAGGATTGATGGGATTTCTCCAAGAGCCAGTGGACTGGATAAACTGAGACACAATAGATTCTGCAGATGCTGGAACCTGGAGCAACACACATCAAGACCCTTCATCTTGACCCATCTCAACCCGAAACATCAACTTATTATTTCCCTCCTTAGATACTACCTGACCTGCTGAGTTCCTCCAGCATCTTGTATGTAGGACTCAATAAACTGAATGGCCTCCTGGTGGAAATATGAAATTAAAAGATGCATTCATAAATTAGTGGTAGAATTATTACATATACAAGCATCAGGTTAAAGAACAAACTGGTATTTGCATCATTCTTTGTATAATACAGGTTTCAAAAATAGCTGTAACATTGGGAATTGGAAGAAAAGGAGGAACTCAGGAAAATCAATCACCAGAGCAGTGGTACTGAGCAAATTGTTGCAGTTTTGTGCTGATGTCTCTGGGTGTTGACTGACTACACACTGAGCTTGGAAAAGAAATGGCTAGTGGGATAGTTAATGCACTGGTTTTAATTTTTTTATTAAATAATTCAAAGGTTCAGGAAAGGTTCTATTGCACTGGAAAATAGCAAATTTAACCCCATTATTCAATAAGGGAGACAAAAAGCTAGAAACTGCAGGCCAATTATTTTAATATCTGGGAAAATATTATTAAAGACATTATGCAGGACACTCAAGGAAAATGATAACCAGGTAGAGTTGATGTGGTTTTGTGAAAGGGAAATCACATTTGAACAATTTATTGTAATTCTCTGAGATACAGGTCCTTCCTGGGATATAAACACCCCACTAATGGACACCTCGTTCATATGGGTGAGAGTTTGGGAGACCAGAGGGATGGATGAGGATGGATTTCCTGGCGGCTGCAGGCATCTTCTGCCAGGTGGGAACGGGGCATTTCCGTGTGCCTTCTCTCCCCACACCACCATCCCCCCACCCCGAGCCACAGCAATCAAATCAGGTGGTTGGGTCGAGTTGAACAGAGCAGAGCTGGTGGCGCTGAGCAGATTCACTCGCTCACTGAGTCAGTGAGGCCGGCTGGCAGCTGCTCTCGCATGCCAGCTCTCTCTCCTGTCACAGCTGTTTCTATAATCTTCTCCCATACATTGCTCATTTCCGACTTACGACATGTTTGGGTTACGAACAGTTCTCAGGAACCGAACCCCGTTGCAACCTGAGGACTGCTTGTAAGACATTCTATGGATAAACTGCAACTGCTGTATGTACTACAAATGTCCAAAAGGCATTTGATAAGGTGCCACAATCAAGGGTTACTGTAGAACGGTTCTCAGTGTAGGTGACGGATTGGCATGGATAGATAATTTGCTGGTTAACAGGGAACAAAGGTGGCATAAATGGGTCTTTTCCTGGTTGGCAGGACACCTGCTGCAGGGATTGGTGCTGCGGCCTCAACATTTTACATTTATATTAAAGGTAAGGCATGGTTGCTAAATTTTGTGGATGATACAAAGATAGAAAGAAAATAAGTTGCGAGGACACAAGGAGGTTGCAGGAGTAAGACACAACTTGATTGTAAGATTCTGCAGAGTCTTAAGAGCCTGGAGAGGTGGAAAATCTAAAACTAGGGCCCAGTGTAAAAATAAGGGGCTGCCCCTTTCTGACAGATCAGGCAAAACTTTTTCTCTCAGAAGGTTGGGTCTTTGGATCTCACTTTCTCAAAGGACAACGGAAGCAGAATCAGAATATTTTTAAGACAGAGGCAGATAGATCTTTGATAATCAAAGGGATGAAGAATTACCACAGGTAAATGAAAATGCAGGGGCGAGGTCACAGTCAGGTATTGTTAAATGACAGCAAGCTTGAGGACCTGAATGGCCTCCTCCTGCTCCTAATTCATTGGCACATATTTATACACAGCACCGCACAGTTGCCAGTCATCTACCAAAGGAGCTTCCCCAGTTACGGATGACCTGACTTATGGAAATCCAACTTTACGGAAACTCTCTGATAGATTTTTAAAGCATTGTTTAAAGGTAGTGAGGAAATGAATAAAGAATAAGGGAAGAAATGAAAGAATTATAGCTAGTTTATGTAGAGCGATACAATATGGGTGTCTATTGGAAATGGATGTTTCTGACTTATGAAGAAGTTGGCTTATGGACAATTGTCAGGATTGGAACCCTTACGTAACCTGAGGACTGCCTGTAATTTTTTGGTGTGATGTAGAAGTCATTATGAAACATGCTTCTTTGCAAAAATCGCAATTTTTCCATTTTAAACCAGGGGTACGCTGGTCGCCAATTAAAAAATGTCCATTTGTTTTAAATATGTTTTATGCTTTGAGCAAGAAATTACTCGTATGACTGTATTTCTAAAAGTTTTGACCTTTGAAAAAGGACTAATGCAGTCTTTTTCTTGAGTAAAATCAATTAGGAACTTATCTGCTGGAAGTGCTCAGCAACATACATTTGGGATTCCAATCGTGCATTCTGCATTCAATTAATTTGGGGGAAAATGTTAATTAAAATTCACAACAGAAGGTTAAGATACTGCATTATGAGCTGATATTCAAGACCAGAGATGCAATATGTGCAATCTGGACATTAAAAGATTTAAGTTCACTAGTTGTGAACTTCATCTTGTACCCAGTACTTGTCCAAGCACTGAACAATGCCAGTTACCATCACAGCTTTCTTTTGGTTGATGGAGTATTTTTGCTAGTTTTGACGAGACCACTGAAATTAGGCTGGTACAGCTTTCCCTCCTTCCTCATTGCAATTCATTTTACATCAGCTGGTAGGACATAGAATTGTGGCAAATATTTCTTACATACTTAATAAACTTAACTAGATGCGTACAATTGTCTTCAGTAGAATTTTGGTCCTTTTGCCCTTAAAATTCTAACTCAGAATGAACCTTTATCATAGTATCTTACTCTAAACATCATTCTTCCTGTAAGAAACTGGATGGTAACCCACTGGCATTCTATTCAATGATGGATACAGCTAAGCCCAGTTGATCAACAGGTAAGGGGTAATAAATGCTGCCTTGCCGGCAATGTCCACAGCCCAAAATACACATACAAAAAATTGACCATTGTTTCAACAGGTGAGAATTCCCTGATTTCTCTCTTCATTAGTCAAAAGCATTAAAAATAAAACAAATTAGGGCCCAAATTACTACTCCTACAAATCCAAGACTGAACCTCAGATTTTCCTGGTCTACATGTTTGTATGACACCACATGATGTATTAACTCATCAAACATTGAATGCAAGTGATTTTTTTTATATATATATATATAAAAAAGATTTGCTGCTCAAACAGGTAGGGTACAAAAAAATTGAAAGAATTTACATGTAGTGGAACAGATCAATCAAATTTCATTAACTTTTGGCATCAGATTTGCTAACACATCATATAACAAAATTTACCACAATTACTTATATTCAGCTGTACAGGTCCACTATCCAAAAACTGGCACTCTTACAACCAAGACAATGTCAGATTTTAAACTTTCCCAGATTTTGGACCATGTAGAAACAAAATTTGAGAAGTTTCTATACAAACATTCTTCTTGCTATGCACTTTTAAATTTAGATTGGACAGTTTGGGCAGAGTTGGGTTGATTTGGAGCATGGACACTAGATCAGCATGCCACTGGAAACAAAGCAGCGATGCTAGAGAACTAGCAGCTAGTCGAACTTCCAGAAATGTCTGTTCTTCAGATCAGTATAGATACAATTGGCACTCTTGGGTAAATCATTGTTGGATCTGATGACATTTTACAGAGTCTTGGCAATTAAATGAAGAAAATCATACAAAATTATTTACACCATTTTGGAATTAAAGAAAATCTTAAAACAACAAACTCCAAACAACAGCTAAAGCACCCGAATGATCAAAACATTTTACCTTCTATTCACATCACATTCCCATCTGGGCTGTCCAATCTAACTGCTTTACAAATGGTGCCAATTTTGTTCCATTAATTAATAGAAAACAGTATTCAAATACAGCAAGTTGAGCAAAGTCCGTTTCACCTGCCTGCAGAATGCTCAGAAACAGGTTTTCCAGAAATCGCATACTGCTTATGTAATTTTAGAAACCAATTCTATTAAGTAAACAAAGAAAACATTCAACATATTTTAAAGTACCTGTATAATTCTACCGGGAGAGTAGAGTGGGAAACAACATAAAGTCAAGCTTATCCTAGCTCCCAAGCTTAAGGACTGTTTTGTATAATGCCCAAAGATAACATATTCGGACCTGATTACTCTGTGAAACAAGTCCGACATTTTATCATTTCATGGAGCATTACAACCCTTTAGTAAGGGTGCTGCAGATATCAAGCCTTTTCTAATAGCATAATATATCCTAGCTAGCATTAGTTCAGACACATATTCACACACACGTGCACAGAAAAATTCCACTGTACAGTGTTTATATTTGTCAACTAAATAACCCCCTAGGCATTTCCAAAAAAATATTCACTGAAGGTTATTCTTTTAGATATATTAAACATTGGAACTTTTAAAATTATACATACGATGCCTGGCCAGTTGCTGTATGATGCAAATCTTTGGGATAACAATTATATACATACTGCCTACAAATCTAAATCAACTGATGCATATACAGAGTCTAATAATTCATAATGCATATACAGAGTCTAATAAGCAGCTGACCAGCACAAACTTTTTGTGGCTGGACAGAACACCTTCCACATTTTACAGAGCGACCATTCCATTTGCATTTCTGATTTTTTTTTGTTAAGATTGTTTGAAATCCTTTTGTCATTCAGTAAAAAAAAATGCATATTGCAAGGGACATTCACAATGGCCAAAAACTATAGGAAATTTCTGAAAAGTCATTGTTGATAGGTGCTGGGGTTAAGTCCTGTTAATCCTGCGCCAACTATTAAAACTCACTCTCTTTAAATAAATCGCGAACGAACAAAGTGTGCACTTATAACTTACTATTACACTTCAAAATTGCTGAAAGTGCTCAAGTTTGGGACAAATGCATCACTTAGAAATGTGCTATATAAATGTGAGTCTGATCAACACAAATTAAAATTCTGTCTGGAGACTCTTTCTTGATACCATGATCCATGCTGATGAGGCTGATGACTTCAACCTAGTGACTCAATGAGATCAGTCTGGAATTGCGCATGTGCTACAATTAAAGATTCTATCTTTGTCACAAAACTGTTTTAAAACCATGTTTAAATACTGATGATGTAATTGATACAGCTGTTAGCGTGTTAGTTGAAATGACCCATTGTCTGAGGCTCCTTTATGTAAACTCTTAGACATGCTGCCCAACGAAGCTACTAAAGAACCAGGCAGGCTTTTGCTCACATTGAAGTGGCCAGTCAGAAATTAGCACTGACTGAAGTCTTAAAGCAGGTTACCTGGCTGCCTGGGTGGGGAAAACCAATAAACAGGATAAATGCCAAAATGCCAAGAATACAAAATACTGCTTTTCAATAAAACAGTAAGAAAAAATGCTCCATTATAGTCTATGACCCTATGATTTGTACACCTATCAATGATTATGTATTTTTTAGAAGCACATTTTGTATCAGCCTTGTATGAGAAAAATAGAGTCAAACATATTAAGAGAATACTTTTTAAACCAATACACATTTCACTGCTTTCTCCTTTTTTGTTGTCAATATTCATCTTTTTTTCTCCTTTCCATCATGTTCTTCTCTCCTGGAACCTACAGATTTTTGAGCCTGTATACTGTATCTTTACCACTGCCGTGCACAGAGGCCCCAGAAGGAAAGACTAAATCCGTGTTGGAAGTAGAAGGAACACTGGCCCTGGAAACATAATTTCTTGGAGTCTGTCCAAAGTGTGAAGAATGTGTTGTCCGATGCCGACCACTGGATGTAGATGAATTTGGTGGCAAAACTTCACTTGATTTTGAAAGAGACTGATTGGCCTTTAATTGTGGCTGAACCTCCTTGGTTGAAGCTTCTCTTCGGGCCAATCTCGGATCCTTATGTCTGGACTGAGATGACTGCTCCGATCTAACCGAAGTCTGAGGATGTGTAACAGTATTTGATGCCTCAGGCTGTACAGTAGCAGAAGCCTGAGGCCTACATTGCCGTTGTAGTGCAGTTGGTTGAGAAGGAATTGGTTGTTTGGGAATTCGTGCACTGCTGATGTCACTTAACTGATTTGGAGTAGTTTTGAAATTTGAACTATCACTCCTGAATTTTTTGAGAGCAGGAACAGGTTCCCTTTCATTTGTGAGTGCACCGGGATCAGAAATGTTTCTGCGGAAAGTGGGTCTTGGTTTTGTAACTTTTTGGCAGTCCTTCTTGTATTCCCTTTCACATGTTTTCACAATGGCTCCTCTTTTCTTTGCATCCTGAATCAAAGCATTCCAGTCTTTATCTTCCTAAAATACAGAGGAGAAAATATGCAGAGTGGAAAAAGGCACAATACATATATATTCCTCAATTTTCGCACCTAATGGATGAACTCTTAATAGAATTGCCATGACACAGAAGGTATTTAACCCATCAAATCCGTGACAACTTTAAGCAGAACAATCCTGCTGGCCCCATCCTTTTCCTCAATGATCTGCAAATTACTCTCTCTTGTGCCAATCCAATGGCACTGATTGATTCTATTTCCACTACACTTAAAGGTCATGAATTTGACATTTTTACTGCTGTCAAAAACGTTTTTCTCTTACATTCCATGACCCACATGTGTTGCATTCAAGCCAATTATTTAATGATTTATCTGGTTTTCTCCTTCAGCTGCAGTATCACACACTAACCTGAATTTTATGGGAATAGTGGAAGTGATAGTAGCATTTCCCATTGCCATAGTGATAAGTGTGGTATCGAAAGATGTGCAATGGCCTGATCTGGGGTATTTATCCAGTCGTTACCTCTTCAATCCCACATAGATTTTCGACCGGCGCGTTTTAAAGGCACGATAACTGATAAATTCAATGAGTTTGTATGACCGTAATTATTTTGCAAATGTGGAATTTCATTCCTTCAGGAGATATTTAGTGCTACATATTTCCAAAAAAACTGTTCCCATTTGTCTCTTAATCCAGTTTTTCTTTAACAGCCTTAATTCTATTGTCTGTACCAGATTTAAAATGAACTTATATAAGTTTAGATTCCACATTTCTGTCTAAGGTGAGGATCCTTCACTGTGAATGGCTGAACAACTATGCTTCTTTTCCTACATACAGTTACCACAGATGGCCTGTACTGGGTACAAGACTGGACCAGTATCTGCCCTGTAGCCCAGAAAACTCTGGGCAGCTGTCAGAAAGGTGAACGGAAAGTGACAGTGCTTTTACCACTGACTACAACATCCAGCCATGCAAATCTTGACCAATAAAACATTTAACTAAAGAAACAATTAAGACAATTGTTCTTCAAAAAGGATGATGTGGGCTGCTGCATTCGAAGTTTCAATAAATGTTCACTTTTAAAGCATGCAGAATAACATCATCATGTTATTTCTACAATTATGAGACAGCCACAAATATCCACCTGAGAAAACACTGGGATCAACTGGACAACCCTGGCCTCATCCTATCAGAAATATTCCCATTTTCCCCTCCATTCCTCCCCCACCATCTCTATAACTTATCTACATGTGTTTTCTCACTTTCTCAGTTCTGATAAAACACCTTCAACCTGAAGTACTAGCTCTATTTCTCTTTGGAAACACTCAGCCTGGATTGCTCAGCGTTTTCAACTGAAATTGTTTATATTATAGTTTTAGAATCACATACTGAAAAATCAAGATTATTGTTGAAGACTCTTACTGTCCTGCTTGCCATGTTAACTGACCATTGTTCCTGGAAAATCATAACATGATTATACTTGAACTAACCATAAGAGTCTTCAAATGTCCCAGAATGAAAAGACTCAAACGAGCTCGGGTTATCGTAACATTCAGTCGCTGTCGGTCTGCCAAGAACCTGCAAAAAAAAATGCAAAATTTAACAATAATAATCAGCAACACTGATTCTTTTAAATTAATGCCAATCACACATCTATACTAGCACCAAGCTTTTGTTATTTAACTTGGGGTTCTCTCAACCTTCATGTGTCCAAGAGTTTCTGCACATTTATATTCCAAATGCAAAAACATTTTCTGCAGTTCTAATTTTCTTCAGAAAATTCATGTTCTTTTTTAAAAAGGGAAGTGACTTTTAGGGAGAACCCCAGAAGGAGCATTAGGACTTGCAAAGGACCTGGAAAAGGTTTCCAAAAATAAGTACAATATGTCAAGCAACAACAACTTTGCTTATACCCCATCGTGATAAGACTATTGAACAGTTCCCTTATACAATGAGATGAACTATGACCTCACAATCTACCTTGTGACCTTGCACCTTATTGCACTGCACATTCTCTGTAGCTGTGACACTTTACTCTGTATTGTTACTGTTTTTACCTGTACTACATCAATGCACTCTGTACTAACTCAATGTAACTGCACTGTGTAATGAATTGACCTGTACAATCGGTTTGTAAGACAAGCTTTTCACTGTACCTCGGTACAAGTGACAATAATAAACCAATACCAATTTCTACAAAACCAGATATAAACAAATTCTTTATGATAATCTTGAAGTTTGTATCATTCCTGCTGCAAGCTCAATGTGTCATTCTTTACTGCACTGGTCTCCCCATGTCACCACACTTGCAATGTATTATATGCACACTGACACAGATGCCAGATTGACAATGTAAAATGAACTGGAGCCTTGCACAAGGTACCATTGAGGATAATTCTACAGTGTAACTGATTTACAATGCTACACATGAATATTGATAAATATGACCCTCAATATTATATCAGATGTGAAATGAATGCCATTTTAATTTCTAAATGAGAGAAATGAAGGTTTAAGAAAGATTTAGAACTTCCCCTCACTATCTAGTAACTAGTAGAAGGCTCCTGTTGAAATTTTGTATACAAATTTCCTGGGGTTAATATCTCATGACACCAATCTCATAATTCACTCAATCTGGAAAAGATAGTGTGAAAAATCAGTTCAAATCTTACACTTGGTTCAGTTTTGGCATGCATTATTGTGCAGTTTTCACTTTGCAGTTTTCTGGGATGGAATGGGGGAAGGTGTGTTTGTATTTTCCTGTACATTCGCAAGTACTTTTTTTGTAAGGGGATGAAATACAAAAATAGAGCAGTCTTGCTGTAACTTTCGATTTAACTTTCTTTATTTAAGTAGGGATTATACTCTAATTGTCAGCAATTCACACTGGGTTCACTCTTGCAAAGATGTTTTCCCCTTTGGGGGAACATAGGACTAGGGAGCAGAGTTTCAGAATAAGGGATAAACAATTTAAGATTGATACATGAGAAATTTCTTGTCTCAGATGGTTATGAATCTTTCAAATTCTGTTCTTGGAATCATCGAATATAGCCTGAGATAGACAGGCTATTGAATAATATGGGAATTAATAGGTATGGGATCAGGCAGGAAACTGGATGTGAAGCCCACAAAGGGTGGGGTGGGGCAAGGGGGTGTGACTGAGAGACAGTTACGACCAGCACTAGGAGATCAGAGGAAATCACTTCACCCAATAGATCTCTGAAGACTGTTTGCCCTAACGCAGCTGACAATAATACAATCCTTCTCACATCCTTGGAATCCATCCACTGTGCCAACTTGCACTGTTCTGGAAAAGGGAAAAAAAAACTTGTTAAAATTACAAATTTCCCTTATTACATTTAGACACAATAATCATAGTTATCCACAAGATGATTTACAGAGAAGAAATACAAATTCTGAATGTTGCATCAGTTTAAATTGGTTTTGCTTCTGTCCAGCTGAGCAAATCTGTGCAAAATTAACATTGCTCATAGCAATCAATTTTATTGACTCCAAGCTGGCACGCACAGGGCATTCCCCAGTGTATCTTACTGCAACGGCCACTGACCATTATACATGCGAAAGCCTCATTCAGTACTGGGAAGCTATTAAGGCAATAGGCACCATAGTGGAAGCTGATCGCGGCCTCAACAACACTTATGTGCTTTCCAACGAGGGCCACTGGAAAATTATGAGGAGCAGACTCATTCATTTCCCTTTATCATTTAAAGTGCTGAGATTTGCTTTAATTGCCCTTTTAAATCACCAGCTATGGTCTCTATTTTTCAGCTTTCAAAGGATAAGCTTGGAATTATCTGGGGCATTTTAAAGATTAAATTTAGATTTGGCTCAAAATAATGTTAAAAGACTTGACTGGGTTTCACTTTGACTTGAATTGTTACTGAGTTTTACATGAAGAAATACTTGGTTTTATTTCAGTCAGTTTGCTGTGGCAAGTCAGATGCTTTTAACTAGAGGGAAAACCACAATCAAAACTGCATAAAAGGGAGGTTGCTGGTAGTCATTTGACAGGCGCAGCACTTTGAGACTAGTTTAATCAAATTACCGCAGCCTAACATGGCACGCGCTTTTTGAAATAGTCTAGGAATAGGCTCCATTTGAACTGATCTCATCACTTTCATAAATCTTAACAAGCAAGACGAAAGCAATATTGGCAGAGTCAGGCCACAGGTTGGTAGCCTATCCCCACCATCTGAGCCATGCCATCTTTTCGCAGCTACTATCAGGCAGGACATACAGAAGCCTGAAGTCCCACATCATCAGGTTCAAGAACAGCTACTTCCCTTAACTATTTGGTTCTTGAACCAACTGGCAAAACCCTAATCACTACAGCTTAGCAACACTATGACCACTTTGCACTAAAATGGACTTTTTGTTCTAATTGTGTTTTCTTGTAAATTGTACACCGTTTTTATGTTTTTCTTGTGATATTACATGATGTTATGTGCCTGTGCTGCTGCTGCATGCAAGGTTTTCACTGCACCTGTGCATACATGTACTGGTGCATATGACAATAAACTCAACTTCGACTTTGCATTTAGCCAGGGTCAAAAGTGGCAGAGAAAATATCATAAAAATAAAAGCCAGGCAGCAATGTAGGTGCCAAAATACAATTTTGGTGTGAAAGGTGAAAAATAATTTCAATGAAGCAAGGCATTTTACTGAAGTACTCTTGTCTTCACTTTTACAATTTGGTTATCAATAAGGCAAACAACAAAGAAAAATTTTATCCAAAGCTACAAGTTCAAAATAAATGGCACAGAACATATACACGTATACTGAATGTCAGTGTGGAATGTTTCCAATATTAACTCTTCGCATACCTGCCATGTTCAAGCCTAGCCCTTTTACACTCTTGCTCAATTTGTTTGATGATTCCCTGTTTCTGTGCATTATATGGTGTGATCACTCCAATATTACGGCAAGTTCCTTTCTGTTTCTCTGCAATCATACTGATTAAGGCTACCACCAGTTTCACTTCCTGTGGGTTAGCATAAGAGCTGCAACAACAGGTGGAATGAAAGTATGAGGCAAAAGATGAAATAACCATGATATGCCCTGGTTAAGAATGCACTTTGTATTGTTCTATAAGATTTCTTATTAAATTGTAAGCAGTAACAACTAAATAATTTCCCCACCTTACAAGAGAATTGCAAACAATGACTTACATTACTACAAAATTACAGAGCTTTGATTTAAAACAACAAACAGTTGGTGATCAATATACAAAGTAAACCCTTAAGGTGGTATTGCCAAATTCAAAAGGCAATACACCACCTTATCCGATTCTGGTTGATGAGACTGCAAAGCTCTCGAGCAGCTGAATTAACCAGGTGGCAGAAAGTTTGCTGCATTCAATTCTACTCATCTAGGCTGTGAGAAAAAGTCTTCTCTACAGCTGCCAAAATGTAACTTATTACATACTGCATATTTTAAGTAAAAACAAGAAAGTCCATAAAAACAGAAAGTATTCTGGTAGGAAGAAGAGTGCTTTCAGCTCCTACCCATCTGCTCAGGCACAGTAGTGTAGTAGTTAGCATAACGCTATTACAGTACCAGCAACCTGGGTTCAATTCCGGCCACTGTCTGTAGGGAGTGTGTGTGTTCTCCCCGTGTCTGCATGAGTTTCCTCCGGGTGCTCTTGTTTCCTCCCACATTCCAAAGACGTACGGGTTAGGAAGTTGTGGGCATGCTATGTTGGCACCGGAAGGGTGGAGACATTTGCAGGCTGCCCCCAGAACACTCTATGCAAAAGATGCATTTCACGGTGTTTCGATGTACATGTGACTAATAAAGATATCTTTTCTTACATCTTATCCAGTAGTCACTGTCATGCACATGGTGAATACAAAATAGAGAACATAAAGGAAAATAAGGTGTAAAACATACTCTTTTTCCCTGCATTCATATCCATCTGTCACATCAAACAACATGTATGATTGGAAAGGCCAGTTCAGCCGACACCGCTCCATCTCTACATTTCTGTGAAAACACAGGAGTGAGAGGAGGAAGGTCAGAAATAGTCGCATGAATCTCTTGTGTACCCCAAAGCCATTAAAATTACATTTCAAAATATCATTAAAAGATAAAATTCATTTTGATATTAGAGCATTCCATTATTTTAGCATTTAATATTATAGAGTAGGCACTGTATTAAATATCTACCAAATTTCAATAGCCCTAACAATCTGCACAGATTAAACTGAGACAACAGTGTTCAGAGACCTTGAATGACTTCCATAATGTAGAAAGCCACAAGAAACTGCAGATGCTGGAATCTGGAGCAAAAAGCAAACTGCTGGAGGAACTCAGTGGGTCAGGCAGCATCTACGGAGGCAGAGGGATAGTTGACTCTTCGGTGGAGACCCTGATCAGGACTAATAGTGCAGAGGGTGGATAGCCTGTGTATAGAGGTGAGGCAGAAGGGTGAGGCAGGAGCTGGCAGGTGACAGGTGGATCTGGGCAATGAGGGGGATGGTATGCAGATGGAGTCAGGTGGAGGGGGAGGGGGGGGAGGGAGAGACAACAAAGTGTTGCAGAATCTGGAATCTGTTAAGGAAGATGATAAATGGAACTAGATAAGAAAAGGATCACCGCTCCTTTATCTGGTTCCACGTGTCACCTTCCTTGACTTGCAGTCCTTTGTTTTCTCCACATCATCTACCAGCCTCTTACTCTACCTCCACCCTCCCCGGCTCCACCTGCCCATCATACCCTTCCTCACCTGATTTCACTCATCACCTGCCAGCTCCTGCCTCTCCCCTCCTCCTCACCGCTACATTCTGGCCATCTCCCCTCTACACTCTCAGTCCTGATGCAGGGTCTCAACCTGAAACATAATCTATCACTCTGCCTTCATAGACGCTGCCTGACCCAGAGCTCCTCCAGCAGTTTGTCCATTATATGACTTATTTTGGGTCACTTCCAGTCAGGTGAATATGTCATCAATGAGGAAGCTTATTTGCATTAATATAAATGTACAAATATAATGTCACATTATGATGGCTCAATGCATTGTGGAAAATTATACAAGTTTAGGAGAGAAAGGATAGTTTTAAACAGAGACGATTTTGAAACAAACAGCATTCAGTATAACATGCTGAACTCCCCAGAAAAATGTAATAGAAAACACAAAAAAATTAATATTCCATCTGAAGAATAATTTTCAAAGAACTTACAAAAAGGTTCAATATTGAAAATATTGATTTTCAACCAGGTTTCATTAAATAAAAAGGAAAATGCTTTTAAAATAAACCCCAAATTGACAAGCCTTAAGGAATTTGACTTGCTGCAGTTTCACTTCTTTCTTAGTCTTTTGGATTGTTACTGGAGTTGTCAACTACTTTCCAAGCTGACATCCAGCTGAAGGACGGCAGTGACTGTATACGTAAACGGCAAGAGCACCAGCACCAGCACCAGATAGATATAGATCATTCTTGAGAAACCCAAGCAATAATGTACACGTGTATTAATAATTAATACTCTCTTACTCATCAGTTTTTAACATATTTCCATATATGTATTTGGAGGGAAACAGGCAGATGTCAGGATGCATCCTGTACTGGGTCAACAGCAACAGCACCGGGCTGTGTCCACAATTAGCCTGATTCACTTCACCTTGCAGGCACTTTTGCAGTCGGCACATCATTGATCGGCCATAGCCTAACTCTTTTGCTTTCTATAAAAAGAAAGGAGTGTTAATTTTTTTCTGTTTTCCATCTATGGAGGAGGACAAGGACTTTAAGTAAATGACACAAAAAGCACACAGGAATGTTTTTTTTAAAACAACTGGGAAACATTGAACAATAGTTCTAATTTTAATATCACATCAGTATTGCAATTGTACAATGACCTGGAATTTGCTCATTGATGAATGCAGTCAGGTGCGTCTGTCCTGCACCTACTTAGTTTGGAACTGGAATGTTGAACTTCATGAAAAGCAAGTCTGGATGAGAAATGGCAACAGATACATCTGCATTAAACTTTTGTCACATGGACAACACTGCCCATGAAATGATTGAAACCATCTTAACAGCCCATAAAGCTCTGTGAAGACTACTTTGTGCCAAATTTGCCTGGAAGATGGAGGAGAGCTACGCCATCATAGAATGGAGGTCTTGGTACAACATTATGAAACATTGGTTACATCACAGCTGAAATATTGTGTGCAGTTCTGGTCACAGTACAATAAGAAAGACATGATTGCACTAGAGGTGGTGCAGAGGGATTCACCAGGATGTTGCCTGAAATGGAATGTTTCAGTTATAAGAGAGATTGGACAGGCTGAGTTTATTTTCCTTGCAGCAGAGGCAGCTGAAGATGGATCTGATAAAGGTATACAAGATTATGAGGCATAGATTGGATAGACAGTAAGAAACTTTTCACCATGGCAGAGGTATCTGAAGTCTCGAGGGCATAGGTGTAAGGTGAGGAGTAAGACATTTAGAGAAGATCTGAAGAACATTTTCACACAGAGGGTGGTTGCAATCTAGACTTCAATCTCAATTGCCTTGAAGCATCCTCCTCACAATTCATAATTCTACCCAGTTTGGTGTTGTCAGCAAACTTCAAAATACTATTTTGTTCCCTCCCTGTGGTATCCAACTACTTGCTGCCTGCCACCCAGAAAACAACCCACTTATTCATACTCTGTTTGCTGTTTGTCAGCATGTAGCATGTGTGTTCAGGGTTTACCAAGCTGTGTGGAAATGTTTCTCATCAATTATTCAACCTCCACATGGCACAGAGAGTACTTTGTAGGTTACAATGTTTCCAAAATTGCTATCCATTAAGGCCATCAAGTTTTTGTCTTGAATGTTTCCAAACGTTCCAGTTGTTCAGTTATGTTCAAAATCTAATAAAAATTATGAAACCAACCTTCAATAACATTTTTCTTTCAAAGCTAAATTCCTTCAAAACACTTGAAACTATTAATTAAAAAGATGAAAGCAAGCACAATGAATTAGAAAGAATGTAAAATGTTATTCTTAACATTCTTCCTCTAAGCTCTTCCTATCCATTTAAAATGTGTTCACAGGTGTACATTTAGATGGCAGATTCCCCAGCTAAAGTGCTGGGGAATTCAACAGATTCATGTTGTGCAAGCGGAACTTGGCCTACAAGCTTGTGAAATCCGCCTTCATATGGGAATTCCAAACTTGCTGGATCTCTTGAGGGCAAATGTTAGCAGTTCTGCCTGTATTTCCCAGCAAATACCCAGCCCTTTATGTTTGGGGCACATAGTTGCAATTTAGGGAAAATGTAAGAGGACACAATTATCTGGGACTCACCATGCCTTGTTAAAACTGCACTAAGGTAGGGATGTACCACCAAAAAATCTCCAAATCTATTACAAGGATAAGCAAACCGATGTTAGCATCCTCTTCCAGGACAACATCTTGGCTCTAATCAGACTCAGCTACCTCCAATGGACAAGCACATTGTTTGCATGGCCGACTCCAGAGAAAGGCATACCCCTTTGAGGTCTGTCACAGCAAGACCATTACCAAGACAGAAGAAATCCTTAAAGCCTCTTTGCAAAAATGTAACATCCTCACCAGCTTGTGGGAATCCCTGGTCTTTCACTGATCAAAATGGAGAAGGAGCATCTGGAATGGCACTGAGCACAGAATTGCTTTGTCAGAAGCCCAGCAAAAGTGGCTGTAGCAGCACATTGTCTCCCTTATTGGCCACCCACTCACTTGAGGAAGTGGTGGTCAGAACATGTAAAGATTTAAAACAATCCTACTGCATTCCCGAATAATGATAGTTTAAGGTGTGACCAACTAATTCTGCATTGAGTAATAATAATGACTGTGTGTAAGAACTAACAAACAGGAGTAATGTATGCTAGCTTTCTTTCAGAAGAAAGTTCCTCTTAGGACATCATGGAAGCAGCAACACTTTATATCTAAACACTGTTGCGGAGTAGGTCACCCATGTGCCATAACTGTAATTAGTGCACAACCACGTTAAAAAAATAAATTCAATGTGGCCAAAAGGTGGAGGAGAGCATGGACAAGAGAGGCACTGGTGTGAAAAGGAGTTTAGAAATCAAGGGGGTCAGCAGAGGAAATGGAACTAGAATGGGACCCTGTGGTTTTTGTTCAAGATGCAAAATGACTCTGAACTATAAAACAAAATTGCTCAGTAATTCCCGGCACACGCGAAACTTAGTAGCCTTCTAAATGTTATTCTTACCATGGAGATGATAGTTGGTGGCAGTTGCTCAGGGTCACCTACAAGAATTAGTTTGGGGCAACGGTACATCAATGGAATCAGTATTTCAGTTTCACATGCCTGCCCAGCCTGAAAAGAACAGTAGTAGTTTAGACTCATTCACTTCTAATTCATGAATAATCTAAATTAATAACAACATTCCCTTGTAATGATGGTTCAGGACACGATGCTTAATCTTGGGCAGTCTCCAAGTAGTACTTCTTGGGAGAGATCAACGGAAACAATATCTGTTAGTTCTGCTAATTCTGTAAAGATATTTAGGTCTCTATTGTGGGAGGAAAAAGACATTTGATACTTACATCCCCATCATCTGGTACTTGTCAAATCTACAATCAAATCTCAACTCTCTCAGCATTACTTACTAACATTTGGTTGATGGACAGGTAGTTGGGGATCACTAGTTGTCACTGGAATTTTTGGGGAAAGTATAAAGATTAGACATATTTCTTCGGTGACAAAATACGTGAGAGATATTTTCAAAAAGGGGCCCATCAAACATTCATGAGGCTCTTTGAAACATCCAGAACCACTCATATTTTACAGTTATCTTTAAATCGAAGGAATTACATTTCTTGATAACTATAAGAGATATTAATTGAGATAATTGCCTTTAAGTAATAACTTGTTAAATATTCTTTTTGTGCTAAGTAAAGTGGGCTGCAATGGGAAAAATAAAGTAGCATTTTTTAAATACTGATGCAAACTCTGATAAGCCCAGTTACATTGCAATTCTCATTTTAATCAATGGATAAATGTTACACCTTATGCATTGTAAAGGGAAGTCCTAAATTCAATCCTCATTTTGTACTCTGACTAAAAAAAACACTAGCTTGGGTTTTACCAACACGTATTGGTGAAATGTCAGAGGAGAGGATTAGGGGTGCAAATCAGAAAATTTGGCTCTTAAGTTTACTGCTATGAAATAAAACCAACAATGCATCCTTGTAATACAAAACAATGCCTTTCAATGTGTTCATTTTCTTTGCTCTTAAGCCTCCCTCTGCCCACCACCATCTCTCGCCAAGCAATGTTACTGTTTTTGTGCCTTTCATAATTTCTTATTTGTGTCTACATAGTACCTCACAAAACCGCTACTTCCATCATCAAGGGCAGTGTGTCCATAAAGCACCACAGGATCCAAATTCCCAATGAAGTCACATATTAATCTGACCTGGGAAAGTTTAATCACCATTCCATAATCATTTCTGGGTCAAAATCCTAGAACGCCGTACCTCATAACATTATGAGCATCTTCACCTCAGGTACTATGACATTTCACGAAGGAGGCTCAGCTCCACTTTGCCCAGAGCAACTGGGGGGAGGCAACACCCGTATCTTAAAATGAACTAAAACATGTCTGGAGATTCCTGTGCAATATCATCATAGGCTAACAAATGATGCAAATAAAGTTTACTGTCATTTCAAATGCGATTTTTTTGTTTTAGCCTAAGCATGAATGAATTGATCTGTATGAACGGCATGCAAGACAAGTTTTTCCACTGTTCCATGGTACAAGTGACAATAATAAACCAATTCCAATTTGACCATCACTGTGAAATTAATTTCCACTTACCTCATCCACAATGACACAGTTAAATGGTTCATGACCCAACTTTCGGAATGACATTTCCAAAAGTACACTGCCACTGGTACTCAAAGTACAGCAGATGATGTGTGATTCCAGGATAATTTTTAGTTGGATATCTTGGGTTCGACCTTGAACCTGGAAAGAACGCAGTGAGAAATTCATTCTGCATTACAGCAATCTACTTCTGGAATTAAAACTTTTGGTTGATTGCTTTATCTCTTGACATACGCTTTCGCTTTACTTGCTCTTAAACGAATTTTTTAATGTAAATAGTTTTGAAGATAATGATAACATTAATAACCAGCACACACCAATTTTGAAGTTCAAATTAGAAACTGTGCTTAAATTTTCCTGATAATTTAATTATTACAAGGTAGGCATCAGAATGGTTAATTATCAAAAACTCTACCAGGCAAATCAAAAGGTTGTAACAGAATGCTCCAGAATATCCAACATTAGCAAAGTGAAAGAATTATTGCAATAACCATTACTGAAAATTAATAAAAGGCATTCACTCCATTTGAAATGTCTAGTAAATGAACAGCGTGAATTGCCTTTATTTGACAGTTATACACGTTAAAATGGATTTAAAAAAATGCCATTCAGTTCTTGCCTCCTTTAGTTTGCGTCCAAGTTCTGCCCTCTCCCTCTCTAGTTTTCTCCGCTCTTGAATTGCCAGTTCAATCTAGGGAACAGATGGCAGAATGGAAAAGTTTGGTTTCTAAGTGATATGTGGTATCATCCTGCACATGCTAATGACTTTACAGTAAACCTAATTTGTGAATAAAGATATCATTCTTTTGAAACATGAATTCAGATAAATTGACATTCTAGAATTATGAAATACAAACACCATTTGCAGACGAAACAAAAATTGGTGGAGTTGCCAACAATGGAAGAGATCAAAGCATACAACAGGATATAGATCAGTTACAGATATGGGTGGAGAAATGGCAGATGGAGTTTAATCCGGACAACTGTGTGATGTTGCACTTTGGGAGGTCAAATGCAAGGGGAAAGTATACAGTTAAGGGCAGGACCCTTAATAGCACTGATGTACAGAGGGATCTTAGGGTACAAGTCTATATCTCCCTGAAAGTAGCAAGCAAGTAGATAGAGTGGTAAAGAAGGCATATGCTGTGCTTGTCTTCATCGCTAAGGACATGGAGTACAAGTGTCAGGAAGTCAAATTTTGGTTAGGTCGACCTTGGAGTATCGCATGTAGTTCTGGTTGCCCCATTACAGGAAGAATATGGAGGCTTTGGAGAGGGTTCAAAAGAGGTTTACCAGGATGCTGTCTGGATTAGAGGGAGAGGTTAGACAAACTTGGATTGTGTTCTCTGGAGCATTGGAGGCTGAGGGGAAACCTGATAAAAGTTAATAAAATTATGAGAGGCACAGATAGGGTAAACAGCCAACATCTTTTTCCCCAGAGTTGAAATATCCAATACTAGAGAGTATATCTTTAAGGTGAGAGGGGAAAGTTTCAAGGGGACGTGTGGGGCAGGTTGTTTTATTTTTAAATATAGACAGAGTGGTAGATGCCTGGAATGCACTGCCAGGGGTGGTAATGGAAGCAGATACAATAGTGGTGTTCAAGTGGCTTTTAGATAGGCACATGAATATGCAGGGAATGGAGGGATATGGGTCATGTGCAGGCAGAAGGGATTAGTTTAATTTGGCATGATGCACAGAAGACATTGTAGACCAAAGGGCCTGTTCTTATGCTGTACTCTTCTATGTTCTATGCTCATGAATAAGGATACAGTACCAATTATCAACAAGTATTGTACAAGTTATCTTTGATGATATATATTCACTAATCTGATGATCTAAAGTACTTCCTTTCCCCATTCCACAAGCGACACATGAACAAATTGATCAAATTAGAAACTCAGAATCCACTGATAGATAACTTTGCTTCAACAACTATGGCAGTACAGCAACACAGCTGAGAACTGCAATAAAATGTTAAAGCATGGAACGTAATAATGAAAGAATTTCAACATTGTGTTGATGGAGTGCAGACAAAAAAAGTTCATTTCAATTGTTATCAGGTAATGTGACAACTTGATTTTAAAATTCTCAATCTTTTTTTCCAACTCCTACCATGGTCTCAATCACCTGTACCTTCCTACAACACTCGAGTTCTGTGCTCCTCTCAAAGTTTTCTTGCACTATGCTAATTTGATTGTTTAACCATTGTCAAGTCCCCAAATTCTGGACGGCCTTCCTAAACCTTTGTCTCTTTAATCCTTTATCCTGTAATCTCCAAGTAAGCCTTTTCATCTGCTGCTCTGTCTGGGACCCCAGACTCCATTGTATATCTTTTGAAGTATTGGTGACATAATATGAATCAATATCTTTCTTCACAGAAAATCAAAATAATAATGGGGTGAAATTATAGGTACGAGCACAGATAAATGTACTTATTCCTCCAATGAATTTAGCATTTCCTATCATAGAATTGCAATACCAGGGAGCTGAACACAGTTTATTCCTCATTATTTCAATCTTTAGATTTCAGATTTAGAAATCAATTTTATTTGGTTATATTTAGTACTTTTGGGGTCAAATGGAAATTGCCTAATAAACCTGACCATTTCACTGGGCTTTGGCGATTTTATTTTACTTGTTTTATGTTTGGTTAATAAGGTATTAATCCAAATTACAATTGGTACAACTGAGTCTAACTAACATTTTAAGTTATATAAAAACTGTATTTGTTGTAGCTAGATTGAAATTCTGGTTATTACAAATTCTGGTTATATAATTGTGGTGGTCTTTAATTCAGGACGTGAAACATCAGAATAACACAGAACATCAAGGTTTTCTTAAATGCTTAAAGATTTGAAGGAGAAATTGCTACCTTTATGACAACAGTGCAGAAAGAGACTGTAACTACATTGTACTAACTAACCAAAGAGCTAAGGAAGTTTTGAAATAAATGAATTGGAATTTGGATCTTTTCACATTCAAATGTGACAATACTTTGCCCATCTTCTAATTGCCCAATAATAAGGTTCACACTGACAGTGTTTCTTTCAAAGTTCCATAACTGCCATTAAATCTTAAACTGATAGAAAGAAATTATTAATTAACAAATTAACCTCTCAGGATCTCGCAGCCACAATGGACTATCCAAGAAATAAGAGTAAACCATATGGCTCCTCATGCTTGCCCCACCATTCAATGAAATTAATACTGATCTGATCCTTGCTTTAAGCTTGATTGTTTTGCCTGTTCCACATAACCTTGATTCCTCGATAGTCCAAATATTTATCTATCTTGGCCTTTAATCAAGGACTCAACCTCCAGTGCTCTCTTGTGAAAATAATTCCAATGATTCAGAATTCTCAAAGAAGTTTCTTCTCAACCCTGACTTAAAATGGCAACTCCTTATTCTGCATCTACATCCCCTGGTTCTAGATTTATCCACAAGGCAAAATACTCTCTCAGCATTGACTGTCAAAATATTATTTTCACAAGACTTATTCTCATTCTTCTAAACTCTAATGAGTATAATCCTAACCTACCCTTCACCCCAGGATTCAAGCTTCAATTCAAGAATATCCCTCCTTAGAACAGGATGCCAAAACTAAAAGATAAAATACATATTCACTAAAAACAAAGGTGACAGAAAGCAACCTACATGATTTTGGCAATGGTTGTGTATCAAGGAGAAAAAAAAACCTTGGTAGTAAAACTGAACATTGACAAGTCCTATCAGATAAACAACACAAATTGTTGAGGTTTAACTACCAAAAAATCCACTAACACTACTGATGTGCAATGATGGTGAATTCATGATCTGCCACATTCAACCACCTATGCTTAATAGACACGTGTTAAATTTGGGGCTGAGGAAAATAGTAAAACAGAAAAAAAGAGTAACCAAATGGAACCGAAGCAAATGCTTAAAGCTACAGTACAGTTATGTCAGGAAATTAAAGAGTGGATGACTGCTCGGGTACCCCATCTCATTTCAACAACTTCTCAGAAGCAACTTTCAAGTGAGGTGTGTCACAAAGGTGGAAGGAAAATACTTTGTCCATTCATGTCAGTGGATATTATCCAATCTAAAAATTCAAATTCCATTGCTAGTCCAATAATCACTGTATGCTTCAGTCATTATTTTAAGATTTTTTAAAAAAAAACTAACACATCAACAATCACTGCAGTTGTTGAAATCTCTTAAGGATCATCTATTACCCAAGAGTACAACGTAATGACCACTTCTGTATATTCTGTCATAATATACACCAAATAAGCTTTTCATCCAGTATCCCCTTGCCATTATTGCCCAAGAACAGCAGCAAAATGTTCTAGAACTTACTTGCTCACTGTCTTTTTTGATGATCGCACATTGCTTCCCCAGTTCATCCAGCTTCTTATCCAACCAATCCTTTTCTCTATGAATTATCTGATCAGCATCAATTTGCTCCTTCTCTGCACATAAAATCGCATGTAACCATGTTAGAATATACAGCAAAACTCAAGGTTTAAAGGTGTTTAAATTCACATACTATATACCATTTAAAAACTGGTCAATGTTAAAATTTTGCATGCACCACAGATACATGTACCTGTGCACTGGAGGCTACCTCATGGTGCAGTTAGGATTTAGGTTTGCACTGAATTAAAATTCATTCAAAAATTGAGAACAATCAAAATTAATATGACACCATCCACACAAGTACAATTTTCTTTCATGCCCAGCTCATTCAACACAAAATAAAGGTACACAAGTACAGTAATTTTCTTTCCCCATTTCTATGATAGAAAGAAAATAAATTTTTCATGGTTTACCTTGAAGTACCTCCTCAAAGTAATTTCTAATTGCTTATTAATTTGATCTCAGACTTTTCCCCATTACACGATATAAACCTCAATAATAGCTTTTAACCATTAGGCCTCTTAATTTCGGATAGAAAGTACTTACTCATTCTATGATTGACTTGATAATCCAAACTGAATCCCATAACATCAGGTGAGATGGCTTTTTCAGTACCTAGTCTTACCAGATTCACATCTCCACAATTTCCTGAAAAGAAAAATGACTGAATAATTAACAAATTGAAGGCAGTATTTTTTGAGGAATTACATGGTACCAAGCATACAAATCATAAGCAGAGCACCAAGACATATTTAAAAGGGTTACCTGCCTTTAACACAATCATGCTTTAAAATACACAGCTCCAAATAATTGAGTTGGAATCAGTTATTCTGTTGATCAGAAAAGCGATTTAACATTTATCTCTGTGCAGAATTAATTTTTACATTAGCTATTATTTTGGAGGAAAAAACAAATGTGTACACCAGGGAGGAGAAAGGTTACTACCCATGGCAATGCTCATGGTGAGATACAGGATTCACCGTCTTATAACAGGTGTAAATGCCATGTACAAATACTATTAACATCATTCATTCACAGAACCATATTTAAGTCTAATTCAATTTTTGCTGATCATTTCCAAATTTTAATGGTGCTTTAGTGATTCAGTTCTACAAAGTTAAATATAAAAAAAGAGAAAATTGTATACCTAAGCAATTCTTCATATTTTTGCATTTCAACTTAAAGTCAATAATGATTTTTTTCATGAGGTCATCAATGGCTGCATTTGATGGAGCACATACAAGAATCCTTGCGTGTTTAGTTCTCGTGTTCCTACTGTAAGATGGTTTAACATTTTCTTGATCCTAGGTTTGGAATGGATAAAGCAGCATGAGAACAAATTCTGAAATGGTCTAGCGTGCTACTTGGTTGTGTCAGTAGGTTCAGGATAAACCTGGGTGACCCATCTGACATCAACCTAGACACCAGATTCAGACACAACAACGACACAATTATGGAAGTCCTCCTCTCTAACTTGAGTCAGAATTAGGAAAGATGCCTCAAAGAGTCAAGTGACATCTGAAATGAACAAGATAATTAGACTTTTATCCCAGTCTGTGGGTGTCTTCTATTCCACTACCAGTAGTAGTAGCAGCAATGGCATTTGGTCAGAAGGGAGTAATTCTGGAAGTTTTCTCCAGGAAATAGCCCTGGAAGTTTACTCCAGACCTCACAATGTGTCAAAGCATCGGGTCAAACATCGGCAAGAAATGCAGAATACCACTTGTCATCCTCACTCAGCTGATGAACTGACATTTCTCCAAGATGAACGTCACTTGGAAGAAACGCCAAGAGTAGGGAGGGTGCAGAATATGCTCTAGTGAAAAACTTAATCATATATGGAAAAGTCATCCTATCAATAACTGGGCTGGCAGACTCCTGAAGGATGTAACTGCTAGACTGGGTCTGTGACAGACTGCAAACCAACATGACGGAAAAACCTATTGACCTCATTCTTCTCTATTTATTTGCCAAAAAGGTACATCTGCTCATGAAAGCAATGACATGAGTGACCACTGCAAAATTCTTGAAATAAATTCTTGTCATCACACAGATAACACTCTCCACATCAAATGAGACAGATTTCGAGAGATCTAACTCCTCAAAATTAGGCATCCTATAAGGTATTATGGGCCATCAGCAGCAGATAATCAGACTCTATCATTGCTTGCAATCCCATGATAAGACATACATCTCACTATCATTAAACCATGAAGGTCAATGAGAGTAGAACAGCATGCTAAGACCTGCACCAGGTATATCTAAAAGTGAGATGCCAAGCTGTTACACAAGATTACATGCATGGCAAGCAACAGAAGTAGCATACCATTGACAGAGCTAAGGAAACCCACATGAGGAACCTGATCAGAGCTCTGCAGTCATGCCACTTGAATTCATGAATGGTGATAATTAATCAGCTAGCTAATAGATGGCACTGGCTCCATGACACACCCATCTTCAAAGACAGCAGATCACAGACTGAATGCAACAGACAAGTCTGAAGCCTGCAAGCACCTTCACCCATTAGTACCTAGCAGCTGTTTCATCTGAGCCTCCTCCTGAGGGGGTCACCCTAATCTTCAGCCAATTCATTCCACAAGGTAAGGAACATCTGGTCACACTGGATACAGCTGAGACTTGGGGTCTCAAAATAAATGCTGGGTGATCTGTTGAATTGTGTGTGCTCCAGGTAAGCTGTCCTAGCAGTTAGCTACAACACTGGCATCATCAAAAGTTACCAAGGTACATCCTGTCGAGAAAACAAAACAGGGCAATCCAATTCAGCCAATTATTAACAGTTTATCCTTCTACAAAGTGTTGGAGGATGTCATTGACAGAGCCATCAACAGACGTTAATTACCCAGCAATAACCTGCCCTCATTACATTCTTGGTCCAAAAATGGTCAAAGTCAAATTCCCAGCTTAACTATCCATCATGGCCAGACACGATTTAACTATTTTTGGCACCAAGGGGTCCTAGTAAAGCTGAAATCCATGGGTAGCAGAGGGTATACTCACCAATGATGTGAGTTGCACTGTAAGATGGTTGTGCTTGTTGACAGCCAGCCATCTCAGTCTCAGAATAATGGTGGTAATGTTCCTCAGGCTAGGATTCTAAGCTTTAACATCTTTAGTTCCTTCAACAACGAGCTTATCAAGAATTGGATAACATTCAAATTCATTCATAACCCATGCCAAAATTCAATCTAGGGCTAAGTGTCAAGTAATATTTGAGCTGTACAAGTTCCAACAAATGGCCATCCAACAAGACTCTAACTCTCCTCCATGACAGTGATCAACTTCCTGAGAGTTGCCAATGACCAGAAAGTGAACTGGACCTTCCACAGAAACACTGTGGCTACAAATTCAAGACAGTGTCTGGGTATCTAATTTACAGTATGACTCACTCCCACTTCCCAAAGATTTTCCATCATTCGCAAGACACAAACCAGGAAAGTGATAGAATATTCAAATCCATTATCATCCAAGGAACTCCGTATCATTCAGATCAAAGCAAACTGCTTGATTGGCATCCCACCCAGCAGCCTCAACATTCATTCTTTTCACCACTGTTGCATTTTACGTGCAGTGTACCAAACCGAAAGTACACGGCCATTACGTCTTCTTCAACAACACCTCACAACCATCTAGGTGGTGGAGGTTAAGGCAACAAATGCATGGGAACCACAAATTCACTCATCATTCTCTCTTCGGAAATATAACACCACTCCTTCAGTGCCCCTTACTCAAACCCTGGCGCTCCCTAATCTTACAGTATTGGAGTTTCTTCACCATATGGACTGCTGTGGCTCAAGCAGGAAGCTCACCATTGACCTCCTTAGGGACCATTTGGACTGTGCATCAAATGGCACCCATCTGCCCTGAATGGATTATAATAAAGAACATATATGTGGCCATTTTATTAATGCTTAATGTCCATTATTACCTGAAGGAGTGGTTAAACCAGGCAAGAACCATGCCATGATACTCCACAGCAAGGAACTAATCTTGTCAATCAAAGGAAGTACTGGAAGGGAAAACCTATTTCCTCTATGGGCGAAGGAGCCTGTCCCTTTAGGGCTCTCTTAAAAGTTTTCCACAAATCAACAGCAAATGATACAGGGAAAGGCCAATGGACAGATCATCCACTAGTCTTCCCAGCTAAGCAACGTTGGGTAATATAAATGAATTCCAAATGAGAAAAGCATAAAAGCAATATTAGATTTATTTCTTTTCCCTGATTTTATTATGGCCTGATCACCAAATAGATCCCAGTTCCAAGGGTTTGGACTAACATACCTTCCAACCATTAAAAGGTGAATATTCCCCATTCTGACTGTTCAATTAAAAACAACTCTTAGCTCAGAATTACCAAACCACATTTCATCTATAGTGGTACCTTATTAAGCAAACGATGCAGGAGCCCAACAATGGTTTTCGATTTTCCTGTTCCAGGTGGCCCTTGGATGAGACAGACTTTGGGAATTCTTGGCTGTTTAACCATTGACATTGCCATGTTAATTGCTTTCTGCTGACACACATTGTAATCATTCTGCACAGGAAAAAGTAAAATAGTGAGTGGCCACATTTAAGTAGAAATCCATTAAAAACACAAATAATTTACCATCATGCTATATATTTGCCTTTGTCCTGTTAAACTAAAGCAATGGTGACATGCATTTCTTTTCAGGGCAGACATACAGAGAAGGGAGATGTTAATGATGTTTGTGCAGGATACAATCAGCAAATCATTTGAAAGTAAATAACGTTAATCATCATCTAGTTTAGCTTCACACAAATTGCATTACTCTGCTCCACTCTCTTCAGCTGAATCTCCACTACAATCAAACACAATGAAATAATTCCACTTCTACTAATGATTTTATGAAATGTTTTAATACTTCTGTAGGAGCAACTGACCCAAGCAGAATATTGAACATACTAAACTGACCTGCAAAGCTTTACATTTTACATTCACTTTACACAAATAAAAAATAGTTTTAAAATGTTCTCATTCAGATCTTGCATTATCCTTTATTAAAATGTACACTCTTAGATACACAATCTCAAAATTTGCATTTTCAACAAAAGCATCTTAATTCTTAAATGTTGCATCTTTTTTTTAAACCAAAGCAGTTGCAGCTTGAACTTGTGCAGCACAGTCAATAGAATGAGAAAAGAGCAGTTATTTTCTCCTCAACAAGGTATTTTTGGTGGCTCAGTACTCACATCAAAAGACCAGAGGCCAGGTTGTCATCAACCCTATGCCCCAGTGCCAGATCTCAGCAGCCGACTCACATTCAGCCCCATCCATTCATGATATTCTTCACCTGCGTCCCTCATCACATGCAGTTTACAAATGCACTGAAGTTATTGTTTTGCTTTTATTTAAAAAATTCTTGCATGGAAAATTTCTGCATAAACTAGACTTCTGTCATTTTCATTGAATAGATGTCTTCATTGGAAGTAGCAGAGCAATTCAAAATGCAGCTTTTATAGAGGTTTATAGATTTAGCAAATTTCACGCAAATTTGCACTGATTTAAACTGCACAAGTCATCCAACATTACAAAAGTAAATGCTTAAGAATGAAGTTGCAAAGATTTAGAATAAAGTTACAATTCATATCTGTTAATTTAATAATCACATTTTGCAAAATACAAGATATATAACAATTTCTCTTACAGCATTACTCCACTTTGTATTCTCCATGATGTCTCGCTCAAAAAAGAATGAGGAATGGGCAGAAAGAATTGGCCTGATCAGAAGAGTCTTGGCCAGAGAAAGCAATCCTTTGAACTGTCGTATGGTTGTCACAATGGATCCAATTACATCGCACCTCACTGGCTGGTTTTCTATAGCACTGACATTTCCTCGTGTATGGATTGTAAGGTAAAGAGTTGTCTGTGAATCTCGTCCTGTTCAAAAAGGAAATCAGGAGAAAGTTACTAATTTAACTGCATTCTACCTTCCTAGGCATGTGTGGCAGCACCTAGTGCTGGTGTTATATGAATATCCAGCATATCATTTATGATTTCTCTTTGGGTGCTGCTGAAGAATCATGTTTCTTCAAATTCATCTGGAAGAAGAGCATCTGGATGGATGGTTTAATTCAGTATCATATAATTCAAACCCTTTACTCTAATCACTAAAGTGCTTCTACATGCCAAATGACAAACTAAACAAAAAAGTGAAGCAACATAAATCTACACTTAAATACGTAAGGCATAGAAGGAAATGGTTGTAATGGGGGCAAATGGGATTAGTTTAGATGGACAAAATGATCAGCATGGACGTGGAGAGCTGAAGGGCATGTTTTTATGCTGTACAACTATGACAAACAGTGGAATGTTTAATTTGTTAGTACTAGACATTCAAGGCACTTAAAATTCTTCAATGATTTCTGTTAAAAAAGGAACATAATATTTAAATTTCCTACACAAGGCATTCACTGTACACCTGGTCTCACCCGAGAAACGCGATGTTCTTGAGACATGTGCTATATGTGGAATTACACCATTCATTTCACTTTCGTCTTGCATGTAGTAATTGTGACGTTGGGGCAGCCAGAGAAAAACAACATCATCTTCCTTTGGGTACAGTTGTTTCTCAAGTTCGTGGTCCTGTAGTGAAGCTGAGTAAACATAAAAATTGGTTGACTAGTAGTGAATAAAATACTGAACATAAATATTGTGCTGACAAGATAAGAAAAAAAGTTTCATTTTGCCATTTTCTTCGCAATTAGGTTGAAATTGAAATCTCAATGGCCGTTGTTCCCAAACTGACTCCAGATTCAAAGCAACTGGATTACCAGCAACAAATTCACCTTCAATAGGAATGTATTGAGTAAATTTGCTATGCTGCCCTTACCCTCAGCCTAAACCCTGCAAGCAGGGGAAAGAGTCTCTCTAGTAGCTGGAACCTTAAACCACTATATCCTCAATCTGTATTATATCAGCTGAAATGAAGCAGGGAAGTCAAATAGGGATAAGACATATACAGTAGATGGTAGGGTGCCAAGGAATGTTGATGAACAGAGGGACCTTGGGGTTTAAGTCCATAGTGGCAACACCAGTAGATCAGGTGGTGAAGGCGGCACAGGGCATGCTTGCTTTCCTAAGTCAGGGCATAAAAGATAAAAGTTTGGGAAGTTATGCTGCAACTTCACGAACACTGGTTAGACCACACTTGGAATACCGTTTGCAGTTTTGGTCAACATCCAATAGGAAGGATATAGTTGTTCTGGAGAAAGTGCAGAGGATATTTACCAAGATGTTGTCTGGGAGTGGGGAAAGATGCAGCTAATACCCAAGTACTGAAAGTGCATTTGGTACCAGAGCTGTGGAGAAGATACCTACAAGGAGGTTACTGTTGTGGTGAAAAGAATCACTTGCACCATCAGTTCTTCAATTTGACCAATATCTTAATAATTCCCTTTACATTTACTACAGTGACTATTAAAGCTTCTCTCAATCTCCTCTATTGCCAAGCTGATGTCTGGGCCCAGACCTCAGTTTCTTCAATCAGGGGCTCAGAGTCTGTTCCTTCAGGCTGGATTTCACTCTTCTACCTTACAATCAGCCTGTTACCCAGAGATTCTGCTGCAATTGCTCCCATTCTTGGGCTCAGGCTCTACTTCTGGGCCTAGACTCATGATCCAGTCCCTGCAATGTGTTCACCACTTCTTAAAGGGATTGTTACTCAGTTTGTTCCCTGCAGTCTCTAGTATGCTTTCAGATACGTTCACTGTAGTTACACTGAGCAATATGGCAACGTCTGAGTTTATTTATAAAGAGCTGGCCCAGCCAATTTGATCTTACCAAAGCGTGAGGATTAATTTTTTGACACTTCACCCAAACTCAACCCATTGGGGCTCAGGTAGGGTCACTAAGGACTTCAACCGATATTGATCTCTTTAAATAGAAACCCAGCCTTGCAGGAGAGATTAAAATCAGAAACTAAACTTAGTAGTACTAAAATAAGTAGTGAGAAAGGGTAATTATGGTTAAAATAAAAATCAATAGTTAAAAGAAACTTAGTTTTGGGTTAATTATAATGGTTACAAAAATGAGGAACAATTTGAGGCAAACAAGTTTATATAAAAAAAATTGCAGATATACAGGTCAAATTTGAGTTGATTCAGAGATCTACCTGCACAATGGGCTATTGCAGCACCGCAGTTTTACTTCAAATCATTGACAAATTTGTAACATAAATTCAGAGTACAAGACCAACAGTTTCAGAAGAAAGTCCCAGTTTACTCTACTATAGAATAGGACTCCAGCTCTGGACCAAATGCACTGAAGCATTAGTCTTTGTGTGAAACATCATATTAATGTTCAGTAACGTTCACTTTTGCTCCACATCAGATTGTTACTTTGGAGAAGGAAAAGCAGTTTTGGGGATTTGGAGTATGTATAAGCTTTGCTTGTTCTCACCTTGAAATTCTGCCCGGTTTACTCTGCCCTCTACACAGTAGTTCTTCAGCATCAGAGAGTTGTGAATCATTTTATTTGTCTGCTTGGATTCCATCAATTTCTGAGCTAGCTATATAAAAGAAATGCTATTTAGGTTTACGATTAAAAACATTTCTATTGCTAATTATATTTGCCAACCACTACTCAGTACCTTGATGCAGTAGAGAATAAATGCACAAAACATATTAGCTTACTCCTATCCTCCAAAACAGTAGAAACACATTCATTCTTGGTTTTCTTAGTTCCTGGTTTTCACTGTTCACCAATTTCAAAGTTCCAGGCCATTAAAAAGCAGCCCACTTCGTGGTATGCACTCAAATAAGTGTAGTGTGAAGATCACTTTTGATAAATAACTTTGATATTTGGTTTACTTCTGGACATACTGAGAATCTTTACATAATATGGCTTCATCCAAAGATCATCTACTGCCTCATACTGTGAAAATGGTAATGCAGCAAGTCTGGAGAATTTTATTGCTACTGAAATCTTGAAATTGAAGCGAATTTACTTCTGAAGTGGATGACTATACAATATGGGGTTACGTAGTATTAAAATGCATGCCACTTTTTTTTAATATAAATATACTTCATCTTCCCAACATACTCTCCAGCATTTTCCCTGTTGGTTTAGCAAATTTATGCAGTGATTAGCGATGCCACGCAGACTAGGGTATGCTAGACATTTGATTCACAGTCATCTTTGTGTTGGCTCATGTAAATAGGGATGTGGGTGGGAGTGTACCCAAATCCTACCCAGCAACAGCATGAAAAAGAAATGATTGCAGCTAAGATAGAATTGTTGACTTGTAATCTGTGAGACCAATTTAGTGAAGTAACAGAACAATCAGGATTAATGAAAGCATATATTTGTAAAAGAAACAAAAATGGCAGAGCAAGTGTCCAAATCCAAAAAAATAAGCATCTTCTTCTGATGCTCCTCTGGTCCGCCTTCCTCTCACTCACCCCCCTCCTCCCCACGTTCCATCCACCCACAACACACACAGTTCACCCCCCAGCCACCCACCCCTTCCCTGCAACCTGGTTCTGGCTCCAACTGCCATTCACCTCTCCCCCTGATGGTTCCCATTCTCACTTCCTTTACTTACCAGAGTCCAGCACTGGTAGCCCTTTGTGTTTCTGTTCATCTCCCTCCAGCGGCTGTCTCCAACCTTCATACCCCCCTCTCCCCCACCTTGCTCCATCTGCCCCTCCATTTTTTTTCTCCTCTCTATCTGTCATCCACCTGCCACTGTGCCTCAACTCTACCCCTGCCTGGCACAACCTGCCTGTCACCTTACACCTCTCCTCAGTCCAGTAATCACCTCAGACTCCCATCTCACCACTCCCCTTCCCCTCTTTATACTGGCCATCTTGCATCTCCATTTTCAGTCCTGATGCAGGATTTCGACCCAAAACATTGACAATTCTTTTCCTCCCACAGATATTGCTTGACCCCAAGTTCCTCCACCAGATTGTTTGTTGCTCCAAAAATAAGCATCATTTAGGAATAATGGGGAAAACTATTGTGGGCCTGCAAAATTTTCTGCACTCTCTTCTCTTTGACCTGAGTCAGTACATCTTCAATAATATTCCTACAACGTACCCTTCAGAAGTTTCCAACCATCTAATTTAGCCCATTTTGTCAACTACATACAGTACTTGTACTTATAAGACACACAGTAAATATCCTACTTTGCTTAAAAAAATGCAATTGACACACATGCACACAACAGTGTAGGATTGAGTTCACCCCTTGCGAATTTTGATACACAAGTTATTCACTCTACACGTTACTTCAATTATAAATGTGAACACAGAGTGAACAATTTCTTCCAACCTGTGTTGGCTTTCCACCAAGGTCAATCGAAACTATTCCTACAGGCAACCTCATTCCCATAAACGTCTCAACTTTTGATTTTCTAAGCATGCAATTCAGATCCCCATCAAAATGTGGAAATATACAAGAACCAAGATTCAAAATTTTCCACACCAGTCTGAAAGTTTTTCAAAATGCTCTCAACTGTAATCCAGGTATGGCTCTAACATCTATCACGTGTCAATGGTTGAGATTATCTGTTAAATTTCAGTATCTGTAGGGTACACAGTCCTTACCTGTTCAAACAGATTTAACATCAGTAACGGGTAAAAGGTGGTGAAGTACTCTTCATATGATCTAAATCTTTCAGGCACCTCTCGTAGTGGAAATTCACAAAGCATATCAGGTGCCCCAAACTGATCGAACATGTCAAACATCTGATAATTCCACTTAAGAACTGCATTGATAAGGTAAGAATGGTCCCGTTGATGGTAATCTGTTATATCAATGGAAGGAGAAGCCTGTCTAGATCTCCCTGGTGGCCAAGTTTCACGCACAGAGTGTGATTCTGAAACCGCTGTAGGAAAACTTGATTTTGGTCTGAAATTCACATTTTCGTTTTGTGTACGAAGGATGTTAGTTCCCACTACTTTTGCAGGTTGGCTTGGTCTTGATGACTGTGGCACAGTGAACTTTTCCGTTAGAGGCTTCTGAAATTGCTGCACTTTAGAAACTGCCACAGCTGGGCGTTTGGGGATAACCTCCATTGCTGTAGCAAGCTGAGCATTACGTGAAGTAGAGCTAGAAGCAAAGCATTTGGCAGTAGAGGGTCTTGAGCTTTTCAGATCAGACAGAGGTAATCCTGGCTTGGCAAAAACATCATCCTTGGGTTCGGATGCAGCATGGTTCTTACAAAACCTTTCTGAAGGTGCAACGGCATCTGTGCAGCCTGTATACTGGCAACAGGTCACATTGGAATTTGAAGGTTTTATTGTGCTGTCCTCTTCTTCTGTTGTATCACTACTGATATCCATATCTATAGGATCCCTCTGCGTCAACATTAACAGATCATCATCTTCCAGGTTTTCATCTGCACTAATATCCATATCCAAAGGATCATGCTGTGTTAAATTCAAGTCATCACTTACACTCACACTTGACAACTTTTCCTGAGTTGAAGACGAACTTGTTTCCCTTTTTAATGAGCCCACAGTAGCTGCAGTACAATTACTGCTATTTTCCACTGATGTAGATGGGAGCTTTTGACTCGTTTGGACACAAGTAGAAGAGTCTTGCCTTTCTGTAGAGGACAGAGATCCTTTTGGGAAAACATTTTCATCAGATGGACTTATCCTTTTCTTTTCTTTATGGTGCCGCTGAGTTCTCGACTGTCTTATATACTGACGGTCCTGGGAGGCCAGCAAACGGGAATTTCTAGCTATCACCAATTTCCGTGGCGCAATGAGTTTTGCCTTCTTGGGGTGCTTGTTCTCAATAGTTCCGATTACTTGTCCATAATTACGCAATTTATTCAGATCATCAAGGCTTCCTTGAGAAAGGTCAAGAGCTTTACGAGTTTTCTTTTTGAGACTGAGCTTTTCAACGGTTGAAGTAGGTTCAGGCCATTTACGCACTTTTCTTGGAGATGAGGCGGAAGGGAGCTTTTCCAAAGGAAGATTAATTTGCCTATTCTTCTTGGTGTATTTAGAAGTATTAGCCAATGATGTTTGGGAGCTTCTTGTCTCTGAAGTTTTATTTGAACTATTTTTCTTAGCTTTCTGGTCTAGATGACCATTTGTAGATTGCTTAGGCAAAATGAACTTGTTTAAACCTTTTCTAGAACTGACTTGGGATAAGTATTTTTCTCTTATTCCATTTTTGTTTCTTGCATTTTCATCTCTACCTGCTGTTATCTTCTTTCTTGCTTGCTTTTTTTCTGGCTGAACATCTGGCATATTTTTTGCAGATGCAAGCTTACGTTTACTTATATCAGACAAATTTTGATTACTTTTTGCGATTTTACTGTATTTTTCTTTCTCTTTATGAAGGTTACTAGCAGATTTAAAACTCAGCCGAGAACATGAAACAGATGTACCTTCACCTGCAGACCTGCATGGAGAAATGTGTTTTACCCCAAGCAGTAACTGTTTCTCACTGTCAGTTTTACTTGCTGTTATTTCTTCCTTCAACTGTGCTTCTACCTCTTCAGCCACCTTTTCAATTAACTCATCAGGGACGTAATCTGTATCATACCCCCATTCATTAACCACGCTGTTAATATCTGCATCATCACTGTTGGTGTGTACATCAGATTCATCATCTTGTTCCGGCTTTTCATTCTCAACATTTTGCTCATGCAACTGAACGTCTTCCCAAACAGAATATACCTGCTCTTCACTTTCAAACTCAAAAATCTGTGAATCATATTCCTCAAAAAGAGTTGGTGAGGGCTTGCTAGATGTAGGCGTTTCTTGCAGGCAAGTTTTATTTTTCTCAGTTGAGTCAGCGATCTCCACTACACTGGTTGTACCTACTAGATTTTGTGTTTCACGTCTTTCAACTTCTAATATGTTGTTATTTTCCTTTGTTGAGTGCGAATTGGAGATATTGACAACTTCAGAATCCTTGTCAATTGTAGGCTCTACCACAGACGAATCACATTTAGGTTTTTCCTTATGCTGAACAGAATCACATAATTGTATGTGAGGGGAAACTTTTACTTTTCTATCAATTTTGTTTAATGTTTGGATTTTGTCCAACTCTTTGGACAAGTCAATGGATAAATTAGGAACGTTCACAGAAGTAACTTTCAAGGGCTTTCCAAGATCTTTATTCATCTTTGAATCATCTGTGTTTTCCTCTCTGGTTAACGAAATACTTCTTTTCAACTTTGCCCTTAATTTACTTAAAGGAACATCATCACCGTCACTGCTCTCGCTTGTACACTGGTGAGACTGGTTTGGCAGGTTAGGAGCTTTGAAGGCATTGCTTGAGTTTGCTTTATCCAGCAACAAAGGACCAAGTACTAAATCATTAGAATTTGAGGGCTTCTCTCTTTTGTCAGAAATTGGTGACAACTGAGGATGGGAGGCTGTCACATGTTCAGTACTAGTACTGCCATCTATTGATTTTTTGCTGAAGTCAATATTCCGGTTGCCATTTCTAATATTCATATCATCTAATCGACTACTGTCAATTTCTACAGTTGCCGACTCTTCTAATTTCCTTTCTTTACTAGAAGAGTTGTTTTCCTTCATTATCTTTCCCTTAATATCAACTGCTTGCATCTTGACTTTCAGATTTAATAGTATGTTTTGGTCAATCTTAAACTTACGTGGTAGGGTCTCAACTGATTCCATTTTCTGAGGCAAATCACCTGCTACAGGACCACATGTTACTGTGGAATGAACATGCTGGTTATTTATGGTGGAGGCAGCTTCAGGCTTTGTTGCATTATCACTGTTGGATTTCTGGAATTCTATTAACATGGATCGCTTCCATTTTTCTTTGTGGTTAACACTTGGAGTCACTTCAAGGGGCTTAGCCTGTAAATTATCATTGGGCAAAGAACCTACGGTGAAATCCACATCAGCAACAGATGCACATTTGAGTCCACCCAGTTGTTCAACTGCCTGTTCCTGTCTGCTTGGTAGATCAGCCCTGATGACTTTGTCTATAGGAGGAGTGGAGGGAGGAGGAGCACAAATTTCCACTCTGGTTGTCAATGAAGACAGTTCTTCAGCATGGCCAACTTTCAAAACATCTGCTTCATTAATTCTGGTCTCATTAAGGAAAGCACCATCATCACACATGGAGAATTCTGCTTTACACGGAAATTCTCCACCCACAGACGATCCTTTTGGCCAGTCATTTTGACCTGTGCGAACAGCCAATTTTTCTTGATTCATTACACTTTTCTGAATAAGTGATCTATTGTCTGTTTGAATCAATGAACACGGTGGCCCAGGACCACGATTACAATATCCTGGCATCTTTCCCCATTCCCCTGTGTCCTCTTTTTCACGTTTAATTGAAGGAAACTTCTGACCACTTCCTTTTCCAACCGTGGCCAGTTGTTTCAGTTCAGAGGTTCTGCATTTTGCATTTTTAACCAACAGTGTTAAACAAGACTGTAATTCCTGCTGTTCTTCGAGATTCAACTGCCAGCCAAGGATAAAAGTGCTTCGCAGTTGCAGATTTAGTCTATCGAGGAACTGTTGAAACACGCTTCTTTGCTGAGATTGACATCCTTCTCTCAGGAAACTACGAATAAGTCGAACACATGACTGTTGTACTGAATTTGTGATGGAAGAGCATGCTGAAGCTGAATTCACTGCAAGTACAGTTGATGAGACTTTAAAGTTACTTGTGGCTGCTGTTCTCTCTGTGTTTTGGTTAAAAACTCTGGCAGGAAGATTGGCACATTTCACCAATGCTCCCACCCACTTTTGTGAACTGTACCAAAGCAAATGCAGATAGTTTTTATTTCTGTGAAGTTCTATGATGGACACCAAGATAAGGATGAAGAACTCAGTCACTTTATCACAGAAATCAACTTTCCGATTCAGAACATCCTTTATCTCAGAGTAGATATGATGAACCACTTCACCAATGTAGGCTATGCCAAGATCCTTTAGGTCCATGACAGAATTGACAAATGGGATAAACCAGAGAAATGTACTGTTATGTACACGCATGTCTTGTCCAATGTCACATTGTAGCACCTGTGCAAGACTTTGCATTTCATCATACATGCTTGGGTAATACTCTGCACAAGTTGTGTGTTTCCAGCCTGCATCCTGTAAAGGGCAATAAAAATGCAGTAAACTTTCATTGAAATGCATGCAAGTTGTGACATATTCATAATAGCTACCAAAAGTTCTAATTCTTTGTAAGGGGAAAAATTTGGAGATTGTACTTTTGTTTTAAAATACAAGTATTCATAGAGGAGATGTGGATGTCATTGGTGAGGTCAGCATTTATTGCTCTTCCCTAATTGTACATTGGCAGTTTGCTCAACGGCCTATTGTTACGGGTCTGGAGTCTCATTCTTATCCAATCTGGCCTATATGAGTGGCAGATTTCTTTCCCTAAAAGACAATAATGCATCATATGGGTTCTTACAAGAATTTGACAGCTTCAAGGATACCATTTTATAATACAATACTGTATGTTTCACAAAAATTTTAAAAAAGCAAATTTAGAACAGCTTCACCTAAAAATTCTCTTAATTCCTTTATCATCTATCCCTTCAGTCTCTAAATTAAAGAGCCTAAATTAAAAACTAAAATGCATATTTTTGCTGAATTGCAAGCATTGACGTTCTAATAACCCATAGTGCAGAGTTCACAATCTCAGCCACTTCCAAACTGGGAAGCAACATAGGTACCATGGGTTAGGGAAAAATAAAAAAATGAGTTACCTTAAATCACTTCTGTACAATTTTCACTATTGATCAAAAGCAGCACTGACAAAGACCTGGGATGCAGGCCTTAAACACAGCGAAGGGAAAATTACATATTGTCATAATGGTTGTTTGTTAACCTTTATCATAATTTACATACAGAACATGAATGAAAACAAAAATTTTTAACAAGTATTTAACAAGGCATTGAAGTGACTTAATACCTTGCTTTGCTTTCTTGCGTCATAATCATAGACAATCTGGCTACACGAAACCACATCATCGTCATCATCATCATCCAGATCATATTTTACCTTTGTATTATTTCTAAAGCAAACAACAGCACAGCATTATTTATTAAGTAAGATACAAAGCAAATTATTTTTGGATGTTAAGCCAGAGGTTTTCATAATTTTAATACTACTGAATAGCTTCTGGTAGGTGCGATAAGCAACTCAGTCTCCATTTGAGCTACATTACAAGCACTGTACGGCAGCTGTTCTTAAACTATAAATCACAGATTCACCCCATACACAGCACTCACTTCACTGGCTGCGTAAGTGAACTAACGATCCTTCCTGTATCCACCACTCACTTACGGCACAGGAAGCAGCCACAGCAAAAGGACAAGCAGCTCCTGGGAAGTTCACCTGCAGAGAAGAGCCGGTATCTATGCTAGGTTGCAGCAGGCATGGAGTGGATAGTTGCTGGGATGGGGAATGGGGTTGGGGGCTGTGGGTGGAGGAAGTAGAGGTGGAACTAGGGGCCCGGGTGGAGAGGATGTGAGGATGGGTTGGAAGGTGAAAGGACAGAAGGGGAAGGGAGAAAAGAAGTTGGTTAGGGCAGGGGGATGATGAGAGGTAGCAAATCGAGGGGGATGAGGAAGAGGGTGCAGGCAAAAACATAAGCATGAGGGAACGTTTATTTTGCTGCCCTGATGTCAGAGCTTTCTTGATCTAAAATTCATTTCTCCTCCCCAACACATTTTTATTTTCATAGCCAATGGGTTTCCCATTCTGTTCCTGCGATTGGCAATATTTTCAGGTTTGCATTTAGATGATGGTCTCATATACTAATTCAAATCCTAAACACAATTAATTCCAACAGACGAAGTCCTGAAAACAGCTGAAATGTTCAAAATTAACAACAGTCTAAATAAATTTAATGTAACTAAATAATTTAAACTTTGAACAAAAAACTGTTTGTAGGTCCGTTCCTACGAAAGAAAACTGTTCTTACAAAACATGACTTTGTTGGTTCATAGGAACAGAGTTGATAAAGCATGTTGTAGTTGAACAGAAGATGGGTAGTGAAACAGTAGAGTGCTTTACACTACTGATATTGAAGAGCCTTAGGACCCACATTTTACTGAAAACTGCAACTACATTGCCAAACATTTTCAAGATCCTGCAGAGCTCAAGAGAAGACTCTCATCCCATCTACTGCAACACATGATATAGCTCAGTATGCCAAGCCCCATGTGTCTTCTTAGATGTTGCTCTCAAGTCAATGGATTGAGACTTGAAGTAGGAACTTTATGATTCAGAGGCAAGAATAATGACAATCAAATGACAGCAATAATCAAACAATAACAAAATACGCCTAAATCAGATACATTTCAATGGAGAACATGGAGGTATTCCCATTATTCTGCCATTTTCACTTTTGTGAGCTGCCAATTAAATGACTACACAGCACTCCGTTGCTTTCTTCACCAATTTAAATTTGAAGGTTAAAAAAATAAATCAAATAGATCATCCTAGCCTGTCTTGTATGCACCAGTTTCTGAATGATGAAATCTCCAAGGAGAGGCAAAAAAACCCAGAAACCCACTTGAAAGTTCACAATCCTTTCCACTCCAGCAACTCCTTTTGGCGAAACTCAAAGGAAATGAAACCTTAACTGTTGACTTCCATGTCTCAAATCCTATATTCAAGCATCTGGACTACCCACTGCCATTCTTTTTCCCCCATCTTACGCCATTGTTATTGTGTCTTAATCCCTGCACTGCACCTCTCTAATTCTATACAAGCCTCCTTGAAACATACCCTTTGAACATGCCTATGGCTCAATTCTTTCACATCACTTACAACTTAGCATTGATTTTCAGCTTTGTGATATATCTTTAGATATTTAAATACATTAGTCACTACATTGATTATTAAATCTTATAATTTTATTAAGTAAAATGTATAACCCTCATCAGATTTCAACTTCTCTGTCCAACTTACCAACCTTGAACTGCGAATTTTTTCTATCTCATTGTTGTAACTCTGGCTTCCAATAATAGTCTGGAATGCCTCAGTGGGGTCAATGAGGTGGCCCCAGACTTTTGATCCAAGTCGATCAAGGATTACCATGAAGCACTGCAGAGCTGGCCAAAATGGATCAGAAGCATCACCTACAACACAAATTGGAAGCAAACTGGCTCAATGTCAATGCCAACTTGCAATTTTCAAGAGTTTCTCAATTTTCACAGCCTATAATGCCAATAAACAAAGAAGATGCTATAATAAAGATATTTTCAATTTTAAAATTTTAACAGTCCAAATGGCTAAATTAGCTATAAGACTTTGGGTATTTGCAACCTCTTGCAGGTAGACTCAAGATGTTTTCTATCAGATTGGTTGTTTTAACAGGCCAGTATTTACAAGGAAATACCAGCAATTCTACACAGAACTGCTGCCACTTATCCATGCAAGAGCCATCCATCCCAAAATCAAGAACAACTCCACTCATTTGCATAGAAAGTGAATGTTCCAAAGGAACAACTGATTTATAATTGCTTTAGAAAGCTTTTGTTTTAGAAAAACTAACTTAAGTGCTATGTTTAAAGTGTTTTAATTCTTGCTTATTATATTTAAACGTTTGCTTTTGCTTAAATTATTTTTTTGATTTTTTTTTTATTAAAAAGATTCAGAAATATTCCAAACTTTTGACAAATTTGACAGCTCCAGAGCTTGGTTTAAGTAATCTTCTTTGGCCATTTCTTGGGCCAGGCTTGCTCTGGCTCTCCACATATCACTGCAATATCCCCAGGCCCTCAAGCTCTCCACTATTACATTGAGAAAGACACTGCTACCATGTAGGGATTTGTTGTAAGGATCAGATCAGTTTGAGAGCACGTATCGACTCTGGGGATTACAGAAGTTCCAAATTCATCCATAGGTCTGTGCTGAGTGCGGTTACCTCATCACTGGCAGAATCTCCTGGCCCCACAGAGATTACAATCAGGACTAAAATAAGAAAAAACTAGTACACTATACTCATTTATCTTTGTGATTAGTTGAAATATTCAGTGATCTGGTCCCTAAATATTAAGGTGATTGGATGATTCTAAGGTAACAAGTGGTCTAGGACGAGCCCATTCAGCAAAATTTATACAAAAGAGGTCAAAAACAAATTTAGAACTTAGTTAAACTGAGATAAAGTCATTTACTAATTTTGTTTTATTGCAGAAACTGCTTTGGAGTTGTTTGTAAATTATAACAAAATGATATGTCAAAAGTAAAGGAATTGAGCAAAAAAGAACATTATGCAAGGCTAAACTCATGTGGGCTACTATTTACAAATTATTGCTTCGATTTGCCCGGGTTTTAAAAGTAGTAAGCTGTTTTGATCTCTTTAGAAAGAATTTTTACCCCTCAGCATTGACAAAAGGGTTGCTGGTTTCAGGAAAAGTCTAAGCATTCATGAGTTTCACTATCTCAAATAAAAGAGAGTGTTGATGTCTTAAGTACAGTATAATTTGTTTAGTTTAATTTTTGCTAATGTAGCATTTAATACAGTAAGTCTCTACATAAAAGCTTTATTCTCGATTTTATGTACATACAGATGAACCTGCATAAATTGACTAATTAATTTATAAAACTAATCTATTTTACATTCACTTTTGCCAAATCTGTGCACAGAAAGCTGAAATGAAACTTATCACCACAGGAAACAATATTAATAAAATGAAGTAGTTCTATTTAAGAGACAGGTGTTTTGGCTCTGTCAGTTTTTTTCCCTCACTTGAAGCTGCTCTTTCAAAATGAAACTTCTAACCACAGACTACATTCAATAAAAATAAGTAGTAGTTGATTTAGTCTCTCATGCCGGTTCTGTCAATAAGATCATGACTAATCCTCTTCAAGTTCACTTCCCCAACCCAATCCCCACATCCTTTGGGTGCACAAATGTTTAAAAATATATTCATTTCAATTTTTGATATACTCAATAATTCAGTACATACAGCCCTCTAGATTTACAACCCTTTTGAAGAAGTTTCTCCTCATCTCATTTCTATTTGGACAACTCTTTAAGACAATGCCCCTGGTTCTAGACCATCTTCTTGGTGCAAAGAAGCCTTTCAGCATCTATTCTGGCAATCTTCCCCACAATCCTATAGGTATCAATGAGGCCAAGTTTTAATCTTTGCAGAGAATAGATCAATCTTACTCACTCTCTCCTCCTAGGACAAATTCCAGGAATCAAACTAGTGAATCCAAGTCACACCAACTCCAATCCAACTCTATCTTCCTTAAGGATAGGAACCAAATTAAAACACAATATTCCGTGTGTGGTTTCATCAAAAGCCTGAATTAATACTTATTTTTGTACTTTAATCCCTGTACAATAAAGGCAATATATTATTTGCCTTAACTGCATTTTGTACTAACGTGTTAACTTGCTGCATTTAATGAAGCAGCACACCAAAATCCATATGCACATAACTAGTTGCTCACCATTTAAAAAAAATATTTTTCCATTCTTCTTACCAATGTGAACAACTTCACATTTCATTCACGTCATGAAAACACCATTAAGAAAGCATCTTTATGTCTAACTCACAGCTCATTAACAAATATCAACAAATCATATCAACAAACTTGGCTATATATCAACAAAGTTGGCTACGTTACACCATGTCATTACATTTGGCAATAAGATAAATGTTAAGAAGCTGACTGTGGATTATAAAGGTCAGACAGGTCATAGAGTAATACAGCAGGAAACAGCCCCTTTGGCCCAACTCACCCATATAAGATATCTTTATTAGTCACATGTACATCGAAACACACAGTGAAATGCATCTTTTGTGTAAAGCGTTCTGGGGGCAGCCCGCAAGTGTCGCCATGCTTCCGGCGCCAACATAGCATGCCCACGACTTCCTAACCAGTATGTTTTTGGAACGTGGGAGGAAACCGGAGCACCCGGAAGACATCCACACAGACACGGGGAGAACGTACAAACTCCTTACAGGCAGTGGCCGGAATTAAACCCGGGTCGCTGGTGCTGTGAAGTGTTATGCTAACCGCTACACTACCATGCCTGCCCCTCTGTACTTATCCAAATGTCTTTTAAATGTTGTTATTGTACCTGCTTCAACTACTTTCTCTGGCAGCTCGTTCCATTTACACACCACCCTCTGCGTGAAGAACTGATTCTCTCTGGTCCCTTTTAAATCTTCCCCCTCTCACCTTAAACCTGTGGTCTCTAGTTTTTGGCTCCCTTTCCTTGGTCAAATAGTCAAAAGACTGTGTGCATTTACCCTATCTATGCCCCTCACAATTTTATACACTCTATAAGGTCACAAAGTCTAGCATGATTAGCTAGGACAGATATTTTTATCTGGTAACATCAGTCAAAATATAGGCTAACCCGCTGAAATAAGCATTGCTATACCTTTATACCACACCTTCATGTTGTATGACATAGCATTTACAAAAATATTCAGACACACCTGGTTTACTTTTCATCATGGTGTTCAGAATGGACTTCATGAAGTCATTCTGCTTATCATGGGCAAGTAGTAATGAGTCCATAGCCTGTTCATCCAATACCAGCAGCAGCATGCAGATACCTATGTAAATAAAGATTTATGACAACATATACATCCCAACAATTCAATTCTCAGCAATAAGAAGATATTGATTAGCTGAAAAGTCCAAGTACGACATTTTAATTTATTTGGAAGTAGCTTTGAAGGTTTATCATCCACCTCAGACACACCAATAGAATGTTTTATTTGCCAGATCAACACAAAAACTTTCTCTTTCCAAAAGAAAAAAGGATGACCTACAAACATCTCCAAGAATAGTACTTGATAAGAGAAGTTAGAAGGTCACTCTTCAATTACCGGTGTCTTTGAAATGCAAATAAAAGCTGGTGTGCTTGTCAATACTAGTAGAAACACATCAAATTGTTAGCAAGAATTCAAATGCAACAAAAGGTGTTTGCCATTTTAAAATAATTGCTACAAATTTGCCTTCCTGGAAAATTTTCAACCACATCACAAAATATATACTTCAATTCAGCATTACATATGATCAATGCTACTTTGACATATTTAAACAAAGATCCAAAATTGTTTTCTTTGACATAACCTTGAACTATTATTTGAGAACAGGTAATAACACAGGCATGAGAGCAACTCAATTCTATTCAGTTGTGAGATGTAAAAATGACTTCCCCAGAATGATTTCGTCATGAATTGTTTAGACGAACAGGGTTACATACCAAACTAAGTGCTCATGCTAATCTAGACATTAAATATGGCAATATTAATATGAGATATTTCCCCAATGCAGGATGCAATGTACGTACTTTTATAAACTGTAGATTCAGGCTATTGCTCCTAACCTAGACAGACTCAGTATAAACATTGTGCCACACTACCTATGGTAGGGTCAACTAACATGGTAACGAAATATCAATACTTATTGAAAGAAGATACTTCTACAGCAACAGTACCTGATGACAGCTAGGACACCTTGGCTAGTGACAATATATGTAGAAATCAAAAAGATGACTTTTACCCATTCTTGAAATGTAAACTTGCAGATAGGGAGTGGGAGAAAACATTCAAGGGTGAAACCTTTGGCAATATCATTTTTAATTAAGAGTTGTAATATTCACTTTTGACCAACAAATTGGTATTGATTTATTATTGTCACTTGTACCGAGGTACAGTGAAAAACTTGTCTTGCATACCGATCGTACAGGTCAATTCATTACACAGAAGGGTAATGAGTAGATCTGTAGAGAGCAGCTTGCAACGTGTCGCTACGCTCTGGCGCCATCTTGCATGTTACAACAATGCCATGTTACCTTTAGCCCATATCTCGGTTTTTTAATTTTCCTGGGTACAGACCAACTGTAGATAGAGTAGACAGCCAGCGCCTCCTTCCCAGGGCACCAATGCTCAAGACGAGAGGACATGGCTTTAAGGTTATGGGTGGGAGGTTCAGGGGAGATGTCAGGGGGAGGTTTTTCACCCAGAGAGTGGTTGGTGCATGGAATGCACTGCCTGGGGTGGTGGTGGAGGCAGATACATTGGACAGGTTCAAGAGTTTGTTGGATAGGCATATGGAGGAATGTGAGATAGAGGGATATGCAGAGGAAAGGGTTAGATAGTGTGAGGGTGGTTTGATGGACGGCACAACATGGTGGGCCGAAGGGCCTGTTTTGTGCTGTATGGTTCTATGGTTACTCATTCTGAAAATCACTGCACTCACCAAGCCAGTAGTTCTTGTGGTTGGTAACATCATAAAGATGGGGTGGTAAAAGAATTAATTTTCCCTCTTCCATTCCATAACTGTTATAAAAATCTGTATTTTCAAAAAGATCCAATTCAATCACTTTCAATAAACAGGTTATCACTTCCTGTAGGTCATAGAAATCATCTCGTTCCACCTTTCCAAGAGATCTGGCAGCAAGGATTGCCCACTTCCTGATCTAAAAATAGAAACACTATTTTGTAATTCAATAGCTTTCAAAATGGCAAAAGAAAACTTTCATTTTTTACTCCCTTTGGTCATGCATTAGAAAATTAAAACAATATAGAAAACATGAACATAAAAGCTGGGTAATTATAAGGCTATAAAAATGTTTTTGACAATTTACATTTATTCAAATGTCATCTGAATCTTGACATTATGTTTAATCTGTCACTTACACTTTACATTTTGTATATAGTATAGAGATTTAAGTTAATTTTTTAAAATCTGGGATTTATTTGCAGCTATTTTGGAAGCAGTTCACCCTATACATTGTACCAAACGGTACTTACCAATGATTTACTATTTCAATGTAACAGATTTAGCAGACTAATAATAGAGAAGTGCATGAATGTCACTGGCAAGATAGCTTTTACTTGTCCATTCACAAGTAATGATGAGCTGCCTTCTTGAACCACTATAGCCTTTTGATTGTTGCTGACTGTAACTCCTGGAGTTCTCATGGTGTTGTTGGAGAGGGAGCTCTAAGAGTTAGAGCCAGCAAAAACAAATGACCATTAACTTATTTCCAAGTCAGAACTTGAAGGGGGTCACATGCTTGGGAAGTGCTTTTGGAATAACTGGGTAAGTAACTGTTGTACATTTTGAAATCCATCAGCGGCAGAGTTGATGGATGGGGAGCCATTCAAACAGGCTGCTCTGTCCTTAATGGCATTGATTTCCTGTTTACTGTTGTTGCCATCCAGTGAAAATGGAGAGTACCACATAACATTTCTCACATAACTTTGCAGAGGTTGTAAAAACATCAGAGAGTTAGGATCTGAACCACTTGCCTCAGTACATTCAGTATCTGTTCTTCCCTTGATGCCACTGATCTTATGTGGCTGGTCCAGTTAAATTTCTAATCAGTGGTACCACTAGGAGAGTGGTGGGGGACAATCCCATTGAATCTCAAGAGTAGATGGGCATCAATGGTAACTTGTATGGCACTATTATTTTGTGTCACTTACCAGCCCTTACTGAATGCTATCTAAGCTGCACTGCATGGGCGTGGGGGAGTGGGAGGAGGATTGCTTCACTTTGACAAATGGTGAATGGATTTGCAAACTGACCAATGATCAGCAAACATTTCACTTCTGATCTTTTGGTGAAAAGGTAATCATTGATAACGCATTTGAAGATGGTTAGGACATTGCCCCCAAGGAATTTCAATAGCAATTTCTTTCTCAACTATTGTTGAAGAAACAACAATGCAATTCCAGTGTTTTCTGCTTCTAACTGCTCACTAGAAATTGGTTCCACTGCTTCAGTTTTTCACACAAGAAAGAGAAACAGACTTCTACAGAATATACCAGGTAAGTCACAGCATCAATTACTCTAGTCAAGATTTACCGTTTCATTTGGGTGCACCAAAAGTAGATAGATTCCAGGATACTTTTCAAATATCTGAAAAGAGAAATTCCCCTGCTCCATTTTGATAAGGGCCTCAACATATAACTCACCTAAAACACAAAGTAAAGTTATTACAATGTTTTTAGAAAGTTATTATAAATCTTTATCACTGTTGCAGAAGTAACTAAAATAGAAGGCTAAATGATAGTCTCAAATTGCAAACAATCCAAGCTCCTAGCAATTCTGAACAACTTCTTGATCCTCAGTGTCCCAATTATATCGCAACTGCTACTCCACAATTTCAAACTTAGTCTTTCAGGAGGATTATTGGAGCTACTACCTCCAATATCAAGATTATTTATCTCCTTCCATTAGAATGTAGGAAATAGGAGGAATTGGCCATGTGGGTCCCTCAAGCCTCCTGTGCCATTCAATAAGATCATGGTTAATTTGATCTTGACTTAAACTTCATTTTCTGTCTGTTCCCATAACCTCAACACCCCTATCTGACATCATGGCCAATAGTGGGTTTCACCTGTGGCTTAGAGAATTCTAAAGATGCACAATCCTTAGGGTAGAAATTTCTTCTAGTCTCCATTTGAAATGGGCAAGCTCTCATTTTGAAATTGTCCCCCATTTTGGAATCCTTTACAAGAGAAAATAACCTCTTTTGATGGCCCATTTTGATTCTGAACTCCTGTGCAGAGTTTGAACATTCTCCTCAACTGGGATAGTTTCTTCACATATCCCAAAAACTTGCAGGTTGGTAGGTTAATTGACTATTGTAAATTCTCCCTAGTTTAGGTGGGTGGTAAGAGAATTGGGGATAGTGATTGTCATGCGAGAGAACAGATTAAAGGCAACTAGGCGGGGGAATGGGATTGTTAGGATTGATCCAAGGGCCCGCACAGACATGACAGGCCAAATCGCCGCCTCCTCTGTCAAATGGACTACAAGGAGTAAAGAAATAGTATAAACCCTGACAAGCCCTCTCAAAATCTTATATGCTTCAATAAGATCACCTCATTCTTCAAAACTCCATTGAGTATAGGATCAACCTTCCATTAAACAATGTTGGCTCTGAGTGTACTACAAATTTTTTTAATACCCTGCCATGACTTCATCACTAATGTATTCTAGCATTTTCCAATGATAGATGCCAAGCTAATGCGTCTGCCTCCTCTTCTGAATACAGGTATTGTATATGCCATTTTCCAGTTCACTGGGAGCTCTCCAATATCTAGGGAATGCATCCACTTCTTTTAAGACCCCAGGATGCAGGCCACCAGGTCCTGGAAACATCATCCTTTAGTCTCAATTGTTTGCTTCATAACTTCTTTCTGGTGATACTTTTAAGTTCCTTCTGCTCTTTGTTCCTGGATTTTCTACTCCTAATGCTCTTGCAAAATACTCTTTCTACTATTAGTGTCCTTTACAATGAAGCCTGATACAAAATATTTATATTTTTATTCCTTATTGCTAATTTCCCAATGTCATCAAATTTACTCTCACTGTTTGTATACAATTTTTTTGTGGACTTACATTTAAAATCTTTTTCATTCCCTTCAGTTTTCTTTCTGGTTTCTAAAATTTTCTCAGTTTTCTAATCTACCATTGGTCTTCCCTTTTCTTTTAATTTAATATCATCCTTAACTTCCTTAGATTATGGCAAATGAATTTCCTTTTCATTGAAGTCATTATTTCTCAATGGAATACCCTTGCTGAGAAATATGAAATTTCTTCCTTACATACCTACATCTTAACTTTTGATCTATTTTCCCATTCCACCGTAGATAATTCTGCCTTCATAACTTTGGAACTGCCTTTATTTAATTTTAGGTTACTAGCTTCACTAACTTTCTCACACTCAAACAGATTATAAAATTCCATCATATTATGACCACTGTTCCACAGAGCATACTTTATTATGATAGTATTAATTAATCATGTCTCAATACACATAACTAGATCTAAAAATAGTCTGCTCCTGGTTGGCTCCACAATGCACTGTTCTACAAAACTATCCCAAATATATTCCATAACCTGGTCCTCGATGCTTTGCCCATTTATCTGATCCATATGATGATAATATTACCTTTCTTGCAGGTTCCCATTATTTGTTGATTTAAACTCTTGTCTTATGGTGAAGCTACTGTTAGGGGGCCTACGGACTACACCCAGCAGTAACTTCCTTCCCTTGCTGTTTCTTATCTCCGCACTTCCACTGAGTTCACATCTCAATTTTCAAATCTCAAATGAGCCAAGGTCATTTCTAACTACTACACCGTCACAAACTTTAATCAATAAATCTACCCCACTTCTCTTCTGCATATCCTTCCATTTTTCTCTCCACTGATAACTTACAAAATTGTCACAATAATTTCCAATTATATGGTTCATCTAATAGTAAAAGATATTACTGCATTATCAGACAGACATTGGCAATAAGCTGTATTAAAGTGGTACCAAGATGGTGACCAATAGACTGGTCAAAGGGGAAGCTTTTAAGGAGCATCCTCAAGGCAATGGGGTAAATATGCATTGGACTTCAGGGAAAAAAAAACAGAAAATTTGGAAACACTCAACAGCTTAGGCAGCAATGGAGGGAGAAACAGAGTTAACGTTTAAAGCTGATATTTTTCATCAAAACCGGGAGGTCAGAAAACAGGCATTTTTCAGTTGCAGACAATGCAGAGAAGCAGAAAGAACAAAGAGAATGCCAATAATAGACATCGAGATAATGAATGAAACAGATTGAAACCGGCTGAGTAAAGCTGGTTAATTGCAGCTATATCTGGAGGAAGTGTAAGTAGAGAAAAGAGAGAAGAAACAGCATTGGAACTCGGAGATACATAACACAGCAGTTGCTGTGTGAAAGTCGACCCGCACTGTAATAAATCAGACAACAGCAGAACCAAAGAATATACAATTAATGTTTTATTAGTTTAACGCTAGCGGGAGAAAGAGTAAACAGTGTAACCCGAGCTCTGTACTGATCCCACTTGGAGATCTGTGGTCAGTGTCCTTACTCTTATACCCACTTCGTGAGAAACCTTTGTGGGAAGTTGCATTTACTAAGGCAGTGGCTTACAGCAAGCTTTTAGCAAAACAAGATATGTCCAAAAAACTTCCTCCTTTCTCACCCGCACCTGGACATTTTTACAGCCATAACTATAGTCACCCCATGGTTGAGGCATTATCACACCATGGGAAGAATAGCCGACTATGGGAAGAATAACTGCATGCAATTAACCCTTAAATTGCCAGTCATTAACCCTTGCATTCCCAATTATCTTTTACAGCTGAAAATCCAAAATAAACTGGGAAAGCTAGTTAATGGAACCTGTTGAATTCATTGTCAAGGAAAGATGGAAAAAGGCTCACGTGAAGCATAAACACTGACATAGATTGGTTGGGCCAAAAAGCATACCTGTTCCATACAGTTTGCATAATTCAACGTAATCAAAGGCAGAGGTAAGGAAATGATTGAATAGGGATTCAACAGACATTTCCTACTTCAACATTTTCAATTAAATGGATTAACCTAATCTGCTTGATTTCACAAACTTCAGAACATAAATGAGGTTCTCTGACCAAAGCAGTTCAAATTCAAAACAATCTTGTTCTTTAGAAAGAACATAATTCTAATCCAAAATTTAATTAGTTGCTAAGTACTTTGTTGAGATTGCTGACATTTTCCCAGTGTGACGCAACATTTCATTGTCACAAAGTAGAGGCTGTTCTAACATGTGAAGTCAGGAATAGTACTTATGAACTGCCACAAATTTTAATTACTTACTGAGATGTTCATGAAGCAGTAAGTATGGGTATTTAAGGATCTCAATGATGGGAACCCGGAGGTCATTCTCAATATCTGCTGCCATGTATCCATGGAGCTGAATTTCCTGCTCATCCTCAATTAAGAACAGTTCATCTTCTTCCTCCTCCTCTTCTTTTAGTGCCTTTTCAAAATGTTCTACCAGACGCTTAGTCTCGATTTTCCACAAATTCTGCAAAATACAATAGCAAGTAATTAGAAAGAAACAAATTAAGGTGAGTTTAACTATTTTGAAATGTTATTCTGTTGTGAGTCAATTAAACAAAATCTGCAAAAAGCAGAATTGTGGGGATACCCACAAAGACTGCAGTGGTTCAAGGCGGCAGCTCACCACCACCTTCTCAAGGGCAATTAGGGATGGGCAATTAAATGCTGGCTCAGCCACATCCCTTGAATGAATAAAACAAATTAACCAGCACATTGATACAGATGGGAATAGAACATGTGTTTCTCACACATTGGATGGCTAAAATAAACTATGTACAGTCAGAGAGCAATACTGCATGGGTTGGTCCAACAAGTCCATGCCAACCACTGTGCTCACCCAGCTAGTCCCAATTTCCTGCAGTTGGCCCATATCCCTCTAAGCCCCAGCCTTGCATGTACTATCCAAGTGCTTCTTAAATGATACCATTGTCCCTGTCTCATTTAAGAAGCACTCATTTACATAATTTAGACAAATTTACATACTTGGAGATGCACAGAAAACAGGATAGGCATATTGTACAGAAGAAAATGTGGGAATATTTATCTAGTTCTTTCTAGTGTCTACCTTATTAAATAACTTTGGCATAGATTTGCCTCTGTCCTTACTCAGCAAATAGTCTGGAAGAACTGAAAAAAGAACAGCTGGTTCAGGAGGCATTAAGACCCTCCTAAGGTATCCCAAAGTGGATACTGGACTAAAGGAAACACAAGGAAACAAATGCAGGAAAATCCATCCTGTGCTGAAATATCAGACTATTAAACAGTACAGAATTATTTAAAACTCATGATCTGTAAAGCAGCAGTGTTTCCTACCCTCTGGTACACTTGAGACCTGGATTAACAATAGGCATTTTAAGGTATTGAAAAAAAAATACCAGCAATGCTGACTCCACAAAATCCTCCAAATTGGAATGATGAATCCAATGGCAGCGTCTTCTCCCAGATTCACAAAGCATTGAGGAATAGTTACACTCTGATAGCTGCGTGGGCAGGCCACGTTGTTCACATGCCTAATAACAGACTCCCAAAAACAGACATTCTATTCTGAGCTTGGTCAAGGGAAAAGATCACCAAGACAGAAAATGATTCAACAATGTGCTCAGAACTTCCTTGAGGAAATGTAACATCCTCACTGACACTTGGGAATCTCTAGCTCATGACTTTTCAAAGTGGGGGAGCAGCATTTGGAATGGTATTGAGAACAGAGAAGCCCTGTGCAACTGCAGAGGAGCACAGCACTTCCCAAACTACCATTCTCCCACCCTGTCAGCCACCTTCTACAGAAGAGTGTGTGGTTCCAACAATGGCCTCATTAGCCACCTTAGGTCCACAAAATCAAAGTGGAAGCAAGTCATTCCCGATCCTGAGAGACTGCCTGAGGAGGACAAGATGACAGAATTGCCAGTCTACTCAATATAATCAAACAGCTAAATACACTAACTGTATTTTGTTAAATATACATCCAATATTATAAATGACTGCAGCCACAAGGCATACAGACTGTGGATTTGTCAATAATAGTTCCATTGTTACAACAAAAGAATTACTACAGCAACTACAGTTTGCCCTCAGGTAACAAACAGGTTCTGTTTTTACAGACATCCATAAGTTGATTTTATTCATAAGTTGGGAAATGCACAATGCTCAATATGGTATTGTAATGAGTGACATCAAAAGCACACGACTGATACAAAATAGCAGTTACTAAAAGTGGAGAGAAGGAGGAAACTAGTTCTGCTATTCCTCGAAATGAACATTTCTATGTACGTTAGACCTTTGAATTTAATAATATAATGGGAGCTTGTTCATATGTAGGGGTGTTCATAAGTCAGGCATTTGTAACCCAGGGATAGCTTGTAATCAATAAAACTGTATTCCTCAAGTCTCTTTGGTCCCAGCTTTCTTCAGGCAGTGCTAAACTGAATCCAAATTAAGGTTTTCCATTGAATTAGATAATCAAATATGAAAGCTAAAGGCCATCTGGCTACCTCCATGTCTTGAAATTGTTTCTTAACCATTTGATTTCAAAAACATCTGCTATACGATTTCAATTCCAAATGTCATGTGTATCCTCAATTGCAGATCAATGTACAGAAGATATTCAATCACACATTTTCCAAATGATATGTCAAGTCAAATTTGGCTGTTACATGTTAATCACTTTCAACCCATTATACTGTGTCTTGGGGGCTCCTGCAAATTCTTAAAGGCACATTTGACTCCACTGGTGTTCGGTTTTTCTGAAGAGTGGTAGTAACGACATTTAAGTCAACAAAGCAACAATTATGTATACAAAGTATCTCAGTTGGAAAGATTTATATATTCCCTTCACCCAAATTTTTTTTTTGAATTACAGCACACAAGAAAGAGACAGCTTGTGTTCCCCTGTGCTCTCAATTGAGGATCTACTCTCAAACTGAACTTGGTATCACTCTGTAAGGCCCTGGATTTACAAAATCATTGAAGAGAATGGAAATGCACAATTTTTTTGGTGAATATAACTACTCAATACCAACATTAAAAAATACTGATTTGCTTTTAGAAAAACATTCAGAGGAACATCACAGGAGTTTGACCCTGGGTCACATAAGGAGTTACAAGGACAGTCATCCTCACTGCTGCACACTGTAAGCGGGAAAATAGATTGAGATGAAGATTTATGGAGGCGAATCTAGAGGGCCTTGGTAGCTAAAGCAAACAATAATAGAGAAACTAAAGTTCAGGTTAATTGGAGGTGAGAATCAGAGAAGTGTAGGTATCTTAGAGGGTTATAGAAGCCATGGAGCAAAGAATCACTCTCACTTGTCTGTTGTTGGGTTAAGCAAAAATGTATTTATTTTGACACCTGCAAGAGTGAGAGGAGCCCATCACCTTGCTAGGTGCAGACTACACACTCTCCCCAAATGTATCAAGAAGGCCATTCTTATACATTTATAGATAAGGTAATCTTCATTCAGTGCCATAGAGAGTTCTATCCGGATGCATCACAGCTTGGTATGGCAACTGCTCTGCCCAAGACTGCAAGAAATTGCACAGTTGTGAACGCAGCCCAGTTTATCACGAATACCAGCCTCCCCTCCAGTGACTCTGTCTACAATTCCTACTGCCTTAGCAAAGCAGCCAAAATAACCAAAGACCTCCTCCCACCCTGGACATTTTCTCTTCTCCACCCCCCCAGGCTCAAGGACAGCTTCTATCCTGCTGTTATAAGAGTCTTGAACAGACTACTTGTACGACAAAGATGAACACTTGATCTCTCAATCTACCTTGTCATGGCCCTTATATCTTATTTGTCTACCTGCGCTCTCTCTGTAACACTATGTCTACATTCTGTTATTGCTTTTTCCTTTGCACCACCTCAATGTACAATGATCTGTCTGAATGGCATGCAAAACAAAACATTTTTCTACTGTATCTTGCTACATGTGACAATAGTAAACCAATTAGAACCACAGAACAGGCCATTCGGCCCTTCTAGTCTGTGCTGAAACTTTATGCCACTAGTCCCATTGACCTGCACCCAGTCCATAACCCTCCAGACCTCTCCTATCCATGTATCTATCCAATTTATTCTTAAAACTTAAGAGTGAGCCCGCATTTACCACATCAGGTGGCAGCCCGTTCCACACTCCCACCACTCTGAGTGAAGAGGTTCCCCCTAGTGTTCCCCCTAAACCTTTCCCCTTTCACCCTAAAGCCATGTCCTTGTACTCATCTCTACTAATCTAGGTGGAAAGAGCCTACTCGCATTAACTATACCCCTCATAATTTTGAAAACCTCTATCAAATCTCCCCTCATTCTTCTGCGCTCCAAGGAATAAAGTCCTAACCTGTTCAATCTTTCCCTGTAACTCAACTCCTGAAGACCCGGCAACATTCTAGTAAATCTTCTCTGCACTCTTTCAATCTTACTGATATCCTTCCTATAGTTAGGTGACCAGAACTGCACACAATACTCCAAATTTGGCCTCACCAATGTCTTATACAACCTCACCATAACATCCCAACTCCTATACTCAATACTTTGATTTATGAATGCCAGGATGCCAAAAGCCTTCTTTGCAACCCTGTCTACCTGTGACACCACTTTCAGGGAATTATGTATCTGAACTCCCAGATCCCTTTGTTCCTCCGCACTCCTCAGTGCCCTACCATTTACTGTGTATGCCCTACCTTGATTTGTCCTTCCAAAATGCAACACCTCACACTTGTCTGCATTAAATTCCATCTGCCATTTTCTGGCCCATTTTTCCAGTTGGTCCAGATCCCTCTGCAAGCTTTGAAAGCCTTCCTCACTGTCCACAACGCCTCCAATCTTAGTGTCATCAGCAAACTTGCTGATCCAATTTACCACATTATCATCTAGATCATTGATATAGACAACAAACAACAATGGCCCCAGCACAGATCCCTGAGGCACACCACTAGTCACAGGCCTCCAGTGTGAGAGACAATCGTCCACTACCACTCTTTGTCTTCTCCCACACAGCCAATTTCGAATCCAGTTTACAACCTCTCCATGGATACCTAGTTTCTGAACTAACCTCCTATGTGCGACCTTGTCAAAGGCCTTACTAAAGTCCATGCAGACAACATCCACAGCCTTTCCTTCATCTACTTTCTTGGTAACATCCTTGAAAAACTCTATAAGATTTGTTAAACATGATCTACCATGCACAAAGCCATGCTGACTATCCTTAATCAGCCCCTGGTTGTCCAAATACTTGTATATCCGATCTCTTAGAACACCTTCCAATAATTTAACTACTACTGATCTCAGGCTCACTGGCTTGTAATTACCTGGTTTACTTTTAGAGCCTTTTTTAAACAATGGAACAACATGAGCTACCCTCCAGTCCTCTGGCACCGCACCCGTGGCTAAGGACATTTTAAATGTATCTGCCAGGGACCCTGCAATATCTACACTAGTCTCTCTCAAGGTCCGAGGAAATATCTTGTCAGGCCTGGGGGATTTATCTACCTTTATTCGCTGTAAGGCAGCAAGCACCTCCTCCTCTTTAATCTCTAAATGTTCCATGACACTACTGCTGGTTTCCCTTCCTTCTATATCCACTATGCCAGTTTCCTGAGTAAGTACTGATGCAAAACAAAACTGTTTAAGATCTCCCCCATCTCCTGAGGCTCCACACACAGACGACCACTCTGATCTTCTAGGGGACCAATTTTGTCCCTTACTATCATTTTACTCTTAATATATTTGTAGAAACCTTTCAGGTTTACCGTCACATTATCTGCCAAAGCAACCTCATGTCTACTTTTTGCCTTCCTGATTTCCTTCTCGAATATTTTCTTACATTCTCTATACTCTTCAAGTACCTCATTTGTTCTAGTTGCCTATACCTGCTATACACCTCTCTCTTTTTCTTAACCAGATCCCGAATATCCCTTGCAAACCAAGGTTCCCAATGCCTGTTAACTTTGCTTTTAATCCTGGCAGGAACATGCAAACTCTGTACTCTCAAAATTTCGCCTTTGAAGGCTTTCCACTTACTGAACACATCTTTGCCAGAAAACAACTTATCTCAATCCACTCTTCCTAGATCCTTTCTCATTTCCACAAAATTGGCCTTTCTCCAATTTAGAACCTCAACTCAAGGACCAGACCTATCCTTATCCATAACTAACTTGAAACTAATGACATTATGGTCACTGGACCCAAAAGGTTCACCCAAAATCTGTCACCTGACCTGTCTGGTTCCCTAATAGGAGATCAGGTATTGCATTCTCTCTCATTGGTACCTCTATATATTCATTTAGAAAACTTTCCTGAACACATTTGACAAACTCCAAGCCATCCAGCCCTTTCACAGTGTGGGAGTCCCAGTCAATATGTGGAAAGTTAAAATCCCCTACTATTACAACTTTGTTTCTTACATCGGTCTGCTATCTCTCTACAGATTTGCTCCTCCAATTCTCTGACTATTGGGCAGTCTATAATACAACCCTATTAGCGTGGTCACACCTTTCCTGTTCCTCAGCTCCACCCATACGGCCTCTGTAGATGAGCCCTCCGGGCTGTCCTGTCTATGCACAGCTCTGATATTTTCCCTGACTAGTAACGCCACTCCTCCCCCTTTCATCCCTCCCCCTCTATCACGTCTGAAACAACAGAACCCCGAAACATTAAGCTGCTAATCCTGCCCCTCCTGCAACCAAGTCTCACTAATAGCAATAATGTCGTAATCCCACGTGCCAATCCATGCCCTAAACTCATCTGCCTTACCTACAATGCTCCTTGCATTGAAACAGATGCACCTGAGAACATTTCTATCATGTACAAACCTTTGATTTCTGTCTATACATGCAGTCCTCGCATGACCTTTATCCTCCTCCACCTCACTATCTGCTCTAACACTCTGGTTCCCCTCCCCCTGCAATTACCAAAAGAAGAGGAGCAAGTGATCGATTTTGAGTGATTGATAGCATGTGAACAGCCCTTACCCTGGTGGTCTCATAGCCAATGCCCTGATTATCTTGGCACTTAAGAAGCTACTGGAGTCATCTCTGTTACTATGGGAACCACCCCCCTGGAGCTAGCCTTGTTATCTCCATGTAGGTTAATGCAGATGTTGTTCTGTCTATTTATTCCCCTGTGGTGGTGGTGAGTGTCTTCAACAGAGACAGAAACAATGACTTGTTTGTCTGTTTGCTCCCTTTCCCACGCTATAGTAGCTACCCATTCAGGCTGCAGGGTAGATGTATATATATATTACACCAGGTGTTTTTAATACTGTCCCATCATCAGCCTCGTGTCCCAGTGCAAATAATTTTGCAGAAGACCCTGATTTGCATGTTGATGGCTCAAGTGTGACACCCTTATCTCTGACCACATTTCTGAGTAAAACTGTTGTGTTTCTGGCTTAATAGAATTATCTTCACAACAAACCTACTCAAGAATATAGAATATGATGTCTACCACCCATCACTGATTAACTAGAAGCAACCTAGGAATAGCAGGTATATAATGCTGCCTGCCTTAAATATGTATGGATGAATTCTTTGTGCCAATTCCTTCTACATTACAAGCCTTAAAACCTACTCTCCTACGTAATACAATTTTCCCACAACACAGAGGCTGGAAGAGATGACCGGAGATAGGAGTTGCAAGACCACAAAGAGAGCTGTAAAAGATTAAAATTTTAAAACTGAGGCAGTACTTAACTAGAGTTAACATAGGACAGGGATGACATGTGAATGAGACTTTGTGTGAGATGGGACATACACAGCAGAGTTCTGGATGATGGGTTTACAGTAGATGGAACACGGAAGGCTCACCAGTGCACTGGAATAGGAGCATGCAAGCATAGGCTCAACCAACAGGATCACAGCAGTGAAGAATCATTGTCCTGACACTTTTTCCTCACTACAGTGCTAGAGCTTGCCTCCGACAAGCTTCCTGCTTCAAAAGGCACTAATGGGAAGCTTTCAAACAACGACAGCTACACTCCAGAACAAAGTAGTCAGGCTCAAAACAGATGATATTTCTATTGAGTACAACCAGTGGCCAAGTTCCAAGTCACCATCGACTCATTCACTGAATCATACAGGATGAGCCTTGCACTCAGCACCCACAAGGCAGAGGTCTTCTACCAACTTGGCCCCGCTGTACAACATTGCCCTCCAACAATACAGGTTCATGATATGATTTTGCAAGATGTGGACCAGCAACCTCTCCGTCAAAGCAGACATTCATGATGAAATTCCCCTCAGTGTGCAAGCGCACCCTTTGGCCTACTGGGGAAAAGAACGTTTGAAAGTCTGAATCCTGGCCCAAAATCCATGGTCTAATGGGCAGCAGTGAACCAAACTTCCTAAAACTTGGATACCTTCAGCAAGCACCTCATGGCAGTGTTGGTGGTAACCTTCCAGTATCTCCACAAAATCTATCAAACCAATGGAAGGATAACTGAACCAATGTCAATGCCTCTCCCAGGCCAACATATGCAGCATTAAGGATCTAATTACACTTAGTCAGTTTCATTGGACAAGCTACATCATTCACCTATCTGACACCAGGCTCCCAAGTAGGACACTCCATTCCCAGCTCAGCCAAAGCAAGAGATACCAGGGAAATGGATAAAATGATTTAAGGATGTTCTCAAAGCCTCCTTGGAAAAAATGCAACATTCCCTCAGATCAATGTGGATTAATAGACCATGACCACTCAAAGTGCAGGAGAAGCATTCAGAATGGCACTGGGAACCTTGAGTCCGCATTTCTTGGACAGTAAACAGCCTAGCATTAATGGCAGGAGTGAACCAACTCACAAACTACCAACCTATTTTCCCATCATGCACCTCCTGCCATCTCTGTGGAAGAGTCTACAGTTCCAACACTAGCCATGTCAATCACCTTAGAACCCACAGAACTAGAGCAGATGCATGTTGTAGTAAAGTCTAGAAGAAACAAAGGATGAACGTTTCTGTAGCAGATGACCTGAGACAGAGCAGTTAAGGGATGCTTCAGAAATAGAAACAGGTTGTTAGCAGCCAGGGTCAAATACGATGCCAAGGTTGCTAATAGTCCACAAACGGGAACAGCTTGCTTGCTTGCTTACTTTTAGGTTAAGATTAGTTTATTGTCATATGCAACAGGGTGCAAAGAAATTCATATGAAGCTCAGAGTAAACAGTATACATGGTAACAATAAAAACAAGAGATACAGTGACTAGTGCAAAACAGCAGATTGGTACAAAGACTGTAGTGCAATGTGAAGTAGTGCAAAAAGAATACTGAAGTGACAATGGTGAAATAACCAAGAGAGTACACTAAAATGGCAGCACCACAGGGGAAGCTGTTGAAAGAAGTGATATCCAGACTTTCAAGCTCATGTACGTTTTCCCAGAAGGTAGAAGAGAGGAAAGGGAGTGGCCTGGGTGGCAGGCATCCTCGATGATACTACTAGCCTTTCAGAAGCAACGCACCATGAAGATGGAAGGAAGTGACAAGCCTGTGATGGACTGGCTGTGTTTACTGCTCTTTGCAGGTTCAAGAGCAGATTGGTTGCTGTAGAAGTTGCCTTATGACATAGGAGGCAGCCATTCAGCCCATCAGGTCCATGTCAGCTCCCAGCATATCAATCCCATCAGTTCCATCTCCCATTTTCTTATTTCCCCGTAGTCCTGCAACTTACTTTTCCCACAAATGGCAATCAAATCTCCTTTCTTTAGCCACCAAGGGGTAATTTATGGTAGTCAAATAGCCTACCAGTACACCTTCAGGATGGGAAAGGAAACTAGAGTACCAGGTAGAATCCCACAGAGTCACGGGGAGAACGTGCAAACTCCCTACAGGAAAGGCCTGAGGTCAGGATTGAACTCAGATCCTTGGAGCTCCAAGGCAGGAGCTCTAACTACTGCATTGCCAAACCACTCTCACCAGAGGGAGAAATGTAATTAGTAGCTATGGAAGAGAGTTTGTCTTTGGTCAGAAGGGAACTTCTGCTCATCCAGTACTAGATATTGGACAAACAGTACAGAAACTTAGAAAAAGTGAGGAGGTTCAGGCAGGCATTCATTAGTTCGAGCTGGATGTCATTAGAATTCAAGTGGAAACAAATTTGAATGGCGTCTCTGAGGAGCAGCATCGTAAATGAAAATAAAACCACACTAACGATGGATCCTGGGGATTACCAGAAGCAACGGAGTGGAGATAAAAGTTATTGAAAGTGGTTTGCTGGTTACAATTAAATACAATAAGAGAACCAGACAAGCACTGTTTTATCCAGCTCACCAATAGTGGAGTCATAAATGAGGAGCATGAAGTGCTTAACCAAACAGACAGGTCTAGAAATGAGGAAAAGAGTTTACTTAAATCATAGTCAGATTACATGCCATGTGTAATCTCAGTAAAAGCAGTTTGCACACTTGTTATTGGACGTGAGTTTGAAAGGATTTAAGGAGATGCTTTGCAGTGGAGGAAAGAAGCCAAGATTATCTTTTTATCCAAGATGGTATGGAGTACGTGCAGCTCTTTAAATTATTGAAATGGACAAGTACCTATGTTATACTCATAGTAACAGATGCAACTAATCTCATTAGAGCTTGGCCAATAAGGCACCTTGCCTTTCTGTCATCAGCCATGTCAGTGAGTCAGTCAGTGGAAGTATCTTCGATCAGGTTTTTACTTTAAAACGTTTATTCCGCCAACATTTCTACTTCAATAGGTACACAAAAAAAACCAGACTTGTTTGTATCAAGCAGTATAGCAAACTGCTATAAAATAACACTGTACACATTTCCTTTGTACATTATTAGCGATCCAGAGATCCATATCCAAAAATGAACAGTATTAGGCTAGTGCCCCTTACCCTTAACCCTTACCTTACCTTCACCACAATCACCAGTGGGAAGTGCATACCCTTCAGGTTTTCTGCAGATATCCCCTCATGGTCCACAAAATTTAACCTGTGACAGCTGAGTCCCACAGACCAGATCACCCTTACAAGTTCTGCATTTCGGGTGATAGAAAACATGAATCTATGAATATAACTGCTTTGAAATTTGCAAGACCATAAGTTGGTTTTAAAGATCATAAAATGGTTTAAATTTGCATTCGGTTTTATCACTTGTGCTAAAAAAAGTTACTTTTCTGATTACTAGCATAGATTTCAAAGGGCTCCCCAAATCACATTAACTTCATATGAATTCTTTCCATTACCTTGTGTACTGATGGAAGTTCATCACGGGCTCTGTGATAGTCCACCACACATTCTAGGCAATAACAAAGGTCCTCATTGGCAGCTTTTAGCTCCTGTGATGAGAGCTGCTCAGAACAGTAACTTCGTAGAAACTCGACTGTTGACTGGTGTTGAGGTGTGCACCAACGACAAGTGCTCATCCTGCCAGCTTAAAAGTAATGAACATAATTAAATCAGAGCAGCAAGCAATAAGTGGATAGTTAGGATTTACAATGGACAATTAAATAACAAAATACACAAAATGCTGCTGTAGGAACCCGGTTATAATTATTTTAAATAAGCAACAGCAGCTAATTATGAAACTGCATGCGTCAGCTGCAGTGGAGATGTGCATCACTTAATTAAGACAGTACACTAGATGTCTCAGTAACAGGTGTGTTTTTAATTATGTCTAAGATATATAATACTTCCGGTAACAATTCATGCATGTTGAAATCCCAAGGGCTGTCCAGAAAATAAACAGCATACATTTTAGAAATACTAGCAGACTGCAGTTCATTCAAAGTGCCTGGGGCATAATCAAGAATAGCTAACTCACTTTCTGAAGGTCAGAACCTTGCAGCTGGTTTTAAACCAAGTGTATCTTTGTCTACAGTTTAAAAACTAAAGTCATCATTGTTTAGAAGATGATTTAGCTATTTTCTATTAAGTGACATTTAATTGAAAAGTATAAAAGTGCAGATACATCTGAAGTAAAACCAGAAAGTGCTGAAAATACTCAATAGCTCAGGCAGCATCTGCGGAGAGAGAGAAACAATTGTAACATTACAGGTAGATGGCCTTGCATCAGACCCAACATAAACTGGCAAGGGTGGTTTACCTGAAATTATTGAATTCATTATGAGTCTTAGGGGCTAAAATGCATCCAGAGGAAAGATTAAGTACTGTTCCTCAAGCTTGCCCTGGGCTTCTTTTGCCTCATACACTGACGGAGAGGTCAGTGGGATGGACTCTTGCAGTCAAAGTGGAGGTGCTCTGCAAAGCAGTCACCCTGCCTGCACTTGGTTTCTTCAATGTCCAGATGACCACACTGAGCACTGCAAGATATCCAGGTGAATCGCTACATCACCTAGATGCAGCATTTCGATCCTGCATGGTGAAAGGGAATATGAAGAAGGGCAGATGTTGCATTTGATGGAAAAGTCCTGTGAGAAAGGGAGTGGTTGAAAATGAAAAACTGAACACGGAAATGGACAGGGAAGGTCCATTCACACAATGCTTCGAGAGAGAGCAATCTACGTCTATTGGTGGCAAAGGTGGGGGAAATTATGATCTGTTGAAAATTGAGGCTGATGGGATGAAACAAGAGGACGAGTGGAACCTGATCCTTGTTCCAGATGGGAGGAGAGGGGGTGTAAAAGTAACTGAGAACGTAAGCATTAATGTTGTTCAGCTTGCTATGGCTTAACCACGGCATGACTATAGTAGAGATGCATGATGTACCCATGAGCCTTGTGTAAATCAAAGCAGTTAGGAGTATACTTCTCTTTGCAAGTCTTTGCAATAAGCAGTTATCCTTGGAGCCTGGAGCTGTCTGTGACTTCAGATTGTAACATGATGAACTGCTGCTGGGTTACAAAGTGCTTAAAGATAAGAAAAAATAGTGGATAATGAAGGAAGAAGTAAATCATTATAATTAAGAAAAATAATTAAGTAATGTAGCTTGGTATGTGAAACTTAGCACGTAGGCTTCTTTGTTTTAAGTATAAAAGAGGGACCGTGGCATTTGAATCTTGGAGTGAGTATCAATACAGAGCTCGGGTTACGCTGTTTAATCTTTCTCTGTATCCCTCACTCCCGCTAGTGAAAGAAAAATAAAGTAAGTGCTTGTTGTAAACTCCTTTGTTCAGTTTGTCTTTGCTGTATTACAGCGCAGAATGACTTTAACAGGGGTGAGAGTAAAAGTGCGGAAAATGGGCCAGACGTGGTTAACAGCCCTGTCAAGAGGGGAAGCCTCGGTTAATAAGTGTCATTCTCAGAACAGGTAGAATAGAACCGGAGAAACTGGGTAAATGGAATGGGGTCCTTACAGGAAGCATATTAGGAGAACGCATGGACATCTGTGTACTTTTAAATATTTCTTTCCTTTTTCGCTCAAAATCATGACTTGCAATTAATTTTACTCTTTAAGCAATTGTTAACTGTGCACATTCCCATCCAGTCAACTTTCTGCAAGGCTTGCTTTAGTTGTAGAATCACAAAAACTAGCATGCATAGTTCTCTTGAAATAGCAGACCAAGGGATAACTAATTCAAAGTGTGGAGGAAACAAAATACAGCAGAAGCTGGAAATCTGAACCAATGTCATAAAAAGCTGAAAATGCTCAGCAGGACAGGCTGCAGTCATGGAGAGGGAATTAACATTACTAGTCAATAATCCACGGTTTACAGCTATTAACCTCAGTAAAGACAGTGCTTCTGTTCAATGGAAGTATCTTGGCCCTTGCCCAGTTTCAAAATAGTCAAATGGTGGTGGATTCCTTTTGGCCTGAACAAGTGCTTCAAAGCTGTTAGGGTGCGTATTTTTGTTAAAGATACAAGTCAGGGGCTCAAAATAAACTCTAAAAATTTCTGGCTGATATAATAAACCCCCCTTTCTTTTAAATGGTTAGAGGAATTCTGAATAGCTTGCTAATAAACTAATAGAGCTTTTTTATCCATCTTGATAAAGGAAGTACAAAACAATTGGTCATACTTCAATAGCTAATTTTAATTTTAAAAGTAGAAAGTTTAACAATAAAAAACCACTATAAATCTCTCTCGAGAGAGAGCAAGCTACACTATTTAAATGCCTCCTGCGTCTAGAACAAACGTCTGTAAATTTATTAAGTACTAGATCACAACACCACCAGAATGTACAAATTATCTTCCACTGCCACCCAATAACAAGATCGACTTGTATTAAACACGCCAATTATTAGAAAAATGTCTATCCCAACATTATTAAAAACAGTGAAGAATCCTAGCAGATTTTTCATCAGTTCTTTGCAGAAACAATGTCTCAGTTGATTCATTCTGGCAAAACTGAACTCTTCGATTGTCAAAAGGAATTGATGCAGTATTTAATTACTCATGGGAAATTAAAAGCAACAGTTTGTGGAGTTTGGGGCTGAGCACTTAGGGTTGGTAGTTTGAAATCCCAATTATACTTGTATCTTGCAAAAGGACAAAGTAACCTTTAGATTTTGTTAGGATTTAAACAATACAACATGAAAAAGCACAGGATACTCCAATATGACATTTTCTCTAACCTAACTGCAAGGAAAAAGACATAAACCATCAACAGACATAAACATGACCTACTTAAAACTGGCTTACTGTGAATTCTGAATCTCACACTTACATCATAATACTCTTCACTGCACATCTGCTCAGGAAGCTCCCTCTCGACGGCATAAACAAGATAACAATGAGACAAAAGTCAGGTTGTGTGTGGGAGCCCAATTAACAACAACAAATCAAGTGACAAGATCATTGACAATTAGTACTGGTTAGCTTAGTCACCACTGCTCTCAGTTTTAACAGCAACGCTAACTTAAGGCAAACATTAAACAGAAGTACACAGAAACAAAAATGCGTCAAATTGAAGTGACATTTAGAACCCCTTTAAAAAATAAAAAAGGTATAGAAAATATTCTAGAGCTCCTAGTGATTTAAGTTTGGCAACATCAGTCAAATTCACCACAGATGCACTTGCCATTTTTTTTGGCAAATGTGATCGTGCACAGACATGTCATATGGTTTTGTTTCCAATAAAAAGAAAATTCCACCCTGCTGTGTAATGAAATATTTCTTGCACCCTGACCCAGACCAGGGGTGAGCTTTAAAAATGCAATAAACTATATTACCAAGAGAAGCTGTGTCTAAATAATACTGCCCCAGAAGAATTAAATCTAAGTGAAAAATAACAATAATAAGACTGAGTTCAAGTAATAGCAAAAATAAGAAAATCTCAATGCCGTGAGGTAACCACAGACATCAGTAGATATGTGGGTGTCAGTGCAGAACTGCATGTATGCCAGTGATGGCATTCCTAATAGAAAAAAATTTTTACTCCACTGCTCCTGCTCAGTCATTTTCAAAATTGGGATGATCGACAAACAGCTTGTTAAGAATTAGGGTTGTACAAAGTTTTGGCATTCCATAAAAGGTATATTTGCATGCACATTTTTTTTCTTTTTAATCCAAGAACTTGACATTCACAAGCCGAGAGAAATACATTCCTGGCAGATTGAGAGACAATGAGGAAAATAGGTGAACATCTGCCAGGTGCCATTTAATACAGAAATGTAGAGTATTGCACATAGGCAGGGCAAACAAGCACTTATGAAGAATTTTGCAATTTTAACTGGGTTTTATGGCAGGAGACACTGACCAATGGAGCAAGTTGGTGGCTCGTAAAGTAAAAATGAAATCATTCAATGGGAGGACTACTGATTCCCAAAGGAATCAATCATCAATTCCATGAAGCCTTTTTGACTTCTTCTTGGACGAAGTGCAGATGTCTTTTTGTTAAAATGAATTAGGCTTTTTTTTTAATATCCCTAGAGCCATAGCTCATGGGACACAGGCAGGCAGAGGAGAGCCTGTTTTAAGTTGTATGACAACTTAAAAAAAATTGTTTGATCTTCCTATGTCAATGCGAATGATGTAGCTAAATGTGTTTAGAACCTAACCAGAGATGTAGGCCCAGCTTTGTCAGGTTTTCCATGTCTATGACCCAAGGTTTATGCCAAGAGATAACAGTGCAGCAATTAGCTTTCAGGAAATCAGATGCCAAGTTCTGAAAGGCGCACTTCCGCAATTAAGCAAAGAAATCTGAGTGCTCTCAATGACTTCCTGGCCCCTCCAAAGGATGTGATGTTTTGAAACCTATAGTTTAATCTCAAGAAACTAGTGAAATGACAAGAATGATTCAATCAGGTACCTAAACGATGCTTGCTATGAAAAAATGAAAATATTCCATTCTTTGCATGCGGTGTACACGTGACTTAATGATGCACTAATCCATAATTACTGTTTAACAGGCTCTCTGGTCCCCAAAAATCTTTAAATTGTTATTCTTACAAATATTTCACATTTTCATGCATTTTGGAATAATTTTCTAGACATACTATACTGCATCTTCTACCTCAAGTTCATGTGTATGCCCAAGCTCTTACTTTACACTTTGTAAAATGATTTTTTAAAAAATGTCAGCTAAAAATTGCTTATTTTTTTTACCATCTGACTTGCTGTCCACATGAATTCTTCATTGTGATTGGCTACTTAGCCTGTTTAACGATATCACTGTTATTGAACTCTTGACAGGTGCTAATGCCAAGAACAGGCAAATAAAACCAAGATGACTGATTTCTGGGCAGCTTTCTTCAAGGAAAGCAGTGTGCTGTCGTTTCTCTAGTAATTGCTCATTGGCTATCACTTTCTATTGTGGATCCAGTTTTAAGGTTGTACACATCAGTAATTTAAAAGTTTAACAATAATATTCTCTGTGTAGATACTGATGCATGTTATTATGCCATTATCTACACTATACAAGTTAAAACCAAAACTTTAGTCAACTACATAGCTTGAAATTAAAAGGAAGAACTGCGCATCAGCACACCATTCAAATCAATAGCTTTTAAATGTAATGTAGGTATTTAGGAATGTGTTCAGCCAACACAAGAGATTTGATGTCTGCATAAACCACTCCATTTACACTCTGGTTAATAAAATCATCAGAATGCTTTGGGTACTCCCGTCCATCTGTTCTCTCGACAGCTGACAGAATTAGAATCATGCAATGACCAAAATGTGCCTAATCACCTGTCAGCTACACCAACTGAGCTCCTGGTAAGTTTTACAGAAATATCAAAACATAACAAATGTATACATTTATATTAGAGTGCATCAATTTTCCTGTCTACTCTCAGACAGAAGGTAATTCTTTCTCCAATTGTAATCAATATACATATCCTTTTACAATACTTCTGTGGTATTTATAGACCACCACATCCACAGTCAACAATGCACAGGATGATGATCTTCTACTAATGCAGCCCCTGTGCATGAATTATTTTGAGTGGGATGGTTTTGACAGAGTGAGGTCTTGGTCCAAGACAAATGAAGACAAGGCACTGCTGTACAGACCTCATGCACAAATATACATAAACACACACATACAAACTTGTTCACACTGCTTGGCATCTCCCCTCTTGCACCCACCCACTCTGATCCCCTACGTCACTTCAGACACACTCATTCCATCTCCTACCCTGCTCTCTCCCTAGGTACTGTATTACAAAACTAATATGTGGGAGGAGCTGAAGAAGGACCCTCTTCTCCACTGCATGCATGCCAAAACCAAACTACCTTGAAATTCACTCACCATCCCATTCAGTTTTAACCAACTTTTTTGATCTCTAAAACTAATTTTCACCTCCCCTTTAAAAGCAGAAGCTGGCCTTCGATACAGTAAAGATGTTCAATATCTGCATTCACTTGCTAACAAACAGTCAAAGATGAGCAGGGAACTTTGGCTACATGCCTAGCTCATTAAACTGACAAATGCAGGATGTGCTCAACCTACTGCTCCCCTGGCTGCAGGCTATTGCCTTCATATTTGCTGGTACTCAAGGGGATATAACAGTGTTGGTAACATGACAATGACCTCAGCAAAGCACAATCTCACATGGTTACTATCATCAATGTTGCAATGTATTTACATCTCCAGATATGACCAAGTCCTCATAAGGAAATGTCAGGGTTTTAAGCTCAATTTTGGAAAGGAAAATATGATTTTGATTTTTTGAGTTCTTTATTAGTCACACATACATCAAAACACAGTGAAATGCATCTTTTGCGTAGAATGTTCTGGGGGCAGCCCGCAAGTGTCGCCACATTTCCAGCACCAACATAGCATGCCCACAACTTCCTAACCCGTATGTCTTTGGAATGTGGGAGGAAACCGAAGCACCCAGAGGAAACCCATGCAGACAAGGGGAGAACGTAAAAACTCCTTACAGACAGCGGCCGGAATTGACCCGGGTCACTGGTGCTGCAATAGCGTTATGCTAACTCCTACACTACCATGCCTGTCCTCTTTTAAAAATTAATATTAATGACAGCATGCAGAAATATCTGTAAAGTTAAAAAACTGACATTAAAAGATCTCTACATATCAATAGCTTTACAGTATGCAACTTTATATTTGACTTGGAACAAACCAAATAAGACATGGTTCAGGAACCTAGCAAGTGTAATATTAAAATGCCTGATATTCAAGTACCTCAGTCCTTTGACTGTTTACCAGCAATCCACCTCCTTTATACTTTACTCAGTGTCACCTTAGCCAACATAATCACTGCACATTAAAAGCATAGTTGCAAATTTCTACATCCAAAATGCTTCAAACATGCTCCAATTAAGTGATTTCAGATTCAACTAACTCAATTTAAAAAAAAGCTTGCAAGCAGCCTGATGAAAAAGCTGCTTTTCTACTCATGTCTGCTCTTATTTCCTGTGTTTTGGTGCAATCTTTCCCATTAGCCATTTTCAATTAATACAAATCTATCTTTTAATCAAACAAATCCAACAAATCAGTTCACACAAAACTTTGAAAACAATGCACTTTGAAAGAAATGCAGAAACCAGGAAATTAATTTTGATTACACTCAATGTTAATTTCTATCTTGATATGATGAAGCACTAAAATATAAATTATAGGTAAACAGACTCTTTATGTAACACTAAAATGGGATTATAAAACTGCCCTGTGCTTTATTCACACCCTTTTTTAAAATAGAAAATTCTCTCAGGAACGACCATTTTAACTTTGACAGGAAGTTCCATATTACACTCAACATGAACTGTTTTTCACACCATTCCCAGAAAAATATTAGCAACTCTTATGTTAGTGTTTAATAACTTTATAAAAACCTGCTCTGACCTTACCTCCTGCAGCTGGATATAAATAAACTAAACCAACTTCCGAATGTCAAAGGCAACATTCTGCAGATGCTGGAAATATGAAACAAATCTACTGATGAATATGATAGTGTATTGATGAAGGATCACCAACTTATAACGTTAACAGTTTCTCTTTCCACAGACGCTGCATGACTTCAGCATTTGCTGCTTCTAGTACTCAATGTCAATTTTGATTTCCAACTGATATTTTTTCCAGATTTTCAGTGCTTTAAGAAATTTATAAAACTAGTTTTAAAAAAACTTCCATTTCAAACTTCACAAGAACCCAAGAAAATAAATGAGATTTACAAACAGTATAATTAAGCTGCATGCAGCAGTTTTAAGGTGCTTTCCCCCATGAAGACCATGGCTTAACCCCTTGACTGCTAAATGGTGAAAAATTAGCAGATTACTATTCAATCCACAGCCATTGCTGCTATGATATTCAAAGATGGCTGGAAATTACATCCAATGGAATAATTGCATTCTTTTCAGTAAATGTTTTTGGGTGATCTTTTGATTTATGAAATAAAAGCTCACCAAAAGGGAACAAACAGTGCAGTAAAGAAATGAAAGATGGAAAATTCCTGTAGTAAAACAATCCAGTCCTTAAAACTACCCAAGGGTGGTCCAAGTAGCTAAAAAAAACTCTTACTTCTTTTCCTGCTGAAAACTTGGCCTAAGGATGCACATGTATCACATTCTCCTGTCCTCTTCTTAGCCAGTTCTTTAAGAACAACATGACTTATTTCCACTCCAATTTTGATAAGCAGAACATGCCGGAACACGAATGCTTTTGATATGGGATGGTAGTTACATGCCAGTTACCCTATGGTCTCCACGGAATGCAATCTTGGTCCAATGGCAAGGAAGTCCAAGCCAACTGGACACTAGGCTCCACAGCACAAACTTGGTAAACATGTACACTCTTTCACATATACACACATTATCTTGACCACAGCCATTTCCTTGGTCCCATCCCTCGTAGCCCTGAATCTCTGCACCACGATTGCTTTCACTTTCAAGTCCCGACTTCCTGACCTGTTCCTCTAACTCCTCCTTCCCTATGGACACCCTCCATCTCAGCAACCTCAGTCTGATGTAATATTGCTAGTACTAATGCACTCAGTGACTCTTACCTCAATGTCCAAACAAGTTTCCTCAAGGACTTCCAACGGGGAGGATTTTGAGAGAACTTTCCTTCTCTCCATTTCCTGGCAACACCAGAGAACCTTGAAATTTATTCACTATCCCATTCAGCTTTAACCAACTACTTCATTCTCCAAGGCTAGTATTCATCTCCCCTTTAAAAACAGATGGCTACCTTTAAATGGCAGTGAAGACATTCAATACCTGCCTCCAGTGGGCAGGCATGCAGCCAAAGATGAGAAGCAGGTGGTGTTGGCTGCATGCCTGGATCATTAAACACAGCAGACAGCAAGAATATTGCATGCATATTAACTGGCAAATGGAGGGTGTATCCAACCCACTGTTCCCCTGACTCCAGACCACTTCCTTCATACTTCCTTAAAGTGTGGGAATATCAAAAACTCAGCAACATACACAGAGCCAAACATGCTTACTGACATCAACTCTGCAATCTACATAATTAAAAAGCAAACAAAAATACAGATGCTAGAAATCTGAAAGAAAAACAAAAATGCAGCAAAAAAAAGTTTTTGTTAAAACCTCAAGAGAAATGCAAGTCACTGAGGGTGAACAAGGCAAAAGAAACACACAGAAATCCTGCCTGACCTGCTGAGTATTCCTATTTTCTAGATTTTATTTTGCAATGTATGTATATCACCACATGTCACTATGTCCCATTAAATTTCAGTCTTTTATGCTCATTTGGTTTAGAAAAAAAAATCAACCATTTTTAATGAAGTAAAAAGATATTTTAAAGACAACATGCAAATTTTCTGTAAATTTAAAAACTAGTGTTAAAAGTTTTACTAAATGCAATTTCACATTTAGCTTAGACCAGCCATACTAGACTTTAGGAGAGTAGCAAAATTAAAAAAAAATCACCTGAGAGATGTCAGGTACATAGAACAGTACAGCACAGGAACAGGCCCTTTGGCCCACGATATTGTGCCGAACTAATTAAATTAGTAATTAAATGCCCAACTAAACTAACCCCTTCTGCCTACACAATGTTCATATTCCTCCATTCTCTGCACACTTATGTGACTATCTAAGAGCCTCTTAAACGTACCTCAGTCTTTGGACAAAGTTAGCCAACTATGCCACCTTCCCTGTCCTTTACTAAGTGCCTTCTTTCCAACATGATCATTGCACATGCAAAACATATTGCAAGATTTTACATGCCAGAAAACTACATAATAGCACAAATCATGTGATTTCACATTCAATTGACTCATGCTATTTACATCGCTTTATCCCTTTTGGAAAAAAAACTTGGCACGCAGAAGTAAACGTTTTCTTACTCATACCCACTCATTTCCTTGAATGATCAGAGAATAATGGCAATATGAAAATAAAATTATATGATCATTATTACAATACTGATTGGGAATTTGCTGTGTGCAAATTGGCTGCCACATTTCCTGTGTTCCAACATCACTTAAGAAAAGCTAGTCTCATGGCTGTGACACCTTTTGGTACATTGTGAAAGGTGCTACACAAATGAAATTGCATTTACAACAAAAAAGATTTTTTTTGTTTTAAAAGGCACAATAAACCATTTGCAATCACTTAATTTGTCTGTTTCTTAAACTGTGGCGACATCAAATGTAGCCCTTATGATCTCTGGAGATTTACATACATTTTTGCTTAAATGCACAGTTTCAAGCTCTGTACGACAGCCTGCATTCTAAATTACCAAATAGCCTACATTCTGAGAAATGAACTGAATGTGTGGAAATAAAGGTGACATCAGGTAGATTCCAGAAACTAAACAGGTTAGGCAGTACCCACTGAGCACAATTATTTCCAGAATATTTGGAAATCAGAACTGGTATGAAAAGCTGAAATGTGTTTGTGGGCAGCAATAAATCAATCTAACATATCATTGCATCAAGTAATCATAAACAACTTCCAGTACCAACCTTGTAAACACAAGTATTTCACTCAAACTACATCTATGACACTTCCTAGTAGGATTTTATCCAATGGTTTTAGAATTTTCTACTCAAGAGGACTGTGGAGGCTCAGTCACCGAATATATTTGGGATGGAGAGTGATAGACTTTTTAGATATTAATAGAATCAAGATGTGGAGATAGTGTGGCAAAGTGATGCTGAGGTAAAAGATCAGTCATAATCTTATTATGCACAAGAGACCAAATGACTTTCTAATTTTATTTCTACGTGAGCTACTAGATGCATTGTAACAATTCTTCAGGGCTTCAACAGCACCTCCCTTTACCTCCTCTGTAGAATCTAAAAGAGCAAGAACTGTAGGAACAGGGAAGCACCACCAGCAAGTTCATATCCATGTAACACACTAGCCTACCTTGAGAATACATCACTGATTGTTCATCATTACTGAATCACAACTCTGGAATTTCCTTTCCCATAACACAGCTTGGAAACACCTTTAACCACAAGGACTGCAGCAGTTCAGGAAAACATCTCACCAGCACCACTGTCCGTACTGGGACAATTAGCAAGGGCTATTCAGTGGATTGTCTTGAAAAATCAACAATTACAGGGATGGCTTAATGTGCGTACCAAAGTGAAGAACACACAAGTCACTAGAGGTGTGCAATCCTGGTCTTTTTTTAACCTTCCACATTCTCGCATACAACTTCAAAAAACTACATATAAACTACTCAAACTCTGCCCACTATCTTCTCTCCAAATATCACTGGCACCTTTTTTTTAGAAAAAGGACAATGAAACAGCAGAAAACTAATGAAAAATATTCCATCAGTTCATTTAATTAATACAGACTGACAAAATAGGCAAACAATGGGTCAATTCACATTCAGCTATGCAAGAGCCATCAACCCCAGGATTTTAGGAGAGACCCTTTTTGAATTAAAAGCTAATTTGCAACACTCCCTCCACACTGAACTGTAGTGTCAATCTGGATTCTGTACGCATTGTACTTAAAATCATAACCTTTTGACTAGTGGACAATTAAACAAAGGCTGACATATAGGCCTGATTTTGCCATTAAAATAATGAATTTACGCAATGATGTATGCCTTAAATCAGCCAGAAACACATAGCTAGGAAGTGATAACTCGTGAATTACAAATTCCTGGGATGTATATGGCTATAATGTAGTACTACAGCCCAAGGCACTTCACAGGAAATGCCAAAGAAAAACTTACAGCCAGCCACATAGGAGTTGAAAATCAAAAAAAAACCTGCACACGCTGGAAATCTAAAATAAAAACAGAAAACCTTGGAAGTACTCAGCAGGTCAGGCTGCCTGTGGGAAGAGAAACAGGGTTAATGTTTCAGGTCAAAGACCGTTCATCAGAACTGAGGAGACAGAAGAAAAATGTAAAGCTGCAGGGAGGGTGAAACCAGGGTGGCCATGGGAATAAGCTGTAAACAAGGCTATCTGGTCAATGAATGAATGGTAGCAGTTAGAGAGTGAGAACATAGGAAGAAGATTGTGGGAGTTGCAAAATGCAGAGCAGGACAACATGCCCAGTAGAAAGGAGTTATTGGGCTAATGACCAAAAGCGTGGTCAAAGAGGTGATATTTATTGTGCATCTTAAACAAAAAAACCCAAGAAGTTTAGAGAAAGAATTCCAGAGTTTAGGGCCTGGCAGCTGAAGGAATGGCCACCAATCATGGAACAGTTAAATCTGCAGATGTTCAGATGGAGAACCAAAGGGACCTCAAGAACCCTGCAGGAGATTACAGAGAAAAGAGTGGTCAGCATGGATGTGTTAGGCCGAATGGCCCATTTCCATGCTGTATGACTCTACTAGAGAGATAGGAGAACAAGGGTGAGAATTTAAAAAAAAGACATTGCTTAACCATGGGCCAATATAGATCAGTTAAATAAGGGGATGACAGAGCAACAAATGTTAACCCAAGGTAGAAAACAAAGACCTCTGCTTTGGATGTTGCTTGACCTGCTGTGCGATTCCAGTATTTTCAGTTTTTATTTCAAATTTCCAGCAACTGCAGTTTTTTTTGAGTTCCAATTATTGTAGAAGAAGATCAATTATTGGTATTGGTTTATTATTGTCACTTGTACCAAGGTACAGTGAAAAACTTGTCTTGCATACCGTTCGTAGAGATCAATTCATTACACAGTGCAGTTACATTGAGTTAGTACAGAGTGCATTGAGATAGTACAAGGTGAAAACAATAACAGAGTACAGAGGAAAGTGTCACAGCTACAAAGAAGTGCATTGCAGGTAGACAATAAGGTGCAAGGTCATAACAAGGTAGATTGTGAGGTCAAGAGTCCATCTCATCGTACAAAGGAACCATTCAATAGTCTTATCACAGTGGGATAGAAGCTGTCCTTGAGCCTGGTGGTATGTGCCCTCAGGCTCCTGTATCTTCTGCCTGAAGGGAGAGGAAAGAAAGAATGACGTGGGTGGGTGGGGTCTATGATTTTGCTGGCTGCTTCACCAAGGCAGCGAGAGGTATATACAGAGTTCATGGAGGGGAGGCTGGTTTCTGTGACGCACTGGGCCCACAACTCCCTGCAGCTCCTTGCAGTCCTGGGCAGAGCAGTTGCCATACCAAGCCGTGAGGCATTCAGATAGGATGCTTTCTATGGTGCATCCATAAAAATTGGTGAGTGTTAAAGGGGACATACCAAATTTCTTTAGCCTCCTGAGGAAGTAGAAGTGCTGGTGAGCATTCTTGGCAGTGGTGTCTATGTGGTTGGACCCAGACAGGCTATTGGTGATGTTCACTCCTAGGAACTTGAAGCTCTCAACCCTTTCGACCTCAGCACCGTTGATGTAGACAGGTGCATGTTCACCACCCCCTTTCCTGAAGTCAATGACCAGCTTTTTTGTTTTGCTGACACTGAGGGAAAGATTGTTGTCATGACACCGTGTCACTAAGCTCTCTATCTCCTTCCTGTACTCCGACTCTTTGTTATTTGAGATACGACCTACTAGGGTGGTATCATCTGCAAACTTGTAGATGGAACTAGAGCAGAATCTGGCCATGGAGTCATGAGTATATAGAGAGTTAGCAGTTGCTATGAAGAGACTGGGTAATGACGCTGAACTTACCAACTATTTAGCTGAAGGAAATCTCTGTTCATCCAGTAAGTGTTTGGAGAATTGAGGTACAATGGTGAGATAATGGTATACTGGAGACGTGCTCTTAGTGTGTATGGGAAGACAGATGTTGTTTAGATTATTGTGGAAAGAGACAGCTTGTAGATGAGAAATAGGATGGCCCAAGGATAAATCTTTTGGAGACACCAGGGATACACAAAAAAAAGCAAGAGTAGGCCATTTACCCCTTTGTGCCTGCTCTTGCATTCAAAGAGATCATGGCTGATCTCTAGCACCACTTCCCTGTATTAATCCTATATCCCTAGATGCCATAAATATATCTAAAATTCTAGTGATTTGTCTTGAGACTGAAACACCAAAGTCCTATTGTGCAAAGAATTCCAAAGATTCACATTCCTCTGGGTAGACATTACTTCTTATTTGTCCCTAATGGCTGACTCCTTACTTTGAATTGAGCTCCTTGGTTCCATAAAGACCAAGCAGGGGAAACATCAGCTCAGGATCTATCCTCTGAAATCCTGCAAGGATGTGTGTTTCAGTGACATTCTCTCTCATTTATATAAATTCAGTGGAGTATAGGCCTACTCTGCTTAATCTCTCCTAATGCTACAACCCCAGCATCTCAGAAAACAAAAGACTGCAGATGCTGGAATCTGGAGCAAAAAAAACAAACTGCTGCAGGAATTCAACAGGCCAGGCAGCATCTGTGGAGGCAGAGAAACAGGCAGCGTCTTGGGTTGAGACTTCAACCATCCTTCTGCCTCCACAGATGCTGCCAGGCAGCTGAGTTCCTCCAGCAGTTTGTTTTTTTATCTCAGAAATCAATCTGGCTGCACAATCTCATTTGACTGGTCAGCTGTGTCAAAGGTTATAGATATGTCAAGGAGGACAATGCAGGATGGACTTATCATGATCATATACGATGCCATTATTGAAAATGTATTGAGACATTTCACTATGGTGAGAAAGCTGAAAACCTGATTTTGGGGAGGGAAAGAGAAGGGGAATTCAAACAAGGAACACCAGGAAAGTTGCACACAAATGTAGGGGGCCCTAATTCATTATTTTCTTCTCCATAGCTCCTGCTTCTTTCTGAAAACTCTTCAGTTAAGTAAATGGATCAACCCCATTGTTCATTAAGGTCACAAATTTCCTCACCATGCTGTTATCAGCCCACATCTTAAAAGAAAAACAAGAGCTAAAGAGTGAGAGAAAAAGTTGAATTAACCAGGCGACTTGGCCTTGACAATGAGTGTGCATAATGGTCGATAACAATGTCATTTTATGCTCTATCCAACATACTTCTTAAAAAAACTTTTTTTTAAACAAAATTGAAGTCTCTGAAACAACAAAAAAATCATTTTCTTTACTCTCTGAACTGGACTCTGAACTGAGAATTCAGAAGTTACCCTTCAATGTTGACAAGGGCACCTGTTAATTTTCATTCTCCTTTTTAACAAGATCCCTGAAGCCGCTTTGTAATTTTTCCTAACCCTATTTTCTTAAACTGCCAGCTCAGAACCAGACACTCCCCACAAATGAAAGTACACCACCTCACACCGCATTGTTCAGAGATAAAACTACAGCAAAGATTTTCTAAGTAGTTGCAAAAAGCAAAAGTGAGGCTTTGCAATATGTATACATGCTATTACACAGATTATTCAAACTGAAAAAATTCGTATAATCTCCCGTTAACTTCCGGTGTTCAATGTTCATATACGAATCCCCCTCCAACCCTAGCTCAAATGGAACATAACCACCTCCTTGACAGTTCATTCAATGTGTTATATGTGTTGCTAATTACCCTTACTCCCTTCATCTCCTGAAGGTGCAGAGTCTTGAAAAGACCAGGCTCCAGAAGTTTCAACAGCCCTCTGACTCTTCACCCTACTTTAAAACATGAGGACTCAGCAGGCAATTACACACAAATCATATCTAGACAGGATCACACTTGTACATAAACCTCCATCTCAAAATAACTATTCAGTCACTGGACAGCAAAGTAAAGGTTTGCAATACAATATTTATCATGCTAGAGTTATTGCCTTTAAAAAATTTTAAAGGTACACAGTTAACCAAATGCTTTAAACATAATCCATTCCAGAAGAATACATACCAAATTATTACAGTCACTGTGATATCTGAGTGACCCATGTCAAATTCTTTGCAAATGTACATGAAAATTGGATCCAACAAAGGAAACATTACTTGACTATGATTTTATCGGTAGACTCTCAGAGGACGTTTTCCTTGGCTGAGAAGTCTGAACTAAGGGTCACAGTCTCATAAAAAGGGTAGGGCATTTAAGACTGCAATGAACAGGAATTTCTTAACTCAAAGTGGTGATGTTTTGGAATTTTCTTCTCCACGGTGTGGTGGAGACTCCTTTATTAACTGCACTCAAAACAGAGATTGATAGATTTCTGGATATGCAAAAGAATAAAGTAGTATGAAGTCAGGGCAGGAAATGGTTCTGAGCTTGAAGATAGGTTTCGATTTTGTTGAATGTCAGAGTAGGCTCAAGGGGCCAAATGACCCAATTGCATTTCTTAAGGTCTTATCCAAAGTTACTGATTTTCTAACAATGTGTTGTGTAAACATGAGCGTAGATGAACACACTTCATGCAACTACATTGTTCTCCAACTGATCCCATTCACTTTGCATGATTGCTTTTGAAAGTTTTTAAACTCGTTTGCCTTACAAATTGAGATGTGTTTATCAATTGAGGTGTAATTAACGAATTATGCAAGAATCACTTTGAACACAAATGGCCCCTGGGTAAACAGGCAAAATTCATCCAGCAAAAATCACCTGCCCATGACCTTGTACTTTATTGCACTGCACTTTCTCTGCAGCTGTGACACTTTGTACTGTTTTTTACTGTATTGATTTTTTACCTGTACTACCTTAAGGCACTGTGTAATGAATTGACCTGTACGATCGGTATGCAAGCCAAGTTTTTCACTGCACCTCAGTACAAGTGACAACAATAAACCAATAAAAAAAAAGCTTCACAGAACATTATGCACAAACCAAGCTGATCAGCCTAGAACCAGGCTGCAAACAAGCCATTACCACTAATGCATCTATTAACAGTCATCTTCCTTGCATTTTGCTGCAGCCACTGCCCCCTTCAACACCCTGTTTTCTCCTCCTGCTCGGCGCACAACCCATGTTTGGCCATATTTGCCCGTCACCTCGCCCCTCTGTTGCAACCCCCCACCCCCCAAAGCTCAGAGCCTTCCGGACACTGGACCCCCAGCTCCCCTCCCCTCCCCCGCTGAGTCCCCCCCCCCTGCGCCCAAGCCCCGAACGTGTCCGAAGGCAGCGCCCTCTTTCCCCGCGCCAATAGCGCGGGCGGGACCCGGCCACCCAGCCGACAGGGCGAGCGACCACCCTGACACCCGCCCACTCACCTCACTGAGCGCCAACTCCCCCCCGCGCCGTCAAACTTCACCCCAAACTTTCCGCTCCAGCCCGGCCTCGGCCGCCGGACGTGACGCCATCGAGCCCGCCGCGCGCCGAGGGAGGTTTTTTTAAAAAAATGGGACGGCGCCCGCGTGGGGTCAGAAAGAGGCGGCTGGTGAACCTCTTGACCCACCTTCAGACTCTGCCGCCCTGCTCGACAGGATACTCGGATCTAGCACTTGTCGTGGCACGTTATAGTCTTTGAGGTATAGTTGCTGTTGACGTGCGGTGGACCATCTGCACACAGTAACATCTTTAGAGAAACAGACTGTGACCTTGCACCTTATTGCACTGCACTTTCTCTGTAGCTGTGACACTTTGTACTGCTATTGTTTTTACCTGTACTACATCAATGCACTCTGTACTAACCCAATGTAACTGCACTGTGTAATGAATTGACCTGTACGATCGGTATGCAAGACAAGTTTTTCACTGTACCTCGGTACAAGTGGCAGGAACCGTAGTGCAGCGGTTAGCGTAACGCTTTACAGCGCCAGCGACCCGGGTTCAATTCCCGCCGCTGTCTGTAAGGAGTTTGTACGTTCTCCCCATGTCTGCGTGGGTCTCCTCCGGGTGCTCCGGTTTCCTCCCACATTCCAAAGACGTACGGGTTAGGAAGTTGTGGGCGTGCTATGTTGGCGCCGGAAGCGCGGCGACACTTGCGGGCTGCCCCCCCCCCAGAACACTACGCAAAATTTGCATTTCACTGTGTGTTTTGATGTACATGTGACTAATAAAGATCTCAGCATCAAGATCTCATCATCAATAATAAACCAATACCAATACTGGCTCAGGAGAGAGAGAACGTTAACCTTTCTGGGCAGAGATCTTTCATCTGAATCAACTTTTCTTCAAGTCGAGTTTAGGGTCATGTACGGTGAGGTACAGATACAATGACAAACTTGCAGCAGCCTGGCAAACAACACACAGAATATAGAGACACAAGAGATTCTGCAGATGTTGGAATCTGGAGCAACACACACAAGAAGTGCTGGATGAACCAGCAAGTCGGGCAGCATCTATGGAAAGAAATAAACAGTCAATGTTTTGGGTTGAGATCCTTCATCAGGAATATAAATTATACATTAGTGAAGAGAGGAAAAAAAAGACTGCAAAAACAAGACCTTAGTGCAAAAAAAAGACAATCAGAGTCGAGTCCATGGTAGTGTAAGAGGTAGTCCTGACTGGTTCTGATTGCAAATTGTCCACCTGAAAGATGAATTCTATTTGTTTCTGTCCCAATGTAGTCTGACCCGTTGAGTATTTCCTGTTTTCATTTCAGCTCTCCAGCATCTGCAATTCTTTTACTTTTGATTAGTTCTCTCTGAGCAGTTCTTTCAGCTGGAGGGTGATTTGATTCCACTCCATTGTATTCTGAGCTGGTTGACAATGTGTGACTCTCAGACACTGCCATGGATGAAGCAAGAGGAACTTCAGTTGTTTGTGGGCTTCTGTGTGCTCTCAGCAAAGAAACTAAAGATGCTCATTGCTTTCCCAGATACTCCTCAATCTTGAGTGGACACGGCCTGGGGTTTCCCATGAGTTGATATTTTAAAGGAGACTTTAAAAACATTCTCAAAGCCCTGCAAAGTGAGTGTTCTCAGACAGCACCTCCAAGGAAATCTATTAGCTCCCAAACAATAGGAGCTGTAGCTTGTTCACAGCACCTGGATTGCCCTTTAGCCCACCAATGGTTGGCACCTATGAAGAAGCAACTGTAGGAGATGCAGCATCTGTCCTTTTACCTCTTTCACTCCTCGCCATCTAGCCCCGTTGTAGTCTTCCGGACTTAAAATTGATTTTAACAATTTCAGATAACCAGCCTTTCTAGTTTGTTTCACAAGTGGTCAGTTCTGACGAAAGCCCATCAGACTGTAACATTAGCTCCGTTCTTCTCTCACCGGAGATGCTACTTGACCAGCTCAGCATTTCCAGCTTTCTATGTTTTATTTTAAATTTCCAGCATCTGTGGTATTTTATAACTCACAGTTTCAGCATTGATAGTTGTCTTACCTCCTCTTTGCATTCATCACCTTCTACTTACAGCTCAGCTAGGCAGATTGTTTACAATTACCAAGTTTTTACCACACTCTCTCAGTCAGCACCACCAGAAAATCATAGAAATGTACAGCATAGAAATGGGCCCTTTCCGCTCACCTTGTCCACACCCACTGTGATGCTTTCCTATGCTAATCCCGTTTACCTATATTAGGCTTGTATCCCTCTATGCCTATCCTATCCAAGTGCCTATCCTATCCAAGTACCTATCTAAACATCTTTTAAACATTGTAATTGTATCTGCCTCCAGTACCTCCTCTGGCAGCTTGTTCCAGATATTCACCACCCTCTGTGTGAAAAAACTTAACCTCTCAGGTCACTTGTGTCATCCGGTCTCTCATTATGTCCACCCATCCCAGCATTTCTGTTGTGCTTTCCAAGACTGCATCTTTTCTGCACTTTAACACGTTTGATTTCTAACGTTTCCTAGTTCTGATAAAAAAAAGGTCCACGACCCAAAACATGATCCTAGTTTCGCCCTCCGCAGATGCTGCCTGATCTGCTGAATGATCTGCTGAATTATTCCATTTATTTCTGGTTTTAACCACAGCTTCCATCAAGTGTCAAGGAGGATAAAAGCAGTTCAAGGTACTGTGGTCCAACAAAAACATAGATGATGTATATTTAACCTTCTCATAAGTACATTTAAGCTGAATGTCTTTAAGTCTTTAAGCTGAAAAGATTTGTGGGTCTCCAGAACATCAAGAATTATGAATATTCCAAACAAGCTCATTTTATGTGCAGACTTTACTCTGCTACAGAGCTGATTTTTGAAAAAAAAATATCGTTTTGGGCATGCAGGCATTGTCTATATTTATTCCTACTCTGCAGTTGCCTTATATAGCCAAGTAGTGTTATGGGCCTTTTCAGAGACCATAAAGGAGTCAACCACAACATTAGTGACAGCAGGTCTCCTCTTACCAGTCTTTAATTAAAATTCATCAATTCCATGTTTACATTTATCAATATTAAAATTTTATTTCTTAATGTTGAAGCCTGAGTAGAATTCAAAATCTGTGTAGGATACTAACTCACATTCATTATGTTATTACTCTAGACCTCTAAATTGCTGGTCTTGTAAGATGCCTTCTGTAAAATCATCCTTTGCTGAATTATGAGTTCTATTGGAGTGAAAAGACTTGCACTTATGTTATAATCAAAAAGGAGGTAGCTACCAGCATGCCTTTGAAATGTGGGAGGAAACTGGAGTTCCTGGAGGAAATCGATGTTTAGAACATAGAATATTACAGCACAGTACAGGCATTCGGTCCACAATGCTGTGCCGACATTTTATCCTGCTCTAAGATCTATCTAACCCTTCCCTCCCATATAGCTCCCCATTTCTCTATCATTCATGTGGCTATCTATGAGTCTCTTAAATGTCTCTAATGTATCTGCCCCCACAACCTCTGCCGGCAGTGTGTTCCATGCACCCACCACTCTGTGTAAAAAACTTACCCCTGACATCCCCCTTATACCTTCCTCCAATCACCTTAAAACTATGTCTCCTCGTGTTAGTACAGCACAGGTTTGATGCAGAAGGGCCTGTTTCTGATGTGATCTGAGAGAAAGCATGCAGATTCACTGCAGGCATCTCCTGAGGTTAGGATCAAACCCTGGTCCCCAGACATGTGAGACAGCAGCACCAGCTGCAATGCCACCTATCATGTCCTTTTCAAGGTATGTAAAGCTGCTTTATAAATCATCATTTAAAGAGGCACAAGCTAGTCAAGGCCAATCAATGTGGATTTGTAGAGTTTGTCTCTAAAAGCATGACTAGGAAAGTTGATGTGGCTTGTGCACTTGATGGCAGTTGACCAAGTCTCTGCAGCAGTAAATAATAAGGTAACAACTATAGAATATATGACAAATAAAGGCTGTACACACATGTCCACTCATAATCTGTTCTGTACCCAAGATGGCTAGATAACTAGGGATTGTGGGAGAAATGTGAAAGCTAATTGAGAACGTTCTTCTGCGTAACTAATGTTCTGTCAATAACTAAGGGCTATCTGTATAGGGTAATGTCTTTCGAAATAGTGAGATCTTACGTCTTGTCCGCCAGGCAGGACGCGGCAATCTAATTATACCTTGTGCGGCCATTTGGTTCTGTTTTTTATTTCTGCTATTTGTGCTTGGATGCTTGAAGTCACAAACTCTTGTACTATAAAGGGGGGCCATGAGCTGTGATCAGGGGCGATCAGTGACTAGCTCTCTGACCGTCAAAGCCTTTATTTGCAAATAAAGTTTTAACTTCTTGAGGAATCTTCTGCGTCTCCTGGTCATTCTCGAATCTCGGTAATCCACGACAAATCTGGCGTAGTCGGCAGGATCAGGAAGAGACCCCATAAGAAAAGAGCGACAATTCGAGGATGCTTCCCGGTTCCTCAGGGACCCCCACAAGACTAGCAGAATAAAGGGTGGCCACCCAGAGAAAAAGAAGGTAAGCGCTTCCGCTGATAATTCGGACTAAGAATTCTGCTGGGTGTGGGAGCTCTCCGGGACACAGAAGTGTTAAATGATTGTCGAAGGGTCTCTCCAATCCAAAGAATCTGGCAAAAATTTCAATTAAAGGAAACTCAGAGGATTGGTTAGAAAACTGCGGAGTGGGGGGGAGTAGAGATAAAACAATAGGGATTGATTATAGTAAAATTCCACGTGGTGTTGGTAAGTCCCTGTGGGTACTGCCTCGTAGGAGACGAGGGGCTGAACGGGCAGGGTAGGTAAGTCCCTGTGGATACCGCCTCGTAGGAGATGAGGGGCTGAACGGGCAGGGCAGGAAAAGTCCCTGTGGGTACCACCTCGTAGGAGACGAGGGGCTGAACGGGCAGGGTAGGTAAGTCCCTGCAGATACTGCCTCGTAGGAGACGAGGGGCTGAACGGGCAGGGCAGGAAAAGTTCTGCGGAAAATGCCCTAGGAAGGGGTCTGCATGGGCAGAACAAAAAGGTAAGAATATTCTGATAAATTGAATAAAACCAAATAATGCAAAAGCCGGCAAATTGGGTAGCAAAATTGTAAGATTAGACGTAGAAGTAGTACAAGAAAAGTAGTAACACTAATAAGAAATAATTAGATAAGTGAGTTGTGAAATTCCGAGAAGTGCCTTGTGAAGATGACATGACAGGAAAAGGGACTGCAGTTGAAATATTAAGCAAAAAATTCCAGTATCTAAAAGTGATATCGAAAAAATTTCAGAAAAATGGGAAAAAAGAACCAAAAATCTATTAACAAAATGGCCAAAAGAGGGAACTTTTGATGTAAGTCTGTGCCATGAAATGGAGGGAATAATCAAAAATTACAAACCAAAAGACAAATCTGAGAAAAGAAACCAAAAGAGAGAACAAGAGGCAGAGATACTAAAACTCTTTAGGATGGAGGGAGAAAAGTTGAGAAAAACACAGCAGGCGCCAATAGTGATTGCAGAGGGCGCCAAGACACCAGAGAGACAGCTCACCATAAAAAAGGAGGGAGAGGAAAAGTCAACTCTATATCCAGACTTGCAAGAGGCAGAAAAACCCCCTCCCTATCCAGGCAAAGGGAACCCGAAACAGTGCCCACTTGTGAAAGGAACATTTGAAATAGAAGGGGAGGTAGAATTTAGTGAAGATGAATAGAACAAAAAAAGACTTTAGAGAAAGGAGGGAGACAGAAAAGAGAATGCTCCAAGAGGAAAAGGAGGAAATAGAAAGGCAAAGATTAGAGATACAGGAAGAGGCTAAAGAATTGCAGGAAGCAAGATTACTGAAGGATTTTGAGGATTTCCAATGGTATAAAATGCACGCTGAGCCAAATTGGAAGAAGAGAGGACCATGGAAAGAGCAGGAGGAAGTAGAGAAGCAAGAAAGAAAGGAAACCTCGAAGGATTAGTGTGGGAGGAATTAGAAATAGAAGGATCAGAGGCGGATGGGGAGGTAGACTATGAACCGATAAGCCAGTATTCAGGGGAAGGAGGAAGGAGAATATTACTGAAAGGAGGAGGACAGTCACAATACATTCCCTGGGGGACCCAGGACCTGGAATGGCTAAAAAATGCACTACCCAGCATACATGAAGGAGCAGGAAAGTGGATTAGAGCCTTTGAGGATGAGACCACAGGATGATTATTGGCAATGGGTGACTTAAAGGCGCTACTGGTGAAGGTAGTGGGAACCTCAAAACTGAGAGAACTGATGGATTCGGCTGGCTTACAAAATGTGGTGGACATTCCAATGGTTGATGGTGAAGGTTTTGACTGAGTGAGACAGAGGGTATGGAGGGCCCTCAGAAACTGTTACCCACCTAGAATGGACCCCAAAGCTCTGAAGCGGGACCCACTGGGTGATACTGAAAACCCAGCAGCGTATCTAGAAAACCAGTTGAAAAAGTGGAGACTGGAAACAGAACAAGAGGTGGAAGGCAGTCAGTTGATGACCACGATGTTTCGGACAGCTATTGTGGAGGTAATGCCTCCCCCCAAGTCAAGTCCAGACTTGAGGAGGTGGTAGGACTGACGTCAATGCCCCACCAAGAATTCAGGGACCACGTAGCCCATGCAGTAGAAAAGTATCGAAAAGACAGAAAAAGGCTGATTGAGCAACAGGAGGAGGTGCAAAGAAAGCTGACACAGATGCAGCTCGAGGAGCTTAAAAAGAAAGGAGCCTGTTATACTGCCAGACAAGGGCCAGAAAGCCCCATGCCAATAATAAATGTCTTTGGGGGAGCATTTCTGCAAATGCCATATCAGGGGCAAAACAAATTTAGGCAACAGCTCAGACAGGACTGGAACTCCCAAGGAGGGGGACGGAGAGGTAATGGGCAGAAGGGGCCAGTGAAAAAACAGGTAGAAGGGGGGACAGGAGGATTGTGTTGGGGATGTAATCAGCCAGGGCACTTCAGGAGAGACCGCCTGTACAAACCCTGGCCTGCCAAGTTTCAGCAGGAATCAATGTGTAGGGAGCAACAATTCAATCAAGGACCAGCCCCAGCAGGTTCAACTGGACCTGTGGACCCCTATGGAAGGTGCTAGGGGTGCCCAGAGAACCCGGGTGGGAAGGGACAGTACCCAATGATAACACAGGAGGCAGAAGAGGAACCTATTGTTCAGATCATTTTAGAAGGGCAATTAACACCAATGATGATAGATACTGGAGCCACGTACACTTGTGTGCAACCGCAATACACCTCCCACCTTCCCATGTCAGGAAAATTTATTAAAACTGTAGGGTTCTTGGGAAAAGCACAGTTAACACGATTTACAGGTCCAGTGAGGTTAAAGATGGGGAACAATGAAATGGTCTTGCCGATTCTAGTGTCCAAAGGAACTCCAATCAATCTGCTAGGCAGAGATGCATTGCTAAAACTGGGATTGAAATTGGAATGCACCCCAGATGGGTTGAGCGTGGGAAAAATAAGCACTCAACTGGTGGTGCAGGAAGCTAGAGGAGCAAATGTATATTGGATAGGAGACATAGAAGATCAGGTCTGGGAAACTTGGAGAAAATGGAAAGAGGGCGCTCTGGCAATACTACCTAGGCCCAAGCCACCCAGGACTGAGTTGCATTGTACAGTGATTTTTGATGAGACCCAGTGTAAAGAGAGAGAGAGACAATGGCGCAACGAAGTAGATACCCAGCAGCACTTAAAAAGTGAGGCAATAATAATAGGCAAACAGGGAGCAGCCTTACAAATAAAACAAAATGCATTTCTGGAAAAATGGTACAGGGTGCCAGGAGCTGCACCTCATGTAACGTTGTTAGTGAATGAGGGATACCAGTCCAAAGATTTGGCGCCCATGGTGAAGCAAGAGGAAACAATTATTGATTGGCAGACAGTGACATCAAGGGTCTGGAAGTCTGGGAACAATAACTATATCAAAGTAGTAGTAGATATAGAAATGGTAGGAAACCCCAAGGAGATTGAAGTGACCCCTCAACGACATATGACATTGCTAGTAGAAGAAGAGGGCCAGCAGAAGGACAAAAGGCTGGAGGCACTACCAGCCATTTTATGGTCACAACATGATACAGATGTAGGAAGAGTAAGATCAGCAAGCCCAGGAGAAATAAAATTAAAACAGGGAGCAATTCCACCTAAAAGACCACAATATCCCTTGAAACCAGAAGCAGAAGAGGGAATAGTGCCAACAATACAGGGACTGCTTGAGATAGGAGTGCTTGAGAAGACTAGTAGCCCCTGTAATACTCCACTGTTACCTGTCTTGAAAGCAGATAAGTCCGAGTGGAGACTGGTACATGATCTGCGAGCAGTAAATGAGGTAGTGGAAGATTGGCCAGCTGTAGTCCCAAACCTGCATACGCTATTGACTAATGTTCCACCGGAGGCAGTTTGTTTTTCGGTAATGATGAGGTATCGCATGCAGACTAATCGTATAACGTGCTTGACACCACATGAGATGCTCACTGGCAGACCCATGCCAGTGCCCAAATGGAGAGGCCCATACAAAGGACCCAGTTTGGAACAATTAGAAATGGAAATAAAACAGTATATGCGACAACTAACTATGATGCATAAGTCTATCTATGCGCAGGAAAAGCTAAAGGAGCCAAAGACAGATCGGGAAGAAGGACCTGTTAAACCTGGAGACCAGGTTTATGTGCGGGCATTCCGATGAAAGTGGAATGAGCCAAGAAGGGAAGGGCCCTTTACAGTAACCAAGGCATCACCCACTGCAGTTCAAGTGTAAGGACGGTCCACCTGGTATCATCTTAACCACTGCACCAAGGCTGTTCCACAGGTACAGCCTGATGCTGTGCCTGCGGTAAGTGAGAGTGAGGAAAAGGTAGTGGAAGACGAGCAGGAAGAGCAGAGAATCACTACCCCGCCGCAAGACTTTAACCAGCTAGTAAGTGAGATTTTCGGACACACTGACAGTTCTGAGAATGATAGTGATGAGCCTGTGGAGCACAACCTTTCTCCAGATAGTGGGGATGGGGATTATCTGGGGACGACCGGTCCCACCCCCTGTGAGGACACGCTTGGCCACTCCTGTGCAGATTTGGAAACCATCAATCTGGCAGAGTTGGCAGACCTGGCATGGTAGTACCATGGTTTTGCGAGACCTAAGAGGGAGGGCTGAAAGAAGTGCAAAATTTGCTTCCTTACCATGGCTACAGGCACGCATAATTACTGGTACCAATGGGCAAATTATACAGCAGCAATGATGACCAGAACAAACTGCTACCTCTGTGCCAGGGCAAGACCAATACATTATATAGTGCCTATGCCACATGATTCCTCCACCTGCAAGCAATGGGTAAAAGAACATAGGGAGTCATGTGAGTGATGGTGTACTGTGAATTTGACCTGTGTACCAAAAAACCACTGTGTGATTAAAAGTAAGTGCCACCAGTCGTGTACTGAGGCAGTACCATACTGTCCTTTCTATTGCATGTTGTACCAGGGGTCCTCCACTTATGACCACGCCTCAGTCGCTAAAAAATGTAATTACAGTAGGCCCTGGGCAACCATCCATAGTTATCAGACGCTTCCAGTTGATAGGGTACACCTAATAGAGAGGTTGAAGTTCGAATGCTTCAGGCGAAAGGGAACTGTCCCTGTTGGTAACTTTACAGGCCTCTGCAGTATTACTTGGGGTGTGAAAGCAAAACACACGGTTGGTACCCCGCCACCTAATGGCGCACTGGATGTCCAGAATATCCCATTGGCTGACACCTGGTGGCTGTGCAGTCTGGGGGAGGGGTTGAGACCGACACTTCCGCTTGAATGGGACGGCACTTGCACTCGCGTCATGCTACTGCAGCCACTTGCTTTGTCTCCAAGTTTAGAAATGGACACTCCACCACAGCAGACATTACAACGTAGCAAGAGAGAATACACATCCGACCCAGCAGTTTGCATTGATAGTATAGGCCAGCCTAGGGGTATCCCCAATGAATTTAAGGCAAGGAACGAGATTGCAGCTGGATGGGAATCGATCATCTCTGGTATTGGTATTGTTATTGGGGCCAGTAAAAACACCCAATGGATAAATTATATTTATTATAATCAACAACGATTTATCAATTACACTGAGGACGCCCTCTCCGCACTGGGACAGCAACTGGACACAACCAGCAAAATGGCATGGCAAAACAGACAGGCTTTAGACTGGTTGCTGGCAGAAAAAGGAGGTGTCTGTGTACTGTTTGGAGAACGTTGTTGTACCTTTATACCAAATAACACCAGCCCAGAGGGATCCTTTGCTAAAGCGATGAATAAACTGAAAAATTTGAGGAAGGAGGTCAGAGTGTGGGGTTTGGACATCAGTTCTTTGATTGGCTGGACAGCAAACTAGGCGGTTGGGGGGCCTGGCTAATCGAAATTGCAATGGTCGTGGGTATTGTACTGCTTATTTTTACAAGTGTGTTGTGCTGCTTCCTTCCATGTTTCAAGTCCCTTTTAGTGCGGGCCACGGCAAAACAGTTTCCGATGCTTCTGGCACTGGCTGAGTCGAACCCCCCGGAGAAGGAAATTGCAACGACATACTTCTATGATCTGAGTTGGGGCGACATGCCGAATGATTATGATAGCACTGCAGAAGACCACTATGCTTGTGTTGAAAATAGTCTGTGAGGACCTCGGGGTCTTTTTCCCCTGTCTCTGTTATGGAGGGATGGGTTTTTGGCCCTCTGGCCCAGGAAATAGAGAGTGAACTCATGGGGCCCGTGCATGAAAAAGTACATTATACCCATTTTTGGGATGATTGGCTTTAGTCTCTGGGTGTCGTGCCCTTTGAGCTCTCTATGTGAGACTGTTAGGTCTCAAAGGGGGAATATAGAATATATGACAAATAAAGGCTGTACACACGTCCACTCATAATCTGTCCTGTACCCAAGATGGCTAGATAACTAGGGATTGTGGGAAAAATGTGAAAGCTAATTGAGGATGTTCTTCTGGGTAACTAATGTTCTGTCGATAACCAAGGGCTATCTGTATAGGTTAATGTCTTTTGATATGGTGAAATCTTACGTCTTGTCCGCCAGGCAGGATGCCTAATTATACCTTGTGTGGCCATTTGGTTCTATTTTTCGGCCATTTGGTTCTTTTTTTTATTTCTGCTATTTGTGCTTGGATGCTTGAAGTCACAAACTCTTGTACTATAAAGGGGGGCCGTGAGCTGTGATCCGGGGCGATCAGTGACTAGCTCTCTGACCGTCACAGCCTTTGTTTGCAAATAAAGGTTTAACTTCTTGAGGAATCTTCTGCGTCTCCTGGTCATTCTCGAATCTCGGTAATCCACGACACCACCCTATGGGTCTAAAGGAGAGTTCAGTCTTCGCTTGGGCTTTACGTGACAGCAAGGTTATTTGCAATTGGGTTTACACAGGGCTCAGGACTGGATTCCTTCTAAAGGAATTCTCCAATTTTAGATAATACACTTTTTCTTTCTGTGTGTAGGAATACTGGCCATTTTTGCTGCTGTTCTCTTTATCTTTTATTTTTGTATAATCAGATTATCCAACACCTCACAGTGGCAACACATTATACAAAGCAGCTTAATGATAACTGCTGCATTATTTCACCCTAGGAGAGAAATTGCCATTGTTCCATCCATCATTCTCCCCTCCACCCTTTCTCTGATACCCAGAATTTGCTTCTTTCTTTCTCAGTTCTGATGAAGGGTCCCAGATCTGAAACATTAACTATTTTTCTTTCCACAGATGTTGCCTGACCTACTGAATTTTTTCAGCATTTTGTATCTGTGGTTTTTTTTATCTTCATTTATGAAAGGGAAATTACATTTGACCAATGAGTTAGATTTGAGGCTGTAACCAGCAGATTAGATAAGGAGGAATCTAAGGATGAGATATTTTATGCTGCACAAAGGATCATTGAACAAAGTTAGACCATGTGGGATTGGGGGTAATATACTGGCACAGACTGAGGATCTGTCAATGGACAAAACGCAGGGTAAGAGCAAATAGGTCATTTTCAGGTTGGGAGGATGTACCTAATGCTCCATATCAGTGATTTGGAATGGAGGAAGGAAATGTAAAATATCCAAGGCTGTTGCCAATACAAATCTGTATGGCAGTGTGAGGTATCAGGATGATGCAGAGGCTTCGGAGGGAGATGGACAGTGAATAACTTGGTCATGGCAAATGGAATATTTGATTGCCCAACAGTTCCTTTGGGATCCTCTCAGATTCAGAGGATGGCAAATCTTTGTAATGTTCTACCCAAGAGGGCATGTGGAGGTTTAGTCACGGAGTATATCCTGGACAGGATTCAATAGCCCTTTTGGATATTCAGGGAATCGGGCATCAGTAACAGGCTCAGCTTTCCTTTTACCACTCTTTCTTCACACGTGTGAAGATTCTTGATGTTACTTTTGATTTTTCTTGCAAGGTTTTTCATGCATTGTTTGATTTCATCATTTTCTTGCTATTTATTTGTCTCCTGCTGCTGGAACTCCAGCACATTTTACATTTGGGCAAGGCTTACCTTTAGCTTAATGTTGAATTATAGTTTCTGAACCGTATCGGTGGAGGCCACGTTAAGCATAAATTTTCCACTTGGACAAACTCCTAAACTGAACCTGTTCAGATGAAAATTTAGTTGCTTTTATACAAAGTGAACAAATCCTGTAATCTTTTCTAAGACCTTTTAGTTAACAGCTGATACGTGACATACAGATGAATGTCACCATGAGGTGCTAAGTGGTGCTCCAAAACCAACTGCACTTTCAAGGCTGCCAGTATTATTGACTATTGTTCCCTGCATGGGAGCCACCAAGGAATAAGACCATAGTCAGGAACAACATTCTGGTCACTTGCTCTTCAACTTTTCATTTGCTCTGGCTGTTGAAAGCCAGTGGTGTAGAATCTGGACTGCAGCATCAAAGATCGGACCACCGTGCATTCCAGTTGCAATGAAATGCACATGGTACAGAAATAGAAAGTGATGAGAACACTCATCATCTACAGAAAGAGAAATAGACATAACATTTCAGGCTGGAAACCCTTCGTCAGAATGGGAAATGAGAGAAGTTGTAGAAAAAGTGGGGGATGGAGATGTTTAGGAAATATCATTGATTGGGTGAGGCCATGGTGATAAGCCGTTGAAGAAGCCATCAGGTTGTTAGATTTGTGAGGGCAGTTAGAGAAAGAGAGAAAACAAACAAAGAAACACATAAAAGTTGTGTAATGCAGGTTAGAGCTGCAGGAAGTGCGCAGCAGGTCAGACAATGTTAGTGCAGAGAGAGAAACTCAATTATCATTATAGATGTATAATCCAAAGTGGAACCAGCCAGCTCTGATATAAACAGAAAAATTGAGATTGAGTCTGGAAGACTGCATGCGCCCTGACAGAAGATGAGGTGCTGTTCCTCAAGCTTACATTAGCATCATTAGTACAGTGCAGGAGGTCACAGCTGTTAGGTCAGAATGGGAGTGGGATGGAGAATTAAAGTGATAGGTAACTAGAAGCTCAGGGTCACCCCCTTCTGACTGCAGGTGGTTCACAAGTAATCACACAATCTGCTTGGTTTCTTGAAATGCAGCGATTACATTGTGAGCACTGGATACATTATGCTAGAGCAAGTGAATCACTGCTTCATGTGAAAGGTTCAACACCGATATCATTGTCAAACCCACTGGCAAGGATTTGGACAAGATATGGAAGGTGTGCCTAATTAATGAACAAATGGAGTTTCACAGAATCTCTGAATTGCTTATGCAATGAGGTTCAATCAATCAGCCATATAGCAATCCCCAAATACCTGTCCTGAATTTGCAATCCACTTAGCCAGCAAATGTCATTGATTGCTTATCAAATCTCAATATATAACTTTATGTTGCACTTTTTCTGCTGTTGCTTGTTCTAGCTGTATGAAATAAAATGATTAAAACATTCAAAACAAGTCCAAGATATAGACAGTGTTTCATAAGCAGTGCACAGTTAATGACAGGACCCTTAACAGCACTGATGTGAGCGGGATCTTGGGCTCTCAGCCCATAGCTCCCTGAAAATGGTCACACAAGTTGATAGGGTGGTAAAGAGTCGTGTGGCAATGCTCACCTTTATTAGTCAAGGCATTGAGTTCAAGAGTCAGGAAGTTGTTACAGCTTTATAAAAGCCACATCTGGAGTACTGCTTTCAATTCTGGTCACTCCATTATAAGAAGGATGTGGAGGCTTTGAAGGTGCAGAAGAGGTTTACCAGGATGGTACCTGGATTAGAGGGCAGGTACTATAAGGAGAGGTTGGACAAACTTGGGTTGTTTGCTCTGGAGCAGCTGAGGGGAGACTTGATAGAAGTTTATAAAATTATGAGAGGCATGGATAGAATATACAGCTGGTAGCTTTTTCTGGGGTCTGAAGGAGATATGCAAGGCAGGTTTTGTTTTTAAAAACACAGACTGTTAGGTGCCTGGAATGCATTGCCAGGGGTGGTGGTGATGGTGGAAGCAGATATGATGGTGATGTTTAAGAGGCTCTTAGGTAGGCACATGACAGTGGAGGGATATGGGCCACGCGCAGACAGAAGAGATTAGTTTAATTAGGCATCATTAACTGTTCCTGTGCTGTACTGTACTGTTCTATGTTCTATATTCTAATATTAAAACAAGCCCATTGCTGGGAAGATACCTGGCATAGAGAAGTAGGTAGAATGTACTTTTACACTGTTAAGTCTAGAATACAGTGAAGAGCTTGTCAGAGCAGCAAAACAAAAATCTCACTGGAGAAAAGCAACTGAAAAGACAGGCACCTGAAAGATAAAGGAGCTCCTCTGCATCTTTATCCTGCCTTGATCCTTCAACATTAGTGATTTTTTCCCCCATAATGCCCCTTAACTTGCTACCAGTTTGCACAAAATAAAAATCAGCACATTAAACTTAATCAAGTAGTTTTTCCCTTCACATTGTAAGCACGTAAGTAGATAATCTAGAATGACTCCCCAGTGCAACACTGAGAAAGCAATAATTTAACAATTTATCTGAAAAACTACATTCCTGGTAACTATCACTTAATGGTTAGCATATTATTAAATCTCATGGCCTTCTTTGATTGATGTACAACATGCCATAGTATTTCTCATAAAAGGGCAAGAAAGTGTAGTTTTGATGAAGGGTTAACAATGCAAAACATTAACTGTTGTATTCTCCACAGATGCTGTGGGACCTTTTGAGTACTTCCAGCACTTTTTTGTGAAATTCCCTTTGTATCCAGCCTTCAAAATATCACCAAAATACTAACTGAACATTCATCTGGCTCCATACGTGTGAATCTTTGTTGTCTGCAAGACTACTGCTGTGTACTCCTACATAACAGTGATATCATTCTAATGCCACTTTTTCCAGAATCCTTTTGATCATTTGTGATGTTTTATATAATGAACACTGTTACAAAGAACAATTTTGTCATTATGATATCCTAGATTTCTTATCAAATCCTCAGTGTTCCTCAAGTGAACATAAACCAGTAAATCTTAAATAGTGATGAATTATTTCATATAAAACATTAGATTGAGAAGTTGAATAGTCATACTGCATTGACATTTCTGAGATCTGTCTGAGGATTTGAAATAATCATGTTGAATAATAATTTATTAATATTTGACAATTAAAAAATTTAAAATGTTTAAACAGACCTGTCAGAATTCAATTACCTGTGTGATGCTTCTAACTCAAGATTGAATTGTTCATCTTCACAATCAGTAGGGGTTGTGTTTTATATTTCCACACATTTTCTGAAATATTTAACTTTTCCAACAGTAATCATTTGATATAAATTTATCTTTGATAAACGGTCGAATAATAAAACTGGAGAATTTTTTCAAAAAATACAGGAGGCTGGAAGTTCACATAACATCCATATAAAAACAATACACTAATACAGCTCAACAGACAGCATCCACTACTATTGCATCCTCAGTGCTTCAGACAGAATAGCATCAGTTCCAATCACAGCAGACAATAGAGAAATTCTTGTTATGCAGGATAACATTTTCATTTAGTTTCTTTAATTGGAGTTTGCACTGATTGTTCTTTCAACAGATGTATCATCTCATTTTCATCATCTTCATCTTCAGCATCACTGTTATCATTTTCATTAAATATATCACTTAATTGGAACATGTGCTGTTGTGGCTGATAAATGTCTTCCATTTGGCTTTTTGTGCAAAGCACCTTTTCCATTTTTGGAATTATGTAGTCATGCAGGAATTCTACAACAGCTATATTAAAAAAAAAGTTACATTTTACCTTTCATTCTTTAGTATTGTTCGAGACTTAAGTTATCAAGGGCCAGGGGTTTAATATTCATTAATGAAATTTCAGCTATGGGTTTTCAAAGTTTAGGCATTCTCTGCATTTAACAGAAATCAAATAGTAACATTATCACATAGTCTCTGGGCATGATGCAAAACAAGGTAATGTTCCAGCTGCTTAGACAACTGAATTTGCAAATCAGCAGATGGTAGTTCAGCAGTTTACTAAAACCATGCAGCACAATGCAACACTATATTATAGACCTTAAAAGCTTTCTCATTCAGAATTCAGTTCAGGTAAATTTATTATCTAGCTTGTACACAAAACCAACTAAAACTCCTGAACATGCAGATCAAGTTAGAGACACATAAATACTTTGATGAATCCAAATCCACATGGTTAAGAACTTTTCCCCAACTAGTTTTCAATTCCACTCATCTTTTTATTCATGTAGTATTAGGAAACGTATTGAATAAATATCAACATGGGACTACAAGTAGTTAGGATAATAGTTCCTGCCTTTTCCAGCTGTATAGCCTCAATAAATCATTTTTTTTTCAATAAAATGGGTTGAAAATCCAAAATGAGATTCACTTTCCAATAAACCACATTCATTTTGAAAGGAGGAAATGTAGGATACTAAACTTCAGAAACCAATATATAGTTTTCAGGAGCTTGTTATCAAGGAAGCTGGAGCATAGCAAGTATTGCTGCTCATTAAAAATTGTGTATTTGGGAAGCACTGGTTTTATTGTATTTACTAAGTACGAGTAATTTTTTGGCCACCAGTAAACCTACATAGTCCAATTTTGCCATCAGCACTAAATGATTGACACTTGCTGTTCATTAGGTTTACAACTGCCCAATATTAGAGAGCAGCTTACAGTATGCTCTCAGTATGAGATGACATTTCAGCATTATCCTCTATACAGTACATCTGGGACGTGAGAGCAGACAAGCAACAGGGAACATTTCAACAAATCAGAATAAAGCATTTTTACTCCAGACACAATACACAAAAAGTGCTGGAGGAACTCAGCAGGTCAGGCAGCATCCGTGGAGGGAAACACTGAAGAAGTTTTCCCAGTGAAGTCTCTTCCAGGGAGGCCTATCCTGAAGAAGTTTTCCTTTTTCCCTCCATGGATGCTGCCTGACTTGCTAAATTCCTCCAGCACTTTTTGTGTATTGCTTCAGATTCCAGCATCTGCAGACTTGTGTGTCTCCTACAGCATTTTTACTGAGCTATTCACCATCTGAATTAAAAACTACATGTAAATTATTTAATTCAATATCAAATCTTAAATAGAAAGCTAAAGAGGGGGCAAAAGAAAAATGACATTCAGAGTTTGATTCTAAATCAAAAGAAAATTATTTTTCTTTTAAAAAATTGTCAATATCATAATCTGATGGAATGAGTCACTTAATTAGTAAAAGTAAATTTTCAATGCTAGAGAAATTGTTTTGATACCAACTAAACATTGGTTATTTATAAAAATTTATTTACACTTGATAGGATAAGACCCAGCTTTCTTTGACACATATATTGGATCTCTGACAGATACCAGAGCTATGTTTTAATAGCAAATCTATCAGTATACTAAAACTAGATTTTGCTGCAAAATCAAATTAATTATCCTAAAAAAAGGAATTTGAATTCTCTGTCAGAACGAGCTTGGTAAACTGCCAAAGTTCTTTTTTTTAAATATTAGATTTAGAGACTAGTATATCTGCTTCTGCTCAACACTATTTCTAGAATTTTAGCACTGCATCTACTTGCACAGATTGTACACTACGGCTTACTATGATCAATGCAAAAACCATAAGGATCAAGCCATTCATCAAGCCGATTGCTTTGTCCTCCATCATTCCCCCAAAAGATGTCAACAGTCAAGGCCTTGTATGCTGTTTACGTGATTGAACAGTTGCTTTCGTGAATGGACCTGGCCCCACAATTTGTATTTGGTGGGTACACTGAACATTATAGAGAGAATAAATGCCCACTCACTGGTTAAGCCTGTTAATTGGGCTTTACAGAGCCCTAGTTAAGCTGTACAGTTTACCTAGCAAATGAAATATTAACATATGGATATAAACATTATAAAGGACAACTATAATATCAGGGAATATGCAATTGTGAAAATAGGAATCACTAGCAAGTCCAATCCACTGAACACACATCTTAAGCATATTTGATCAACTTCTATCACAGCTTTCCTGATATGGAAATTTCTTTGGGTACTGTGGCTACCACTGCCATTTCCAATTAATGCTAAATAATTTCAGTTACTGAATGAAGAGCAGCAGATTGTGTAACAGCAATGTTTCACAATAGTGTTGAAAAAATGTGAATGTTACAGCTCTATTTTCCCATTTTTCCAATCCTATGTTGTGAAATTCATGGGACTTCTTTAAGAATTATAAGCCAAAATAAGGAACAAAATAAATATATTCAGAACTATAAAACAAACTCTTAAAATTTGAGGGTTAGTGTATCAGCATATATTGCTAGTTGCAACATATTCATCTGGCAATGAATGAAGGTCATGAGTAATAACAAATGCATGAAGAGTTCTTTTCCAATTTTATAAACAATTATGGTTAGACCAATTATAATACCCAACTACATCCTTAGCAGAGATCAACTAAGGAAACAAACCATAGTTCAAATGGGTTCCAATGACTCAATGATCACTGCCTTGATGAACTAACTATCAAGAATTGTGGGAAGAATATTAAAAAAAACAAATACAATAATAGCAGTAATTGGATAGGACACTGACCTCCAAAGGATTTCCTGGACCAGTTAGGTACATAGCGGGTTTTTAATCTATAGAACATCCTTTGAATGGCTAGAGGTGGAACATCTCTAGAAAAATAATAAGATACGATTTGCTCTTAATGAAAATAATTTTACTGAAATAAATGCCAACACACGTTCAACTGACTGGAAATAAATTGTTTGTTTCACATAATTTTGTGAAATTCAGGCAAGAAAATTGTAAGAATCAGAAGCCCTTCAAACAGAAATAAGTTTGTATTTTCAAAGCTTTTAAGTTCTTAATCAGAGTCTAATTAAATTAAATGCTGGAGAATTTAATGTTAAGAAGCATAGACTCAGGATAAGGGGTCACGTATTTAGTCCTCCTCTTAGTTTTTGGGTACAAAATCCAGTTGTTGTTATTATCTTTATGTCACTGCCTTTTTTGAAATGGAAATGAAGGCAAGGTTGTTTACCCTACAGCACTGCAAAGTTCCTCCCAGTCCACCTCACCAATGTCATCAACACCCAGCAGGTACAATCTGCAAAATACAATGGACATGGTTTACACCTAGTTTCAATTGGTAATATCTTTGACAAAATTACACTAAAAATGTCTCTTTTATAAGTAAATTAAATTGGTAACTTGGTTTATTATTTTCACAGGTACCAAGTTACAGTGATAAACTTTGTCTTGCATGCCATTCATACAGATCATTTCATTACACAGTGCATTGAGGTAGTACAAGGGAAAACAATAACAGAATGCAGAATAAAGTGTTACATTTACAGAGAAGGTGCTGTGTAGGCAGACACTAAGGTGCAAGGCTACGATGAGGTAGATTGTGAAAAGTCCATCTTATTGGACTATGGGACCGTTCAATAGTCTTATAACTGTGGAAGAGAAGCTGTTCTTGAGCCTGGTGGTATGTGCTTCCAGGCTTTTGTATATTCTGCCTGATTGGGGGGGGGGGGGGGGGGGGGGGGGGAAGAGGGGGAGGGGAAGAAGAGAGACTGTCTGGATGTCTGGAGTGGGTGGGATCTTTGATTATGATGGTAGACAGAGTCCATAGAGGGAAGGCTGGTTTCTGTGATGTGCTGAGCTGTGTCCGCAACTGCAGTTTCTTGCAGTCACTGCCAGAGCAGTTCCCATACCAAGCTGTGATGCATCCAGAAAGAATGCTTTCTATGGTGCATCAATAAAAAAATCAGTGCAGGTCAAAGGTCCAAATTTCTTTAGCCTCCTGAGGAAGTAGAGGCACTGATGAGCTTCCTTGGCCATGATGTCTATGAGGTAGGACCAGGCCCAAGGTCTAAATAAATTAGACAATATCTAGATCTAGTACAAGCTTTGCTCTCAGTTGTGGCCATCAGCCTATGCAAGTGTCTATAATATCTAATACCACAAAGGTGTGGCCAAAATATAACTCAGCAGTATTCCAAAACCTGATGAATAAAATCTTAATATTTTTGCCTTTAGAATCTTAACATGGTATGAACAAAAGCATCCTCAGATTAAAATTATCACCCTTAAATTGCCTTGCTGGGTATAACAACAATTGACCATATTACTATATTATGTTTTATTATAAAAATATTACCAATAAAATGCTTTATTGCCTCAAATATCTTAACTGGACATCTTACCTTTTGATGAGATTGATATTGTTCTGGTAACAGTTAGTTTTCAAAGCCATCGTCCTGCCAGACATTTTTGCAGTCAAGATACCCAACCTATCAAGGAATAAAAGTAATTAAAACTACCACAGCTATTTTGGTTACCTGGAAAGATGCTGATTATTTAAGTTTAGTTACTTAATGAATCAGCAGACATATTAATGCAAAGGCAAATTCATTTCAGGTCCTTGGGAACTTCTGAATTTGCTACCTCCCCTGCTATAGGAATATTGTGTAGGTATGCTCGTTTCTTGAAACATTCAAACCAGGCATGACTGGCTTGAACATACCGGAAGATCCACCAACCACATCCTGTACTTTCGAGTTTTGGCATAACAACCTTGCTTTATCCTTAATCATCATCACACTTTGGCACATGCCAAGGATTCTCATCTTCTAACCACACACTATTTTGCATTTATTGTGTTATAACATCTCTGCCCTTCATAACACATAATGCACTTTCATTTTAGGCACTAACTTTTATCTCATCCACATTGTTAAGGTTTTTTTTTGCATTGCTGACAATCCAAGATTTAACTAATGGCCACTAAGTATTCAACTTAGTCACTTCTATTAATTACATTCAGATTTGTAATTCAAGGCCACATACACTGGAGTCAAAGATACTACCATAAAAATTCATATATTGAATGCAAGAAACACCTGTATTGAGAAGTTCTTGGGCTAGGACTTGCTGCCAAGAGTAAGCAACCTGACACTGACCTATATGGAAAGAATGAACTTGCCTTTTGCTGATCTGTCACTGTGAATTTGCTCTCTGACAGTGACTCAACTGTAAAAGGTGAGGCACATGGTAGCAGGGTCTTGGCATGGTGAGAGAGAGGAAGAAAAGAAGATGACACCTCCCACCCATGAAACAACTGAAGTAAACTTGGACAGTCTGTTCCATTATTTCCTGGCCATGGGCAGCTGTAAAACCTGTCAAAAATTCTGGCACTCACAAAACATTCAGAACAATGCAAAAACCATAAAAAAAGTTTAAATTTATAAACAATTATACACATTTAAACAATGCAGGAAATGTAAATTACCTAATACTTACATAGGAACCACATAGCTCTCTTTCACAGAAGATGCAGGCTGAGCACCTGGCAGAGGTATTGCAAAATTGCACATAGCTGTTGGCATCTACAAGTCAAACTTTGCAGCATGGGCAAATGAGTGGGCAACATTTGGGATTTCTGCATTGGCATGGGACTCAGAACTTGGTGGCACTTAGATGGAGAAAAGCCTACAATTCAGCTGGAAACTGCCAACATTTTCAGGCAAGTTCAGCTCATTGTAATTCTGTAGTGCTTCAAAATTGCAAAGAAAATTCAGCCAGTTAAAAAAATAGGCTGAAATAAATAAGGCACTAATTACCAAGTTTTTGACTCAAAGAATACTAGAATAGCAAGAGCATAAAGGCCATTTGGTCCATTGTTTATTATTCAGCCAGCTCGCAGCAGAGCAATCCCATCAGTATCATTTCCTGTTTTATTTCCCAAATGAGCCTGCAATTTACTTAAATGCCTGCCCAACTTCCCACTGAAGAATCTGAGTGACTACTTCCACTTCCTTTATATGCAGCAATTTCCAGTTTATAACTGCTCTGTGTAAATAAGTTCTTCCTCACATCCCTCTTGTACTTTTTATTCAATACTTTAAAATCTGTACTGCCAACTCCTTGAACCATCTTTTACTGGAATCAACTTCCCTCCATTTATCCTCCTGACAAAATGCGTCAAAAAACTGAGTACCAAAGCTGCAAAATTAACCCAGTAAAGCCAACCAGATACTTGTAAATTAGATTTACATATGATGAGCATTTGTCGGCTCTTGGACTGTACTCACTGGAGTACAGAAGAATGAGAGGGGACCTTATAGAAACATTTCGAATGTTGAAAGGACTGGACAGAGTAGATGTGGCTAAGCTGTTTCCCTTGGTGGGTGAGTCCAGGACTAGAGGGCACAGTCTTAGAATTAGAGGGTACCAGTTTAAAACAGAAATGAGATATTTCTTTAGCCAGAGGGTAGTGAATTTATGGAATTCTTTGCTACATACAGCTGTGGAGGCCCGATCATTGGGGGCGTTTAAGGAGGAGATCGATAGGTATCTAATTAGTCAAGATATCAAGGGATATGGGAAAAAGGCCGGAAATTGGGGCTAGATAGGAATAGTTTAGTTTAGTTTAGCTCATGGAGCAGACTCGATGGGTCGAATGACCTATTTCTGCTCCTTTGTCTTGTGGTCTTGTAAATCTTCATGGTTCAAAGACTGCTTCATATCCAGCAGAAGAGTGGATACGAAAGGATACCGACTAGAGCGTCATTCAGAAGAAAATAGCTGACATAACACTACAATGCATCTTCTGGCTGGGATTTTTCCAACCATGTCATAGCAGAAGAAATACTAAGATGACAGACACAAGAAACACTGAGGATGTTCAGAAATACTAAAAGAAAATTGTTAACCTTGTGTTTTTGTGCTATAACTCACCAGTGTATTTAATTGAAAAACTTTCTTATAACTTTTACAGCCAGAATTCTTCCAAAATTCAAAAAGAGTAAAAATCTTTACTATATGAATGAGATAGACATTAACTTACCATTTCTGCCTACACTGCAACCAGTTCCGATGCTCCATTTGCTCTGCAATTGCACCCCAAGGAAGGTTCTTGTATAAATGTTCACGGAAGATTGAATCAGACACATTTGAATCAGAATTTGTCATTGTTAGATCATGAGGTAATTCTTGTATCCTTTCTTTCATTATTTTTTCCATTATTTTCATCAATTCCCTCACTTCCTTTTTACTCCAGACTCCAGTTTTCAAGGCTGTTTTTAAAAAAAACTGACTTAAGGAAGTTTTCCTTTTGGCCTTACAAGGTTAACTCAACAAGAAACCATACACAATCAGAACTTCAATTCACCAAACGTAGTCTTTCTGAATTTGTGGACTTATTTGTAGCTTAAAAACGACAGTAGTCCAAGTAAAATAGGCTGAACGGATGAGATAATGGTGAGAAGCAGTTCCCTTGGAATATAGACTCCTAGATTGATTTCGTGGTGTGAACCCTACATAAATACGTTAAAATAACACTTTCACAACCATAAGGTATCCCAAAATGCTTCACAAGTAATTAAGTGCTTAAAGTAGTATAGCTACTGATGTAATGTGTGGAATAATGTTAATCAATTTGAACATAACAATGAACTACAAATAACTTGATAAATCATGAAATAATCTGGTTTTGTTAGTGTTGCTTAATAATTATTGGTTGGGACAATACAAAAGCCCACTTTCCTATGAATCTTTTGATGGAATACACCCAAGAGAATCTCATTTTGACACACCATCCAAAAATAATCTGCTCTGACAACTGAGCACTCCAGTAGTATTACTTCAAATTGTCAACCAAAATTGTTTACTGTAGAGTGGGGCAATGGATTTCTGATTCGGAGGCAAGAGTTATTACTTTAGAGAAAACGAACACATTTAATTATTTTAACTCATTAATCTTAAGTATAGACATTTGGTAAACATAGTGCCTGGAATTACACAAAGACCCTAAACCATAAAACATTTATTACATTCCAATAACATGTAATTTAAAGGCTAAGGTTATTGAAAAAGTGTCTACATATTTATATGAAATAATAAACATAGTTGTAATTAACCTACATTTCTTTAATAATCTTGCCCGATTTAAAACAGATGTATCACTTCGATCCATGAGTTTAGCAATTTTTATCCAGTGATTCCCATGAATTTTACGCAAGTTATTCAGTTTCTCCAATTCTTCTTCTGTGTATCTAATAAGAAATAATATTTCTTTATCAAACTTAAAATAATGCAAGGTTAAACACAGCAACTATACACCAAACTATATAAACTCTGGGGTGGAGCAACTTCCAGAAATAATCAGGGACAGAATTAGCTGTATTATTTTGTATAAGTATGGATTAATTCACAATGTTTATAGGACAGGAGGAGGGCATTTGGCCCATTCAGTTTGCATCATCTAGTCCCACTCCCATAGCCCTACACATTCCTGTCCTCTCACCATATATTCTTGCCCTTCCAATACTTATCCATCTCTCTTCTGAACATTACCATTGTCCCTCTGTGGTAGTGCATTCCAAGCCCTAACCACTCAGTGTATTTTCTTCCCTCATGTCATTTTGTAATAATCATTGTTAAAGATCTAAGTAAACAAATCTTTGAAACTGACAGGGCTGATTGCCAGTAGTCATGGAGGCAGATTTATTCATGACCTTCAAATGGGAGCTATATATTAGTATATGGAAGGAAGATACTTGCAGAACTACAGGGAGAGCATGGCCAGCATCAACAGATAATCTTGGAAGACTCACTAAGGCTATGCAAAACACAGTATAAATGTGGTCAGCAGGCGCCAAGAGCAAGAACTCAGCTAAGCACAAGTGTTTGCATCATTTGTATTACAGAATGATTGAACTCATAATTACAACCAGGCTAGACTTTGGACAGAATAAAGAATGCTGAGGAAAATGCCTTTTCCAAGAATTGGATGGCAATCATTTAAAAAGGAAAGCCCTAAAAAAGGAATGACCTTTAAAAAAGACTGCATAATCAAACTTAGCACAAATTTTAACAATTTTAATCTGTATTTGAAAAGGGTAGCCAGAAATTGAAAAACAAATGCTATTCGTGCATAATGTTTTAGACTGCTTTATACAAACGGTGGAATACACTGACCAGCAAGCGTTTCCTATAATATTCTGAACTGATCAAAAAAATCTCAAAACACCACCATGAACCATCTTTTCTGAAGACACTATCCATTTTTTCTTTTAATAGTTCTATCAACTATAGCCCAAGTTTGCAGAACCACTTGCAAGAAAAGTCAATGCAATGCTCCGATCAGTAGCAATACCTGTGCACGTAGGCACAAAGCACAATTCAGTAACTTTCACTTCATGACAGCATTTCTTATTTATGACTTGATGAAAGAGGTGCAAATAGTACAGATGGTGAACATCATGCATAATTGAGCCACATATTAAAAAACTGCAAGTGTTGTGCAAAATCAATTATAACTTATTTTATTGGATGCAGGCACCACAGGAAAGGCCAGCATTTATTACCCATCCATAACTGTGCTCAAGAAGGTATCGGTAAACCACCTTCTTTAAATATAACAGGGTGACTAATCTTTGGAATTCCCTACTCAAGAAAACTGAAAAGACACTATATTCAAGCCAAGAGATTAATAGATTTTTACATATTTATGGAACCAAGAATTTTGGGGTTTATGCAAGAAAGAGATACCGAGGTATCTTTCAAGAAGACAACATCTATCAAAGATCCCCACCATCTGGGCCATGCCATCTTTTCACAGCTCCCATCGGGCAGGAGGTACAGAAGCCTGAAGTCCCACACCACCAGGTTCAAGAACAGCTACTTCCCTTCAACCATTTGGTTCTTGAACCAACTGGTAAACCCTAATCACTACACTTTTCATTGCACCTGTACATACATGTACTCGTGCAAATGACAATAAACCCAACTTTGAATGATGAAACATGCATTAGTGACAATAATTGAGCAGTGACATATGTTTCCAAGTCAGGATGGTGAACTTATTGGAGGGGAACCTGCAGATAGTATTCCAGTGCACTTGCTACCCTTAACCCTCTTGGAGGTAGGCATTGAGGTTTGGACTTTTTCCAATGGGTGGCATGCATTGCAGCCATATTCTGATGTGGAGATGATGAATCTTTAGGGTGGTGGATGAGATGCCCACCAGGCAGGAGAATCTTGCCTTGTCCTGGATTAGAGTGAGCTTCATGAATGTTGTTGGAGCCATACTCATTCAGGCAAGTTGGCGTGTTCCATCGTGCTTCTGACCCATGCCATGTGGATGTCTTTGAGGTGCAGGGAGGGGTGAGTCACTCCCCACAGAATATCAAGCCCATGACCTGCTCTTGAAGCCACCATATTCGTGTGGCTGATTCAATCAGGTTTCAGGTCAACTCTAATCTCTGCCTGAGGGTGTAGACGGTGGGGATTCAGTGATGTTAGCTCTGCCAAATGTCAAGATTATGTGGTTAGATTCTCTCATCAGAAATGGTCATTGCCTGCCATGTTTGCGGTGTGAATGGTACTTGACACTTAATCACCCAAGTCGGAATGTTTGAGGGACACACACAAAATGCTGGAGGAACTCAGCAAGTCAGGTAGCATCTATAGAGGGAAATAAACAGTTGACGTTTCAGGTCGAGACCCTCTGTCCTGATCCAGAACCTGCAGAAATAGCACCTAAACCACTGGTGAGGTATGGTAGAAGGCATTACAAAACACAATAGAGTTTCCCCACACAAAGTCAGATCATCTGGTTCACCTGGACACTGCCACTTATGCATCCACGAGCCTCCTTCCTATTTAATTCATTTGAACATATTAGCACATCTTCCTAACTCTCTAGATTTCCAATTAAATGATAAATTGAGATCCATGATGCAAAGGAAAGCTAGAATGAATTTAGTTCTTCATAAAATGATTGGAAATGCCTAAAACTCAGATGAAAAGTGGTAATCAGAAAACAGAGTCATAAAACAAGGAGAAACCCTGAATTGAATCCAGCCCTGAATTAAATTTTACAATCCCCCGCAATTTTTTGTTATCGCAGAGCTGTTATCCATTTAGAACAAACATCCATCCAAATAATTAAAATGCTATATACAGAATATTCCATATTACCTACCTGCCTTTACATCGATTAGGATCAAACATCTTCTTAGCTCGCTGATAAACACACTTCCATGGTCTTGGAATACCTTCAGCTAAGAGGAGTTTCAATACAACATTGATGTATCATTAACAATGAATGAAAGAAAATATGGAAATTGTGGCTTAACAAAAGAGAAACTAACAGGCAGACAGAAAACCAGATTTGCAAAATCTATTAACGGTAGAAAGATGCAAGGTACAATTAGTAAAGAAAAACCTGAGGTTTGACAGTTGTAGGAGGGTGTCAGTTAATCTAATGCAAAGTCAAAAATTTGAAATCCACCCTGGTACACTCAATTATAGAGGGATAAAACAGAACTATGAATATACCTAATTTAGTACAGAATAAATTATTCTGTTTTAGTTGTTTTATTCTCATCATCTCATCAAAGGACTCAGGAACATGGAAAAACTCCCACTCAGTTTGAATTCCAGTTAACTCCATTAATTCTTTTACGTTTTTCTTCAATTGCTCATTTTCTTCCTTTGTGAATCTGCCTTGTCGGATTGGAATTCCTACACACGTAAAAAACAGAAGTTACCAGATTTGATATTAAAAACAGAAAACAAAAATATAGTAGTTATTTTGATTCATCTCTTAACCCCAGCTATGGGGACATAGAGGATTCAGCAGCACAGACATAACCAGCAATTTCCTCTGCAATAGTCAAGCACTCCTGATCAAGTTTAACAGATAAAATATTTTTGCTCAAAATACGACAAGCTAGTAGAATAGAAAAATAAAATGAAGCACAATTAGAACAAATCAAGAGTAAAATGCTTGAGTTGCTAACATTCAGTTCAGTATCAGATGCTCTTGATTCAAGTACTGCTCTGTTTGGAGCATATTGTCTCGGCACACACATACACAACAGTGAAGAAACAGTGTTGTCAGATGAAATCTGTCAACTTATATAGACAGTCCTATTATAAGAGGAGCAACGACCACTCCTGGCTCATATTTCACTTCCCGCCAATAAATATAGATTGACCTGTCACAGATTTTACCTTCTGATAATTAGCTGCTACAACAGCACAGTAGTGTAGCAGTCAGTGTAATGTTATTACAGCGCCAGCGACCTGGGTTCAATCCCGGCCACTGTCTGTAAGGAGTTCGTATGTTTTCCCTGTGACTGCATGGGTTTCCTCCCACATTCCAAAGACATATGGGTTAGCATGCCCACAACATAGGTTGGCACCGGAAACATGGCAACACTTGCAGGCTGCCCCCAAAAAATTCTATGCAAAGATGCATTTCACTGTGTGTTTTGATGTACGTGACTAATAAAGAAATCTTAAATCTTAATTTTGAAAGCAATTCAGTCCTGAACTCAAAAAGATATATTCTCCAATACAAGATTTAAAAGCAAAAGGTAGTGCAAAGACTCTTTAAAATCATGTCCATAGGCAAAACTTCAATGTACAGTCTAAGGCTGGTAAGAACCTTATAAAATCATAATAATGAGTACTTGTTTTCAATACCAAGTTCTTGTAAATATTTTTTTCTCTCCTTTAACCTACACATATACAGCTTCCTCTCTGGTAACAGATATACATGATAACAAAATATCCATGACTAGGCTAAGTTAAGAAATGTAATATTAAGTTTTAGTTAAATGATAAATCCTGTCCGTTATCATTTAAAGCAGAATGGAATTTAGCTTGTCCATTTGCATGTTGCAGACAACGAGTTTCTCTATGGTGTGTTATAAACGGCTCACCTAGGACCTCCAAAGCAGCTGCTCTGTGCACACCAAATGGCACTAATTCCTATTGATACTCTATTAAAATTTATTTTCAAATTTGTAAAACAATGTGAAGTTGCATACTCATGCAGTGATTTTCTAAAAATAAATCTTGTCCATTCTAGCAAGACCCAAGGTAAGAAGACAATTGCAGTGTGGGCTGTTGTAACAGTTTCTTTGCAAGGCTGTGAGCAAAGGATTGTGAATCTTTGGAATTATTTACCTTACACAGCAGCAGGTGATTTGATTTTGGATACAAACAGAAATTGAGGATTAGAGGTTCAGCCGACAATTTGACTTGAGGCACAGGCGCAAATGATTGTACTGAATGATGGAGCGGGTTCTTGGAGCTCTATGGCTCGATCCCGATTTATATCTTAGACTTTTATGGGCAGTTAGGATATGTGGAAGTCACAATTTAAATGTCCAAGATTCGTGAGTAAAGCTCATATTGTTTTATAACCAGCAAGACCCTGGATGTGATTAATGATGGTTTGCTTCAATCTCCTTGGATCCCCACTCAATATTGTCAGATCGCAGAAACTCAGATTACACAGAAGTGCACAAAAATACCCATTTCAGACATGAACCACAGGATTCTCCTGCACAACACGCACACACACATTTCATTAAAAAAATCTTCAGTTCGCTGAACACTAGAGCAGAAAATTTGCTCCATGAAGTTACATAAATTGCAACTTCTTAAGCAATTTCTTATACAGCTCACCACTGTCAGTTGCTTTTCAAATACAATAACTTACTTAAAATCTCAATTTGCATAATCCCTTGAATTTGAATATGAAAGCTGAAAAATTTTGCAAGTAAAATATGCAAGGAATTGCTCAACAATAAATTAGTGTTAAATGAATAAACAAAAATTCTGATGATCAGCTCTACCTTCTTCTTTAAATTTTTCAAAACGTGGAAGATCATATTTATACATGCTGTGCAGTGTCCCAGTTGTCAGCTTTTCCACACTTGGAACAAAATCTTTGAGTAGCTCAGCCAGCTTGGATTTAGACATCTGAATGGCTGCATCTTCGCCAAAAGGCATGTCCTCTTCTTGGGACTGCTTAACAGATGTGTTGTCAATATTATCATCAGACACAATCACATGTTGTCGCTCCTGCCATTTCTTTTCCTGTTTCTTCTGAGTTTTCAAAATCTTGTTTGGTTTTGCAATGGTTTCAGGGGTAAAGACCACCTGTAATGTGTTCTCTCTGCTCAATGCAGAGCAGTGCACAGGCCCATCCTGCCTCACGTTCTTTGTTTTGCTAGATTTGCATTTAACTAAAGTGCCTTTCTTTTGCTTTAACTTTTTGGAGATTTTGACAGCTTCTTGGCAAACTGTACTGGAATTATGGATTGCTTGCTCAGTCTGTTCTGCAACAATCCCTGCGGAGTCAGTCTCTTGCATAGTCATAGAGTGGCCTTTTGCCGTGTTCTGTGAAATCCCACTTGCATTGCATTTTACTTTATGTTTCTTTAATGACTTTTCATGATTGTCTGAGTTTGCACAGTAATTCTTTTCCACAACAGTTTCAAATGGCAACACTCCACTTTCTTTACATTTCTTCACAGACTTCTGTAAAACTTCAACATCATTGAGGGAGGTGTTGCACTGCATTTTCTTTTTCTTTTTCTTTTTCTTGTGCTTTTTGGGTGAAATGTCCATATCAATATCAGCAGTTTCTAAAATTTCACCCTCTTTGCAAGGATTCCCTGTAATGGTCTCTGAACCACCTTCTGCTGACTGAGAATAGCGTTCTTTTTCCTTTTGATTGCCAGCCTTCCCTACCGAATTCTCTATCTGTTGTATAATCTTTACTGTTGTATAATCAGACACTTCACTGCTCTCTGCTGGATCAGAACAATGCTTCCTTTTCTTCTTCCCACCTTTGCCATCCACAGACTTGGGATCTTGCACTGATTGTAGAGTCTCTTGTGCAGGAATCCCCAAAATATCATCACCTTTCAATAAAACACCACAATCCTTTTCTTTGGCAGTCTCTACCCTAAACTTAGAAATATCTCCCTCTTCTGCCAAGCAAGAATGGCGATTTTTGTTATTCTCTTGTTTGACTTCACTGCCCACCAACTTGGGGTTTTGCTTCTCTTCCCTAATCTCTAGTGCACATAGCTGTGATGCATAATCACCTCCCACTGACCTGGAATGGTGCTTTGTCTTTCTTTGCTCACCAAATGACTTATGATTTTCCAGCTGTAAACTGTCACATGCAGCCCCTGATCTGGAAAAATGTTTCTCTTTTCTTTGTTTCTTCTGTTCCTTTTCATCATCACCGACAAGTGGATTATTCAGGATCAGGTCAGAGTCCACCATAACTGAACTATCAAACCTTCCTAATGAGACGCATTTGTCTTTCTTTTTCTTCTTCTCTTTCTTTTCAGTATGGTCCGTTAACCTGAGATTTTGTACGTCTGCAGCATCACATTGTCCCTCTGATCTAGAACCATTCCTTTCCTTTTCACGTTTCCTTTTCTTCTTTGGTCTTACATCTTCATTTACAAACAGACTTAAGTCTTTTTCAGAGTCCACTTTAACAGTTTCTAAATTTTCACATTCACCTAATGACATGGTATATTTTTTCTTTTTTTGTTTCCTGTGTCCATGTAACTTGGGACTCTGCACCTCATGGTGATCCTCTGCAGTAGAAGTCTCTGGATTATCTTCCGGAAAATGAGAAGAAAGTTTTCGTTGTGTTGTCACCATATCTATGTTTTTTCACTCTATGTACTACATCATGGATCATACTGCACTTTCCTCAATTGTACTGTCCTGCACTCAAACATGAAAAAAACATTCATTTAAGCAAAAGCAACATTTTCAACCATTCTATCTTAAGAAATATGCAATACTTATATTCTTTTTACATGGAGTAAAACCAGTTCAACAGCAATACTGACCAGACCCTGATGCTTTAATTCTGCTCAATCACTCATCTCCAGATTATTCTGAATGCATTATAAATGCTGTACAAATATGTAGTCACCAGCACTCATTTGTTCCCTCCTACTCATACACAACACTATGGATACCCAAATGCATTATCCAAGTGGCCACTCTTCCCACATCTCACTGTGGATGTGCACTTTTCAGTGCAGTACCTTGATCATTTCTCCAAGCTGTACCCTCACCCAATTGCTCTTCCGTCCTACCCATTAGTTCACTAAATAAATAGAGATAGTGAAGAAATATTTTGTTAACAATTAATTCTCACTATGCGAGTGTGCTTTCCAAAGCCAGCATTCATCACACGGCTGCCGATTGTTTTAGAGAAAGTGGCAGCGGTTCCGATTTAGTGGCATCAACTAAGAGCCGGAATTCTCCCTGGTTTGTGGCTGAAAACTCATCTTGGCGTCAATGTAACACAAAATCAGCCACCAGCGGCTGCTAGGACGAGATGTATTTCCCTCACCCAAGGGGCTTGTGTCCCCCAGTCACTCCCAGGCGATGAGGCCTCCAGAACATGCGTCGAGAATGCTGGCCCGTTAGGCCCGCATTCAAACAATGACCCGTCTTAAACAACCCCTTTATTCCCTGGTCCTCGTCGGAGAGGTGCAAACGAAACCTTCCCAATTCAGGTTTTCCCCATTGAACTCCTCATCTCCTTTATTTTTAAAACGTTTAAGCGCCCGAAAGCCACGTTACCCGCCGGACTCCTCTCGCAACGGAAACGGAAGTCGCCGCCAGTCCACAGAAAGGTGAGAGGTCGCCAAGCCCTGGCAACGGACTAGGCATTGGATACGGTTGCCGGGGCAACGGATTCCCAACAGCAGAAGTATTCATGTTTTAGGGGAACCATCTGCGCGACGGATGATTTCTGGAGCCTCCGAAAAAAGAGATACGGGATGTTCACGTTTGTTTGTTTTCTGGCAATGGTTTAAGGTAAAACAATTAAAATAACATGAAAAAGCTAATTGACTTAATGTGAAGAAGTTGCCAGGAAAACAGTGATCAAAGTTCAAACGCTTTAAAGTATTGGTATTGGTTTATTATTGTCACTATTTCTAGTTATGAAAGTGCAGTATTGTTTACTCGATTGTTTGACATTTCCATTTACTACAGCGAAACTTTTAAAACTAAATCTGTTTAGTGACCTGCTTAATTGTAATCGGACAGTTGGAATATTTTGATTTATCACCAATGCTCACAGATCTTTTTTTCTTTCCACAGTGCACTTACCCAGCCTGTATCTGACAACAAAGTTGGTGTGTGCTCGCCCCTCATTTGGTCAGTCACCCAACCAGCCCCAGGGAGAGTGAGAATCCAGAATTCATCACCATTGCGGAATAGCACAGCTCCGACACAGAGATGTTACCTGCTTCATTATGGTCGGAGACAGATCGTGTTGGGGAGACCAGGGATTCCATGTTGATTAATCCTCTTTTAATAAAGGTAAGGACTTGAGGATTCACAATCCTGGCAGCCGAGGCAAAACAAAATGCAAAAATCCGCTAACATTTAGTGAAAAAGTTCCGAGGAATGCAATAAAAAAACAGCGCAGTGTATTATGCACATAGATACTTGGAAAAGATTTTACGAATATGATGATTTAGGGAGGGTTAAAATGTGGAAGAGCAGACAGACACTCTAGTTTATTCCAAAATTTATTATTTACAAAGTCATGCATAAATTACTGAAGTTTTTATTAATGGATGGATTAAACAGAGCAATATCATTATTCTCCACCGGATGTAGAATAATAATGTAATTAACAATAGAAATGATATTGTACAGACTTTACTGATTATTAAAATTATGGAGGACAGGATAAAGCTTTTGTGTATTTCTTTCGTGATTCTATACTAATCTTGTTTATCCTTAGCTAAGAAACCTCTTAATTGATGATTAAATATTTAATTCACTGGGTGCATTTTGAACATGTCTTTAAATCTCACCAGTGGATCTTAGAAAGTACAAAAACTTGACTATAGAATTCCATTGAAAACAATATTTTTTTAGCATTGGCTGCTGTGCAGAACTCATCATCATTTTTCAGTTCCAAACAGTAAGCATTAAACACCCAATTAATTTTAAAATAGCAAGAACATTTGTTTTTTTTCAATAGGAAAGGGGGAAGCACTTGCATTATACAAAAACATAGAAATAGTAGCCAGGGTTAGCCATGTGGCCATTTTAAGCCTGCTCCACCATTCTTTGAAATCATAGCTGATCCTGTGCCTTATTGGCTTGGACTATGCACACATCCCCTTTGTGTCCAAAAATCTATCAATCTTAGCTTTGAATTTTCTCAACAAAGCATCCACAGACCTCTCAGATACAACATTCTAAAAATTTGCAATCCTCTGCATGAAGAAAATTCTTCTCATCTTAATCTTCAATAAACAACTCATTATGTTGAGTTTCTAGACTCTTTAACTGGAAGAAGCAGCCTGTTGGCATCTACCCTGAAAACCCATTCAGTATCTTGATGTCTCAACGAGATCTTCCAAGAGCGCCAGGCATCCCAGAAAAACTTCACATGCAATGGTGTACTTTTGAAGCGTAGTCACTATTGTAATGGAAGGTTTCATTACAGCCAATTTGCTATGGCTAAATCCCACAGACAGCAATGAGATACATGAACATATAATTTGTTTTAGTGAGATTGTTTAAGAGATTAACGTTGGCCGGGGACGGGGAGAGTTCCCTTGCTTTTCATTAAGCATCATAGAATCTTTTACATAAACAGAAGTAGTTCTACTTTTGGTGAAAGCATATGGTGTGAAGGATTTCATATCACACTCCAGAGTGGTATGTCATTCTAATTGATAGCAATTAGCCAAATGCTAGCTGCAGATGACTCATGTGAAGACTTGCTATGAAGAAACATTGCAATGTTATTTCAATTTCTATTTAAAATGGTTATAGGAAAAAAGTCATCTATTTACTAAAGCTGACATGTAAATTTTACGTAGATATTTTATAAAAAATGTTTCTTCATTTTCCACAAAGGGAAACAGAAAGTTAGTCAGTTTGGATCAGCTGTTTATTCTCACTATATGGATCAGCCGGAGCACTGCATGAGGAATGACCATCCTGGCCTTTCACCTCATTTAGGAACAATGCATGCAAAGTGCTGTATTAAAAAGTTAAATAATTTTAAAAAATAACTTCCAAAAAATCTTTTTTTTAAATTCTAAGCAAACAAAGAATAAAAAGAAACAAATAAACATATCTTAGTTTCTCTCTTGATGGATCAATTTGTTAAGAGAGTGAGTAGCTAAACTATCTCCAGTATGTCCTCAATTATTTAATTGTAACTGGGCAAACATTTGAATGCTGCAGTACCCTCACGTTCAAATGAACATTGGCCATGCTTCACCCCTTCCTGATAATTAATGTGTGTGTACTATGGGCAAGAGCAAGATGGGACATGGCTATACCAGTGCATTGAAAAAATAATACGTTGACACTCAAGTGACAAGGCTCTCTCATGATAACTGTCCAATTGATCAAAGAACTGGAGGGTAAAAAGTCAAACATCTGAGAAGAACAGGAGGAATGTAAAAGGAAAAAAAAGAGAAAATAAAAACTAGGTAATCAAAAAAGGAAAGGAACACTCAAGTCAGAAATGTGTTACCTGTTGCCTGCCCACAAAAGAATATCAGTAAAACATAAGGCTCAGAATACACCAAACTCTCCAGTGAAGACTGAATTTTAATCACATATCTGACAAGAGAAAAGTAAAATGAAATGAAAACTGGAGAATTCAGTTCCAAGCATGCTGGGAACGTGATATCCCAGTATACTGCAATTGATTTTAACTTTGATAATTTCCATTTACTGGTTGCCTCGCTGAATGTTAGTTGCTATAGTTTGAAACATACTTTTACTATTCATTATATAATATGAAAATATTATAATTTCCAAATTAGCATCACCCAATTTTATACTTTGTTCCAGGAAGTCCTACAGTACACTGTAGGTTTTTTATTTTCCACTTGGGGGCACCAGTGCAACAGCTTAAATTTGATGCTTGCCAACCTGTTTTTAATTAATTCTCTCCAACATTTTATTTGTAATTGGAATCACTGTCTTTAACAAGACAATGAAATAGTGGAAAAGTAAAATGGAACATTCTTAACTTTTGATTTATTAGCTACATGTTTCAATATGGTAAAATGGAGAATACATAGAAGGGATTTGCCAAAGTTTATGCAACTTGAAAGGTAGACTTGATTACTAAGGGTTATTCAACTGAGAATAGTCTTACTCTCTAGTGAACTAAGCTTTCAATTCTAGTTTCCCGCTGAGCAAAATCTATCATTAAAAACAAGTATAAGTATTTTACATAACTTTGTCTTTCCTTATAATGAATATAAATAGAAAATGTTGATAGGTTGTAATCAATAAAGAAGTTCTTGTGAAGCATTGACACCGACCCAGACTATTTGGGCCAAATGGCATTTTCTGTGCTAAACTTTTATATGTAATTCTATGTTAAAGACAGAGGATTTTTAAAAATGTGATTTTCAGTATTTTAGTCTCTATCCTGAATGAATATAGCTACAATCTTGAAGGTTTCCTGTAGTGAGGATTATGGATGAACATTTGAAACTACTGAATTCCAAACCCAGAAGACTTTTCCAGGTATATCTTAATCTACATCGAGCTTAAAATTATAGCCATATTAGCTGACAGGGGCAATTTATGTTCCAGCATACACATCCTCAGATGTGTTACAAATATGTATATGTGTTTTTCTTTTCTCTGTTTTTCTTGGTAAAACATGATCAAGCAAGGTAGGGAGGTAACACAGAAATATGATCATGTCACCATTCATTGCACCACGAATAACTGTTCTCTTGGAATTTCATGGAATATTTAAGCACATTCAGTCCCTTTGTCCATGGCAGAATTTATGCTCCAAACAAGCTGCTTACAACTTTGCTTTGCCCAAATCTATCAACATATCCTTTTCCCATTTCTTTCTCCCTCAATTTTAAATACATCTTATGAAAATACCTCTGACAGATTAACATAACCTCTCCCTGGTATTTTAAATACATAAATATTGTAACAAAGTGAATTCCTCTGACAATAGAACTGTCATCAACAGAAATATAAACAACCTCAACAATAATTGAATAGTTAATTATCTGGTATACAAGTGAATGAGACACAAGAGGTTTCAGTGAAGTGCTGGTTACCTTTCATTTTTAAGACGCAAACCAGCAAATCACGTTTGCTTTATCTAGAGTAGGCCAGCAAGGTAGAGAGCATTGGAAGAACCTTTTAATTTTTGATTGTGACTCCAAGTTTGCAGATATTGGGGTATCCTTTCCATTTTTTAGATGTGTAAACAAGAGATTATTGCTAAAATTGGATTGTGAAGCATGCATTCTTATGCCCTACATAATTCAATTTCAGTGAAAAATTATTTGCAAAGGAAAATTGTGGGCTCACTGCACCTTCCACAAAATCTGTAATTTTCCTTCCACATGTCTGTCCAACTGAATTGCTAAGCTCAGGTGAAGTTTGGGCAAGTGTAGTTGCAGCTGATGGTGTGCACTTGACCCAAATTTATCTGAATGTCACAATAACAGAGCACACATAGTAAAGGCCTTTCAAAATGTAAAGTTTATTCAGTATTTATAATCACATTGAGCCTCATACGATACTCAATTTCACTGCAGTGGGTCCACAAAATATTTGTTGCTCGCTACACACTGCACCTATTATTGTGCCTTTACAAGCCTTATTCTAGTTCCAGGCCAGGGAGAGATCCTGATGATCAATCATAAACACATTATTACATTTTAACAAATTTGCACTGTCTTAATTTATTAATAAGGTTTTACTTTTGCATTGACCACGTAAGAATTATGGGTGAATCCACCTACTTTAGGTTACTAATTCATCTATCCAGAGAGTTCCGAATTTTTGAATCCCTTGTAACACAAAATTGTTACATAAATAATTCCAAGAATTTTATCTCAATTACACTACCTTTGTTCACCTACAACCCTTGAAATCTCTGCAATTCCCCAGTTCTGGCCCTTCATTTTGATCATTTCCTTCAACTGTGCAGGGGCCAGCTGCTCTTTGTACCTTTCCCACTCCTTTAAGAATGTTCCTCTGGCTGTATTGCCTGCCCCTTTATCACTTCATCTAGTACACTGTCAGTTCTTGGCTGATAATGCACATGAAAAGTGCCTTGGAATGTTTTACTATCTGAAAATGCAGTATAATTGCAACTAAAATTTTTTATACATTTTAATTGTCGATTGGATGTTGTGTTAAGAACCACTAGATATTAATTATAAAATCACCTTTCATTAGTTTGATGTCATGTCCCCAAGTTCTACTTCGGCACTTGAATTTACAGTAATTTTCCAGATTAATTTTCTGCACCATTAACAGTCTTATAAGACCAGCTGTCTAGTGATTCATTTCTTGGTGGAAAAGCTTTCCTCATAACTCAGATATACAACACTGGGGATTAGATGTAGCTCATCTCTATAGTCCCTAATTTTTGAAATAGCTTTGTTTGCAGAGTGCACTTTTTCGATGTACTATGAATACCTTTTAGGATACAGTCATGTTTTGCTCAGTTTTAGGTCTACTTGTGTTTTTTATGATTTCTGTTTTTGACAGTCCTCTTTCTGATTGATGTTGAAGCTTTCCCCAGGTGCTGCTGTGGCTTTCCTTAGGTGCATCCTTTGAGTTCTGAAGACTCATTTAACTCTTGTCTTTATTTTCTTAGATTAATCCCAGTGAGCCCTCTTTTCCTTACTTTCAGAATAATTTATATAAGCTTCAGCACTCCTTGCAGTTTATGAACTTAGGGTAAAACTGGAAAGACAAAAGCTTAGTAGAAGCCTTTTTGCAAGTATCAACCTCAATATCAATTCAAGTAACCTAGAACATCAGTTTTTAATTTTACTTCATAGTGAACAAAGAGTATCAGAGTAAAATTGCTATATACAGTATTTTCACATTTCAAGCATTAGCATTCATCAGCCACATTAAAACACAATTACATAATCACAGGGAACATCTTAGAGTTAATCTAAACAATTGACTCACACTGATCCCACAATACTATTGCAGGATTTGTAGGTTTATGTGCAGAATAATTTATTATTATGCCGATTGTTTTCGGATTTTCCACTTACATGGGTGCTTAGCATTCAGATGTGCAGTGTATTTTCAGAAGACATTTGAAATCACTAAACTTACAGCATTAACAGTAAGCTTACACAATGTGTCATTGCTGAAGGAAATTAAATTTGATTCACTTAATGCAATGACTTAACGTTTCATAGTTTACAAAGTGAGGTCCAGCTGTTTCATTGGGAAGACTAATGCTGACACCCTGATGCGCTCAATAAACATTAAACTAGACCTGTCTTGACTTAAAGTATTCATGAATTTTTATTGAGTTGTTAAGTCTTTATTAAAAGTCTCTGTAATTATCTAAGGAAAATATTTAAATTGCATGAGTCTTTATTAAGAAATGTACAGATAATTTTACAAGTTTACAAATGATAATTTTACCATTTAAAGTAAGAATATTATTTCTTTTGCCTTATCACAGGATTGCAAAAAGAAAGACTTGCCTTAATGTGAATGTAGTAAGGTGCTAGCTATTCATTAGACAATCAACCACTACCACTATGCTCTTATAGAGGAAGCACCAACACGATACATAAAATAACTAAATACGATGAATGATTTACCAAACTCAGCATGCAGTTATAACTTGGTTCTTTTTCAAATGGCATATGAATAAATAAATAAATAATAGGGTAGCTGCCATAAGCATGTTCACTTGCTATGAATGGAGATGTGATTTTATGCATAAAATAGTCTGGGACATAGTGTGCTTAGGCTGAATAATAAATCTGATATACTTAATGGAAATAGTACAAGATACTGCATACGCTTCTGGCCTTCCTGAGAAAGGGGCAAATAATACTGCCAGGTCTCTCAGGCTGCCTACCATCATTGGATTTTATGAAGAAGTACATTAAAATAAAAAAACAGCCAGAGTGTGACTACAGAATAAAATAAAAATACTGACAAAATCATTAGAGTGGAGAATTCAGAGGGATTAAGATGAATATATTCAACTAATAAGGCTGTGGCATATATGGTACCAGGAAAGGATACCTGACAATATGACAAACTAAGGAAGTAAAATGAGTAGATTCCATCAGTGCAGCAACACTATAAAAATCAATGTGTACAGTGTCTTTAATATTAAAAAAACTGAAGCATTACAAAGGCATAATCAAACAAAAATATAAGCAAAGAATAAAAGCTTGGTCAAAATGGTGAGATTTGTGGGATTTTTTTTACAAAAGGAGATATGGAGGCTGAGAGATTTAAGGAAAATATATAAAAGACACACCAAAAATGATGAGCAAAGACAACCAGTTATGCAGTGGACCACAGTCAGAAAAGAGACTTGATTCTGAAAAAGGTTGTGTGGGGTGGGGTGGGGAATTGGCTAGTGGCTGGCAATGGTTTGTTGGGGCAATGTTTTGTGAGGCTGGAAAACATAGAAATAGAAATGGATTTATGGATAATTAAGACAATTTTAAAAGGGAGTTGTTCGAGGATCAAGGCCCTGTGTAAGTCAGAAGGACAGGATGAGTGAATGCAACTTGGTGCAGGAAAGGAGACATCAGTAGAATAAACTGTATCATCTCTGACATCAGCAGAATGTTGAGTAAACAGACCTGGACTACCTAGAGCAGACACCCAAGGCACTGGAAAGATATCACCAATACTGTCTCTGCAAAATCTGCCATCTTCTCTGGAAAGATAAAATAAGTGGAACAATGACAATGTCCTCTCCCAGGCCAATATCCCCACTATTGGGGTATTAGTTACACACTGTCAGTTGCATACGCGGGCCATGCAACTTGCAAGCCCGATACCAGAATCTGGAAACAAAAACTCTTTTCTGAGTTCTGATGCTAAAGGTTCAAGGAGGTGCTTGAAGCTTCCTTGAGAATGCAATATTCACATTGACCCCTGGAGTGTCTCATCCAAATCTGGACAAAGTGAAGAAAGAGCGTTCAGGATGACATTGAAGACTTCAAGTCTATGCACTAGGTGCGCAGAGAATCCCTGCGTAAGTGATAGAAGCAGTACACATCCTCACAAGCTATCCATCACCAACCTTGTCAGGCACCTTTTGCCCTATTGTGGAAGAGTCTGCGATTCCCACATTGCTCCCATCAGTCACTTAAGAACACACAATATATCTCAGAGCAACCAAGTTGATCCCAAGGAACTGCCAGTGAATAAGAAGACAAAATCTATCTATATTCCTTTGTGGCCTCCTTATTTTCATCTTCACAACTTATTTTCTACAAGGAGTTCAGGAGGAAAAGGACTTCAGGGTATGTATGTGTTAATCATTGAAAATGGTAGGGCAGGTCGAGAAAGCAATGAATAAGGCATCCACAATGTTGGGCTTAGACAGAGTATAAAAGGAGAGAAGATATACTCAATTTTTATGAAACACTCGTCTGGCATCATCTGCAGTATTATGATTAATTCTGGCCGCCATGTTAAAAAAGGGATGTGAGGGTGTTGGAGGGGTTTCAGAAAAGATCTTTGAGAATATTTCTTGGGACTACATTTACAAGGATAGATTAGAGAGCTGAGGTTCAAATGAAGAATCTTTCACCCTAAACACTAACTCTATTTCTCTTTACACAGATGCTGCCAGACCTGCTGATGTTTCCAGCATTTTTTTAAATTTCAGATTTCCAATATCTTCAATGTTTTAATTTTGATCAGAGAGGCTAAGACTATTTTCTTTAGCAAAGAGAAAACTGAGGGGAGATTTGATAGAAATATATAAAATAATGAGCGGTTGGTACAAAGTGGATAGTGGATGGCTATTTCTTTGGTGGAATGGTTGAGTATTAGTGTTACAGGTATAAAATAAAGAGGAAAAGAATTAAGAGTGACACAAGAAAAAACATTTTTATGCAGCTTGTGGTTCGAATCTGGGATGCATTGACTCTAGGAGTAGAGGCAGGTTCCACTGTGGCCTTCAAAAGGGAACTGGTTAATTATATGACAAAGTAAAGTTTGTAAGGCTACAGAAAGGAGCCAAATGGATAGAACAAGTGAGTTGCTCTGGTAGAGGGCTGGCATGGACATTATGGGCCACATGGCCATCTTTTGTGTTATAACCATTCTAAGATTTTATATTGTGCTATCAGCAAATTTATCAACCATACCTTAAGTTCCTTTATCCAAGTCATTTTTTTTTAACATTTAAGGCCACAACAGCAATCCTTGAGGAATGCCGCTAGTTATACCTTGACAACAAGGGAAAGATCCATTTTTGGTTTTCTGTTTTCTGTTCGCCAGCCAGTCTTCAATCCATGTCAATATGTTACCACCTACACCCTGAGCTTTTATTTTCTGCAATAATCTTTAATGCAGCATATTATCAAATGCTTTCTAGAAATCCTAGTACATCCACTGGATCCCCTTTATCCCCTATATTTACAGTATATGTTACTTCTTCAAAGAACTCGAATAAATTCATCAAATAGGATTTCCCTTTCATAAAACTGAATTGACTTTGCCTGATTATCTTGAATTTTTCTAAGTGCCTTGCTAGAATGTATTTAACAATAAATTTTTTCCCTCTAACAGATGCTCGACAGGTTACTGTTTTCTATCTCTCTTTTTGAATAAAGGAGTTACATTGCTATTTACCAACATAATGAAGAGATACCCCATATGCAGTGAATTTTGGAAAATTAAAACCAATACATCAACTATCTTCCTAGTGGCTTCTTTTATAAATGAAGGTTTAAATCCATCAGGACCAGGAGCTCCAACAACTTGCTCAGCACCATTTTGCTGATAATTATAACTTTCCTGAACTCTTCTCTTTCTTCAAATTTCTGACTTGTGTCTCTTTCTGGAATGTTACTTGTATCTTCTATATTGATGATGGAACAAGGAAAGAACTAGGATGTGAGGTCAGGCAATGTCATCTAACGTAACACACAACTATCTGACTAAACAGGCTCCTATTAACAGCAATGTGATTATGACCAGATATCCTGCTTTTCAACAATATTGAATGAGAGATAAACATAGCCAAGACATAGCTATAGTGCAATGGAATTATTTTACATTCAATTGAGAAGACAGAGAAGACCCCCATTAAACCTTATTTGAAAGAAAACATCAATGATGGTGCAGTACCTCTTTCTTACTGGACTGAAGGGTCAGGCTAGATATTTGCACTTAAATCCAAAGGATCAGGACTTCAACTCATGGTGTTTGCTTCAGAGGTGAAGGTGTTACCAATTGAGCCACAACTGACATAAAGGAAATGAAAAGAGGTGAGGGAGTATTTGAGAATGTAAAGCTGAGGACGACTTATTGAAAAAAATTTTAATTCTTGAAATTATTTATTACGAAGATTATACATATAAGTAAGTAATCTAAGAGCTGAAGCTGAGCAAGTATTTTGAAACTTAAATTATTACTTTTTTTCTTACTGACCCTAAGAAATTCTGCATTTTAGAATAGAAATTAATATGAACAGCAAGATTTATCATGATAAGCTGATTTTTCACCAATACCTTGAAATTGTTGCAAAAATAATGTGTTTGTAAACTTTGAGAATCCTTGCAATTTGGAATGCATGCTTTTGAGGAAAAAGTTGCAAGTGAAAATAACTTACGAGCATAAGAATTAGGAGCAGGAGTAGGCTATTCAGCCCCTCAAGACTGCTCTGTACTCAGCAAGATCATGGCTGATCTTCTACCTCAAATACCATTTTACTGCCCTATCCCCATACCCCTTGATTCTTTTTATATCTAGAAATCTAGCATTTTCAATTTTGAATACAATCAATGACTGAGCTCCACTGCACTCCAGGAGAGAGAATTCCAAAGATTCACCACTCTGTGTGTAAAGATTTTTCTCCTCACTTCAGTTCTACATGGTCTATATTCATTTTGACACTTAGTTCTTGATCCCTTGGCTGTGGGAAATATCCTTCCTACATCTACAGTGTCGAGCCTTCTAAGTATTTTGTATGTTTCAATTATGTCACCTTTCAATCTTCTAAACTGCAGCATATACAGTCCTATCCTATTCAATCTTTCCCCATATCACAGACCAGCCATCCTAGGAACTGGTCAGATGAATCTCTGCTGCCTTCCCTCCATAGCAAAAACATCTTCATTTAAGTAAGGAGACCAAAACTGTACATAGTACACATAGTACACCCATGTGTCATCTCACCAAAGCCCTATATAATTATAGTAAGACATCTTTGCTCCTGTACTGACATCCTCTTGCAATAAAGGCCAACATAGCATGTGCCTTCCTAATTGCCCATTGAACCTACATGTTAGCTTTATGTGCAAGGTCACCCAAGTCCCACTGAAAATCAACATTTCCCAATCAATCATTTAAAAGTACAACTTTCCTGTTTTCTTATTGATGTGGATAACCTCATGCTTTCTCACATTGCACATCTGTCATGTTGTTTCCCAGTCACTTAACTTGTGTATATCCTCATGAAATCTCTTTACATTTTCTCATCACCCACAATCCCACTTAGTTTTGCATCATCACTTGGATCAAACTTAGAAATATGATATTTGGTCCCTTCAGCTAAATCATTGATATAGGTCTGAATAGTTGGGGAGATCACTGCGGTATCCCACTAATCACAACCCAGTAATCTGAGAAAGACTCATTTATTCCCACTCTGCTTTCTGTCTATTAACCAATTCTCATTTCTTGGATATACATGTGTTGGATCTTAGCCTCCTAACAATCCAAACACACCATATTCACTGTTTTTTTCTCATTTACTCTACTAGATCCTCAAAGAACTCCAATAGCCAAACATGATTTTCCAATCATAAATCCATCCATTTCTTTTGAAGTGTCTTGATATTACATCCTTTATTTTAGATTCCAACATTTTTCTACTCATCAGTGCTTGGGAAACAAGTTGGTAGTTCCCTGTTTTCTCTCTCCCTTTTTTCTTAAATAGTGGAGTCACCTTTTCTGTCCTCCAATCTGCAGGAACCATCCCAGAACCAAAGAGTTTTGAAAGGTGATAACCAGAGCATCCAGTATATCTGTAGTATCTCTTCCAAAATTCTGGGTTATAGATCATCAGGTTGTTTGGATTTATCAGTTCTCAGGCTCTTTAACTTTTGTAATTGTAGTTTTTTACTAATAATTTTTTAAAAATTTTCCCATTTGCACTAAAACCCTGGTTATCTAGTATTTCTGGGAATGTTTTTGTACCTTCCAAGGTGAGAGGGGAGAAGTTTAAAGGAGATCTGAGGAGTACGTCTTTCCACACAGAGTGTGGGGAATATCTGGAATGAGCTGCCAGAGGAGGTGGTGGAGGCAGACACGATTACACCATTTAAAAGGTGCTTGGTCAGGTACTTGGATAGGAAAAGTGCAGAGGGATTCGGGCCTAATGAGGACAAGTGGGATTAGCGTAGATAAGCATCATAGCATGGACAAGGTGAGCCAATAAGGCCCATTTCTGTGCTCTATGACTCTATGATTCTCTGAAGATATACATGTATAAAATTCTCTTCTGTTTCCTTATTCTCCATTATAAATTCTCCTGTATGTTTATTAGGGGCTACATTTGTCCTCTCTAGCATTTTCCCTTTTACATATCTACAGAAGCTCTCATAGTCTGTTTTTGTTTTTCTCCAGCATACTCTACTTTTCTGTTTTTCCCTTTTTAAAATTAATTTCTTGGTCATCTTTCACTGGATTCTATTGTTTTTTTTGGCAACTTTATAAGTATGTTCCTTAGATTTAATACTCCTTCAACCCATGGTTGGACCACTTTTTCTATTGTATCTTTGTTACAAATTATGAATTATTTCTGTAAATCCTTGAACTTGAATATTCATTTATAAAATATTTACGTTAACTCCTGTTCACTTAGTCATGTTCTAGACTGGATTCTCTAAAGAAGCAGTGATACAAAGTTTAAAGCTCTGATTATACTTCCTCATTACTTTGAAGAATTAATTAGGACAAAGTCATCTTTCACGCTCAAAAACAGTTGTCAGTCACAATTAGGTTAAACACTGATAGTGCCTAACAAGCTTTCCTAATGTAATTTTTACGACTGTAAAGCAGTAGTTGGCAGTTTCTATCCAATTGTTCAGCAATTTCAAACAATTATTTGTCACCTTGTTGCAGTCTGATAATCAGTATTAACTGCTCCTTACATCTGATTGTTGCATACAACACTCATTCAGCTGTGCATCAAGGCAGAGGTGACTGAGGCTGCCCTTGATATGACAGTGTACATAACTACACAGGGAAATGAAATGAATATATAACAAATGGGCAGATCTCTACAACCAGCAACAATTAAAAATTTTCCTTGGCTACCTAGCTATCAAAGACATATATTTCTTTGATTCAAAACAAGTCAAGTCTACCATCTTACACAAAGAGAAGTCACCTAACCATTTTTTTGGTTAGCAATAGGTTCTGGTCAAAATTTACACATAAAATTAATTTCTTTATATCACTTTCTAATGCAGGACATAATTGCAAATGCTCTATTTCATCACCTGATCATTTGCTTATGTCACAAATTTGTACTCAATGCAAATTCATTATAAATAATTAAAGGCAGGAATGAAAATATGGCTTTGGGTCCAGTACACCAGAACCTCTGAATTCAAAAGTACTGAATGGTGGCAAAGCCAAATAACTCACATTTATAAGCTAGTCAAATTGACATGTAATAAATTAAATAATCTGACACTCCCTGGTAACAAATCCTTTGTTGTTCTGTTGTTGTGCCAGTACCAAATATACATGAAGAAATAGCATATATTTTTGTAGATATCATTCTGTAAAGCAAACAAAGTAACTTTTTGGGTAGATGTCAATAATCTGCTCTTGAAGAACCAGTTGATATAAAACCTATTGTCTTTGAATTCTGACCACTCTTTAACCAAAAGCAGAAGATTCACAACTATCAAAATTAGGCACAGAATTTTCTTACATACGACAGCTTTTCGTCATAACAAAGTTTGTGAGTTCCACACGATCTCTACAGATGTACTGAAGAACAGTGCACAGGAATTCAAGATCTGAACATATAGTGCTCATCTCTTTGCATACTTCTAACCTTACAAAGAGATATTAGCAGGGCACATAATTGCATGACTTTCAAAGTTCTCAAGGGTTTTGCTGCAAGTGACATAACCTCTAATCAGCAGTAGACTGTTGAATAAGAAGTCACTGCTGTACACCAAGGAGAATGCATGCGATAATTATGCTGCCAGTTTGGAATATAAGCATTCTGCAGGCAGACAGCTGAATTGATTGCATAAAGTACCCCACTTTCCAACATTATTACCACTTCATACTCCGGTTTTATCTGTTGAAGCAAATTATCATCTAATACGACACAATGAATGATACTCTAAGTAGCAAAATATTAAGCTGGAATTGAAAATAACCAACAGAGCAATCCTTTCATAAAAGCAATTTATAAATCTTCATTGAATCCCAGGATAATCTGATCACTACAGGCTTTCTCTACTTGATAGCACAATAAGGACCAGTAATTCATTATGTGATCATTAGCAGAAACCCAAATAACATCATATAATGGGAAAATGCACAGGAGCTGCAGAGTAAGATGCAAATGCATTCCCACAAGTCCTTAGTCAATAGTTTTGTATACATTCTGGATAAAACTAACTTTAATCTACAGAGTTTCAAAGAATTCTGCATTGAAAAGCACACACTTTGGTCCCTCCTCTTTAAACACTGCCTTAGAGTATATGATGTAATATCCATAAAATTCAGGGTAAATTTTCAGGTTTTTTAATGAATGCCTGACTTTTTTCACAGACCTTTGGTTAAATATGGTCTTAATCCTTAATTTGTTATTGATCACCTTTACAGTTAGATGATAAATTAAACTTAGATTGTTATAAAAGTTTGGTAAATGTTTGAACTGAAAACAATATTAGCTGAGCAGGACAGCAGAGAATGGTCCGAAATTTCAGAATAAAATTGGTGCATAAGTATAATGGGCTGAATGGCCACCCTTGGTGTAGTTTCATTCTATGTTTCTATTAAAATGGATTGTACATCTATTTTTTAAACTATGGAACGTTTTGAGAAGTAGTTTTCACACCATAAGGAAATTTATTCTCCTACATTCAAAGATAAGTGGCTTTTGATATTCCATTTTATCAAAGGCCTTACATAACCCATGAATCATTATTATAACTTAAAATCTGATTAGAAAACCTTGAACATGAGTTTACCAAAAAAGTCACAAATAGTAACTGACTCATAAGATAAGATAAGATATCTTTATTAGTCACATGTACATCGAAACACACAGTGAAATGCATCTTTTGCATAGTGTTCTGGGGGCAGCCTGCAAGTGTCACCACGCTTCCAGCACCAACATAGCATGCCCACAACTTCCTAACCCGTACATCTTTAGAATGTGGGAGGAAACCGGAGCACCCAGAGGAAACCCACGCAGACACGGGGAGAACGTACAAACTCCTTACAGACAGCGGCCGGAATTGAACCCGGGTCACTGGCACTGTAAGGCATTACGCTAACCTGTGATCAGTAAAATGCCAGATAATGTTTTTTAACTTTGAACCATTAAGGAAGTATTTTAAGACACCTTGATATTTCTGTTCACGTCTTTACAGAATTTCTCAATTTAAATTAACAAATGTTAATAAATATATTCCAAGCACATGCCATTCAGGCCATTCTTAAGCATACCAGAGAAAGAAGAATTGGTCTGCCATTTTCAAGAAGATTGAATTTGATAGTTTTAAAAACTGCTGAAAAGACGTGTTGACCTGCAGACCAGTTCATGACCCTCCTGTTTTTATACATGTTGAGCTCAGCATAATCTGCTTCAAGAGATAGTGACACTCAGTAGGGGGAGCTCTTCCCATGATCTCGAACTAATGATGTTCCTTCAGGATATCCTGGTTATGAAAATGGATAAAAAGTCTGTTACTGAGAGAAAAATAATGAATTCATCACAGTATATTGCATATGCAATTCAGGATTATATGAGCCTCTGAGAAGTTCAAGAGCATTCATAAAAGAACTAACCTTGCATTATGGAGTGTCTTTCACAACCTTATGGCATTTCATAGCCTGCAAAGTACTTTGGAAGTGTAGTCATTGTGTAACTGTTCACTGCTGAACATGATTAAGAATTGTTTTTTATTCCAAAAGAACTTTCTAGTCAAGTGCAAGCTTTTTTTGAGGTTCCTGTCACTTTATTAAATTGTGCTTAAGCAAAAAGGCATAAAGTATATGGTAGACTGCTTCCTGACCAGGTTTACAATTTAAGGAAAACAGT